>NC_135328.1:55809759-56492259 GCF_023851605.1 Tamandua tetradactyla | reverse complement strand
ACACCTGGGAGGCTCCTGAGAGCAGTTTAATATATCTTGTGCACACCAACATAACACAGAAGGGCTCATGTCACCCTTTGGACTCCCATGGGTTACAAGTGCAGTAATAGTACCCAGAAAAGGCCCGCATACGCAGTGAGGCTCCATTTCACATGTGGCTTATATCCTCACTCCTACCACCTGGGTAAGGCTACCCACTCTGAAACTGCCTCCCCTAGGCAGTTTCCAAGAACAGCCCTGCAGCACTATCCCTAGCTCCTGCACCACTACCCCGCGGTGGCTTTGTTTTCCTTGTTGATGGCTGGTATGTTGACACTGGCAAAGATGTGGACATTCAAGTTTTTGGTGCCTGCTATGTAGCAGCATTGGTATATAGGTTGTTGGATCTTCTGGGATGAAGTCCCCATTGATGACAGGAACAAAGCCCAGATTGTACAATATGGGATCTAGCTGGGACAGCCAACAGGTTATTGTACCTTCCAATGTCCACCTGAACTTACCCCAAGCCTCTGGGAGCCTGGGTTGATTCCATCCTTAGAAGGATATAGTGGAAATCTCCTTCCTTCTTTGATCTAAGGCAGGGTTTCTCAGTCACAGCACTCCTGACATTTTGGACCAGATAATTCTACGCCGTGGGGAGCTGTCCTGTGCATACAGGATGTTCTACTAGATTCCAGTAGCAGTCCCCACCCAGTTGTAACAATGAAAAATGTCTCCAGACATTGCCAAATATCCCCAGAATTCAAAATCACCCCTGATAGGAGCCACTGTCTAGAGGCAATGTCTGTCTTCTTGCTGTGGAATAAGTCCCTTTCCTCTCTGTCTCTTCTCCCTAAGACCAAAGCAGGAAGGAAGGAAACCTAGAAGCAATTCAGGGGACCAATCGGGTTCTAGTCTGTTAGCTAAAAATTATGTGAAGTCTACATGGGTCTCCAGAAGCCCTCAACTGGTTCCTAAGGTACCATCTACCGGACTGGGGTTATGTGGATCCACTAACTTTTACTAGGTCCAGCCCAGCCTATTTTTCCTCCAGGAAGGGATGAGACACAGCTTGCTATTTATTCAGCTGAGTTCCAGATGAATTAGGTGATTTGGTTTGAATGTCAGACTCTTTGCAAATTATTTGTTTTGTTCTTGCCCAGCACTTATAGTTTAATTCAAGTAAGTTAAGGGTGCAAATGATGGGGCCCCATTGCACTTTGCCTTAGAAGAATGAGCGAGAGAGGATTCCAGCCTACCAGGTGAATGATACCAACATCCATACATTTTAACTAATAGGATCCCCCAGGCCTTCCCAGATGTATAGAACATTAGAGCTCAAAGGGTCAAACACTACACACAGTAGGTGTTCGGTATGTGTCATTGAACGAATGGATGAGTATTCACTAGTACAAAGGTCCTTGATTTGGTGTCCATGGGTTCCCAGGTGGTTTTCAGGGGCCCAAGAAACTCCCTCAAATTGTGTGCAAATTTCTGCATCTGGGTATAGTATTGAAGTATGGAGCCCAAATATTCATCAATTTCTCAAATGACCCATATAGATTAAAAAGAAGAATGCCCCCCCCTCCTCACTTACACTTGAGGTCACTGAGGCTTTTAAGAGGGGAGAGATGGCAGTGAAATGCCTAAGGATATCAGCACATTGGTGATAGCACCGGGCCTCAAAATCAAAGCCTCTTTCTCTTCTCCAAGAGGGTGCCCAACAGTACCCCCCTTTAAGTCCCTGTGCCACAACAAACAGCACCACCCACTCACACTCCTTGCCAACAAGTTACTTGGCCATCTGGAAGTATCATTCATGGGTATCCCACCTTCTCGGTGATCTGGGAGGGGCAAACCACCCATTGAAACCCCACCACTTATTCTTTGGCCTAAAATAGCAGGTTCTTCTGGAAGACCCAGGGGCTCAGCATCATTTCCTCAGCTGATGGCCTGCCATCTTATCTGGCACCAGAAGTCTCTTCATGGCAATTTATCACCATCTGGTGTGATGCAAATATTGGTTGACTATATAGCCCCTCCCCCCACTAGAATCTTCCTCCATGAGATCAGGTACTTCCTTTATGCTTTGCTGCTTTCTAGGGACCTACAACTGTGCCCAACACACAAGGGGCTGAAAAAATTTTAGTTAGATGAGGAAATATTGCAAATTTGTATTTATCCCAATCAAATATCCAATCAGGTGGGCATTGTTCTCTTTTACAAAGAGACATACTAGAATCGAAGTAACTTGCCAGAAGTAAAGGTGTGAGTAAATGTTTGAACATCGTTCCTTAGAGTTCAAAGGCCAAGGATTATTACCCTGTGCTACCTCTAGAAGAAGTTGGTTTTAATCAAAGCAAAGAAGATAGGATGGAATTTCCTGAACATAATGGCGTGGTGCCACAACTCAGATCTCCTACTAGTTTTCAAAACTTTTAACATGCTGCTCTGGACGCTGTGACAGACCAGTGGGATCACCCCTAGTACAGTTGAGAAACAAGGCCAACAGCAAAGAGCCTGGCTAGGAAATCTCCTACCCCAAGTGTAGCGCCCCCGTTGCTAAAGGCAACCGGTTACCTTCAGGAGGAGCTGCAGAAGCCCGGCGAGCGCGTCTCCCGCCCCGCCCCCGCGTTGCCTTGGAGACGACCACTGCAGCGGTTGTGGCTGGAGGGCTGTGGGGACTTGAGCGGTACTTCCAGAAGGTGGGGCGCGGCGGGGCTCCTGGGCGCAGGGGCTTCCCTTCAATCCGCCGAAGCCGCGGCTCTCCGGGACCTGCCAGGGCTCCGGGGTGGGTGTGGGTGGGTGAGTGGGGGCGGGGGATGAGGATGGGGAGAAGGGGAAGTGGGGGTAATAGGAGGGTGGGGGGCTGCAGCCGCGAGGCCGGGACTTCTCCCCACACTGTAGGCTCCCCGTTAAAGTCACGGGAATCGGGCGACTTGACCCTGTCTCCGCGCCCGGCGGGGTCGGCGGCGTCCAGGAAGAGAGGGGTTCGAATCCCAGCCGACACCTTGGGCGCGTTACCTTGTCCCCCGGGAGAGCTCAGGAGGCTGGAGCACAAAGCGGTCATGTATTATTCGAGCCGTGTGGGGTTTGCGCAGCGGGAAGAGCCGCCCTCCGCGGATTCTGTTCCTGCCTGAGGTTTGTTTCATTTTCCCCTTCCTCGCCCTCCCTCCGGGGCCGCCTTCGCACCCCGGGCACAGTGCACTTGGGGCGGGGGGGGGGCGGGCGGTGACGGGCCTGGATTTCCCCTCCAGCTGGTCCGAATTGAGACTCGATCCAGACAAGTTTCCTAGACAACGGCTTCCTGACAGGAACAGCCGGCCGGCGGCCAAGATGTCTTCGGTGGGGCGGGTGACGCAGGTTCCGAGCGGGAAAGTCTACCAGCAGATCTTCCAGGCTGAGGTAGGCCCCGCGGCTCGCCGCACCCTCCTCTCTCTCCTGCACCTGCCCTCCAGCCGCCCCCTGCTGCTCTGCCCCCGCTCTCCTCTTCCTTCTGCTGCCCGCATTCCCGCAACCTCCCAAGTTCTCCGTACTCACAGGGCTTTCCTGGGGGGAAGCCAAGAAGTAAAAGGTTGTTATATTACTTTGATTTTAGAAATAATTCCTAATGGCTTTTAAATTGTATGGATAAAAATAAAAGTCTACTCTTGAAAAATTAGAACATTTAAATTAGTTAAGGATAGCCAGAATTCATCTTTCCATGCCCTGGTTATTTTTCCCATGCATGAAAATATCACTGTTTTTTTGTTCCATGGAAAAAGGGTTTGGTTCTACACCAGTGTTCTCAATGTGCTTTTTGCCCTTTAGTAGTATCCTAAGATCCTATCCCAGAGCAAGGTGAGTTTATCCATGACCTCGGCTCACTGCTTAAAGCAGCCTGCTCTGTGGGTGGTCCATGGTGGCTCAGCAGGCAGAGTTCTCACCTGCCATGCCAGAGACCCGGGTTCGAATCCCGGTGCCTGCCCATGCGAAAAAATAAAATTAAAAAAACAAAAAGTAGCCTTGCTTCGTGGCCATTTGGGTTGTTGAAATTGCATTGTGATGTGTAAAGCACTTTACAGACTAGGCAAGGGTGGGAAAAAAACACACAGACCTAAACTCTTCTTTTGAAGTTTTGCATTACTAATTTTAAAAGGATTTTCATTCCTAATTTGAGCCTTAAATAATGCCCTCTATAGAAGGTTTGAAAATTATAACAAAGTTTTGTAACACCAAAGAAAGAATTAAACAAACCACTCACTTGATCATGCTCCCCATAAACAACAAGCCCTTCTTAATCTTTTGGCATATTTCCTTCAGTCATTTCCCTATGTGTTTTCAATTTTGATATTATACAGTATACTTTTGCTTATAATTTTTAATTTAACTTTTAATTTATATTTTTACAGTACATCTTCATCAGCTTTTCACCATCTCATAATTCTTTGTAGGTCTTATTTTTAATAACTTTATAATATTCCATTGAATATTGAATATCATGGTTACTCAACCAATCCCCTCTTATTGGACAGTTCCATTTTTTTCCCAGTTCCTCATCATTATAAAAACTTTGGCCTCATTTAGATTTCTTAAAGATGCCCCTCCAGAGTGGCCCAAAGGCCATCTGAGGCAGTGGAGAGCCCTCCTCCAGGGGGTGTGGTGCAGCCAAAGTGCCTTCCTGGTGTCAGCTCCCACCTGACCCTCTAAGAGCAGCAGGCAGCACAGTCAGACTGAGGGTGCTGGGGAGTCTGCGGCGCTGACCCCCTGGGCTTTCCTGGCTTCAGGTGCAGTTGGTCCGCTCCCTGGCAGTCAGCAGAAAGCGGGCAGTGGAGCATTCTGTGACCCCAAAGAGCGGGAGGACACCCTTGATGAAGAAGGTAGACATTCCTGAAGGAGAGATGCTGTCTGCTCGACAACAGAACTGGGTACACAGCCTGCCCAATGACTGGGCCACGGAAAACCCTGTGCTCTACCGGTACGTTTTGCTGTCCGGCCACACCCCACATCCCAGGTGTACCTTTAAGTCTTCAGAGGCCAGAAAAGAGCTGAGACAAGATGAGAACCAGGTGGGAATGAAGCCTGAGATACAACGAGGGAGGTCAGAATGCCTGTCTTTTAAAGATTGTTTGCTTTACCCTACCCCCTCCATCCCCCCCAATAATTATGATTGAGCACCCTGGGGCCAGGCACTGGGGATGGGTGCCCACCCTCATGGAGTCTGAGGCCTTAATGATAAATAAATAAGCAGTCTCACCTCATAACACCAACTTGTGAGGAGATTCTGAAGCTGAGGTAGGGGCTGTGAGAGGAGGAATTTCGGTAGAGACATGGAAGGTGGGTGAGGGGATGAATGGGGACGAGGCTCTGAAGCAAAAATGCTTTGGTCAATTCCAGAAAGGAGAAGAAGGTCTTTAGGGCTTAGGAGAGGAGTGGAAAATGAGGCTGAATGAGGCCTTGCAGGCCACATTAAGTATCTTGGACTTTGTTGTAGTGAGCAACTATTTTGCATTTTAGGGTTCCTCAGGCTGTTGTGTAGTAGATGAGGGGTGGAGACTGTGAGAAAAAGCAAGGAGATCAGGAGGAGCCCTCACGGTTGTTCAGCCAAGCTTGGTGGTGGCCAGGAGAAGGGTGGACAAGTGTGTTTTGGAGGCAGAAGCCACAAGAACTAGTGCTGTATTAGACAGGGAAAGAGGGTCCTGGGAGTCCCAGGCAGGCGGGTCAGAAGCTCTACTTTGAGCACGTTAAATTGAGATTCCTAAGCAATCATTTTCAGCTCCCATGGATCAGACTCTTCAACTAAGGAAAAAAGGAAAGGAAAAAGAGAAACTGCCTCTTCCCCACAGGGCTCTGGTGGGAATAGGGCTGAGTGGGCTTCCCTTAGCCTCTTCAATCTCTGGTCAAGCCATAAACTCCTGCCCCAGATTGGGACTCTGGAAAAGAGTCCCTCCTCTACCTTCCTTGATTTCCCCTTTTCCACTGTGTAGTCTAGCAATCCTTGGCCTAGGGTCAGATACTGACCCAATGCTGAGTAGTTCTCTACCCTGCCCTGATCTTTGAATTTCCAGGGTAAACTTCCCCAAGGCTGCTGACCCTCAGAGCCCTTGGCTGTCTATAGATGGGCAAATCCACAACCCACACAATCCTTGTCTTGCCCTGCTGGGGAACTCGAGGTTCGGTTTCCCGTGGACCCCTGCCTGCTGCACTGGGCCTTAGAGTCACAGGTACATGGTGGAGTGCCAGGGCTGCTCCTTGCTGTAACTTCTCCATACTCTCGTGTCTCCAGCTACTTGTAAGATGCTGAAGGAGCAAATGATACACGCTAAGTACTTGGTAAGGGCCTGGTCTATCAAACTGGTAATAATAGCCCCTCTGAAGCTCAGTTTCCGCAGGTGGAAAACGGTTCACTTGGTTTGCACCAGAGCGTGAGGGTAGAGATGGTGTCTTCCTATGTAGAGACCCACAGTGTCTGCTCGTAGGAGACAGTCCCAGGTGCCGAGGACTGTCCTGTTCTCCCTTCCTTGTGCTTCAGGGAACAGAAAGCAGCCAAGAGGGAGAAAGCCCAAGAGAGTGAGAGCACCATCGCTGCCCGAGAAGTCAGGGGCCTGCAGGACACCATAGGTGAGCCTCTGTTCGTGCCGGGAGGGGCAGACCTGGGATGGGCAAGAGAGAGCCTCAAGGGTGGATCTCCTGGGAGCTCTGTGGAGGAAGCACCTGCAGCTCCAGGTGTCCTTTCTGCTCAGCAGCATACAGGGTTTTCTCACCTTGGGTGGCCAGGTGTCGGAGGCGTGGTAGTGGCAGAAGCCCTGAGCATTACTTGCTTGCTGGGTCCCTCCCATGTGGCACCCAGTGAGTGCTGTGGTGGCGCAGGGCAGGGCAGGAGTTCCCCGGGGCTATCGTCTTAGCTGCCTTCATAGGTCAGGTTTGCTTTTCACATCAGAATGCTGTGAACCTAGAGAGAAGCTCGTTTGCTTGTCTGGTTTGGGGCAGTAGCTTCCCCGCAGCCAAAAAAAAAAGGGAAATGTAAAGGGCTTTTAACTTCCCAGGTCTCATCTTATCTTAAATAATTACTTGAAATTTAAGAGAGAGCTACAATTTTTTATCCTGAATGATAGGTTTTAGGGATTTGTGATAAAAACTCTTACATTGTTTAAGCCAAAAATTAAAAAAAAAAGACTTCTCAGTTAATTTCATTAGATGTTTTGGATCTGAGATGCCTTTTTTCCTTTTTTTAAAATTGTAGTAAAATGTACATAACATGAAAATCATTTTCAAGTGTACAAGTCATTGACATCAAATGCTTTGTATTATGTTACTTTCACAATCCATTTCTAGAACAATTTTTATCACCCAAACAGAAACTCATGCCTGTTAAGCCATAACTCGCCATCCCTGCCTCTTCCCAGCACCTGATAATCACTATCTACTTTGTCTCTATTTTGCTTATTTAAGTATTTCATGTAAGATAAATCATACAAGATTTATGTTTTTGTGATTGGCTTATGTAACTCAACATGATGTCTTTAAGATTCATCCATGTTGTAACATGCATCAGAACTTTGTTCCTTTTTATGGCCGAATAATATTTCTTCATATATGGTACCACATTGTGCTTAGCCATTCAATGTTGACGAACATCTGGATTGCTTCTACCTTTCTGGCTATTGTAAATAATGCTAGTGTGGAGATTGATATAAAAAATATCTTTTTTAGTCCATTTTCAGTTCTTTGGGGTATATTAGTAGAAGTGGATTGCCAGGTAATCTGGTAAATCTAGGTTTAAATTTCTGTGGAACCACTAAACTGTTTTCCACGGCGACTGCACCACTACCCATTCACACCAGCAATGTTCAAGGGTCCCACTTCTCTGCATCCTTGTCAACACTTATTATCCATTATTTTGTAATAGCCATCCTAGTGGATGTGAGGTGGCGTCTTCTTGTGGTTTTGGTTTGCCTTTCTCTAACAGCTAATGACATGAGCAGTTTTTCATTGCTTTCTGGCTGTTTGTGTTTCTTCTTGAAGAAATGTCTATTCAAATCCTTTGCCCATTTTTAAAATTGTGTTTGTCTTTTTATTGTTAAGTTGTAGGATTACTTTATATTTTCTGAATACTAAACTCTTATCAGATATGTGATTTGCAACTATTTTCTCCCATTCTTCAGGTATTCTTTTCACTTTCTTAATAATGTCTTCTGATCCATAAAAGATTTTAATATTGAGGAAATCCTGTTTTCTATTTCTTTTCTTTTTTTCCTTCTGCTTTTGTTGTAAATCCAAAAATCCATTACTTAATAGATGGTCCTGAAAATATTACCCTATGTTTTCTTCTAAGAGTTTTATAGTGTTAGCTCTTATATTTAAGTAGTTGCTTCATTTTGAGATCATTTTCATATATATTGAAAAGTGGGGTCCACATTTGTTTTTTTTCTTTTGCATGTGTATTTCCACTTGTTCCAGCACCATTTGTAGAAGAGACCATTCTTCCCTCACTGAATGAATTTGGGACCTTGTTGAAATCAATTGGTATAGAGATGTAGGTTTATTTCTGGACTCTCAATTCTATTCTATTTGTCTATATGTCCATCTTTATGCCAGTACCACACTCTTCTAATTACTGTAGCTTTGTAGTAAGTTTTGATTAGGAAGTGTGAGTCCTCTGCTTTGTTCTTTTTCAAGATTCTTTTGGCTATTCAGGTTTCTTGCTTTTCTATTCAGCTTTTCTATTCCTACTAAAACAGGCTGTGGGAATTTTTATAGGAGTTACACTGAATCTATAGATCACTTTAGATTGTATTGACCTCTTAACAATATTAAGTCTTCCAATCCATCTACATGGAAAGTCTTTGCATATATTTACATGTTCTTAAATTTGTTTCAGCAATGTTTTGCAGTTTTCAGTGTACAGGTCTTTCACTTCCTTGGATGATTTATTCTGAGATATTTTATTCTTTTCGATGGAATTGTAAATGGAATTGTTTCATTGTTTTCTTAATTTCCTTTTCAAATTATTCATTACTGGTGTATAGTAACAGTACTGATTTTTTTAAATGTATTTATTGTAAACCTTAAGCAAACAGACAAACATTCTTGACATACAAGCATTCTATATATGGTGTAAATCAGTGGCTCACAATATCATCGTATAGTTGTATACGGGATATGGTATATATGAATTTTTTTCTATTTTCTTTTTTATTTCTTTTGCTGGAGAGCTACAGATGTTCAAAAAAAATGATCATGGTGATGAACAGTACCGATTTTTACATATTGATCTTATATCCTGCAACTTTGCAGAATTCATTTATTAGCTCTTAGTTTTCTTGTGGATTCTTTTGGATTTCCTGTATTTAGGATCATGTCATCTGTGAATAGAGATTGTTTTATTGCTTCCTTTCCAATTTGGATGGCTTTTCTTTCTTCTCTAATTGCTCTGGCTAGAAATTCCAATACAACGTTGAACAACAGTAATGACAGCAGGCGTCGTTGTCGTATTCCTGATCTTAGTGGAAAAGCTGTTTGTCTATCACTGTGCCAGTTTTTAACTATTGTGCACCCCCAGAAAAGCCATGTTCTTTAATATTCATGCAGTCTTGCTGGGTGGGATCTTTTTCATTGTTTCCATGGAGATATGACCCACCTAATTGTAGGTGGTAACTTTCGATTAGATAGTTTCCACCGAGATGTGTCTCCACCCATTCAAGGTGAGTTTGCTTACTGGAGCCCTTCAAGAGGGAACCATTTTGGGAAAAAGGTTCAGTGCCTACAGAGCCCACACAGCCAGAATCCTTTGGAGATGTAGAAGGAAAACACCCCCAGGGAATCCTTATGAAATAAGAAGCCAGTAGAGAAAATTAGAAGATGTCATCATGTGCCTTCCCAGCTGACAGAGTGGTGTTCTGGACAGCATCGGCCTTTCTTGAGTGAAGGTAACCTCTTGCTGGTGACTTAATTTGGACATATTCATGGCCTTAGAACTTGTAAACTTGTACCTTAATAATTTTCATTTCTGATACATTACATTCCAGCAGCTTTAGCAAACTAAAATAATCACCATTGAGTATGCTGGTAGTATGTATTTTTTATAAATCATCTTGAGAATGATTCCTAATTTCTATTCCTATTCCTAATTTCTGAGAGTTTTTAATCATGAAAGGTGTCAGATTTTGTCAAATGCCTTTTCTAGCATTAGTTGAGATGATCATGTGTTCTTTTTCTTCATTCTATTAATGTGGCATTGCCTTGATTTTTTGTTGTTGATTTCAGTTGTTAACCTACCCTTGCATTCTTGAAATGAATCCCATTTGGTAATGGTGTATAAACATTTTACTATACTATTGGATTCAGTTTGCCAATATTTTATTGAAAATTTTTGCATCGATATTCATAAGATACATTGGTCTGTAATTTTCTTTTCTTATTTTTTCTTTTCCTGACTTTGGTATCAGGGTAATGCTCGCCTAAGATAGAAGGGTTGAGGGTAAGTCTTTTGTGAATGTTTGGTAGAATTCAGCAATGAAGCTTTCCAGTCCTATACTTTTCTATTTCAAAGGTTTTTCATTACTAATTCAATTTCTGTGCTAATTTAGGTCTGTTGAGATTTTCTATTTCTTCTTCATCATTTTGGGTAATTTGTCTATTTCTATGAAGTTGTCCATTTCATGTAGGTTATCTAATTTGTTGGCATATAATTGTTCATAGTATTTTCTTATCCTTATCATTTTTATAAAATTAGTAGTAATTCCTTTCTTTCATTTCTGATTTTTGTTATTTGTGCCCTTTCTCTTTGTTTTCTTTATCAGTCTAGCTAAAAATTTGTCACTTTTATTTAACTTTCTGAAGAACCAACTTTTGGTTTTGTTGATTCTCTTTATTGTTTTTCTAGTCTCTATTTCATTTATTTTTACTCTAATCTTTACTTCCTTTGCTAACTGTGGGTTTAGTTTGATCTTCTTTCACTAATTCCTCTAAGTGTGAAGTTATGTTATTGATTTGTGATTTTTCTTCCTTTGTAATATGGGAGGCCTATATTTACAGCTATAAACTGAGCATTGTCTATCCTGTATCCCATAGTTAATGTATGTTGTTTTTTCATTTTTATTCATCTTTAAGTATTTTCTAATTTCCCTCGTAATTTCTTCTTTGATGGCTTGGCTGTTTAATTTCTAAATATTTGTAAATTTTCTTTCTTCTGTTGATTTCTAGCTTCATTCTATTGTGATGAGAGTAGATACTTTGTATGATTTCAGTCTTTCTTAATTTATTAGGATTTGATTTGTGGCCCAATGTATGGTCTATCCTGGAGAATGATCCATATGTACTTGGGAAGAGTGTATATTCTGCTGTTGTTGGGTAGAGTGTTCTATAAATATCTGTTAGGTGTAATTGATTTATAATATTCAAGTCCTCTTTTTCCTTATTGCTCTTCTGACTAGATGCTCTATCAGTTATTAAAAAGTGGCACATTGAAATCTCTATTATTTAGAACTATCTATTTGTCCCTTTAATTATGTCAATTTTTATTTCATATATTGGGGGCTCTATTATTAGGAGCATATATGTTTATAATTGTCATATCTTCTTGTTAGAGTGAACCATTTATCAATATATAACATTCTTCTTTGTCTCCTTGACTTGAAGTCTATTTTGTTGACTTGAAGTCTGTTTTGTCTGACAGTAATATTGTCACCCATTTTTTATTACTATTTTCATCTTTTTACTTGCAACTTCTTTATGTCATTATATCTAAAGTGAGTCTCTTGTAGACAACATATAGATGGATCATGTTATTTTTTATTTAACCTGTCAATTTCTGCCTTTTAATAGGAGAATTTAATCCATTCACATTTAAGGTAATTATTGATAAGGAAAGATTTACTAATGCCATTTAGCTATTTATTTTCTGTATGCTTTACATGTTTTTTTGGTTCCTTGATTACTCAATTCCTGCCTTTGTATTTAGTTGATTTTTTATAGCACACCATTTTGATTCCTTTCTTTCCTTTTCTCTATATATTATAGTTATGATTTTGATAACTTCTTAACTATAGCATGTACTTGATTCTCAGGTTAATGTTACAAATATGACCTTCTTTTGAGGTTCCTGTATCTTGTTTTGTATTGATTTTAAAGATCTGGCATAAATGTTGAAGAGGGAAAATGACTGTGCAGCAGTTGTGATAGGAAATAGAAATGCTTTTAAAAATTCATGATTAATGAGGCCAAATAAACCAGTGAATAAAAAATGGAATATATCTGTTCTTTCACACCTCCGGAAAATCTACTTTCTTTAACAATAGATTTTAATTCTGCTGCACAGTAGAATCACTTGGGATGCTCTTTTAAAATTATCTTTGTCCAGCCTGATATCTGGATATTCTTATTTAATTGCCTGACCAGGCATAAGTATTTCTTGAAGTTCCCCTGGTGATTCTAAAGTGCAGTCAAAGTTGAGAACCACTGTTCTAGAATACTCACTATCTATTTTATTTTTGCAATTAATGATAATCTAAAAGTTATGCTAAAGAAGCCTGTGTTCACGTGGGATGGAAAATGAATTAAATGTGCCAGGTACAAATAGAGGCCAAGAACTTTCCCTGTATAAAAGCAGGCCATCTGGGAAGATTCTAAAGATATGCAGTCCTTTTTTCTCATGTGCAACACCTGAGGTTCACCTTTGTACTTGGGGTACTGCCTGCAAAGTCGGAGTTGGCTGATGCAAAGCAGATAACTAAATGATGCTACTCCCCTTACTGAGAGTTTTACAGTAGCATTTCTCAATCTACAGTTTCTTCCTTTAAACTCCATTTCCTAGTTTGACTTTACCCAATATTGAAGGCTCTTTTTCTTTATGATTAAAAAAGTGATATATCTCACTGTAAAAATTAAAGCAGTATAAAGGGAGATAAAGTAGAAAATAAAAACTCCCCCTCTTTAATGACACTACTTCTTCTCCCAAGGGAAGACCACCGTTAAATATATATAGCTTCCCGTACATAAGCAGGGGACAGTGGGCCAAGGTGGTAAGAGCAGGTCCTCTGTAACCAAGCTGCCCAGGTTCAAGTTCCTGCCCAGCCACTTGCTGTCTTTATTCTTTAATCCCCATGCCTGAGCTTCCTCACTTGTAAAATGATAATAGAGGCCATAATAATAGAACCTGCCTTTTGGCCTCATTATAAAGACCAATTGAGTTAGATCAATATCTGGTATATGGTAAGTACTATACGAGCATCGGTTATTATCATTTTATAAGTATTTGCTTCGATGAAACATAAATGGTACCATTCTACACATGCCATTCTGGAACTTCTTTTCTGCATTAAACTATATCTGAGGCCTTGTTCCTTTTTTCTTTCTCCTTAAGCTTCTGTCACTGCTTGCCTATCTTTGTGGTCCATCCTCAGGAAAAAGGCCCCGGCATGCAGGTGCTCTCTGCCTGGGACCTCTTCCATTCCCTTGGAGCTCAGAGGGCAGCCTCATCACCTCCATTGTTTCTCCCCTAGTTCCTGAGAAGATAAGCACTGTCACCCTTCAAGGGCAAAGAGACTATAAGAAGGAGAACTATGAGAAAGCTCTGGTAAACTTTCAGGAGGAGATCGTGCAAATTGGGATGGTGAGAATTCTCCTTCTCCCACTTCTTCCTTTTATGTCCCTGTATGTGCGTTTGTCATTGCACATACCCTCACTTTCCACCCCAGCTTGCAGTGGCTTACTACAACTTGGACAGAGTCCTCGTAGCCACGTTTGAGTGCATGCTAAGCTAGGTGCTGAGCTCACAATGAGCGTAGATACCCTTAATTCTTGGAGCAGCTCTGGAAGTTAGGTACTTTTATTGTCTCCACTTTGCCACTGAAGCCCAGAGAATCTGCCATATGGCATGTAAGTGGCCAACCGAGAAATGGACCCTAGGTCTGATGCCATAGCTCAGCTATTGACCTCTTGCTCAGTCCTAGATCTGCCATTGACTGCCCGATGCCACCTGGCCATAACCCACCTCCACCCCCACTCAGTTCTCCCTGTTCCTCTCCAAAGACCTTATCCCTAGTCACACTGGTCTCCGGAGTGTTCCCTAAGTGAGACCAGCCTTCCTGCCTCACAGCCTCTGCCCTTCCCAGTCCTCAACTGTAAATTCTGGCTCAGTTGACCTCAGCTCCTTAGGGCTAGGTGAAGGTGATCATTTTTGAAGATGGGACCATGACCGCACTGCCCCATTGAGGGAGGGCTCCCTCCTGCCCAAGGGTGTGTGTGCTGTGGCCATCACCTTCCTGGTTTGTTCTAGGAAATGGAACCTCACATTGTGGAGCCAGGAGTGCTTCTTTTGAAAAAGCTGGCTGAGTCTGAGGAAGACATCAGCCGTCTCTTCACAGAGGCAGAAAATGACTGCAACCTCAAAGACTATACCATCCAAGTAAGGGTTCCTCCACGCTGTGCTTGCCCATCCGCCCCTGCCTGGTCCTTCTCCCTACCTTCCCTCCAGCTTCCCAGCTTGACCCCAGCTTCTCCATGTAGACTGTGTCAGAGCTGTGGGATAAGGTGGCTGAGAAGTTCTTGCTCTGGAAGCAGTGGATTAAGGAACTGGATGAAGCACTGCACTCACTTGAGTTCCTGCGAGCTGATAAAGTAAGTTGGCATGTAGATGGACTCCTTGGTGATTTTTTTGCTTGCCCAGTCAGGGTCTAAGTTTTTCTTTTGATTTGTCCAAGAAAAGAGAGAGTCACTAAAGAGCACCTTGTCATTTCTAGCTGAAAAACGTGTTGAAAAAATATGTGGAAATCATAGAAAAAACATCCTACCTCATGCAACCTGACGTGTATAGGCTGATTCATAAAGAAGCCATGGTGAGTGATTTTCATCATAAGGGGGCTAGCTCATGGGAGAAGAAGGGGGACCCATTGACACTCCAGTAGCCTGGAGTCTCAGGAATGACTTGCTTCTCATATGTAGCATCTCCAAGTAACTCATATTGGCCCCTTATGTTTCAAAATCAGCATCTTTATTATTGTAAGCATTTTCAATAGAAATCTTTCTAACATACATTTCTTATTTTCTTGCCATCTTAAAACATGCCTCCTCTAACATGGTGTCCTTGTTTTGGGTAATAATGGCTGTATGATTACCTGCTGCATGTGGGCTTTAGTCTGGACACTGGGATTCACGGGGACTAAGTTCATGGTCCAGTGGGGACCAGGCATATTGGCAGATTCTCACCAACTGCTGCGAGGAGGACATATCTCAGCCACTGTGTTCAGTGGAAAAGGATCTACACAGCCGGCTCACTATCTCTGGGGACGTTGAGATCCAAAGGCTGTTTGCACCCTCCTCAGTGACCCCCACATGTTCTTTTGTCTGGTTTTCTAGTTGTTCTTGTCTCTTCTGATGGCTTTCAGTTCCTGTTGCTGAACCACATCAGCCTCTTGGATCTGTTTGGCTGCTTCCCCTGGTCCACATCGCCCTCTCCCCCAGATGCTTTCATGGGGGTAGGAAACAGGAAATTCAACCTTGTTAATGTTGTCTCCAAAGTTGGAGTAAAGGCCAACCCCTCCCCTCCTTGAACACTTGTTTTGTCAGAGCGTTTTGCTTGCATGACTCTCCCGACTGTGTGCAGATAGCTGAGTCTGTCAAAAAATGGAACTTGTGGCAGCAAAGACAGGTAAAAGGAATCCGGCGTTCAGTATTTCAGCTGCTTTCTGTGCTTTGGTGTCATGGGCAAAGCACAGACTGCCCTCTCCATGGCTCAGATGTGAAAGCTGCTGAAATTCCTCCACCTCTGAGCCTGGAACTCCCGATCCATAAAATGCGGATAGCAAGACTTATATGATTATTGGGAAGACAAGAAAAAAGGGCTCGGCAATGGTGGCTCTCGTTCTGAGATAAATGAAAATTTCCTAAATTTTATAACATTTTATCCGGTAGTAGATTCTGAAACACCAGTGTTCTGGCTGTGTTTCACTGTTTGATTGCCTATGCTTATTTAACTCACTATGACTACCAGCACTGAGTACGTGATCTTTGTGCATTTATCTTATTTAATTTCACAAAATCCCTATATTGTAAATAGCATTATATACTATGCCTGCGGAACTGGAGGTTCAGAAATACTTGCCAGTGACCTCTACACTGGTGGGACAACTGGCATCACACGTCAGGATCAGATGAAAAGTGAATGTATTACTGAGATTTCTCCCTCAAAGCTTGGCAGGGTTCTCACCCCAGCCCTAGGGCACTGCCAAGTCCCCAGAGGGCTTTGGGAAATATGTGGAGCCACATTTGGTTGTTTCAGTGGTTGGGGCTGAGGGATTGGGAAGACAACTCTCATTTAAGGGGGTCAGGAATGCTAACGGCAAAACTGCACCACCCAAGGAGGAATTGTCCCACCTCCCCTCCATCCCATTGCCAAATATCCAAGTGAGAATCACTGGGAGGATTGCAAAGAATATGCTAGCAGTGGTCTCACTTGGTAACTGGGGAAAAAATCATAGCAACTATATGTGGCCAGTCTCTGAGGACTGGACCACTCTGCTTTTGGAAGAAATTTATAAAACCCAGTGGAACACTTAGACCCCACTGGTGTGCTTGATTCCCTTCCCCGTCTCAAACAAATGGTTATGCTAGAGTCCAAGTGAAGCCTTCAAAGGTGACCTAGTCATCATGGCTGCCTGTTCAACCCCAAGAAGCCTCCCCTGAGCTCCTGGGACTTCTCAGCATCTCAGAGTCCTGCCACTGCCCCCTCAGCCCCTGGCCCTGGGCCCCAGACCCTTGGCCTGCATCTCTCCTAGCTTCTCTATTGCCTCCCCCTCCCCACCCCCAACCTGAACCTTCCTTAGACCCATTAGAGCCCCCACCCAATGTCCTCCTGTGATCACAGATTATAAACCAGGCCCTTCTGGGTAATCGGAGGTCCATTGCCCAGCTGTCTGTCAACCTGATGGAAGCCACTCTGCAGCAGGAGCAAAGCAGCTACCACCGCTGGCAGTGCCTGGTCAGTGCCTGGAAGGCTCTCAAGAAGGAGGCCCTTGTGCAGAGCTTCAGGTCAGGGGCTGCTACAAGCCCATGCTTGACTGGGGGCCGGCGGCATTCTCTGTCTCCATTTTTATTTTTGCTCAAAAATGCCCGTTTTTCTGGTGGTAAAAATAATATGTGCTGTTAAAAAAAAATTAGAAATAGAGAGGTATAAAGAAGAAATTAAACATCACTGCTAATTGTTTCCCACATTGAGAGGCACAGTTAACATTTCAGAATATTTTCTCTCAGGCCTGTGCTGTGGATGCAGTTTTGTGTCTTGTTTTCTTTTAACATGATTTTGTAAGCATTTTCTGAGCTCAGTACAAATGGTTTGAAAACAGTATTCCGAAAATCTGCATAATTTCTACTTTCTACTATTACATATAAGCCATGGCTACTGGGTCCAAGAGAATGGACATCTTTGAGACATCCTACTCTTGGTGGCGAGTTTCACCCATGGGAGGGAGGGTGACGAAAGGGCTCATCCCCGTACCTCCCCACCCACTTCTCAATATACCTGCCTAAGGATCCTGGAGCTTTCAGCAAATAAAAAGGTTTTCATTTATAAGGGAAGGGACACCTCGGGCCAAAATAGTCTGCAGGACACCAAGGAGTGTCTGCGCTGTAGGTCCTGGGAATAAGTGGGAGGTCCAGCTGTGCCTCTGAAAATTTGAAAGGAAAGCCTGAAACTTTCACCAGAGTCTGGTGCTGGGGGTGAAGGAAAAGTGTCCCAAGGCCTGGCTCTACCACTGTTTTCCATGGACCCTTGGTCAAGTCACTTGTACATTCTGAGCCTATCTCTTCCTCTGCAAAATGGGCATGTTAATGGACCTGGAGGTAAAGTTTCAGTGAAGGGCCCAGAAGATGCTGTATGGAGTGTCTTGGCTCTGGGACTAGGACTGGGAAGCTGTTACATGCTTCAGTAAATGTCTACAGTGATTCTAATACCTGAAATGTACTGGGCATTTCCATATACCAGGCATGGAGCTAAGGGCTTTTCTTGCATTATCTTACTGAGGCCTCACAGGTACCTTATGAAAAGGGTACTGTCATTAGCTCTGTTTACGGAAGAGGAAACTGAGGCTTAAGGTGGGAGTGCGACTTATTTAAGGTCACAGAGTTGGCAGGCAGCTGTCTGGTGACCTCAACCTGGACCTGTGCCTGCTGCCCCTCCGCCCCCCACCCTACCTTAGCCCTTGATCTTCTCTGGCGGTTCCTCCTCCCTCTCTCCTTCCTCTCCCTCCCCTGCTTTCCTTCTACCTTCCCTCCCTTCCTCCCTTCTTCTCTTCCCATCTGCCCTCTCTCCTTCCTTCCTTGCCTCCTTCTTTCATTAGTGTCCCTGAGGCTGAGGATAGAGGGGAAGAGGCTGAGGGTGGTCTAAGAGATGGGGGTGCTGGGGGTTCTGAATGTTTTTATTTCAGTCTCCTCTTCACTTTCCCACCCACCCTTCCCCTCCTCTCTGCTCCATGCACAAACGTGTCTGACTGTCCAGTGAGTTTATGGCCAGTGAGAGGATTCAGACTCCTCCAGGCGTAAAAAAGGAGCTGGATGCCATGCTGAAAAACCAGAAAACCCTGCAGCGAGAACGACTGAAGCACCTCTGTACCCTCTGGTATGGGCAGGAATCGTCCTGTGGGGGGTGGGGCAGTCTTCGGGATGAGGGTTTGGGGGTTGCTGGGGTGAGTCCCTCAGCAGAGACCTCCCCCGAGGCATCTTCTGGATCTGGCATCTCCTGGCCACCTGGGCCACGTTCTGGGACATTCCAACCCTAGTGATAAAAAAGGACATGACACATTTGAGGCAGTAAAAAATTTATTGTGGCTATGGCAAAGAGCTTGAAAGGACGTATTTAGAGATTTAGGGGTTGGGACGCCACATTAAGGGGTTTGGGCATTTTTCTGAGGGCACTGAGGAGCAGAGTGATGTCATCAGTCTTGCGATTTCAAAGGGTAGATTGCAGGGGTCGGAGGTTAGATCTGGGGGAGGGGGAGGAGGCTGTTGCCATCAGACGGGGGACCGGTTAGGGGCTGGATGCTCCCCGCAGATCTGGGTCATCCAAATCTGAGCCCATCTTAATGCCGTTCAGCAGAGTATATCTTGAATGTTCTAGATCCAGGAAACCCACTGTCTTGGGAGTCTTCAGGGTCCACACTCAGCAGCAGGACAGAAACGGCATGATACTACAAGTTGGAGATGCTTTCCCTTCTGGGAAAGGGCCCCTTCTCTGCCTGTGCCCGCACTGGTTCCACTTTCCTTGCTAACCCAGGGTAATCACAGGTTCTTCCCCTCTCCCCACCCCAGAGCCTGATAATCTCCTAAGATTTAATGACTGTCAGGACCCCTTGGGACTTCAGCCAGTGCATGTCCAGAGTAGTACCTTTGCCCCGTGTGCAGCCACACTTTGATCCATGTATGAACTTAACACAACGGATAAAAATCTCAGTGCAAGGAAAAGTGCTTTTGTTCTTTTCTATAATTCACCTTCTTTCTGATTCTGAGCCCTGTCTTAGTTTTCAGGGCTTCTTTACCAAAATACCACAAACTGGGTTGTCTTAAGCAACAGGAATTTAATGACTTTAATGATTTTAGAAGTCCAAAATCAAGGTGTCAGCAGGCCATGCCTTCTGCACAAAATGTAGTGTTCTGGTGGTGATTTGCCAGCAATCAATATCTCCTCCATCACTTAGAGATCTGTCTCTTTCTATCTCCTCCTGTGGCTTCTGCCACCATTGTATCCAATTTTCTCTGCTTGGGTGGTCTCTGGTCATATTGGATTGGATATCAGGCCCACCCTGACTTAATTTGGCCTTATCTTCAAAGATCTGCTTACAAATGAGTTCACACCCATAGGACCAGGGATTAGGCTTAACATGTCTTTATGGGAGACATGATTCAATCTACCATAACCCCCATTCTTCAGACTGAGCAAAACTCTGTCTTTCTTGGGGACCCCTCCATTGAGACAAAGTTATGGAGTCTCACACAAAGCCAGGACTGGGGAGGTCTGGTCCCCAGTTATTGGTCCACCTGGATGCCTCTGGTCATCTTGTGGCCTCCAGACAGTTGGATGCAGGAGCCTGGAGAAGACTGCTCTGAGCCCAGCACTCTCACCCAAGCAGCTGTTGCCATCCAGGGCTCTGGATCTTGAGGCTGTTCCTACAGTACCGCCAAGAAGTGGGACCCAGACCACCACTGCCCAGCACAGGCCAACTCTCTGCCTTCACCTTCCCCAACCCTGCACTCCCCCATGTCCCCCCCCCCCCGCAACCCGAATACTCAAGTCACTCCTTCAAATGTCTTCTCCTTTTCTCTTCATCAATGCTTTAGATACTCCTAAGAGCTAGGCTTTTGAAAACAAAATGAAAAGATTTCTAGACTGCTTTCTTTTCTGCCCCACCATATCTTTCTCATAAGGTATAAAGTGGGCCTGGCTGGCTCCCTGCCTGAATAGAGTGGGGAGAAAAGGCCAAACTCACAGAGAAGAATGCATTCATAGATGCTTTTGGCCACATCATCTGCAGGTGGAGTGAGGAGCTGGGTGGGTGATTTGGCTGACAAAGAGGAAAAGGGGATGGGGGTGTAGTCTATGCAAATCAGAGGCTAGAGTACCTGTTTACAGGAACAAGCAGCTGCTTTGTAGTGGGGTATGTAAAGAGATGAAGTCAGAGCACAAATCTAGTGTCCAAAAGTGTGTACCTTGAATTCAAGGCTTGAACAGCCAGATTTAAGGTAAAGGAGGAAAGCCTTGATCTTAGAATTCCAGTAAACTTTAAGAGGGAAGGTTTGGGTTTGTTTGTGCAAGGAGGCTTTGAAGGTACCCCACAAAGGACCTCATGCAGGCAGCCACTTCTTCCTACTTGATTGGCCAGGCCCCTAGAGCAATCTTCTAATTGAACCAGAGGAGTTGCCTCAGGGAGCTGCCTCTTGGGGGAGCAAAGGGATTCCCATGTGCTCCAGAAACCTGCGTGGGATCCTTATTTCTGCTCACGGATGGGCTTTGCATTAGTCATTTGGGTGATGAGGGCAGAGGAGTTGGGAGTCCTGCTAAGATTCTGTGGGGCCCTAAGAGAGTGTTATCCAAAGACCCAGGAGAAACCCATGGATGTTTTTGGCCCCAATAAAGTATATGAGCATATCATTTTTAAATACTTTCTCATGTCTGTAGCCTCCCTACATGTGGTCTCAGCATCCAGGAGTCTTAGGGCTCATTCACAAGGTAGCAGAAGAGTTCTCCAAGGCAAAATAGAGCAAGCCCCAAGGCGCAAGCCCTTTTCAAGCCTCTGCTTATGTCCCGTTGGGCAAAGCAAATCACCTGACCAAGTCCAACTCCAAGGAGTGGAGAATTAGACTCCTCCACCTAGCAATGGGAGCTAATAGTTAGACTATTTTTCAATCTCCCATACCTTTATTTTAATGGCTTTGGAAGTAGGTTTCACCATAGCTTATTAAATAGCTTTCTATCATTGGATATGAAGGTTATTATGATTTTTTGTGTTTATATGCAATATTGTTAATGAACATCTGGATGCATAAACTTAGCATTTTATATGATCTCAGATTAGGTTCCTAGAAGAGGAATTCCTGGTTAAGTGTTGTGAATAACTTGTATTATCCCATTAAGAAACTATAGTTTTATTTAGTAAGTAATAGGCTTGTTAATATTAAACGGCCTTTTTTGTGAGGGTTTTGTTTTTTGTTATTTATTTATTTATTTTTTAGTACCAGGAAATCCCAGCAGGTCACTATGTTTCATCAGACTTTAAATAGATAATACTCTGGAGTTATGTTCCTTGAAGATGCTACCAGTTTCTGTAAGTAAACATTTAATTCAAGTGTAGCTTATTTGTTATTTCTTCCTTCCCCAGCGACCTTCTGCCCCCTGTTTACAACAAAGCTCAGCTGTCTGAATGGTATTCTTCTCTCATCGCCCTAAATAAACAGATTGGTAAGTGATATTTGTGGGATTCCTTCAGGTCTCTCTGTTCAAATAGTAGCTTTGTAGTAGCTTCAGCCAGTCATTTATTTGACAGTTTGTTATAAACTCAGGAAGTGGATGACATGTCTGTCCTGTAGGAGGAGGGCAGAGAATGCAGAGGAAGAATGAGCCCTGACGATACGTGACCTTTAGACCTTGGTCCCACCTGGCAGGGTCCCTGCTATTTTCTGCCCACAGCCTCCCTAAATCACTGACTAGCCAGCAGCAATGCCAGACACACACTCTGACCCCTGACCCCCAACCCCTGACCAAAGCATGGAACCAGAGGATGGCTGCACTTACCCCTGTGAGGATGACAGCTTGGGAGCCGGGGCCTGGGACATTTAAGCACGCAGGCTTTGCAGACAGAGAGACGAGTCAGTTCAGTGCTGGTTTATATGGAGAGTGCTCAATAATAAATGACCATTGGTATCGCTGTCCCTTGTAGTAGGGAAGGACTCAGAGACATAGAGAGGTGCAATTGCTACTGTTTGGAGCTCCTAGGGACAGGCTTTGTGCAGGGCCCTGGCCAGCAGGTGGCTCTGCCTTAGGTCCTTCCAGTCCAGAGCAGAAGTCTGTCCATGCAGGATGTTCCACCAGGGAGTGGGTAGGTCAGCTCTGTGATCAAATGGTGGGGGACACAACCTGGTTAGGGGTCATGGGACAGCTTGTCAAGGAAATGGTTATCCAGTTGAGAACTGCACTGCAGGTAAGAGCTAGCCAGGCCAAGAGGTGGGAGAAGCTTCTAAGCATAGAGAACAGCACATGGGATGAACAGAAGCAAAAGAGAACTGGGGAAAAAAAAGTGAGCAGGGGAAGCTGGAAGATGCAGAGACCAGACCATGCAGGCCACCTTGGCCATGTGAAGGGGTCTGAACTTTATTCCAAGGCCAGTGGGAAACCACTGGAGGGTTTGGAGTCAGGGATGATGAGGTCAGAGGGGTGCAGGAGGAGGAGCAGTGGGATGTGGGAGGGTCCATCCCAGTGACCTTACAAGAAGGGTGGGAATGCTCTGACCTAGAAAGTGGTCTGGGAATGGGAGGAAGTAGTTTTAAGAGCTTCTTTTTGCCAGTTCCAGTGTGTATCTGTCCTCCCCACTGCTATACCCAGCTCCCTACACTTCTCCCCAGCTTTTGTCAAGGAGGAACAACCAACACGAAATCTTTGCATTGTCTTTCAGTCTAGGAACTGCACCAAGCCTCAAGTTGAGTTTTATTATAAACTGAGAAACAATAGGAAAGAGGGTGGGAGAAAATAAAATAAAGAAGCTTCTGCGTATTCTCCTAGTGTAGTGTGAGTGGACCAGCAGACATTATGTGTTCACACCACAGACATTATGTGTGAACCCTCATTAATTTGCATCCTGACTACTCTTTTATGACATGGCACGATTCCCCCAAAGAAGTTCATCTACGTGACAACTAAATAAAAAATCAGAGTCAGAATGGATTCAGAAAAGAAAAAAGATAAGCTCTGCATTTGAGGCCCGTTTCTTTGGGTGTCAGGAACTTTGTGGTGAGATTGATCTCAGCACCTGATCTGAACCAGGGCCACTGCTCTTCACCTAAATAAATCCAGCTATGGAGGCACTTTGCGGGGGTTGGGGGGGAGCTGCTTCCCTTCGCAGAGGGGAAATTCCTCTTTCCCATGTCACTTCTTCCTTCTGGAAGACTGAGCTGACGTGTTTTGCTTCCACACGCTGTGCCCATGGAGACGCCTTCCATGTGGACTGCATGATGCAGATCCGCCTGCAGTATGAGCAGACCTGGCAGGAGGGCCTGGCCCAGGTGCAGAAGTGCAAGGTGGGTGCACACGCCCCCCAACCCCCTGCCCCAGGAGTCCTGAGACAAGTGAACTAAGGGGATGGGCCTGAGGTTCCTCTCCCTGCCCCCACCGTATCCCCAAGTCTCACCTCTCTGCTTTCCCTTCCTCACCCAACTCTAACTCTCACTGGCTTCTGAGCCTTCGGATGAGCTCTTCCCTCTACCTAGAATGCTCTTCCTTCGCTGCCTGACACCCTCCCCTATACACGCTACAGCTATTCCCACCCTTTCCTCCGGTTTTAGCCCCAACATTCCCTCTTGTGGGAAACCTTCATCTGCTTTGTAAGTAGATCAACTTTTAACCTGAGAGAGGATACTTTATTTTAAAATGTATGCATAATTCAAAGCTTAATTGTTATATTTAGAGAGCTTGCTTGTCATAATTCAGAGTTGCAGAAAATGTCAGAGGATGCCCAACTTTCTGAGTGTGTGTCCAGTTCTCAGCTATACAAGATCATGAAGGATAGCGGTTTATGCCTGTAGGGTGTGCAGTCAGACTTTTCCCAGTTCAGATCAAGCCCCACCCCTTACCAGCCATGTGGCCTTGAGCAACTTACTTCATTTCTCTTAGCCTTGGTTTCCTCATCTGTGAAACAGGGCTAGTGAGCAGATGACCACAGGGATTTAGTGAGATAACGTGTGCAGCCTGTTCACAGCACCTGGACATAATGCCTAGTCCATAAAGATGAGCTGTGTCCAGTGCTGTTAGGGGAGGGGCAGAATGGGTGGGACAGGAACAGCCAGCCCTGTGATGAAGGCTGAGTTCCCCGCCTCCGAGCCCTAAGCCATGTTCTCCTGTGGTCCCTTTTCCAGAACCAGCTACTGGATTGGAAAGCCTTCACAGAGGAGGAGGCAGAGAACTTGGTGAACCCGTCCTTCTTCCAGATGGTGGGAGTGCTCCAGAGCAAGGTGGAGGAGGAGCTGGAGTTCATGGACGTATGTAGCTGGGGATGCATGTGTTGGGAAATAGGGTAGCAAGCAGTGGGCCCTGTGGACCACGGGAGTTGGAGGAGAGTAGAAGTCTGGGGCCTCTGCCCGGTGCTCCACTAGTTTATCCACTCACCATTGTCATTACCAACTCTTAGAGCAGTCCCTCTGTGCTGGGCACTCCAGGGCTCATATCCCCAAATCCTCCAGCTGCCTGTGTACATCTGTGCTTCGCACTGCTCCGTAGGAGACAATGTCAGGCAAATATGCTCATTCAACTCTGCTGGTCCTGGGCACTAAACGGCTATATAAAGGAGCAGTAAGGCCCTGTTACCAGACCAAGAAGTAGATTCTTTTGCCCTATGCACTCAAATGACCAATTCCCGAGACACCAGGGCTTCAAAGAGAGAGCAAGTATATTACTAGGTGCATAGCAGAAGATCAGATGGCCTATCGGCCCAAAAATCTGTCTCCCAGAACCGCAGTAATTCTGATAGTTTTGTAGAATTAAAAGTTGGACAGGTGTTAGGATAATGAATACAATGGCCCCAGATAATGTAATTAGAGGTGATCTAATTGTTGAGCCTGAGCATTGATTAAATGTTTAGTCACAGAAAGTATTTAAGAAAATGGCAGCCTTAATGTGATAATGGGCATAATTTTTGGTATTATAATGAGGTGTAGGTGACTTGTAGCTTAAAGTCTAAGCTACTGTGCATGTCAGGCTGGTCCATTTGGGTTAGTTCCAGTCTTGGTTATCAAGATAACTTTATAGGACTCTAAAGTCGAAAAACCGGATAAATGGGTGCAAGTGAAGGTTAGCCACAAGATTTTTACAATCACAGGGCACAAGATAAAGGCTGTACAATCATCATTAGAGATCAAGGCAGCTGGATTACAATTCAGAGATTTCAGGTATTTCCTTCCATCTACTCTAATACACCAGAAAGCAAAAAGGACATCTATACAGTAATTCAGTAATCAAAATCATCCCTTGGGTGGTACAATGGTGGCTCAGTGGCAGAATTCTCACCTGCCATGCTGGAGATCTGGGTTCCATTTCCGGACCGTGCCCCTGCCAAACAAACAAAGAAACAAAAATCATCCCTTAAATCCTAATTTCTCAGTTATACCCCCACCCCCACATGCTTATAACCTAGAATGGAGGTCAACAAGCTCTTTCTGTAAAGATAATAAATATTTTAGTCTCCGTGGGTCAGATGGTCATTGTTGCAACTTCTCAACTCTGCGATTGTCACAAAAAAGCAGCCATAGGTAATACTAAATCAAATAGGTACGGCCCTTTGAAATTATTGCTTTATTGTATATGTTATTTTTTGCAATTAAAAAAAAGTCATAGCCATTGTGCCGGTCTGAATCTGTGGTGGACCCCAGAAAAGCCATGCCCTCTGATCCTCATTCAATATTGCTGGGTGGGAGCATTTTGTTTCCATAAAGATGTGACCCAATTGTGGGTGGTAACTTTTGATTAGATGATTTCCATGGAGGTGTGTCTCCACCCACTGAAGGTGGAGTTGCTTGCTGGAATCCTTTAAAAGAGGAAACATTTTGGAGACAGTCCTTTTTGGTAGAGCTACGTGAAAGCCAGCAGACGCCACCATGTTCGCCATGTGCCCTTCCAGCTGAGAGAGAAACGTTGAACTTCATTGCCCTTGTTGAACCAAGGTATCGTTCCTTAGATGCCTTTGATTGGACATTTCTATAGACTTGTTGTAATTGGGACATTTTCTTGGCCTTGGAACTGTAAACTAGCAACTTATTAAATTCCCCCTTTTAAAAGCCATTCCGTTTCTGGTATATTGCATTCTGGCAGCTAACAAACTAGAACAGCCATGTTCCGATAAAATTGTATTTATGGATAGTGAAACTTGAATTTCATATCATTTTCACATCATGAAATATTATTCTTTTGATATTTTTCAACCATTGAAAGCACAAAAACTGTCCTTAGAGATTGACTTCCAGTATGACAGCTTGAGAAGCTAAGCACACCTACTCCCCAGTGAAACTGATGAAAATGTTACCTGACAAAGGCAGTGAATTCTATTGCCTGATGTGCTCAAATGACCAATTCCTGAGACCATGGGGTTCAAAGAGATAAAAAGTTTGTTACTGGGCACGTAGTAGGAGAGCAGATGGCCTGTCGGCCCAAAATCTGTCTCCCCAAATTACTGGTAGTTTTATTAGAGAAAAAGATGAGCCAACATCTTTTTAGGATATTTAAGATAATAAACACAGTGGCCCCAGATGATGTAATTAGAGGTGATCTAATTATTGCACGTGCGCAGATTGATTATATGCTTAGTCACAGAATGTATTTAAGAAAATGGTAGCCTTAATATGATGATGGGTATGTTTTTTTTATATAATGAGATATAAGTGACTTGTAGGTTAAAGTCTAACTACTGTGCATGTCGTGGGCCCACTTTGGTTAGATCCAGTTTCAATGATCAAGATAACTTTGGATTTGGTGTGGGTTAGGTCTGGACTGACCCAGGACCCTGCATTAATAAACATTAGGCTGTCTTTAGCAATTACAAGACTCTGAAGTTGAAAAGCTGGATAAATGGGTATAAATGAAGGTTAGTCACAAGGTTTTTACAATCATAAGGACACAAGATAAAGGCTATGTAATCATTATCAGATATCAAAGCAGTTGGATTACAAATTAGAGATTTCAGTTATTTCCCTCCGTCTACTCTAATATACCAGAAAGCAAAAAGGAATAACTATATAATGATGCAGTAATCACAATCATTCCTTAAATCCTAATTTCTCAGTTATAAAAATTACATAAAAACAACTATTTACAACCTCTAGAACCGGTCCTAAGAGCAAATAGCAAATAAAGAAGTATCTATTCAAGAAAAGTGACAAGAATTAGGTAAGAAAACTGAGTCTTTGCTATTTCAACCACGACTGCTCACTCTCTCCCCCTTGCCTAGCTCAGTGGTAACTCCACTCCAGACTGCTGCAGCCAACATCACAGGGCTTCCCTTCCCTCCAGCTCTCCTCAGAGTAGCAGGATGTCAGCATTTCTCATTGTCCCCATTTATCTGTTGTTGCTGAGGCTAAGTTCCAGGGGAATGCTGTCTAAAAGTGGGGACCCCCTACTTCCACTCACCCCCCTCAACTTATAGAATGGAGACTCTACCTTAGGTGTGCCATGCTGAGAATACTGGGGTTCATAGTCACCCCTGAACCAGCTCATGAGGCAGTGGTTCCATAGGACAGGCAAGCTGAGGTGACCTAAAGGTGATTTTCCCCAACCCCTCAAGGGCTCAGCTCCTAAAGTGGGACACCATTGTCCTGACCCCCATTTTCAGAACCCTGTTTCAGAAATTTTGCTTGAGGAGAAAAGTAGGCCATAGAACAGACAGCTGCTCAACTCTTCCCAAGACAACTGACCATGTTTGCAACAGAAAATTAGGAAGTATAATAAATAAGGGAAGTTTCCAGCCATATCAGTCAAGGAACCCTGGACTTTTGAAGAATTTGTACCCCAGAAATTGGTGAAAACAATAGAGCGATCAGTTTGTGAGTAGTGGAATTTAACAGCTGTATGTTGTCTGTAAAAGAGGCAAAGACAGCCCTACCCAAACCTCTGCCAGAGTTACTTTGAGTCCACCCAAAAATACATCTGCCTAAGGAACAACATCTTAGACTCGATACTGTAGAGGAAAATAGATTTCACTTGATAAATGCATAGCTAAAGTATGATGTGAACCATTGATTGTACACTTCGGATGATTACATGGCATATGAATATATAATATATAAATATTTATCAGTTAAGAAAGTAAAGAATTTTTTTAAAAGATCAAAGGAGAAGGTGGAGTTATAACAGAGAAAATGAATATGACTCCTGAATCATTATATTGATATTTCTTTTAGCCTCCAGTGTATTGGAGCAGCCAGAAGGAAAAACCTAAAATTGTGGAACTGTAACCCATACCAAACTTTGAAATCTGTTCTATAACTAATTTTTGTGGTGTGCTTTGAAATTTATTGCTTTTTTTGTATATATGTTGTTTTTCACAATAAGAGAAATAAAAAAGATTTCACTAAAATTATCCAACCAGTCACTAAACAAATAAGCAAATAACAATAACAAACCTGGGGAGAGGGGGCCCAGACCTAGAGTGGCTACAATATTGTTAGGTTCACATAAGGCTCGGAGGCAAACTAACTAGAGGCGAAGGAGTTTATTCAGGCGCCAGCATGGTGGGGAGCTAAAGTCAGACATCAGCCTGTCTGGGAAGGACAAGAGAAGATCCTTTATAGTGGAGGGACTGGGTTTTGGGACGGGTGCAGGAAATTTGGGGGTTTTTGTTGGTTGGGTCAGAAGTAGAGGGTCAGGTGGGAAGTTTTAAGCCCTTCATTGGTGGGGTTTAAAATTTAAAGGCTGCTCATAGCTTAGTCGGATTGTAACTGCCAGGCTTTTGGTGGGTACTTAGCCAGGGGATTTATCACAGGAATACAGTTGCCAGAGGGTAGATGCTGGATTAAAAGGTTATCACAGGAACGCTGCCTACAACCACTATGTGGAGACATGTGAAGTGCTAGCTCTATCATGGGCCTGGGGGTGGTGGGCAGGATTGAGGGTTTTGGGGAATTCTAACAAATGTATTATCTAAAATGCCCATTTTTCAACAAAAATTATGAACCATGGAAAAAAAAAAACAGCAAGTATGACCCATATACTGGAAATAAAGCAAGCAATGGAAACTGCCCATGAGAGCAACCAGATATCAGAGTTCACAGATAAACTTGTTGAAAGAACTGATAGAAATCTTGATTAAATAAAGTAAGGTATGATGACAGTGTTGCAGCAACTAGAGAATATGAAGAGATAGAAGATATAAAAAAAATAACTGAAACAAAAAAATTCACTGAAAGGATTCAACAGTAGATTTGCACTGGCAGAAGAAAGAATTAGCTAACTTGAAGATGCATCAATAAATTTATGCAATCCAAAGGACAGAGAGAAAAGAGAATGAAAAATAATGAACAGAGGCTCAGAGAAATGTGGGACACCAAGTGTACGAATATATATATATATAAAATGGGAGTACCAAAAGGAGAGTAGAGAGAGAGAAAAGAGTAGAAAACCATGTATGGGAAATAATGGCTGGAAACTTCCTAGATACACTGAAAAAGAATAATCTACACATCCAGGATGCTCAACTAACTCCAAATAGAATATACACAAAGAGATTCACAAAAAACACAGCATTGTAAAAATGCTGAAAGTCAAAAACAAGGAGAAAATATTGAAAGAAGCAAGAGAAAAATATCTCCTCACTTATAAAAGAGTACCCCAGTAAGATTAACCTCTGTTTTCTGAGCAGAAACAATGGCATGCACAAAGGAAAAAAAAAAAAAAAGCTTTCAAACAAGAATCCTTTATCCAGCAAAGCTATCTTTCAAAAATGAAAGTGAAATAAAGACATTCCCAGATAAACAACAGTAAGAGAATTTGTAGCTAGCACATCTACCTTATAAGAAATACCAAATGACATTCCTAGGGGGTGGGCCATGGTGGCTCAGCAGGTAAGAGTGCTTGCCTGCCATGCTGGAGGACCCGGGTTTGATTCCCAGTGCCTGCCCATGTAAAAAAAAAAACAAATGACATTCTTAGGGCTGAAAGCCCAGGTGGTAATTCAAATCCACATAAACAACAAAAAGAGCATCCTTAAGGCAATTAAGGAATTATAAAAGACAACATAAATGCGTATTTTTCTCCTTTCTTCTCTTAACCAGTTTCAAAAGCAGCGGTATATAATATTTATGCAATGTATTCTTAAACCCATGACATATAAAAATGTAATATATTTGAGAAGGTGTGTGATAAAATAAAAATTATAATATTATATTGTTGGGTTTGTAACATTATAAAGTATAATATCTATAACTAATACCACAAAAAAGAGAGGAAAGGGAATAGAGCTATGGAGGAGTAACATTTCTATATCACACTGGAATTAAGCCAGTATTAATCTGAAGCTGATTCTGATAAATTAAGATGTACAGGCATACTTTGGAGGTATTATAGGTTCAGTTCCAGACCACCAAAATAAAGCAAATATCACTATAAATCAAGTCACACAAATTTTATTTCCCACTGCATATTGGTTTTATGTTTATACTCTGCTCTAGTCTGTTAAGTGTACGATAACAGTATATCTAAAAAAAATGTAAATCCTTTATTAAAATGTGACAAACATGAAGTCATTTGTTCTTGGGAAAGTGACTCCAATAGACTTGCTTCATGCAGAGTTGGCTCCAAAAGACTCGTTTGATGCAGAGTTGCCACAAACCTTAAATTTGTTTGAAAAAAAAAAAAAACAATATCTGCTAAGTGCAATAAAATGAAGTATGTCTATATAAGGTAAGTCTAAATCAGCCACTAAGAAAGAAAACTCGAAAAATTTTAAAGAAATTTTAAAGTTTTTTTAGAAAATGTTTGCTTAATGCAAAAGAAGACAGTAAAGGAGGAATAAAAGAACAAAAATAGCATTAAATGTTCATGGATTAAACAATCCATGAACAAAAGATATTGATTACCAGACTACAAAAAAAAAAAAAAACAGGACCAAACTACATGATATCTATAGGAGACACACTGTAGAATCAAAAGCACAAATAGATTATAAGTTTAAAAACTGGAGAAAAAAGTATCATGAATACAGCAAACACAGAAAAACTGGAAAGACTACACAAATATCAGACAAAATAAATTGTAAGAAATATAATGTTACGAGAGATAAAGAGGGACATTTTATAATTGTAAAAATAGTCATTCCGTCAGCAGGATGATTGTAATCATGTATGCGTAAATAATAAAACATCAAAATACATGTAACGAACACCGATAGAAATGAAAGTATAAGTAGTTCAACAGTAATTGCAGACTTCAATTCCCCCTTTCAGTAATAGAATCACTAGGCAGAATAACAATAGGAAATAAAAGACTTGAACATAACCGTAAACCAATAAGACCTATCAGATATCTGTAGAACACTCCACCTGATAACAGTAAAATATGCATTCTTCTCATGAGCACATGGAACATTCTTTAGGATAGACCATACGCTAGACCATAAAAGAAACCTCAATTAAGTTAGAAGAACAGAAATAATACAAACTATGTTTTCTGACCACAATGGGTTGATATTAGAAATCAATAATAAAAAAATTTTGGAAACTCGTGGAAATTAAATGAAACATTCCTAAATAACCAGTGGGTTAGAGCTGAAATCAAAAGGGAAATTGAAAAAATACTTTCAGATAAATGACTATGAAGACACAACATACCAAAATTTACAGGATTCAGCAAAAGCAGTGCTTATAGGGAAATTTATAACTGTAAATGCCTATATTATGAAAGAAGATCCCAAATCAATAACCTAACCTTCCATCTAAAGACACTGGGAAGATAAACAGCAAACTAACTCTAAAACAAGCAGAAAGAAGGATACAGAAAGTTTAGAGTAGAGATCAATGAAACAGAGAATAAAAGAAATAATTAGAAAATCAGTGAAAACAAAATCTGGTTCTTTGAAAACATCAACAAAATTGATGACCTTTTAATTAGAATGGCAAAGAAGAAAAGAGGGGAATCAAATCCTAGAATCAAAAATGAGAAAGGAGACATTACTATTGACCTTACAGAAATAAAAATGATTATAAAGAATACTATGAACAATTGAGGGCCAATAAATTAGATAACTTAGATAAAATGGACAAATCTCCAGAAAGACATAAACTACAGAAAGTGGCTCAAGAAGAAATAGACAATCTGAACAGACCTATAAAAAAGGAAGAGTTTGAACTAATAAAAAAAAAAAAAAGTAACCACAAGAATGCCCAGGCCTGTCACCCCTATGAAGCTTATTCCTGCAAAGGAGAGGCTAAACCTACTGATAATTATGCTTAAAAGTCACCCTCCTATAGCCTCTTTTGTTGCTCAGATGTGGAATCTCTAAGCCAACTTGGCAGGTGAACTCACTGAGTACCTCTAGGACATGACTCCCAGGTGTGTTAATCTCCCTGATAATGTGGGACTTGACTCTTGGGGATGAGCTGGGACCTGGCATTATGGAAATGAGAAAACTTTGATCAAAAGGGGGAATAGAGAAATGAGACCAAATAAAGTTTCAGTGGCTGAGAGACTTCAAAGTCAGGAGGTTATCCTGGAAGGTATTCTTACACATTATATAGATATCCCTTTTTAGTTTATGGTGTATTGGAGTGGCTGAAACTGTTGAACTGTGCTCCAGTTGCCTCGATTCTTGAAGAAGACTGTATAACTATATAGCTCTTACAGTGTGACTGTGTGATTGTGAAAACCTTATGCCTAATGCTCTTTTATCTAGGGTATGGACAGATGAGTTTAAAAAAAGGGTAATAAATAAATAATAGAATAAAATTTTGATTAGATTGAACTACTGTGGGTCAAAGAGAGAGGGTTACAGGGTATGAAATGATTTCTTTTTACTTCTATTTTTTGGAGTGGTGCATGTGTTCTAAAAATGATCATGGTGAAGAATACACAACTATGTGATGATAGTGTGAGCCATTGATTATATGTGATTGGGTTGCACATATGTGGATATTTCTTGATAAAATATATATATTTTTTAAATGCCCAGGCCCAGGAGGGGGCCAAGATGGTGGCTTAGTGAGGTGTGGGATTTAGTTCATCCTCCAGAGCAGCTAATAAATAGCCAGGAACAGTACAGAACAACTGCTGGGGCCACATCAGTGACCTGACACACAGAGTACCCCAGTCTGGACCAGCTGGACCAGCTGTGAGCCCCCCCAGAACCGTGAGTTCCCCAAGCCACAGTGGCCAGTGCCCCTCCCTAACAGGCTGCTTCTCAGAGAGGAAAGGAAAGAGTGTACCAGCAGCAGGGGCTGAATGCAACCAAACTCCAATTGTGGAACTAATTAACAAATTCTGACTACTAAAAATAGGCCCCCAGCTCAGCTGAACCTTGAGTAAAAGCAGAGGTCACTGGTTTTTGCCCTGGCACCAAGGAGGCAGGGCTGACGGAAAAAGAAAAAAAAGAAAAAAAACCCTGTTTTTTGAGGGATCTGAAAAGGTCTGGGCCCTAAAGGAAAGAAGGGGGCGCATAGGACCTGTAGATACACAGAGCAGCCTACCAACTTAAGCTCTTGATTGGCAAACCCAAGGAACGGGGAGTCCTGCTCTGAAAAGGATTTTTCTCTTTTGTTTTGGTGGCTGTGTCTCTTCAGCTTGACTGCTCTTTGGATACAGCTGCAGGGCTTCTCAGGCTCCACTGCCCCTAGGCATAGGCAGAATTAAGCTTCTTTGAGTGTTTGTCTGGAACCTGTGCCTTCCCCAGGAGAGGGTGGGGACCAGCTCAGGTGGAATCCCTCCCTCAAGGAGTTCAGATCCCAGGGTCTGGAGAAGTGAAGCAATTAAAACCAGCCTACAACCTCTCCTCTGTCTCCATCACACCCCCAGCAGGGAGAGTCTGCTGAAGTTAAAGGTACCGCATCATCTTATGCTGGTGGGACCTGCAGGCAGACAAGCGCCACATACTGGGCAGGATAAGAAAAACAGAGAGTCCAGAGACTTCACAGGAAAGCCTTTCAATCTGCTGGGTCTCATCCTCAGAGAAAACTGATGCGATTGACTCTTTCCTCCTGACAGGAGGCCAGTTTGATGTGGGAAAATCCGGCTGGGGTCTATAATACCTAAGTAGACCCTCCTAAGGGGGGGCGGGGGAGGCACCATACAGGCAGGGCAAGAAACAAGAACTGAAAAATTCTGATTTGTTAAACAAAACCTAAGCTAGAGGTTCAGAATAAGCTGAACTGAATGTCAAAGAACAGATAGACAACAAAGTCATCCAGCAAGAAAATCCTACGTAAAAAAAAGTGAAAACAATCTCCAGAATAAACTGATTAAGGTAATTAAATGCCCAGGCCCAGATAGCTTCACCGCTGAATTCTAACAAACATTTGAAGAGGAATTAATGCCAATTCTTCACAAACTCTTCCAAAAAACAGAAGAGGAAGGAACACATCTGACTTATTTTATGAGTCAGTATTACCCTAATTCAACCAGACAAATACATCCCTAGAAAAAAAAAAAAACTTCACACCAATACCTCTTATAAATATGGGCACAAAAATCCTCAAAAAATTTCTAGCCACTGAAGGTTGTAACATATAAAAAGCATTGCACACCATGACCAAGTGGGATTTATCCCTGGAGGGCAAGGTTGCTTTGATATCAGAAAATAACTTAATGTATAGTATCATATCAAGAGAATAAAAAGCAAGAATCACAGGATCATCTCAGTAGACACAGAAAAAAGAATTTTACAAAAGCACCTTTTCATGATAAAACGTTCAACAAAGTAGGGAAAAGGGAACTTAACCTGATAAACAGCATCTACAAAAACTCACTGCTACTTAATGGTGAAAGACTGGGTACTTTCCCCTAAGGTCAGGAATAAGACAAGGCTGTCTGCTCTCGTGACTTTAATTCAATATCATCTTGTAGATTCTAGCCAAAGAATTTAGGCAAGAAAATGAAATTTTTAAAATGCATGTAGTGTAGAAGTAAAACTGTCTCTATTCACAGAATCATGGTCTTATATAGACTGCCCTAAGGAATCTACTAAAAACCTATTGGTAATAATAAACAAATACATCAACTTTGCAGGATACAAGATCAGTATATAAAAATCAGCTGTACTTCTATATACTAGTAATAAGTAATCCCCAAAGGAAATTAAGAATACAAATCCAGGGTAGTCCACAGTGGCTCAGCAGGCAGAGTTCTTTGCCTGCTATGCCAGAGACCTGAGTTCAATTCTTGGTGCCTGCCTATGTAAAAAATGATAATAATAATAAAATAAATAATAATTTAATAAAGAATACATTGCCATTTTCTGTAGCATCAAAAATAACAACATAAAAAGGAATAATCTAACAAAATAAGTGGAAAACTTCACTTTGAAAACTAGAAACATTGTTGAAAGAAGTTAAAGAAGACATAAATAAATGGAAGAATGGCCTGTGTTCATGGATTGGAAGACAATATTGTTAAGATGGTGTTCTATTTTGTAAGCTGCCGGAATACAATATACCAGGAACAGAATGGCTTGTTTTATATGAGGGAATTTATTACGTTGCAAGTTTACAGTTCCAAGGCTGTGAAAATGTCAAAATTAAAACAAGTCTATAGAAATGTCCAAATTAAGGCACCAAGAAGAAGTTACCTTCACTCAAGAAAGGCTGATGAAGTTCAGGATTTCTTTCTCAACTCGAAAGGCACATGATGACATGGCTACGTCTGCTAGATTTCTCTCCAGACTTCTTACTTCATAAGCTCCCCAGGGGTGTAGCCCTTCTTCATCTCCAAAGGTCTCTGGCTACCTGGGCTCTGCGGCTCTTTCCAAAATGTTTCCTCTTTTAAAGGATTTCAGTAAACTAATCAAGCTCCACCTGGAATGGGTGGAGTCACATCTCCCTCTAATCAAAGGTTAATACCCACAGTTGGGTGAGTCACATCTTCAGGAGATAATCTAATCAGGTTTCCAACCTGCAGTACTGAATAGGGATGAAAAGAAATGGCTGCCTCCACAAGATGGATCGGGATTAAAACATGGCTTTTCTAGGGCACATAATCCTTTCAAACTGGCACAGATGATGTCTTAGTTTGCCAAGGCTGCTATAACAAATTCCACAGACTGGTCGGCTGAGACAAGACATTTATTGTCCCACAGTTTGGGAGGTTGGAAGTCCAAAATTGAGGTGTCAGCAAGATCATGTTTTCTCCAAAATCTGTGACATTCTGGTGGTGGCATGCAGGTGACGCAGAAATATAATTAAAAATATCTTCTCACAACCCAGAAAACCTTCCACAAAGGTAGAAAAGAAAGAAAAAAGCAATTTTGTTATTGAATAAGCACTGAACCAGAATATGATGTATCACATGCAATCTAAGAAGATTATAAAGATAGAAAGCACACCCTTTTTATGCACCCAAGTGTTTGCAGCCTGTTATATACATATTCTCAAAATACTTCTCATATCTTTAGGACCAGAGGTAGGGTTACAATTTGGAGCCAGGATATCTCCCCCACCCCTAAATTATGCTCATGTATTCCCAGGAAACTGAGAGATATGCTCTTTGATTACATTTCAGAGAAATGGCTTCCTTCCTTGAAGAAACCTTGAGTGGTGAAATTTGCAAGGGAGTTATTTAAACTTTGAAGAACAGATTGACAGGGTGGGCCATGTGGCTCGGTAGGCAGAGTTCTCTCTTGCCGTGCTGGAGACCCAAGTTCGTTTCCTGGTGCCTGTCCATGCAATAGATAAATAAATAAAAGAACAGATTTACAAACATTTCAAAGAGGATAGAGAAAGCACGTACAATTACACATTTTCTAAAGTAATTACTGAAAGAAAAAGGAGTGGGGAGGAAGTTTTTTTTTTCCCTTTTTTGTACCAGGGAAAATTAACTCTTTTTTTATTTTTTCGTTTGTATTAAACCTTGCACGGGCAATCCATAACTTAATCTCTGACTTCTTCACATGACCATTTGTCTCCTTCTGTCTCCTCCTTTGTCCGAATTTCTTCAGCTTTGGTAAAGACTCCAGGCACACTGGATTAAAGCCCACCCTGATCCTTTGAAGACCCTATTTACAAATGAGTTCACATCCATAAGGCCCGGGTTAGGACTTGCGTGTGTCTCTGTGGGAGACTTGATTCCGTCCATTACTGATGACAGTACTCCCCCAAACTGAACTGTAGAGTCAATGCAACCCCTATCAGAATCCGAGCTGACTTCTTTGTAGAAATTGACAAGTTGATCCTACAAAGAAGAACAAAGTAGGAAGATTCACCCTTCCTAATTTCAAAACTTAACCACACAAATAAAAAACAAACAAAAAGCCCAACTTACTGCAGAGCCATAATAATCAAGATAGTGTGGTACTGGCTCAAGAATAGAATTTCGTTTCCAGAAACAAACCTGTATATCTATGGTCAAATGATTTTTGACAAGGGTGCCAAGACCATTAAGTGGGGAAAGAATAATCTATTGACAAATGGGTGTGGGATGACTGGATAGCTACATGCAAAAGAATGAAGTTGAGCTCATCTCGTACTATATACAAAAATTAATGTAAAATGGATCAAAGACCTAAATGTAAGAGTTAAAACTATAAACTCTTGGACAAAAACATAGGAGTAAATTATCATGATCTTGGATTTGGCAAAGGATTCTTATATATGACACCAAAAGTATGAAAAATTAAAACAAAAAAAATAGATAATATCAGCTTCATCAAAATAAAACTTTTGAAAAAATAAAAAAATAAAATAAATAAAATAAAACTTTTGGGGGTACAAGGGTAATTCAGTGGTAGAATTCTCGCCTGCCATGAGGGAGACCTGGGTTTGATTCCCAGCCCATGCACTTCCCAAAACAAACAAACAAGCAAACAAACAAACAAAAAAACCCAAACAAATGAAAATTCAACAAATGGCACTGCAATAAAGGAATATTCGTATGGAAAATGTGACCCCCACCGTACAGCATACAAAAATAAATAAATAGATGAATACTTTTATGCTTCAAAGGAAGCCATCAAGAAAAAGAAAAGACAGCCTATAGATTGGGAGAAAATGCTTGAAAATTGTATATCTGATAAGGGACGTGTATCAAGAAAATATCAAGAATTGTTACAACTCAATAACAAAAAGCCAAACCAATTGAAAAATGGGCAAAGGCTTTAAATAGACACTTTTCTAATGAAGATATACAAACGGGCAATATGCACATGAAAAGGTGCCCAACATTATTACCATCAGGAGCTGCAGATTGAAACCATAATGAAACACTACTTCACAACCCACCATGACAGCTAGATTTTTTCTTAAAAAAGGAAAATAACAACCTTTGGTGACAATTTGAAGAAACTGGAATCCTCATACATTTCTAGTGGGAATGTAAATGATGCAGCTGCTGTGAAAAGCAGTGTGACAGTTCCTTAAAAAGTTAAACAGAATTACCATGTGACTCAATAATTCCACTCCTAGGTATATATAAAAAAGAATTGAAAACAGGCGTTCAAATAAGTCCTGATGCATGACTATTTATAACATCGCTAGTCACAGTAACCACAGGGTGGAAACAAACAAGTGTCCATCAACTGAAGGATGGATAAACTAAATGTATTTTTATACAATGGAATATTACTCAGCCATATAAAGAATGAAATACTCATACATTCTGCAACACGGATGAACATTATAAGAAGTGAGAGAAGGCAGTTCCAAAATATCTCCACTTATTATATGACTCATACGAAATATTCAGAATTAGGGAAATCTGTAAAAACAGGGAGTATATTGGTTTCTTAGGGCTGGGGGGTGATGAAGGGCATAGGGGGGTAGCTAAAATGTCCGGTGTTTCTTTTTGAAGTGATGAAATTGACTGTAGTGATGGTTGCACATTTCTCTGAATATAATAAAAACCATTGCATTGAGCACTTTAATGGTTGAATTGTCAGGTATGTGAATTATATCTCAACAAAGCTGTTTACAAAAAATGACCAAAACCATGCTTTAGCTCACAGGGCCGTACAAAAAATGGTGGAGGGCCAGATTTGTCCTGCAAGTCATAGTTTGCTGCCTCTGATCCAGATGAGGGCATAAAACACATAATAATTAAAAGAAAACAAAAGACAGGGTGAGGTGACTTAGTAGCAGGGGATGGTATTTAGCCCAGCTGTTGTGAGCTAGGGGAACTCCAAAGTAGAAAATATGCTCCTAGCCAGGACCATGCCTGCATGCCCAGGCTGCTTTCTAGGTTTGCTTTTTCTTTCTTCTATGATTCTAATTCATCTTCTGCCTGTCAGTGGCTTCAGTGGGACATGGGACAGTCAGGGTCAGCCTGACTGAGGTGTTGGGGCAGAGTAGAGATGCTACCCCAAGAAAGGAAGGCCATGTATGAACCAGAGTGTGACACCAGTGTTGAGCTAAAGGATGGGGCCAAGGCAATACGACCAGTCCTAGAAGATGGGGTTCCCACTGGCTGGTGAGAGAGCCCTGTAGGTGGGGTCCTCCTTTCCATCCTGAGTTGGTAGGTTCTCAAAGCCCTTTTTCTGCCTTCCATCACTGCAGAAATCCTTTGAGGCCCTGGCAAAACAGACAGAGTGGCAGAGCTTAGATCTCTTTGGCTACTTCCAAGAGGCCGTGCAGCTGTGGGAGGCACACCAGAGCGTACTGTCAGCGCGGGAGCTGGAGCTTGAGAAGAGGATAGAGCAGCAGCGACAGAAACATAGCCTGGAGAACCAGGTGCTACCACCACCACCCGGGGTAGCCCCACAGAGCCAGCATTCATTCACTCACTCATTCACTCATTCAGTGCAGACTTGCAGAGCTCCTGCTATTTGCCAGGCACTGTGCTAGGGACTTAGGATACAGTGGTTCTCAAAAGAAGTTCAGCACCCATCTGCCCTCTCCACCACGAACTTGCCAGACAGCAGGGAGGGAAGTCACTATACATGCGGAAGGCGGGAGCTAGGGCACTGGAGGTAGAGTCAGGAACCAGCTCTGAGCTGGGTTGACAGTGTAGGCTTCTTAAGGAAGGGGCCTTTGGACCAGGATGTGAAGGCCAAGACACTTACTTTACCCAAAGAAGAAAGCTGTGGTTAGCAGGGAACAGCCCATACCAAAGCCTGAGACAGAGAGGGACTCATGAACAGATGGGCAATCATGATTTGCATTTTTTAAAAAAAACAGGCTGCTGTGAGGAGAATGGAGAGTAGGGTAGGAGTAGAGAGCTAGACAGAAGGTCCTGTGGGTAGCTGGAGAGGGGTCTGGACCAGGCTGGAGGGTGTAGAGGGGGGCCCAGCTGACCTATGGCCCAGTCCCCATGTTTACTATGAGAACAGTAAGTCCCAGGCCATCAGGGACTTGCTCCCACCCCAGCCCATAGTGGCGAAAGGGCCATCAGGCCTCAGGGGAAGTTCCAAGAGGAACCAAGTGGGTGGGAGCAGGGAGACAAATGCCAGAGCAGAAGTGGGCAGGCGAATGCCAGGGCCTGTGGGTTAGGCAGCATTGTCCTTCAAGGGGGTGCTTCACTGGTCAGTCACAGGGGACAGCAGGTAGTGGCCACCACCAGAATAAGAGGCCCAAATCTGTGGCAGCAGTACTCAGGAAACCAAGGGAAGATCAGAAGGAGCTGAACACACTTGGAGGTTTCTCATTAAATCCAGACTATCCAGGATAAATAAGTCATGCCATCATGGAAGGCCATAGAGAGAAATTTCAGCTTGGTGATCAAAGATGGGGAAATTGAGGATATCCAGATTTAAAAAAAAAAAGAACTTCAATCCATGCTTTGCACCATGAACAAAAATAAACTCAAAATGGATGGTAGATCCAAGTGTAAAACCCCAAGTAGACTCAAGTGTAAGACTTACAAATGAGGCAATTGAGACTCTGCTTGGTCATGGGACTGGCTAGGGAATAGCAGAAATCTCCCTGAGTCAGATCCAGGCTGTGCGATGGATTCGGGAACTAAGTGCTGCAGGAGGGTATGTGTGACAGACAAACAACAGACTGGGGTTATCAAGCATCTACCACTGGCCAACCCCCTGCCACTTGGAAGAATGGTAATGCCTCTGCCCCATCTGCCCTCACTCAGCATCCGATGTGGAGTGTGGTTGGTGAGAAGAGCAAGGGGCAGGTGCCCTGGGAAATTGTTGGTGGGGGCTGACCAGTTGGGTGGTTGTGAGGGATGCCTCCCTGAGGAATATGCAACTGATAGCATCCCAAAAGCTGGAGAGTGTGACAAGAACATTTTAGGCAGAGAGAAAGTCTGGGAGTAGTGAACAAAGAGAGAGAAGGCCCAGGGAGTGGAGAGAACATGGGTGATGTTCTCAAACACCAAAAGGAGGACTTGGTACTCCTTTTATAGAATAGAAAGTCTTAGGCTTGCCCCAGGAGGCTAGAGTTCTCTGCAAGTTTCTGCTTCAGCAGCCCTTGATCTCATGTTTATTTCTTACTGTTTTGGGGGCGGCTACCAGGTCCAGGAAGCCCACCTGGATATGCTTTTGGACCAGTTGAGACAGCAAAGCCATGAGGAGGCACTTAAGTTTCACCTGAGAAAGGCCAAAGATTTTCTGAAGGACATGAAATCCAGGTAGGCAAACCAGGACCCAAAAACAAAAGGGAATTCATGTTCAGGGTCACAAGCAGACTGATCAAGAGCCCAAGGATGTGCCCAGCAAACCCAAGATTAAAATTTTACCTCTTATTTTGGAAAATGTAATTCTTATGGCTCTGCTATTAGCCATCACGGAAACTTTCAGGGAGAACTTTCCACATTGATCTGAAAACTTTATGGTAGGAGGCTTTCAAGGCAATGTAGTTGAAAGGTCAACAGCATGGCCCCCTCCCTCCTTTTGTAAAATTTAAAACATCCATGCAGATGTGAACCAATACAAACATGTAGAAAATTTCCCCTCATTCCTGCCCAGATATCACTTTTTATGCTTACAACATTTATATACATGGTTATATATACACAGTGGTTTAAAAATAAAGTTGCATTGTATTATACAAGCTGTATGTAAAATATACTTATAATATTTACATTTTAAATGACCATTATGAATGCTTTGTAATGATTTAATCATCTCCCGATTGTTTAGTTTTTTTAGATTGGTTCTAATATCTCAATATTCCAGATAGCTCTGTGTGAACTTTCATTTAACTTTGTGCCCTTGTATAACTAATTCTGTAAGATCCATTCACAGAAATAGAATTGCTCTGCCAAATTGAAATATTTAGATTCAAAGTAAAACTGTAGGCAAATAAAGAACCCCTAAGCCTTGGTCCCTTTCCTGGGAAGCAGAGAAAAGCCAGGGTCTTGGGATGTTTTGAGGATTTGATGGGATAACGTGGGTAAAGCTGGAGGACAGGGTTTAGGACAGTAAACAGGAAATGGAAGTTCATATCTCAACAAGCAGAAGAGTTCTACTGTGTGTGTTCTACAAAGATTCCACAATGAGAAAGAGTATATTCCATCTATAATCAGAAAAATAGCAAAGCAAATCCAAAAATTGTTACGATTTGGGAAATCCAGGCAACAGCTCTGTACAGGTCTATATGCCAGATTTCATCTTGCCTCCTTAAGGTCAGGGATGTCACTCCTGCCCCCTGTCACTCCTGCCCCGGGTCTCCCACTCTCAGCCACTCCCTCCCTCCTTAGACAGTGGTCTCACCTACCCCACAGGTATGAATGTTTTCACATCATCCTGACAAAGGAAGTGATGGAGTACCCAGGAATCACACTGAAAGAACTCAACTCCTACAGCTCCACCCTCAGCCAACACTTTTTCGTCCGTGAAATCTTTGAACAGGTATGGCGAGGGATCCAACAAACCTAACCACTGTGGAAGAAACACAGGGGAGATGATGAATTCTTATTCTGATCTGCCTAGATTACAAATACCTCTCTAGTGGTACAAGTTGGAATCTATGTCAGGGCATCAAGGAGTAAGAAACTAAAAGTATCTCTAAAAGACAATGTCTCTTTCTCAGTTTAAAAGAAGTTAAAAGGGCTCAGAACTCAGGTGTGAAGACTTGAATGGAATAATAATGAAAAGACTGTGAGTTCTATTCCTTGTACCCAGCACTGCCACATAATCTTCTTAAAATACAGCTCTGACCTGTTCACTTGTCTGCTCAAAAAGCCCTCACCCACTCTTCAGCACCTATCAACTCCAACTCCCATCCCCTAAATGACCATACAGACCCTCCACTCTCTGGTTCCCACTTTGACTCTCTTTGGTTCAGTGAACTCATCACTTCCCATACGTGCCCCCTGCCTGCTCTTCCTCATCCTGCTCCTGCTGCTGTCATCTTTTCCTCCTGTCTTCACATCTCCAAACCCACCTCCACTTCTAGTCCACTTCCAGTAGAACTTTTCCTGTCCACTCATCTCACCTCCCTTACCCCCTGCTCTGCCTACACCTCTCCCCTCTCAGCATGCATATTATGTTGGTTGATGTCAAATATAGGAGTTTCAAGTGTCCAACTAGAATGTCTTTCCTTAAAGGCAGATACACCTTTATAATTTGTATTTAACTTCAGTTGCGCTTTATAGCCTTGTTCATAATTCAAACTCAATAAATGAATAAGTACATGAATATGTGGAACATGCTGACTTGACTCCTACAGGGTTTGGCTCCTTCCCCAACAGACCCAGCTACAGCCAAAAATGCTTGTGGTTGGCACCCAGCCTGGCCAAAGGCTTCCCACTGAAATGGATTCCCCAGCTCCTTATCAGAGAATCCTTCCCCTTAGCAACAATCCCTGCTGTGATTGCTGATAAATGCTCCCTATGATACTTTCTAGGTTGAGGTAGAGGCTCAAGCCATACCATTCTGATCACTGGGTATATAAAGGTATAGGCACTTTTATGATCCCAGTTTCACAGGGAAGTACACTGAGCTCTGCAGGATTTAAAGGCCAGGGAGCTGGGAGTCTATAACCCACACTGTTATCCATAACCCAGTATATCTGCAACTTTACCCAGAACTGTGAAACAAGAATTTGTAGGGTTAAAAAGACGGTTTTCATGATGGTATAATTCATGTGTATGTCTTTTCAGATGCAGCAGTTGCTGGCACTTTTGTTTGTATCCCTCAGTTTTTATTTTCTTGCTTTTTGTCCCAGATCACTACAAAAATGTATCAGAAAGTTTTAATCCGTTAATGTTTGTTGTGTGCTAAACGAGTTTGCTAGTCTGTTCGAAATTAAGAAAAACTGGTTCCCTGGGTTGGGAACACCCTGATTACCACACTGAAATATGTTGCTCAAGGTCTGCATCACATGTTAAAGGGGAGGGTGGACCCTTCTACTTAAGAATAAAGATGACCCCTTCTAAGTGGCCCTCTGGAGAAAAGTAGTGTTGGTCATTCAGTATCCTGTGTCCTTTTCCTTTTAGAACTTGGAAGGCAAAGTCATTTTCAAACTCAGAGAACCAGGTAACACTCTTACAATTCCGATTTTATTCTTACTGACTTGCTCTTGTATATTTCTGGGTTGGGGAAGCCCAATCCAGGTCACATTGGTAACCTGTCCTCGTGCTTTGGTGTTGTCATCAACAGAAGTACATGAAAAGCACTTCCAGGAGAAAATGAGACAACTGAGGAAAAAACAAAAGGATGAAATGGAAATGAACAAAAGTGAGGAAAGTTTAAGTAAAGGGACAAGTTCCCCCAAGACAACAGAAGAGATGGAAGAAGAAAAAGATCAAGAAATCCTGTCTTCTATAAATGACGAGGTCCTGAGTCAGCAAGAAAACTCTTCCCCAAGCAATGAGATGGATGAGTCCAGAGAGGGATCTATTCAGGACTTAGAGGAAATGCAGATTCAAAGAAAAAGCTCCTTAAAATCATCCCCAACCCAGGAATATGTGACAGTTCAAGAAGAAGAGGAGGAGGAGGAGGAGGAGGTGGAGGAGGAGGTGAAGGAGGAGGAGGGAGAAGAAGAAGAGGAAGAGGAGCAAAAGGAAAAAGATGAGAATTCGATAATGAATGAAGCAGACCAGCAGCAAAGTTATTCTTGGGTATGGAGAAATTTCACTTTGTTCATTTCGTGTATATCTCTAATACAAGCTGGGATCCTCCACGATCCAGTCTCTATAGAGGTGCATAAAAAGAATTACAAAGGTCGACAAATCCAATTCTTAAGTCAGAGCAATGCCTTCTAAAAATTTCCCTTCTTCTCCTCACATCCCCTCTTGCAGCCTATTCTGGAAACACCCCGCAACTCCATGACTTTCCTCATCTTTCCTTGTCCTTTCTCTTTCTCATCTGTTCTTTATTGTATAGATCAACTTAGCTTTTCTAGGCGAGAGCCCCCTGCTTCTATCCAGCCTCACTATTCCTTCTCTCTTCACATTTTCTGCCTGCATAACAAAGAAAAGCTGCAGCCATGCTGGCAGACAGAATGCTTGTTAGAAACCAGAGAATTGACTCTACTATAAATGAATCTTGCCCTCAACACACATTCAAACTCACAGAACAATAACTTGAATTCCATAATTATGAAATTGGAAGAGTCATTTTTTCTATATTGATTTGGGGCATTGGTACCTGGGAATTCTTTTTTGAGCAGGAATCCCTAACTCAAATGGCCACAAGACATTTGAGAAAAGAGAATTGGAGACCATGTGTAAAATGATTTGGAGAATAAAGAGCTGCCCAGAATTTAAAAACAAAAAATTATAAGGAGGCTATGCCATCCTTACTCAGCTGCAGCCAACAATATCACATGGGAATGCAGGCTCAGAATTGCCAAATCTTTTGATTTTTAAAGAGAAACCCTAAATCCAGATTATGTGAGATTTCCCAGTTTCAGAAGGACTAATTGGGGAAAAATTGTAGGCAAGATTTGGCCCATACATCACTAGTTTATTTTTGATGTCATGGATCTTGTGGTTGGGATCCCATCATCTGTTTGATGATGTCAAGTCTAAAGGCTTGTTATACCTGCTTAGGCTGAATCCAAGGAAGAGAATCTAGAGAAAATCTCTGACAAGGACATGGAGTCCTTTACGACTTCCAGTGGGAACACATACTATGTCTTCCTCCCCCTGGAAGAAGAAGAGAGTTGCAAGAGGCCTCATTCCAACCTATCAACCATGCTCACTCAAGACACTTCCAATGTCAAGTTCCTTGAACAAGTGATCATTCCATCCAGCCTAGTTTCAGAAATTAAGAAACAGTGAGTAGAAAAACCTTTCATTCTAATTTTTTGTCCTGGGTTTTATTAACAAGGTGAAATATTGTAATAAAACATTGCACTAATTTCTGCTGGAAAAGGAAAAAGCATAGGTTACTGAAGGGAGGGGTGAGAAACACAATAAAAATAGCAAATGTCTTGGAATTATTTGAAGTTATTGATATCCTTTGTGAAGTGACACCCTTTGCCCCTCTCAGGAGGCCCTACTGGCTTGGTCCCTATACATGAGAATCAGTGATACCCCTGTTTTCTGGGTTCTAGTTCCTGGCAAATCTATAGTTTTAGGGTTTCTTCTCTTTTTAATTATATAAATACACAAGTATAGATATAACATGCATTTTTTTCTAATTAAGTAACCCACTTATTGCAGAAAATAGAAAAAAGTTCAATGAAGAATATAGAAATGACCCATAACCCTACTTAGCATATACCACCTTTAACTCTCAAGTTTCTGGGTCTTTGTGTTTGAGTTTGGATCAAACTTAGAAATGTGTGTTTGACTTTTTAGATAACATTTCCATTGCCCTCTGACTCTACAAGAGCTACAAGATCTAGAGAGGACCTGGTTAGTCCACCTTCCATGTTTACAGATGGGCAGGAGATCAAGACAGGGAGAAGGAGTAAAGCCAGACCTTCATACTCTTTCTCCTGAACCTTAGCATCATCTCTGAACTTTTCCCCCTTACTCCTCACCTTGAAAATGTCTCTTGACTCAATCCTCATCCTTCTCCTCCCTCTACCACAGGATATTATCCATCATCCCCCTGGCCCATACAACAAAGAACAACCAAAAGAGTTTTTATTTATTGAGTTCTCACTGTCTGCCAGTAAGAAGTTAATCCTCTCAGTAACTATGAGTGAAATACCATGATTAACCCTACTTTGCAGGTAAAGAAACTGAAGCTCAAATAGTTAGTAACTTGGCCAAAATTTCTGAGACAGGAAATAGATCCAGGATATGAATGTAGACTCTATAATTCCAAAGTCTTGCACCAACCATTATGCTATCTGGCCTTGGGACTAAACAGAAAAAAAATTTTAATCAGCTGATTGGATTTGTGTGTCGAAGCATAGCACACATGCCAAAAAGTAAGAAAATTATGCATGCACAGCTCAATGAATTATCCAAAGGGAACAAACCAGTAACCAGAATCCACAAGAAATAGAACATTTCCAACCCCAGGAACCCACCTTATGGGCCCATCCCAAGTCACTACCTTCTCTTCCCCAAGGATTACCAACATTTTAACCTCTGAATTAGTTTTGCTTCTTTGTTTGTTTTGTATTCTGTATGACAGGGTCACATTTCATTATTTTTCCATGTGAGTATCCCATTATTGCAGCACCATTTGTTGAATTTGTTTGTTTGTTTTTGGGGGAAGTGCATGGACTGGGAATTGAATCTGGGTCTCCCACATGGCAGACGAGAATTCTTCCACTGAACTACCCTTGCACTCCCAGTTTTGTTTGTTTTTTAACTTTATGTAAATGGACCCTTTTGTGTCTGATGTCTTCATTATGTTTGTAAGACTCATATGTACTCTTTAATAAGGCTGTACTTCATTTTTAATTCTGTACAGTATTCCACTACAAAAGATACAATGTTGCTTCCTATGAAATGGAGCTCAAAGGATATTAAGGAATGATAAGAAAGACAGAATGAAAGAAAGAATGAAAGACAGACACAGATGGGTTCAGGGGGTCTGAAGTTCAAAGATAACAGACCAGAGACATCTTAACTGGTTCCTGCTTATATACTGCAGGGTTCACGTGACAAAATGTACACATGCACCTGGTGAGAATACAGAGTGCTTACTTAAGATGACCACAAAGAACCTGGGGCTAAGACAAAATAAACATTCTCTCTCTCCCAGACTGTTCTCCATTAAGCAAATAACTGTCTCCTCAATTTCTTGGCGCCACTTTAACGCCAGCTGCTCCCAGCGAATTCTGCAGGTCTTGTTTTAACCCTTGGCTCCTACAGTACAACTCATTTTATTTTATCTATTCTGCTATTGATGCATTTAGATTATTTCCAATTTGTACGTGGTGAACATAGGTATGCGTTTCTGTTGGGTTATCATTTAAGAGTGGAATTGTTGGGTCATAGAGAATATTCATTTTTAGGAGATACCTCCAAAGAGTTTTACAAAGATATTGTAATGGTTTACACATAGCAGGTGTGAGAGTTTCCCACCAATACTTGGTATCATCAGGGGTTTTTATCTTACCCATTTGGTGTATGCTTACTAGGATATTGTGGGTTTAATTTGCATTTTTCTGGACTATTTGGTTATCTCTTTTGCTAAGGGTCTACTGAAATATTTGTCTATTTTTCTGGTGGATTACCTATCTTTTTTCTTATTTATTTATGGGAGTTGTTTACATATACTAGATATAAGTCTTCTGTCAGAAAAATATATGAGCATTCTTTATCCCTACTCTGTTCATGACTTTTTACTCTTTAAATGGTGTCTTTTGATAAGGAGAAGTTCTACATTTTAATAAGGTTCAATCTGTTATTTTTTTGTCTTTGTGGTTAGTGTACTTTTTGTCCTATCTAAGAAATCTTTGCCTGCCCCGAGGTCATGAAAATATTTTCCTATGTTATCCATTAGAAATGTTGTTGTTTTAAACTTACACAATTATACCTAAATACCATCTAGAATGGATTTCTGTTTTATAGTGTGAGGTAGTAATTAAAATGAATTTTTCCCCCTATGGATAACAGTTGACCCACCCCATTTACTGAGAAGACTATCCTCTCCCCACTGCTTCCCCATGCCTCTTTCATCATAAATAAAATGTCTGTATGTGTGGATCTGTGTTGGACTGTCTGTTCTTTTCTGTGGCTCTATATGTTTGTCCTTGCAGCAGTATCTCATACTGCCTCGAACTACTGTGGCTTTATAATATCTAGTATTATAAATTCTATGATTTTTTTCTTCTTCAAGATTGTCTTGACTATTTTTGGCCCTTAAAATTTCTATGTAAATTTTGAAATCAGCTGATCAGTTTCCATAAAAGCTATCTGGTCAGTTTCCACAAAAGCTATTGCTCAACTATTCTATTGTGAATGTTATTAAATCTATACATCTATTTGGGGAGAAGTGATATCTTAACAATACATGGCAAAAAAAAAATCATGAATTTAAAAATGGATAAATGGTAAACTAGGCACATAAACCAGGAATAAATATTTGCAACTCATGTCACAGACAAAGTGGCTCACATTCCCAGTATATAAAGAGCTCCTAAAAATTGACAAGCAAAAGAGCAGCCACACAATAGAAAACAAGCAAAATATGAACAGAAAGTTCACAGAAAAACAAATATAAAAAGACTGAAACTCATCAAAGTATGCTCAGTATCAGTCAGAATCTGACAAAATTATCAAATCCAGAAGTTTGACATACAATATGAGGCTATGGAGAAATAGGAACTTTTATTCATTGCTGATACAAATACAAATTCCCTTCCATTGGAGGCCATTCAGCCATTATATGTTGAGTGGCCATATAATGGCTGAATATATATAAATATAAAATTTGATATAAAATTTTGATATATCAAAATTATAAGTACATTTACCTGTTGATTAAGCAATCCCAATTCAGGGAATTTATCCTATAGATATACCTCTCCACTTGACACATATACAGGTTATTCATTGCAGACTTCTTTGGAGGAACAAAAGTTTGGAAGCAATCCAGTTTCCTTCAGTAGGGATCTGGTTAAATGTATGATGAAAATGTGATATTGTTGGGAGAAAAAGGAGTGAAAGGAGGCAGCTCTTTATGTACTGATAAGGAAAGATCTCTTGCTGGTCCTGATTGTTAGCATGGGTGACCCCCACTGGTTTCTCCCTCAGACTTCGCACTGGCTTTTTCGAGCACCTGGAGAAATGGTTTGACCAGTGTGCCATCAATGCCCGGGTCATCGTAGCCACCAAGATTGAGGAGGTGGATTCAGAACTGGAACTGCGTTTGTACCTGCACCAGCCGAGAGCCCAGCGCATTGAAAAAGATATCCACAATGTCAGAGCAGGTATGGACACTGCCGGGAAACCCTCTTGCCCCTTACTCTCCTATAGGGTTTGCACCAGCAGGGCTCCTCATCCATGAGCGGCTCTGTTTACACCACATGTAGCATTTGGCACATTGTCATTACAATGGGAAGGTGCATGAGGATTCACACCTCCCAGGTTTGCTGAGGAAGGTGGTACTCAAAATCCTCATTGTACAACATTTTAAAGCAAACAAGGGAGTATAATATGCTGAAATGCAGAGTATCGTCCTGTTTTAGCTCTGTGGACCCTAGATCTGCTCACAGACCCATCAGGTATACACCTGCACAGTAGGTGCTCAGAGGTAAGCCTGTAACTCAGAGATTGGAGCTGTCAGGTTCAGCTTCTTTTGCTATATGACTCTGGGCAAGTTATCTATCCTCTCTGACCCCCCCTCACCTGCCAAAATGGGTGGTGGTGGTGGTAATTAACCCTTGGAATAGTGCAGTGAGCAATCCAGGAGCACTTTGTGTAAGGTGGAACCTCCTTTATGGAAACCATTATTTTCAGTTTATAATCCATGATCCTTAAAAAGATGTGCCATTTCTCTCTTAGGCAATGAGGTCCATTTATTTGGATGGGAGACATGATTTTAGTTGGAACTTTCAGTGTTTGTTGTTGTTTTTTCACTCTCATCACATTCAATCTCCATCATAGTCCTTTTGAGCTAGCAGACAGCCCCCACAACATCCCATCCAACTTCTCTATTACGTGGAGTGGTTCACTTTTGGAAACTTATTGTCCTCATCTGGAAATGTGAGCACTAAATGTGCTGGAGTACAGAGTAGGTGCTGCCTGAAGGTTGGTTCCCTTCTTCCCAGAGTCCCACTACTCATTTTGAGCAAAGCCTCTTGAAGCCTGGTTCTTTTCACTCCACCTTGAAAAGGTCATCAGAATTCAGATCCATTGAAAATGAGTATTCACTGATAGAAAGGAGTGAAATCCAGACTGCCCAGCCTGGTGCTGATTGTCATCTGCCTAGTCTCTCTCCTGGGTCTCAACCTTCCCCCACAGCTGCCTTCCTATCTTCACCTCCTAGACTCTCTTATCTGCCTGGCTGTGTTTTCTCCTGCTGCAGGCAGTTTCTCCAACCACAAGGATCTCTCCATCCACAGCTGGGCAGAGCCCCCTCTCCAGTTAGAGACCTTGGGGTAGGCTCAGATTGGGTTTTCTGGGATTCATGCCCATTCTGAAGCCAAACGCTGGCAAAGGCAATGGGAGCAGGCCCAGGGATCTTGTTCTGAATTGTCTCTGTTCTGGGAAGGGTAGGGGCTGGTCACTGCTCCAGAAAAAGAATGTCCTAGGGTGACTGAAGACTCCAAAAAGGCCAGCTCCCCTCATCCTTTTCCAGCTGAGCTCTTGCTTCATCAAGAGCGGATAGACAGCCACTGTGCTGGGGTGATCGAGACGCTGAAGAAGGAGAGGCTGATGTTCTGCCAGTTCCAAGAAGAGCAAAACACAAGGAGCAAAAACTTCCGCCGCAAGATCAACGACATGGAGCACGTTTTCCTGAATGCCACAAGAAGTCACAAGTAAGGGACCTGGGAGTCTGTGTCCCAGCAATGCAGCTCTACAACCAGGCAGGCTGCACTTCCTGGTGAGCAGTCTCCGCCACAGGACAGCAGGCACGGTGTTCCCCGGCACTGCAGGGGCCTCCTCTTTTTGAGTTAATCTCTTCAAAAGAGTAAAACTCCTGTGTGAAGTGGGTGTTTCCCCAGTAGCCTGTCTGAAATCATCCTCCCAGATTCCGGGATGATTACTTTTAAAAATTATATGGACCAGGCCTCTGGGGAGAACCAATGGGGAATTCCATACAACCTCTACCTTTCAGAGGTTGCGAGGTAAATGGGATTTCCCCATCAGGGGAAATCAGGAGGTAGCATTTGAAATGAGCTTAGAAAACCACCTGGTGTGGGATGGTGAAAGTATGGAAGGGGGCAGAATTTTCCTAGCACAGAAGGAGCCCTAACCACATTCAAGGTAGGGACTGTGCTCAGGACAGAGCAAGGGGGTCTTAGGAGGCTGTTTAAGGGCTGGAGATGGAGGGACTTCGGTGCCCAGGGGGCATCAGCCACGTAATGCAGGAGGAGACTCCACAGGTATCTCTGCAGCAGCAGCTACACATGGAGCCGCTGGTTGGGGTGGACTTGGTTGTAGGAGGTTGCAGGGCACTATTTTGGGAGAGCCCCAGACCACAGGTGCCATTTCTCCAGGGTTGAAGAGAGAGCATGTTAGGAGAGGAAGAGATCCAGTAGAACTTAGGTGTTTACAGGTTTGGTGGCAGAGACCAGAGATGGAAGAACGATGCTCTCTGATCCAGCACACTATGTCTGCACCATGCTGGCATTCTGAGCTTCTTTCTAATGTTCCGGAGAGAGCAGGCAGTGGTTCTGGCAGGCCCCCAGCTGGGCAGGGTAAGTGGAGCTCAAGCAGCCTGAGAGGCTCTCGCAGGCGTTGGTCACCACCCTGGCTCTCCCATGTCTCCTGCAGGCTGGTCATTCTCAATAGCACACTGCAGCGGGAGCTGCTCAGCTATGTCGATGTCATCCAGGTGTCCCTGCGCAGTTTCCGGCAGTACCTGGAGGAGAGTCTGAGCAAGCTCCGCTACACCAACGTCGAATTTGTCAAGAGCTGCAGGTGAGAATCAGTGTCCAGGGGCCTTTGCAGGCCAGAAAGGTAGTCTGTTATTTCTCCCCTTATGTTTTTCCCTATGATCTTAACTCAATCCTAAATGAAAATAATTCTGGATTTAGTTTATGATATTCATGGCAGGCTATATTCATTTTCTTAAGCTTATATTATTTCTAAAATCACAGATCTTAAAATCACAGATCAAGCAATATAATCAAACAGAGAAGTATATAAAGAAAAAGTGGAAGCCCCTTCCCAAATTCACTCTCTAAGCATAAGTTCTATGTGCCCATGCATATGTGTACGTAAACAAAATGTTAGTTTTGTACAGAAATGGAATCCTACTACACATGCTCACCAACCACAACAATTCACGGTAGACACCTTCTTTCTCAGTATATGCAAATCTTGCATTTATTTTAAAAGTCACTGAAAATTTTCTGATTATAAAAATAATGCATGGAGACCCACCCCAATCAAGATGGTAAAGTAAGATGCTTCAGAGCTCCATTCTCCTACAGAAGCTTTGAACAACCACCAAAAACTGGCAGAAACATCTTTCTAAATGTTAATTGGTTGTAGTACCAGGAGGAGCACTGAATTAAGAAAAAGGACACTTAAAAGTGGTAGACTTTTAGGGTACACAGGTGGTTCAGTGGTAGAAAGCTCGCCTTCCATGCGGGAGACCCAGGTTTGATTCCTGGACCATGCACCACCCCCTGCCAAAAAAAAGATATACTGAAAAGTGATAGACTCTTGAAGGGCCTTGGCTGACTCCTCCTCCATCCCTCACTAGGTCAGAGAGCAGCCAGCCTGCACTCCAGGTGCAGATACCTGTTCACAGTTCTAGAGAAAGTAAAGTAACTCCACATACTGGGAGAATGTATGCCTGGCCCAATCTGTCTGGGGGACTTGCTGATTCAGAACTTGCCCTGCATATAGAAGGCAGCTCACTGAGCTCTGAATAGAACACTGTGGGAGAGCTGTCAAGCCGTGCTGCCTGGAGCCAGGGAGTTCTGGCTGAAGGACATAAAGTGTGGTGCCCAGGACTCTGAGGAAACTGTTTCCTAGGGAAGAGGCCACATTCATATCCACGTAAATGGGGAATTCCTAGGGCCATACAGCATACCCAATATAAGAGGCACGCACAGTTTTGGCCTGGAGCTATTCTCCAAATTCATTGTATAAATAAGCCCTGAAGGACCACACTGCCTTGGCCAATCTTCAAAGACTAGGAAAGGTGGTTTTTGTTTCTGCTTTTATTTTTGTTTTTTTATTAGGTCCTGACATTCAAGGGAAATCCTGTCATAATACTAGCTGGATACAAGCTCAAGGAACAGACACCTAAAAGTCTAAATTCCAGTGTTAACACACTAAAATATAAAAATGTCCAGGTTTTAACAAAAGATTATGAAATATACAAAGAAACAGGAAGTGAAATAAAGGAGAAGGTTACAGCTTAGAAACCATCAATGAGGGGAATCAGATCTGGAGAAAAGAAAGACTTTTAAAAATAGTTCTGGGTGGGCCATGTGGCTCAGGGGGGGCAGAGTTCTTACCTGCCATGCTGGAGACCTGGATCTGATTCCCGGTGTCTGCCCATGTTAAAAAAAAAAAAAAAACAACTCTTAAATGTGCTCAAAGAGCTAAAGGAAAACATGAACAAAGAACTAAAGGAACTCAAGAAAACAATAGATGAACAGAAAGAGAGTATCAGTAGAGACATAGAAATTATGAAAAGGAACCACACACAGCTGAAGACCTCAGTAACAAATCTGCAATTCCCTAGAGGGGTTCAACAAGAGATTTGAACTGGCAGAAGAATCAACGAACAAGAAGATAAGACAATTGAAGTCACCCAGTATGAAGAGCAGAAAGAAAAAAGAAAGAAGAAAAGTGAACAGAGCCTGAGGAACCTATGGGACACCATCAAGTGTATCAGTAACGCTTTGTGGAAGTGAAGAAGGAAAAGAGAGTCAGGAACAGCATATTCAAAGAAATAATGGCTTAAAACTTCCCAAATTTAACAAAAGATACACATCCAAGATGCTCAACAGACTCCAAAAAGGGTAAACTCAAATAGGCTCATACCTCACCATGTTAGTAATCAAACTGTTGAATGCCAAAGATAAAGAGAGAATTCTGAAAGCCACAAAAGAGAAGCAACATGTCATACAAATGTTTAAGAGCCAATATCTTATCAGAAAGCATGGATGGAAAAAGGCAGTGGGAAGATTCCAGTAAGATGGCAGAATAGGATAGGGCGAGTTCACCCCTGCTCCAAGGAACAGCTAGAGAAGTGACGGGAAGGCAACTGGGACAGGATTCCAGGGTGTAACTGACCTGGGAGGGTCTTCTATACAACATGGGGAGACCCTGGTTACGAAAGCTGAAGAATTGAGATGCAGAGAACTGGAGACCATCCAGCTAGTGCAAACTGCCTAACATGCCCCTTTCTGAACAGAGGTCTGGAGCCCGCAGGAGTGCATGGACAGGGAGACAGGAACAAGGAAGTAAGCCAAGCCACGTGCCTTGAGGATGTTACCCTCACTCATGCTGCCCCTGTGCAGTGACTACCCCCACACTCCATGCACCTGAACCCCATCACCTGTCCCTCCCTACTCCAGGCACCCACGCCTTGACCCCCCCACTGCTTGTTCCCATCCAGCACCCCACCCTGTGTATGCATGCACACCTGCTGCAGCCTGACCCACCTCTCCCACACATGCGCACAGTCTTACCCCACTCCTCCCAAGACCCATGCACCACACCCAGCCCCTCGACCCCCACCTTCCCCTCCCTGCCCCTTGCAGGCAGTCACCTGCACATCTGGGCTGTGGACACTCACCTTCATGTCCAGGCCATATCTGCCCCCAGTCCTTACAGTCACTCAACACTGTCCCCTCCTTGAACTCTGTGCACGTGTGCATCAGCATCCAGCTCCCCCAGAAACAAACACGCACACACATGCACCTCCACCACATGCTGCCAGCTCCGGGCAAGCACCCTGCTCCCACACCTGGCAGGTGCTCACATGCACATCTGTGTTACATACCACTGTCCTGCACACGTGTGCACCCTGCCCCAAACCCCCCATACTGTACGCCTGCACCAGACCCGGCCCACCCGACATCACCCACCCCTGACCCACATCCTGCAACCCCCGCAAATGTGCTCTGCCCATAAACACTCGTGCATCTGCATCCCAAACCCCCTGGACCCCTTCCCCTGTGCAAAAACACTCTGCACCCTGCCATCCCTGTGTCCTGAACTGTGTGCCCCATACCCCACACACTGATACCCATGACCCCCACAATTCACATGCCCATCCACTTCACCATCACAGCCCTGCACCCCATGTTCACAGCCACCAGCATAGCATCCAGCACTCCTGCTTATACCTGCACCACAGCCCGTCACCACACTGTTGTGTCCCACTGCATCGCCGCACCCTGCTCCACAGCTGTCCCACAAATACAAAGCTTTAAACGACTGAAGGAAAGCAACTTCCAAAGTAACCCTATCAGGATATTTACATGCCTTGAAGGCAAAAGAAGATGACGAAGCATATGAAGATGCAGACAGATGTAACACAGCCTAATGACCAAATTAAAACACCAGAGGAGACACAGACTTAAAAACACCTAATTAAAGATGTTCATATAACTCTACTAAATAAAACAAATGGGATGGCTAATGACATAAAGGAGATCAAGAAGACACTAGAAGAGCATAAAGAGGAATTTGAAAAAAAATAAATAGAAAAATAGCAGATATCACAAAGATTAAAGGTGCTGTAGACCAAATAAAAAATATACTAGAGACACACAACAGCAGATTTGAAGAGGTGGAAGCAAGAATAAGTGAACTAGAGGACAGTACAACTGATTTTGAACACACAAGAGAGCAAATGGCTTGAGGATGATTGAATAATGATACAGTGTAACAATGTGACTGTGTGATTGTGAAAACCTTGTGTCTGATGCTCCTTTTATCTACCTTGTCAACAGACGAGTAGAACATATGGAATAAAAATAAATAATAGGGGGAACAAATGTTAAAATAAATTTAGTTTGAAATGCTAGTGATCAATGAAGGCAAGGGGTAAGGGGTATGATAGGTATAATCTTTTTTTTTTTCTTTCCTGTGTTCATTTTATTTCTTTTTCTATTGTCTTTTTGTTTTTTTTTCTGAATTAATGCAAATGTTCTAAGAAATGATGAATATGCAACTAGGTGATGATATTGTGAATTACTGTTTATGTATGTTGTTTGATTTTGTTTCTTATTTTTTAATTAATAAATAAATTTTTAAAAAATAAAAAAAAAAATCTTATTACACCAAAAAAAAAAAAAAAAGAGAGAGAGAAGGCAGAACTAAATGATGTTAAGGAGGTGGCGTCCTGCCTTTCTGGGTTCCTCCTGTTTTTCAGAGTTTGTGGTGTCAGTGCCTCAGCAGGATCAATATGCAGCCAGTAAAAAAACACATCTGACCTTCTTCCCAAGGAACTGGGGGAGGGAAATGGGGAAGAAGGAAATGTGGGGCCTATGGTGACCTCAGTTCCTGAGCAGAGTTCTGCCAGACTGTTATAACCTCCGCAAAGGGTTTCCACTGCTGAAGACGGTCATCCTGTTCTCTTGATGCTCTAAGGACAAAATAGGCAGAAGATGGAGCTTTGGGCCTAGGACCCTGTGTCCTACCAACCCAGCCACACAGAAGCTGCCCCAGGAATGAGAGGGGCTTCTGAGAACATCCTCCTCTCTTTTTTTCTATCCTGTGCTTATAGATCTGCCAAGAGACAAGCATAACATTGAATAGGATGAGAAAAGCAACACAAATAAAACTTTTGTGACAAGTTTTTATCAATAAAAAGCAATGACGTGTGCTAAAAAAAAAAAAAGAGAGAGAGCAAATGGCAAAAAAGATGGAAAAATTTGAATTGACTCTCATGGAAATGATGGACAAAACAAAACACACAAATATAAGAATCATTGGTTTACCAGAAGGAGAAGAGAAGAGTAAAGGCTAAAGAGATTAGTTGAGGATATAGTGAGGGAAAACTTCCCAACCTTTATAAAAGACACAAATATGCAAATCAGAGAAGCCCAATGAACTCCAAATAGAATAACTCCAAATAGGCCTACCCCAAGGAACATGCTAATCAGTCTGTTAAACACTGAAGAAAAGCAGAAAATCCTGAAAGTGGCAAAAGAAAAACAATCTACTACATACAAGGAAACTACATCAGACTGAGTTTGGACTACTCAACTGGCACTATGGAGTCATAGAAGATAGTGGTATGATATATTTAAGATCCTGAAAGACTTTCAGCCCAGAATTCTGCACCCTGCCAAATTGTCCTTCAACAGTGAGGGAGAGATTAAAATTTTCAAAGACAAACAAATGCTGAGAGAATTTGTCAGCAAGAGACTGGCCCTATAAGAAATACTAAAGGGAATTCTTCCAGTTGAAAAAAAAAGACAGGAGAGGGAGGTCTGGAGGAAGTCACAGAAGGTAAAAGTACCAGTAATGGTAACATGAAGGGTAAAAAGAGAAAGGGAAAATAATATATAGATCTGACCAAATAAAATTCAAAGGATAAGATGATAGATTCAAGAAATGCCTTTACAGTAATAACTTTGAATGTTAATGGACTAAACTTACCAATTAAAAGAAACAGACTGGCATAATGGATTAAGAAATATGATCCAGGTGTATGCTGCTTACAAGAGACTCATTTTAGACATAAGGATACAAATAGATTGAAAGTGAAAGGATGGAAAAAGATGCTCCACACAAGCTGTAACCAAAGGAAAGCAGGAGTAGCTATACTGTATCAGACAAAGTAGACTTTAATTGTCAAGATATTATAAGAGACAAAGAAGAACACTATATATTAATAAAAGGGACAATTCACCAAGAAGAAATAACAATCATAAATATTTATGCTTCTAATCAAGGAACTCCAAAGTACAGGAGACACACATTGGCAAAACTGAAGGGAATGATAGATGTTTCAACAATCATAATAGGAAACTTCATTTCACTACTCTCCTCTATAGATAGAACAACCAGACAGAGGATCAACAAGGAAATAGAGAACTTAAACAATTTGATAAATGAATTAGATCTAACAGATATGCATAGGTTGTTATACCCCAAAAACACCAGGACATACATTCTTCTCTAGTTTTAGTGGAACACTCTCCAGGATAGAACATGTGCTGGAACACAAAACAGGTCTTTATAAATTTTAAAACATTGAAATTATTCAAAGCTCTGGTCACAATGGAATGAACTGGAAATCAATAGCCACCAAAGGATGAGAACTTTGCAAATATATGAAGATTAAATAGCACACTCTTAAAAACAACCAGAGGGTCAAAGAAGAAATTGCTAGAGAAATCAGTAGCTATATGAGACTACAACATATCAGAATTTATGGGATGTGGCAGAGGCTGTGCTGAGAGGGAAATTTGTTGCCCTAAATGCCTGTATTAAAAAAGGAGAAAGCAAAAATTGAGGTCTTAACTGCTCACCTGGAGGAACTTGAGAAAGAACAGCAAATTAACCCCAGAGCAAATAGAAGAAGAGATATAACAAAGATTAAAGCAGAATTAAATGAATGGGACAACAAAAGAGCAACAGAAAGAATCCAATAAAACCAAAAGTTGGTTATTTGGGAAAATCAATAAAAATCGTTGAACCACTAGCAAGGCTGACAAAGAAAAAAAGAGAGAGGATGCAAATAAAGAAAATCAGAAATGAGAGGGGGGTCATTACTACAGATCCTGAAGAAAAGAAAGAAACCATAAGAGGATACTATGAACAACTATATGCCAACAAACTAGACAACTTAGATGAAATGGACCAGTTCCTGGAAATACATGAACAAGCTATACTGACTCAGGAAGAAATAGAAGATCTCAAAAATCTTCCTACAAAAAAAAGCCCAGGGCCAGATGGCTTTAAATGGGAATTTCATAAAACATTCCAAAAAGAACTAATACAAACCTTGCTCTAACTTTTCCAAACACAAATTGAGGAAAAAGAAACACTACCTAGCTCATTTTGTGAAGGTAGTATCACTTTAATACCAAAACTTGGTAAAGATGCTATAAAAAAGGAAAACTACAGGCCAATCTCTTTAATGAACATAGATGCTGTTCTAGTTTGCTAGCTGCTGGAATGCAACACACCAGAGACGGATTGGCTTTTAATAAAAGAGGATTTATTTCATTAGTTCTTCAGAGGAAAGGCAGCTAACTTTCATCTGAGGTTCTTTCTTATATGGGAAGTCACAGGACGATCTCTGCTGGCCTTCTCTCCAGGCCTCTGGGTTCCAACAACTTTCCCCGGGGTGATTCCTTTCTGCATCTCCAACGGCCTGGGCTGAGCTGTGAGTGCTGAGATGAGGTATGCTGAGCTGCTTGGGCTGTGCTACATTGGGCTCTCTCATTTAAGCACCAGCCAATTAAATCAATCACCATTTATTACAGCATGCTATTGCATGCATGGACTATGTCTAACAGGAAAACATCAACAGTACCACAGCAACACCAGGGGTAAATAATGGGGGAGGGAGGGATAAGAGTTAAGGGGAGGTTTGGATTTTCTATTTGGTGAGGGTGTGTTTATTGGTTATCTTTCTCTTGGGAATAATGAAATTATCTAAAACTTAGAGTGTTGATGGACTGTAGACTTTGGACATTACACATGATGCCCTATGAATGGAGGTGGCTGAGGGATGCACTGATTGTGAAGTAGATTGGTGAATGACGGTATATACATATGATTGAATATTGTGCTGCCAACAAAAGGAATGAAGTTGTGAGGCAAGCAGCATTGTGAATGAACCTATGAGATGTTTGGTGAGGCAAAATAAGCCAGAAACAAAACAGCAAGTATTGTATGGTCTCATTTGGAAAATACTTATAAGAAAACAGAGGCCTAGATTGTAAGCTCTTATGACAGTCACATTTGGTTCTGAGTGGTAATCGTTATTTCTGGATTTTGAGAGGCTGTTTTATTTATGTTTAACCTGGTATTTAGAGATAAGAATGAAGCCGATCAGGTCAGGATTGAGTTAATTCAGAATATAGGGGTAAGGATGACATGACTGTATTTTAGAACTTCGTCTACTCTTTGAGAACAAAGGAAGAAAGGTTTATTTTGTCCAGACCCTAAATTTTTTGTAGCCTGTAATTGAACTCAACCTGTCTGGATAGATCATTTAAACAATCCAAACACAGGGAGCCCAGAATAATAATGAGGGTCTTTAATCCTGTATAGCTTAATGTAATGCCTGGATATATAGAGTATATTAAGCAGATAATCAAAAAGTATTGGCAAAGTTCCTTGAAGGGTGGAAGAAAAAATATGGAACTATTAAACTTTACCATCGAGGAAATTCCTGATACTGTGTCAAACATTAAGAACACCCAAATCAGGCCATGGTGGCTCAGTCAGTGGCAGAGTTCTCGCCTGCCATGCCGGAGACCCAGGTTGGATTCCTGGTTCCTGCCCATGCAAAAAAAAAAGAGAACAGCCAAATCAACAGGCCAAGCCCTTGATCTTGAGGCTTGCTCTTAGAAGCTTATATATATAGTGGAGAAGCTTAAAATACCTATAGGTGTGCCAAAGAGGAACCTCTTTTGTTGCTCAAATGTGGCCTCTCTCTCTCTCTCTCTCTAAACCCAATAATGCAAGTGAAACCATTGCCCACCCCTCTACATAGGACATCCATGGGTGAAAATCTCCCTAGTGGCATGGGAAATGACTCCCAGTAATGAGTACGGCCCTGCCACCGTGGGATCAGCAATGCCATCCTGACCAAAAGGGGAAAAGGAGTATAACAAACAAGGTATCACAGTGGCTGAGAGAGTTCAAATAGAGTCAAGAGGTTACTCTGGAGGTCACTCTTATGCAAGTTTCAATTAGACATTACTACTTATCAAAGTTTGCCAACCCCCAACCAGGACCATTCCTGCCAATCCTAAAGAACACCTAGGGCATTATATAAGAGTCTACAAAGGTTCCATGCTCTAAGGTAACTTTCCAGACCTACAACCTCCCCGATGGGTCCCTGAACCAAAAAAGTCCTGAAACCCAGAGGGCCCACCCTCTCCTGAACATCACCTAGTTCCATCCCCCTACCCCATATTATCAACAGCCCCTTCCAACATAAAGAAATTAGAATGGGCATAGTCCAAGTACCCCTAAAGAGAGGGAGAAAAATCAAAGGTGATGGTGGAGTTATACAGAGAAGTTAGGGTGTAAGAAATGAGTATGATTGCTGAATCATTATATTGATAATTCTTTTAATCTCCAGTATCTTAGAGTAGCTAGAAGTAAAAACCTAAAATTGTAGAACTGTAACCCATTAGCAAACTCTGAAATCTGTTCTACAACTAATCGTTGCATTGTGCTTTGAATATTGCTTTTTTGCATACATGTTATTATTCACAAAAAAGACAAAAGTGGATTGTGATAAATGCACAGCTGTATGAGGATATTGTGAACCACTGATTGTGTACTTTGGATGATTACATGGTATGTGAATATATACATATATATCAATTTAAAAAATAAAAAAATCAAGGCAGTGGGAAGATATGTTTAAAGTGCTGAATAGCAAACATTGCCAACCAAGAATTCTGTGTTCCAGCAAAACTATCTTTCAAAAATGAGGGAGGTGATTAAGACATTTCCTGATATGCAAAAGCTGCGGGACTGTGTTGCCACTGGACCAGTCCTACAGGAAATGCTAAAGAAGTTATGCAGGTTGAAAGGAAAGGACATTAAACAATTGTCTGAAGCCACATGAAGAAATAAAGACAATGACGTAGGTAAATATAAATACCGGTACTATTGTATTTTTCATTTGGATTCTACTTTTTACTTCCTACAGAATCTAAAGGACAAATGCATTAAATGTAATGATAAATGAACAGTTTTGAACTTATAATGTATATATATTTAATACATGATTAAATGGAGGGGTATAGGAACCTCCTTTATGTTACGTTGTTGAAGTTGTTAGGTTGATATCAAAACAAACAAGGTTATGAAAGCTTTAGGATAAAAGATTCATGCCCCATGGTAACCACGAGGAAAATATCAGAGAATATGTAAACTCACAGAGACGCAAAATAGAGTACAGGTTACAGGGTGGGGGACAAGGGAAAGGAATAGTAACGGATAGTGGTCAGGGCACTGCAGCGTTGTTGGTGTGATTGATCCCACGGGACGGTATGCTTGAGAAGGTCTGGGATGGGAAGTTTTATGTTGTAATATGTTTTCACATTTTTTTTAAAGAAAGAGAAAGTTAAAATAACGATAATTAAATGCAATATGTTACTGGCTTGAATCTAAAAATAGAAAAGGCTCAAAAGGACATTATTGGGACATAAGAAAAAAATTGGTTATACAATGTAAGCTTTATATCAATGTTAAATTTCTTGAACTTGATAACTGCACTTAAGGTGATTATGTAAGTGAATATCCTTGTTTGTAGGAAATGTACATGGAAGAATTATGTATTCGAGGAGTATGATATGTGCAATCTGCTCTCAAATACTCAGAAAATAGATTAGATAGCTAGATAGATCAGTAGATAGGTAGGTAGGTAGAAAATGACAAAGGTGGCAAAATTGGTGTATCTGGGGAGTAGGGTGGGGATATGTTGGAATTTTCTGTGTGGGGTTTATATTATTATTGCAACTGTCCTATAAGTTTGAAATTCTTTCAAAATAAAGAGTTTATAAAATACATGGTTTTTGTAGAAAATTTGGAAAGTGGTAAAACTAAAACTATACTTTGATATATATTAGGCATCTCATTCTGGCCTTCATATCGCTGCATTACTGACCTATTTTAGCCCTATTCTAGGTAATTCCTTCAGATTGTCCTTCCTATTCATGGATTAGATTTTTAACTGCATGTATATCATATCTGATATTTTTCAGAACTGTTCCCTGATCATATTTTCAAGCTTCTCTTTTATTTCTTTAAAGATGCTAAATCTATTTTTTATAGTGTGTCTGGCAATGCTAGTATCTGTGGTCTTTGAGGGTCTGTTACTGCTCTATTGTTTCTACTGGTTCTCATTCACCGTATCTTATTTCCTTGTTACTTTTCCCCCTGAGCTGTTAATTTTGCTTGGATTCTTTGAGGCCTGGACTGAGACTGAGTTCCTCCAAAGAGAATTTTTATCTGCCTCTGACAGGGAACTGGGAGACAAAATTTAAAATGACCTGTTTTGAGGCTGTTTGGATCCTCCAAGGAAACATGAATTCAGTTCACAAATACTCCTGAGGGACAGGTTGTGGTTATGAACTCTCACGGGAGAGACTTCTTTCTGTGCCTCCTACCCTTGGATCCAGACAGATTGATGTCCTTGTGTCTGATGTGGACATTGGCGGGCTTTATTACTCTCTCATGCTTATCCTGAAAGGACAGTCCCGTGGAGTTCTAACTTTACGACATCCCCCCCCCCCCCCCATGTTCAATCATTAAGGCTGAAACCCAAAGTCTTTAGGGCAAAAAGCCAGCTCTGACATCCCCTCACATTCCAAGGTTTCACATCATCTGGCAGCTCTGCATAATTCTTAACTTTATGTATCAGAGAAAACTATTTTTCTTTTGAATTTGATCCGGTATTATATTTGTTCCAGTTGGGTCTGCCAAGATGTCTAACCTGACAAACTGACAGAAATGAAAATTCTATATCATTTATTTATTCGTGTTCCTATACTTGAGCTACCTATAGCCATTTTTCCATAATATTTTACTTTTAATCTTAAGTCTTGGCAACCACAGTATTCAGGATGGATGAAAAGTTTCAGGTCTGATCAGTAGTTTTTATTTCTCTCAACTTATTTTTAGATTATTTTCAGAGGGTGGCAATTTTTCTTCAGAAGAAATCGACTCACTGTGTAATCGACTGGAAAAGGAAGCTGCCCGGATAGAGTTGGTTGAAAATTTAATCATGATCAACATGGAGAAGATGGAGAGTGAGTACCTGGACCAGGTGAGTGAGACCCACCCCCAGCCCTCCAACCAGGTCACAGGACACCCTGTCCCCAGGTGACAGACATTTTCATTGCTTGTTAGGAGGGTCAGTTCCCTTTTCAGCCATTAATTAAACTTCTCTACCACAATTCCCAAAGTCCAAACATTCCAAATTAAGCCACCCTTCTTTACTTTTGATCTTTCTTTACAGGCCAATGATATCATCAATAAGTTCGAAAGTAAATTCCACCACCTGTCTGTGGACCTCATTTTCATAGAGAAAACCCAGCGGTTGCTGACAAATCTGCAAGTGAACATCAAATGTGAGGTAGGACAGATTCATTCCTTGTCCTATGGATAGTTATCCCACACCACCTGCAAGCCAAGCACTGTCCCAAGTGCCTGGAATAATGGAAAGATACCTGTCCTCTGGTACTTGCACGCCAGCTGGTATCATGTTAACTGGCATATTCTGATTAGCTATGTTAATCCTCACCAGAGCCATATGAGGGAAGTAATATTTTTATTCCGGGTCTGGGCCACCTTCACAGCTCACTGCACCTTTCAGGGAACAGTATTTGAGGACATAATGGGTGTCAGGACAAGCAGAAATGAAGAGGGCAGTCCTGCCCTCCAGGCATTTACACTTCCACTGGAGAAGCAGATGCATTTAAATAAAGGTAGGGTTTGCTGAGGTCTTAGGCTCTAGGATCATACAAGTATGGAATCTAGTCCTAGGGGTACAGCCCCCTGTCCTGTGGCCTCAGGCAAGCCATTTAATTCCCCATTGGGAATCAGTTTCCTCATGTGTGAAATGGGAAATCGTAAAATCAACATACAAGATTGCTGCAGGGATAAATGAACTAGTATGTGCTAAACTCTTGGTATAGTCCTGCTGCATAGTAAATTCCCAGTAAATGGAGACTTGTGTGAAGGTCCAAGCAAGGTGCCTGGCAGAGGAGCCATCGGTCCTTCCAGGAGGAGGAAGAGGAGGAGAGGGGAAGGGGAAAGATAGCTTCATAGATGAGCCAACGGATCCAGCACTTGCCCTTTCCCTCTTGTTTAAGGAGCACATTCCTGATAGCCCTCCAGCTAATGCTGTCACAGATTCCTCTTGCTAAGCCTCTCTGAGGTGACATTTTAGATTATATAATATACAGTGGCTTTATTTTTTAATATATAAAAACTATGACAAAATACATTGTCATTGTAGAAAATTTTGAAAATATTAAACATATACAAAAAGTGAACATCAGAAGTTCTTTTTGACCTAGATGGTGACATAAGATGCTCCAGTGTACTGTCCCTCACAGATCTTTGAACAACTGGCAAAAACTGGCAGAGGCATTGTGATGGTTAGATTCTGGTGTCAACTTGGCCAAATGATTATACCCAGTTGTCTGTCAGACAAGCCCTGGCCTGATTATTGCTGCAAGAACATTTCATGTCTGGTCAGTAAACCAGAAGACTGGTGTATTAAATCATCAGTCAGTTGATTATAGCTGTGGCTGATTACCTCTGCAATCAGCTAAGGCATGTCTCCCACTGTGATATAATCCAATCAGTTTAGGGCTTCTAAGAAAGAAGAGAGACTCTTTCACTGCTTCTTCAGCCAGCGAGCCTCTCCTGTGGCATCCAGACCCTTCATCGGAGCTGCCAGCTTCACAGCCTACCCTGTGGATTTTGGCCTCTTCCATTCCCATGCTAGTGTGGGACACCTTTATAAATCTCATATTTACATATCTCTCCTGTTGGTTCTGTTTCTCTAGAGATCCCTGACTAACACAGCCATCTTCCTCAAAACTCCAGAAAAAAGTGTCGCAGTAACTGGGCAAGTACTGAATCAAGAAAAAGCACTTGGAAAGTGTAGGTGAAGCTTATGGCGCCCTTGCTAACCTCTCCCTCAACCCGTCCCCAGCACAGTTGTGAAACCAGGGCAGAATAACCTCTATGTGCGTACTGGGATGCTTGTATGTCGGTGCCCGCCTATCAGGTAGAAGTCTGAAAGTTTAAATTAGGAAACCTCTTCTCTCTGGCTCACCCTTACACAGTTTATTCTGAAGACAGAGCAGCAGTTTGCAGTCAGCTAAAGCAGAAAAAGAAAGAAGTTGAAGTGGCCTGGGACACAGGACCACCTGCATTAAGTCATACAAGAGAGCATCAAGGAGGGGATAAAAGTCTACTTCAAAGAGAGTAGAGGGGGCTTCCAAATTCCTGTAATCTGGGAATTCCTAAGGCCATTAGTAAATATAAGCCCAAGACAAGAAGCAGGCTGCACACAGGATCAGATAAGACAGAGAGGACCCTGCCCTTTGTAGTTGCCTCAAACTGATCTTCTTGAAAGGAGGGCTAAGCTCTGAAGGTGCTAAAGCAGAGTCAATTTTCAAAGACTATAAATGGTACTTTTTGCTTTGGATGGTCTGTTTTGTTAGCTATTGGCACTCAAGGAAATTTTTGTCATATTACTCTCTAGATGCAAACTTATGGAACAGACAGTCTCTAAAACCCAGAGTTAATACTTTAATATATTAAAATGTGCAGTTTGCAGTTTAAGATTAGAAGACAATGAAACCAGAAATGATGGCCCACCTAAAGGAACAAGATAAAAATCCAGAGACCATCAACAAAGGGAATCAGACTTTGGACCTACTGGATAAACACTTTCTAGAAATGATCCTCAACATGTTCAAGGAGGTAAAAGAAAAACATGGAGAAAGAACTAAAGCATATGAGGAAAACAATGAATGAACAATCTGAGAATCTCAACAAGGAGAAAATTTAAAAGGAACCAAACAGGATTACTAGAGTTGAAGACCACAATAACTATGATGAAAAATTCCTAGCAGAATCAAGGGATTGAGAAAATCCCTAGAATGAGCTGAGACTCAGCATCAGGGGAATGAGAAAACCTCGGCCAAAAGGGGGAAGAGTGAAATGAGATGAAATAAAGTGTCAATGGCTGAGAAATTGCAGAGTCGAGAGGTTATCCTGGAGTTTATTCTTATGCATTAAGTAGATATCACTGTGTTAGTCAAGATGTAATGGAGAGGCTGGAGGGAACTGCCTGAAAATGCAGAGCTGTGTTCCAGTAGCCATGTTTCTTGAGAATGATTGAATAATGATATAGCTTTCACAATGTGACTGTGTGATTGTGAAAATCTTGTGTCTGATGCTCCTTTTATCTACCTTGTCAACAGATGAGTAGAACATATGGAATAAAGATGAATAATAGGGAGAAAAGATGTTAAAATAAATTTAGATTGAAATGCTGGTGATCGGTGAGGGGAAGGGCTGGGGGTATGGTATGTATGAGTTTTTTTCTGTTTTCTTTTTATTTCTTTTTCTGAATAGATGCAAATGTTCCAAGAAATGATCATGATGATGAATATGCAACTATGTGATGATATTGTGAATTACTGATTATATATGTAGAATGGAATGATCAAAAGTTAAGAATGTTTGCGTTTGTTTGGTGTTTTTTGGTATTTAAAAAAAAAATTAATAAAAAAAAATTCCTAGCAGAATTGGAGATAGCAGAAGAATCAGTGAACTCAAGGACAAGACAACTGAAGTGATTCAGGCTGAGCAGCAAAAAGGAAAAAGAGTAAGAAAAGTGAACAGAGCCTAAGAGGCCTATGGGATACCATCAAACATACCAACATATGCATCATGTGAGCCCCAGAAAGAGAAGAAAGAGAGAGAGGGGCAGAAGGACTATTCAAAGAAATAATAGCAGAAAACTTCACAAATTTAAAAGGAAACATGAATATGCACATTCAAGAGGCCCAATGAACTCCAAACAAGATAAACTCAAGGAGAGTCATGCCCAGACACACAGTGATCAGACTGTCCAATGCCAAGGACAAGGGGAGAGTCCTGAAAGCTACAAAGGAAAAGCAACACGTTAAAGACGCATGATTTTTCTGTAAACCTATAATTTCACTAATTAAAAGAAGGTGTTAATCAAAAAAATAAATGATATCAATCCATAAATTTACTACCTCTATTAATACTTTGATTTACTTTTAATTTTTTTATACCTGCAGAAATAGAATATATATATATATATATTTATATACATAACAAAATTAGCCTCCTGATATTCATACAGTTTTCTAAATCTTTAAAGATTTTTCAAACATACCATATTCTTGACTTCCCTTTCTAGGATATGTTGCCATTTTTATGTAACCCTTATTAGAGGAATTCAGTTTATTTCAATTTCTCATTATTGTACACAATAAGTGTACTTGCTTAGGAATCTCTAATTATGTACTCAGGTTATCTTTTGAGAGTGATAATTACTGGGACAAGAATGAGCCTCTTTAAGGCTCTTTATGCACACAGCCAAGCTGCTTTCCTGGAGCTTATTCAGACCTGTCCACTCTCCAGGAGTGCATCAGCATTTCCTTCTCAGAACTCCCTGACCAGCATAGGGGTTGCCAAGTTTATTTTTGAACCTTACAATTTGATAAGAAAAAAAGTCTTTTTTCATTTGCATTGATTAGTTTCTAGTAAGACCATGTGTTTTTTTTACTGATTTCATTTTTCAGTGCTTAATTTATTTCTCAGATAACATACTTTGTTGAACATTTTCCTAATCAAAGTATTTGAGAAACAAAGTCTCAGAACCTCTGGTTTTCTAGGTGGCAAAATCCAATTCACAAACAGATGTATTAAATTCTTCTCTGGAGCAACTTCAAAGCAAGATAGAAACCTGTCGTAACTCAAGTGAAGATAAAAATGTAAGTGATCAGTAAATAACCAAACCATGTACAGCAATGATGGGTCATGCATAAAATTGAGATTTGACTTGCCTCTGTATTCAGGATGTCTCCAGCACCAGAGACCCTCTGAGCCTTCCATTCATTCCCTGGAATTAAGGAAGAGAAAAGAAACCATCCACACTCGCCATGACCACCCAAACAAGCTGGCTTCATCTGACCTTACTTTTCCCTATGATATGAGGGTCAGATCGCTCTCCAAAAATGCTGTCATATTTCACCCCTACACGCCCTTACCAGCTATGGGCCACATATTCCTTCTGAAAGAACAAATATAGATGGTTAGAGCTGGAAGAGAGCCTAGGGAACATTTTGTGTCCCCATTTGCAAGACTAAGTTCAGCCAGTTTAAATCACTTGCTCAGAACTAAACCCATAGAACCAGGAATAGAATTCCCAGTGCCCTTGTCTGTGCTGGATCTGATACCGCAGTGCTGCTGCCTTTGAGAGCCAAGCTGGCATTCTCCACTCCCCACAATACTCTCCCTGCAAGTGAGGGGCTCCCATCAAATAAGAGGCACCCCCAGCAGACCAGCTATTTTCCTGTGGTGCAGGAGGAATGAGCTGTGATTCAAACCCAGAAATGGCCAGGTCCACGGTGCTTCCCCTACACCTGCTTCACTGTGGCTTTCTTCCTCTCTGTTCTCACTAGATAGTGACCACAGAAGATGTCCTTGGCTTTGTTCGAACTTGGATCGAAAAACTGAGACAGAGGATTCAGTACCTCAACTGCAGCTTGGATGTTGTATCAGTCACTCAAGTGGTCTTTACTGTAAGGAATGGGATGGGTGGAGGGGAAAGGAGAGGGTGAGCCGTTGAGTCTGGACTGCCAGGAGACCCACAGTGCTCAGCGGAGCCTAAGAAGGATTGGGCATCAAGTATACTAGGATGCCTTGGAAAGATCCCAGGCTGTAGAGTCAGACCTAGAGTCATGTCTCAAGTGAGCCACTTCCCACAGGGCTCTGAAGAGGACCCTCACCTCCCAGCACACCCCCCTCCTCCTCAGGACCCTCAACCCACCTGCCTACCCTTCTCCCAGACCAGTCCCCACTGTCTTGTTCTCTTCCTTCCCACAGTACCCATGAGCAGCACCCACCTCCCACCTCCCACCACCCCCACCACCAGCACCTTGTCCAAGTCCCCATGTCTTTCCCACAGGCTGCCCATGTCCTCTCTCTCTCTCGCTCTCTCTCTCACACACATACACACACACACACACAACTGTAGTCCATTTCCATACTCTAGCCATACTGAAGATCAGAAAAGGCTAGTCTGACCGTGTCCCTCCCTCTGCCCTCAGGGTAAAGTTCAAACCCCTTAACTGAACAACTTGCAGCCTCAGAGTTTGACCCTCCATAACCTCTGCAGCCCTGGCCGCATCTCTCCCCATGTGCTTTCATTCTCTGTGGCTCACAGCTCCAGCATGAGAGTAGACTTCACCCACACCTCTGAAGCTCCAATTTCTCTCTGTCCTCAAGCCTTGGCATGGTCCATCCACTCCCCACACACACCTCTCCTCCACATCCAGTAGGCATAAACATACGCACACAATTTTACCTAAATGATACCCTCCCTAAGGCCTTCTTTTATACCCTGGTCTGCATCAGGTCTCCTGGCCCCAGAATCACCCCCCACACACACACATCCCCATGAACACACAGACCACACAGTGCCGTTGCCATCTGACGAGTTGTCTTCCCTGCAGCCCCAGTAGGGCAGAGTGCACATTGCCTCACACCATGCCCAGCACCTCTCATCTGCCTTTGCTCAAACTCCCAGGAGAGGGTCACAGAGCCAATGGTGTGCATAAGTGGGTGCTCCCATGTTCTGCTCCAGCCACCCTCCGCCCGTGGTCTCTCACTGTCAGGTTGGAACCAGCCCTGCAGTGGGGAGTCTCTTCCCACCATGCAACTAACCCTAAACTTCCATTGCACATTTGGACAAGATGGAAGACCCAGGAGTCCAACCTGTGTCCTCCCTGCAAGAGGCTTATGGTCCATTGCAGAGAGAAGACAAAATAAAATAGGGACAGTGAGATTAAGCACTAATCGTGGGCCACCAATTCAACCAATTCTCTAAGATCCAACTCTTAGGGGAGTTGGCCACTCACTCATCCATTCAAAAATACTGCCTGGTATATATTCCAGAAGACACTGAGACTTGTCATTCACAGCATTGACCTGACTTCTGACCAAATATTTCTTTATATAAGCACACATTAAATGTCTGTTTCCTCTGACTAGACCATGAGCTCTGTCAGGACAAGGGTCTTGTATGACCTGTTCACCCCTCAATCCCCAAGACAGACTCTTGCAGAAAGGAGATACTCAGGAAACATTATTGAAGGCATTCACATGTAAATAAATGAATGAATGAATGACAATCCTCTAAGGGATCTATGAATACCACTATTTTATAGAAGAGAAAACAGAGGTTCCAAGAGTCTAGGGAGCTTGCCTCCAGCTGCAGTACTTGCATATGGTAGGGCTGGGATGTAAACCCAGGCCTTCCTAATTCCCTGGCACCTAAAACGGCCCCCACACCTCGGCCTCTCTTTTCTGACCTACAGGACAGCATCATGGCCACCCTAGAAGTGGAGAGTGACATCCAGGTGTCCTCAGAAGCCCCTGAAGAAGAGGCCAAGGTGGAGGTGGTCACTCCTGAGTCTTTTGCTCAGCCAAGCCGCATGGGGAAGCCCATGATTGAAGACCCAGCTGTGGAGGTAGTCAAGAAGATGCTACAGTGAGTGGCCCTGGGGCACACAATGGAAACGTGTCAATGCACCCCTCTACCCTGAGCCCTTATCCTGACAGAGCTCCCACAGATCTGGGATTCCAGATGAGTCCCCCTGACTACGACCTTGGGCAAGGGGCTCCCTGCCTCAGATCCTCTGGAATGAGTCATGATAGGACCATCTCATGGGATACTGAGAACTAAACAAGATGGTGCCCAGTACCTGGCCTGAAATGTCCTCATGGTCAGTGTAGGAAAGCTCACATCCTTTCCTTTGGTTTCAGATTTTCTGATGCAAAACACTCACCTCAGCATTATGACAAGGAATGGTCTCAGACAGGTAAAGGCAAACAGGCTGGTAGATCTTGGGGTGGCTGGTGGTAGGGAAATAGGCATTATGTGAAGCCCATCCTCATGTCCCATTTTCTGCTCTCATTCTGGGCACTCATCATTCAAAGGCTTGAAGCGACCTAGACGCCGGACAGAAAACTCCTTGAAGATCTTGTCCAGTGCCAGTGCCACCTCAGTTGGGAGGTAAGGGCACAGGGTGGGATATGCCTCTTCTCCTGGCCAAAGCCACTGTGGGATTTCCCCTTCCCAGACCCCCTCCCTGTTCCCCAGAAAAGAGACTGGAGAAGACCCCATGGCTTCTCCAGGCTTTGTCCTTTAAATGCAATGCCTGTGCTCTGGCTCTGAGACTCCAAGCACTGGCCATGGTTTGCTTTGACCTCATTCCTACCGAGCAACATGTTTCACATGAGGCTCCCACCTTAAGAACAATGTCTGGGAGTTCAGTCGTCCTCAGCAGTGGTGATTGGTGGATATGAGCACCTGCCACCCTCTCCATTCATGACATCATGAAGCCAAGAGCAGAATTTTTCCTTGGGAGGTGGGAGGAACCCACAGAAGGAGTCCTGTCCCTCAGCTTCTGGCTGTACACTACACACCCAGCCCATCAGGGTCATTAGACTCGTGGCTCTCTGAGCCCGAGCCTTCCTCACTCTCCGTCAAGTCACCAGTTGGCCAGCCCAGCAGGTGGAGATTCCAGAAGGCAGTATCAGGAGCCACATGGCTGAGCCAGCTTTCTGGGACCTCTATAAACCATGGTTGGCATGGCTTAACACACAGATAGGTGGAAATGGGAGTGAGATAAATTCCTGCTAGGCTTTTACCTCCAGAAGATCTTTTTGAACACACATGCTGTCTGCACTTAGAAAATGAAGTCCACATTGTCAGGGTCACCTGATAAAATTCAGTGTTCTCCCCAGGCAATATTTGGAACATTCTTATATTAAAAAATTATCCCTTGCTTCTCTGAGATTCAGATTTAATTGGACATTCTGTATTTTTACTTACTAAATCTGGCCATGTTACATATTGCCCAATCTGTTTTTCTTTACAAATTTCTGGTCCTGAGCACCTCTGTCCCTCTGCTTCCCAGTGGCCTCAGTTGGGTTTTATAGGAAAAGGCTTCACCATCACCAATAAGGATATCTTCAGGGGACTAGAGGAAGGTATCTAGACTTCCTTCAGCAATACAGGATTGTCACACTGCACAGCTCCAGATGACACTGCAACAGACAAGATGGCAATTTTAGGCAAATACGTTTTTAGACTTGCCTGGATTAAAATGCAAATTAAGAGTTATTGAACAATCAGCCCCAAAACATTTCTAGTAAATAAGACCAAAAAGGAAGTGCTTGGCCCCATAGATGGGTGTCAGGTTGCCCCCTTGGGGCTCATATCTGGTTGGTGTCTGTCCTCAGTCTCCTTTGTCCCACAGCATCACCCGGTACTCTAAGCCCAACCGAACGGACAGGAGGTACCAGGTGCTCGGTGAGAAGCCTCCTCCTCCAGCCGAGTAAGTAGCCAGTGCCTTTTTCTTTGACTCTGTTTGTTCTAGTTTGCTAGCTCTCAGAATGCAATATACCAGAAACAGAATTCCCCTTTTTAAAAGGGGAATTTAATAAATTGCTAATTTACAGTTCTAAGGCCGAGAAAATGCCCCAATTAAAATAAGTCTATAGAAATGTCCAATCAAAGGTATCCATCCAGGGAAAGACACCTTGGTTCAAGAAGGCCGATGAAGTTCAGGGTTTCTCTCTCATCTGAGAAAGCACATGGTGAACACAGTCACAGTTTCTCTCTCAGCTGGAAGGGCACATGGCGAGCAAGGCATCATCTGCTAGCTTTCTCTCCTGGCTTCCTGTTTCATGAAGCTCCCCGGGAGGCGTTTTCCCTCTTCATCTCCAAAGGTCCCTGGCTTTGGGCTCTCTGCTTCTCATGGCTGTGTCATTCAGCTCTGCTCTCTCTGAGTCTCTTTCATTCTCCAAAATGTTTTCTCTTTTATAGGACTTCAGAAACTAATCAAGACCCACCCAAATGAGTGGAAACATGTTGTCACCTAATCCAGTTTATCAACCACTGGAGATGATCCAATCACAGACTCACACATACAGTATTGAATAGGGATTATTCTGCCTTTACGAAATGGGATTTTGATTAAAACATGGCTTTTCTAAGGGATATAAATCCCCTCAAACCAGCACACTGTTTTAAACTGTTGTTTCAGTCAGGGGGTGGCTAAACCTAACTCTTTTGAGGGGAAAATAAAACAGGGCTACTGCTAAAGCAGAGAGGGAAAGGGGTAGAAGAGGGGATATGGTAAAGGTTGAACACTTAATTTGCATTTTAACCCAGAGAAATTGAAAAATTTGTCTAATTTCCCATCTTGTCCCTTGCAATTTCTTCTAGTGCTGCTCAGCGTGGCATCCTGTACTACTTAAGGGATCCAAGAGTGAACCGTGGAACTCATTCCATCCTCACGCCTCTCAGAGGGGGCTTCTATTATACTCACTGCTCAGAGAGGGAGTCTGAGGCTTGGGGAGATGCCACCTTGGTGGGATTCCAATGTGGGGATACAAACCCAATTAGTCTGTATTGGGTCTGTTTTGGCTGGGATGAACACAGTCCCAGCCCATTTCATCTAAATTTATTAAGTGACATTCACCAAAATCTCCCATTTTCTAAGCCACATATTTCATAGGTGGTAGCAGGGCAGCACAGCCCTATAAGATTCATTTTTCTTTTGTAAATTTTTCACTGTTTACCCCCATTTCTATCTTCTTTTGTTTAAATTTTGGTTATTAAAAAAATAATCTGGTTCCTCAGTATGGCTTCATTGCAAGCAAGCTATTAAATTTCAAGTACAGAAATAAAAGCACCCAAGGAAAGTCAAGGTCTACAGAGAAAGCCAGATCCTCTAATTATGGAGCCCAATGTCCCAGTGCCCCTTTTTCCCATCAGCACTTTGACCCTGAGGGTCTTCTCTGTAGGGTTTTGTGGACCATACAAAGAAGTGTGGCTGCTACACCATGCGGCCCAGAAGCATACACACATCCCTTCCAGTCAGGTAGCAGCCAGCAACCAGACACCCCTTTGTCCCGCACGCCAAAGATATTCCTGTGCCACTAAAGCCTTGACTATAGATATTTTTAACATTTCATTGTCATTTTATCACACGCATACTGTCATAATCAGAATGCTAAGCTAGTCCGTCATGCAAAGATCTCCGTTGCACTATGAGCCACACCCACCTCCTCACCATCCCGAACCCTGGGCAGCCACAAATCTGGGCTCCATTCCTATAATTTTGTCATTTCAAGAACATTACATAAATGGACTCATATAGTGTATGACTCTTGAGATTGATCTTTTTCATCCAGCATATTGCACAAGTTGTTATGTGTATCAATAGTTCCTTCCTTTGTATTGCTGAATAGTATTTCATGGTATGAATATATCACAGTTTATTCATTTTTTTAAAAAAATCAGAGCCTAAACAAACAAAAATTTATTGAGCAGTCATTAAATTCCAAATAGGGAAAATTTTCCTGGCATATCACAGTGGTTAATTGCTCCAAAAATAGAATCATACCAATTGGGTTTGTATCCCCACATTGAAATCCCACCAAGGTGGCATCTCCCCAAGCCTCAGACTCCCTCTCTGAGCAGTGAGTATAATAGAAGCCTCCTCTGAGAGACATAAGGATGGAATGAGTTCCATGGCTCACTCTGGGATCCCTTCAGTAGTACAGGATCGCCACGCTGAGCAGCACTAGAAGAAATTGCAAGGGACAAGATGGGAAATTAGACAAATTTTTCAATTTCTCTGGGTTAAAATGCAACTTAAGAGTTCAATGGCAGGAAGATGGCGGCTTAGTAAGACGCGCGGATCTTAGTTTCTTCTCCAGGGCAGCTACTAGGGGACTAGAAACGATACAGAAAGCGCCCAAAACCACAACAGAGATAAAAAAAGACAGCGTACCCCATCCTGGAACGGCTGGCTGGCTGAGAGAAGCAGCTCGGGTGAGATCGCCGAGGTGCGCGGGCCTCACCGGGCGGGGCGGGAAGCGGCCGGAGTTACTCCCTTCCCCCTTCCCGGGCCGGCTGGGAGAATTGGAGAGGCGGTCCCCTGAAACCAAGGCGGCTGGCGCCCACACCACGCGCAGCCCCCCGGACCAACTGAGAGAATTGGATCGGAAATCCCCAGGCCGTGGAGAACGGTGACGGGTGGGGGAGGCCCCTTCCAAACCCGTGACTCCCGGGGAACGCGCACTCTCCCGGGCGGGCCGCTGCCGCTGGCGCCCTCTCGCCACGCTTGTCGCCCAGGGCCGACTAGGAAATTCGGACGGGCTCTTTCCCGGGCTGCGGCGACCAGCAACCCTACCTGCGTTCGGACCCTGGGCCGGCTCAAGCCGCTTCGGCTAGCGAATCCCCCGGACGGCGAGAGTTTTCCAAAGTTTAAGGTCCCACAGCACCTTTTACTGGTGGGACCCGCAGACAAACGTGTGCCACGAGCGCCACCTACTGGGCAGGATAAGAAAAACAGAACCCAGAGATTTCACAGGAAAATCTTCCAAACTTTTGGATCCAATACCCAGGGAAATCTGTCTAAATGCGCAGACGCCAACAGAAGATAACGGATCACACTCAAATAATTGAAAATATGGCCCAGTCAAAGGAACAAACCAATAGTTCAAATGAGATACAGGAGCTGAGACAACTAATGCTAAATATACGAACAGAAATGGAAAACCTCTTCAAAAACGAAATCGATAAATTGAGGGAGGACATGAAGAGGACATGGGCTGAACATAAAGAAGAAATAGAAAATCTGAAAAAACAAATCACAGAACTTATGGAAGTGAAGGACAAAGTAGAAAAGATAGAAAAAACAATGGATACCTACAATGATAGATTCAAAGAGACAGAAGATAGAATTAGTGATTTGGAGGATGGAACATCTGAATTCCAAAAACAAACAGAAACTATCGGGAAAAGAATGGAAAAATTTGAACAGGGTATCAGGGAACTCAAGGACAATATGAACCGCACAAATATACGTGTTGTGGGTGTCCCAGAAGGAGAAGAGAAGGGAAAAGGAGGAGAAAAACTAATGGAAGAAATTTTCACTGAAAATTTCCCAACTCTTATGAAAGACCTAAAATTACAGATCCAAGAAGTGCAGCGTACCCCAAAGAGATTAGACCCAAATAGGCGTTCTCCAAGACACTTACTAGTTAGAATGTCAGAGGTCAAAGAGAAAGAGAAGATCTTGAAAGCAGCAAGAGAAAAACAATCCATCACATACAAGGGAAACCCAATAAGACTTTGTGTAGATTTCTCAGCAGAAACCATGGAAGCTAGAAGACAGTGGGATGATATATTTAAATTACTAAAAGAGAAAAACTGCCAACCAAGACTCCTATATCCAGCAAAATTGTCCTTCAAAAATGAGGGAGAAATTAAAACATTCTCAGACAAAAAGTCACTGAGAGAATTTGTGACCAAGAGACCAGCTCTGCAAGAAATACTAAAGGGAGCACTAGAGTCAGAACCGAAAAGACAGAAGAGAGAGGTATGGAGAAGAGTGTAGAAAGAAGGAAAGTCAGATATGATATATATAATACAAAAGGCAAAATGGCAGAGGAAAATATTATCCAAACAGTAATAACACTAAATGTTAATGGACTGAATTCCCCAATCAAAAGACATAGATTGGCAGAATGGATTAAAAAACAGGATCCTTCTATATGCTGTCTACAGGAAACACATCTTAGACCCAAAGATAAACATAGGTTGAAAGTGAAAGGTTGGGAAAAGATATTTCATGCAAACAACAACCAGAAAAGAGCAGGAGTGGCTATACTAATATCCAACAAGTTAGACTTCAAATGTAAAACAGTTAAAAGAGACAAAGAAGGACACTATATACTAATAAAAGGAACAATTAAACAAGAAGACATAACAATCATAAATATTTATGCACCGAACCAGAATGCCCCAAAATACGTGAGGAATACACTGCAAACACTGAAAAGGGAAATAGACACAAATACCATAATAGTTGGAGACTTCAATTCCCCACTCTCATCAATGGACAGAACATCTAGACAGAGGATCAATAAAGAAATAGAGAATCTGAATATTACTATAAAGGAGCTAGACTTAACAGACATTTATAGGACATTACATCCCACAACAGCAGGATACACCTTTTTCTCAAGTGCTCATGGATCATTCTCAAAGATAGACCATATGCTGGGTCACAAAGCAAGTCTTAACAAATTTAAAAAGATTGAAATCATACACAACACTTTCTCGGATCATAAAGGAATGAAGTTGGAAATCAATAAGAGGCGGAATGCCAGAAAATTCACAAATACATGGAGGCTCAACAACACACTCTTAAACAACGAGTGGGTCAAAGAAGAAATTGCAAGAGAAATTAGTAAATACCTCGAGGCAAATGAAAATGAAAACATGACATATCAAAACTTATGGGATGCAGCAAAGGCAGTGCTAAGAGGGAAATTTATTGCCCTAAATGCCTATATCAGAAAAGAAGAAAAGGCAAAAATGCAGGAATTAACTGTTCAATTGGAAGAACTGGAGAAAGAACAGCAAACTAATCCCAAAGCAAGCAAAAGGAAAGAAATAACAAAGATCAGAGCAGAAATAAATGAAATTGAAAATATGAAAACAGTAGAGAAAATCAATAAGACCAGAAGTTGGTTCTATGAGAAAATCAATAAGATTGATGGGCCCCTATCAAGATTGACAAAAAGAAGAAGAGAGAGGATGCAAATAAATAAGATCAGAAATGGAAGAGGAGACATAACTACTGACCTCACAGAAATAAAGGAGGTAATAACAGGATACTATGAACAACTTTACGCTAATAAATACAACAATTTAGATGAAATGGACGGGTTCCTGGAAAGACATGAACAACCAACTTTGACTCAAGAAAACATAGATGACCTCAACAAACCAATCACAAGTAAAGAAATTGAATTAGTCATTCAAAAGCTTCCTAAAAAGAAAAGTCCAGGACCAGATGGCTTCACATGTGAATTCTACCAAACGTTCCAGAAAGAATTAGTACCAATTCTCCTCAAACTCTTCAAAAAAATCGAAGTGGAGGGAAAACTGTCTAATTCATAATATGAACCCAACATCACCCTCATACCAAAACCAGGCAAAGATATTACAAAAAAAGAAAACTACAGACCAATCTCTCTAATGAATACAGATGCAAAAATCCTCAATAAAATTCTAGCAAATCGTATCCAACAACACATTAAGAGAATTATACATCATGACCAAGTAGGATTCATCCCAGGTATGCAAGGATGGTTCAACATAAGAAAATCAATTAATGTAATACACCATATCAACAAATCAAAGCAGAAAAATCACATGATCATCTCAATTGATGCAGAGAAGGCATTCGACAAGATTCAACATCCTTTCCTGTTGAAAACACTTCAAAAGATAGGAATACAAGGGAACTTCCTTAAAATGATAGAGGGAATGTATGAAAAACCCACAGCTAATATCATCCTCAATGGGGAAAAATTGAAAACTTTCCCCCTAAGATCAGGAACAAGACAAGGATGTCCACTATCACCACTATTATTCAACATTGTGTTGGAGGTTCTAGCCAGAGCAATTAGACAAGAAAAAGAAATACAAGGCATCAAAATTGGAAAGGAAGAAGTAAAACTATCACTGTTTGCAGACGATATGATACTATACGTCGAAAACCCGGAAAAATCCACAACAAAACTACTAGAGCTAATAAATGAGTACAGCAAAGTAGCAGGTTACAAGATCAACATTCAAAAATCTGTAGCATTTCTATACACTAGTAATGAACAAGCTGAGGGGGAATCAAGAAACGAATCCCATTTACAATTGCAACTAAAAGAATAAAATACCTAGGAATAAATTTAACTAAAGAGACAAAAAACCTATATAAAGAAAACTACAAAAAACTGCTAAAAGAAATCACAGAAGACCTAAATAGATGGAAGGGCATACCGTGTTCATGGATTGGAAGACTAAATATAGTTAAGATGTCAATCCTACCTAAATTGATTTACAGATTCAATGCAATACCAATCAAAATCCCAACAACTTATTTTTCAGAAATAGAAAAACCAATAAGCAAATTTATCTGGAAGGGCAGGGTGCCCCGAATTGCTAAAAGTATCTTGAGGAAAAAAAACGAAGCTGGAGGTCTCGTGCTGCCTGACTTTAAGGCATATTATAAAGCCACAGTGGTCAAAACAGCATGGTATTGGCATAAAGATAGATATATCGACCAATGGAATCGAATAGAGTGCTCAGATATAGACCCTCTCATCTATGGACATTTGATCTTTGATAAGGCAGTCAAGCCAACTCACCTGGGACAGAGCAGTCTCTTCAATAAATGGTGTCTAGAGAACTGGATATCCATATGCAAAAGAATGAAAGAAGACCCATCTCTCACACCCTATACAAAAGTTAACTCAAAATGGATCAAAGATCTAAACATTAGGTCTAAGACCATAAAACAGCTAGAGGAAAATGTTGGGAGATATCTTATGGATCTTACAACTGGAGGCGGTTTTATGGACCTTAAACCTAAAGCAAGAGCACTGAAGAAGGAAATAAATAAATGGGAACTCCTCAAAATTAAACACTTTTGTGCATCAAAGAACTTCATCAAGAAAGTAGAAAGACAGCTTTCACAATGGGAGACAATATTTGGAAATGATATATCAGATAAAGGTCTAGTATCCAGAATTTATAAAGAGATTGTTCATCTCAACAACAAAAAGACAGCCAACCCAATTACAAAATGGGAAAAAGACCTGAACAGACACCTATCAGAAGAGGAAATACAAATGGCCAAAAGGCACATGAAGAGATGCTCAATGTCCCTGGCCATTAGAGAAATGCAAATCAAAACCACAATGAGATATCATCTCACACCCACCAGAATGGCCATTATCAACAAAACAGAAAATGACAAGTGCTGGAGAGGATGCGGAGAAAGAGGCACACTTATCCACTGTTGGTGGGAATGTCAAATGGTGCAACCACTGTGGAAGGCAGTTTGGCGGTTCCTCAAAAAGCTGAATATAGAATTGCCATACGACCCAGCAATACCATTGCTGGGAATCTACTCAAAGGACTTAAAGGCAAAGACACAAACGGACATTTGCACACCAATGTTTATAGCAGCGTTATTTACAATTGCAAAGAGATGGAAACAGCCAAAATCTCCATCAACAGAAGAGTGGCTAAACAAACTGTGGTATATACATACGATGGAATACTATGCAGCTTTAAGACAGGATAAACTTATGAAGCATGTAATAACATGGATGGACCTAGAGAACATTATGCTGAGTGAGTCTAGCCAAAAACTAAAGGACAAATACTGTATGGTCCCACTGATGTGAACAGACATTCGAGAATAAATTTGGAATATGTCCTTGATAACAGAGTCCAGCAGGAGGTAGAAACAGGGTAAGATAATGGCCAATTGGAGTTGAAGGGATACAGACAGTGTAACAGGACTACATACAAAAACTCAAAAATGGACAGCACAATAATACCTAATTGTAAAGTAATCATGTTAAAACACTGAATGAAGCTGCATCTGAGATATAGGTTTTTGTTTTGTTTTGTTTTGATTTTACTATTATTACTTTTATTTTTTTCTCTATATTAACATTCTATATCTTTTTCGGTTATGTTGCTAGTTCTTCTAAACCAATGCATATGTACTAAGAAATGATGATCATGCATCTATGTGATGATGTTAAGAATTAATGATTGCATATGTAGAATGGTATGATCTCTAAATGTTGGGTTAATTTCTTTTTTTCCGTTAATTAAAAAAAAAAAAAAGAGAGAGAAGGGATAATTGGAGCTGAAGGGATACAGACTGTACAACGGGACTGGATATAAAAACTCAGAAATGGACAGCACAATACTACCCAATTGTAATGCAATTATGTTAAAACACTGAATGAAGCTGCATGTGAGGTATAGGTTTTTTGTTTTTGTTTTTGTTTTTGTTTTTTTTTCTTTCTATTGTTTTAATTCTTATTCTGTTGTCTTTTTATTTCTTTTTCTAAATCGATGCAAATGTACTAAGAAATGATGAATATGCAACTATGTGATGTTATTAAGAATTACTGATTGTACATGTAGATTGGAATGATTTCTAATTGTTTTGTTAATTCTTTTTTTAATTAATTAAAAAAAAAGAATATATTGGAGATGAAGTTACATGAGGAAAAATACATGAAATTAAAATAGTAAGGAAATGATAAAAAGAAAGACAAAAAAAAAATTCCAGGTAAAGCAGCAGTATCAAAAGTACAGGAATGTGCCCAGTGTGAAGATGAAGCAAAGTACAATGTCATGCAGTCTGGAAACATTACAGAATGGAAACAGTGTCTGTCATAGTAAGTGCTCAGTGAAATAATTTAATATAACAAAGAAAAATGCACTTTCCACAAACTTTAGGATCATTCTCTTTGAATAGCACAGGGTCTGTAAAATTATACCAAAGGAAACAATGTATGCCCAAACATATAATTGGTTCTGCAGTCATATTTATATAGTCAAAACAATATGATTTTCAATGTAATCAACATGCAGCATGGAAAATAAACTTGAGTTACTGAAGAGAAAAAAAAAAAAAAAAAAGAGTTCAATGGCAAGCAGCCAAAAACATTCTAGTAAATAATATCAACAAAGGATCCAGGTTTTTTAAAATTGGAACCTAGCAAACTGGTAAGGAAACTGTGAGAATAGAGTAGAAAGGGGAGAGTTTTGAAGAGACCACACCCAAAGAAGGAAATACAATTAGGAACAAACACATGGAGAGACACTCAGCCTCATTAGAATGCAAAGAAATGAAAGGCGAACACATCCATTCTGTGTTTGGCCTGAGAATAACCAGTCCATGGGTGGATTTTAATGGAAGTTCCTAGCTTGGGTGGTGAAGGAGGATGGAGGGTCCCTCCCACATGCAATGGGTGGGAGGTCACAGTGTGCAGTCTTTCCAGAAAGCAATTTGGCAAGGTATAGTGAAATAATGAAAGCCATAAAAATCATGCCTTTGGCACATTTTAGGTCTTTCTCCCAAGGAAATAATACTACCAAGAAGAAAAAACTGCACAAAGACATTCCACGCAATCCATTAATTAATTAATTAATTTTTGCATTGGCAGGCACCGGGAATCAAACCCGGATCTTCAAGACGACAGGCGAGAACTCTGCCACTGAGCCACCATTGCCCGCCCTCTATGCAATACTTTCTTTTCAATGTTTTTTATTGTGAAATATAACATAAATGCAAAGCAAAGAGAGAAAAAAGCAATAATTTTAGAAGCATACTTCAACAATATTTACAGACCAGATCCCAGAGTTTGTCATGGGCTACCATTCCACCATCTCAGATTCTTTCCTTCAAGCTACTCCAAACCACTGGAAGCTAGAAGTAATATTAATATAGTGATTCATTCAGCAGTCATACTCGTTTGTTAAATCCTATTTTCTTTGTTATACCTTTTCCTTCTCCTTTGATTCTTTTCCCAATCTGTAGGGATCTTTGAACAATGCCCATACTCAATTTTTCATGTTTAATAGGGGTGTTTACACTAAAGAATAGGGAAATGTGATTAATTAATAATCTTGGAGAGGCTGGTTCCTCTGGGTTTCTGGGTTTATCTGACCTAGGAACCCTCTGGAAATTATATGTTCCAGGAAAGCAAACTACTGCATGAAACTTTCATAGAGTCTCAGTTTAAGCCCTAGGTATTCTTAAGAGTTAACAGGAGGGTGGGCCACGGTGGCTTAGCAGGTAGAGTTCTTGCCTGCCATGCCAGAGACGCAGGTTCGATTCCTGCTTCCTGCCCATGCAAAAAACAAACAAACAAAAGAGTTAACAGGAGTGATACTGATTGGGGTAGCAAACCATGGCAATTAGCACTATTTAACTGAAGCTTGCCTAAGAGTAGCCTCCAGAATAGCCTCTTGACTCCATTTGATCTCTCTTGGCCATTGATGCCTTATTTTATTACACTTCTTTCCCCCTTTTGGTCTGGAAGGCATTGCCAATCCCATGGTGCCAGGGCCAGATGCATCCCCAGGAGCCACACTCCACAACTGCCAAGAAGGCTTTCACCTGTGAATGTCTGTGCAATATTTTTTATGCTAGTTAAAAATAGGGGAAATGGGTTCAACTCCCAGTGCCTGCCCCCCCGCCAAAAAAGGGGAAAAAAAACCTAAAGTTCCAAAAATATGGGATTGCTCAGTAAACTATGATGCATACATGCATTATGATGTTATTCAGCCATTTAAATTCTGCTGGTTCACAGTGAACCAGCAGAACAGTTTGTCAGATACACAATAACCAATTATGACCAATTTTTAAAAGCCTGAAATAATAGCAGAAAAAAATACACTAAAATATAAACCATGATTGTCTCTAAATAATTAGCTTTTCTTGGCATTAGTTTTTCCTCCTTGTGTTTCAAAATTTTTTTAATTATGATGAATAAATTTTAAATGAGAAGATCAAATGACCTATCAATGTATATTTTAGAGATTTGACCAACAGCGATGTGTGTGTACAGCAGGCCATGCAGCACTTCATAATTAGAGATCATGAAAAATTAAGAGTATAAGCAGTTCTAGTGCATCTGTACCCTTACTACCCTTGGACTTTTGAAGCACTGACACATCCTCCTGTGGGAGATGCTGTAAGGCTGAAATGTACTCTGAAAGCAAATGAGCCAGGTGGTTAGGAAGTAGCCCTGAGCTGGGATCTGAGGAAGAGCAGGAATGAACATGATCCAGAGGAAATAAGCAGTGTATTTTAGAGAGGGGACTAACATGTCCAAAGGCCCTGGGGCAGGAATAAGTAATGGTGTGGGGCCCAAGGAAGATCAAAATAGAGCAGAGAAGCTTGAAGCGACTCAAATCCAGCTTGTGCCTTACAAGAAGCATCACACTTGACAAGTAGAAATGTTAGGTAGGAACATCCTTGGGCATCAGATGTACTGGCCACCCCCAATTCTGGCTGGGCATCTGAGTGCTCAGAAGGGACCTGTTTAGTTCTGTTCATGTTGGTGGGTCTTGACAAGGCCCCTCAAGGGTCTCCCTCATTGTCTTGCAGGCATTTTAAAGGGATCATCCTGTCCCTCCTCTGGGAAAGCAATGAGCAGCTGCTGAGCATCATCGAGGTGAGAGCAGGCTGCTTGCGGGCCTCTGCCTGCCCTTCTACCATCATTGGCCACTTTCCCAGCTGTCTCTGCCTCCTCAAGTCTGCTAATAATGGCAGTGGTGGAGGGGGAGAGATAAAGGGGGTTCCTCCCACCACCATCATGGCTACCAGCTTCTGTCACCTCATTGGGTATATTTTCAGCCTAGAAACTAAGCTCATTCATTTAGCATTCATTCACTTATTCATTCATTCAGTTCCCGCATGTTCATTTGATACTGACTATATGTCAGTTACTGAGTGTCCCAAGAGGAACAAGCCCAGCCTCTTTCCCTAAGCCCAGCCCTCAGCAGGGAGGCAGATGAATACAGCAGGGCACAGGGAGACAGGTGGGCTGTGGAAGCAGACCCCTGGGTTGGGGGGGCCTCCTGTAGGAGCTGCCCAGCACCCTGTTCAGCATACCTGGTACAGGATATCTGTGCATTTTCCTGTTTGCTTCCTTCTGGCCTGGGGTCCTGCAGGGCAGAGTCCTCTGCCTCATCCATCTTTGTGACCCATGGCTTACTGCCCAGCTTGGTGCTTCATTGTAAGCTTTTAAACCTGGGCATGGAATTGAAATTCCACTTATTTGGGTATTGGATTCTGCCATTCATTTACTCAAGTAATACTGCAAGCCAGCTCTGGGCCTTTCATTGGATAGTGGTGAAAAGGGCAGGAAGGAAGGAAGACTGTCCCTGGCCTAGGGGACAACACAGGGGTGTCAAGCTGTGAGCAGGGTGGGGGATACCAGCAGCATGGGGAATGTCCTCTTACACGGTGCCCAACCCTCTCCTGCAGGAGTTTTATCGCAAAGAGAAGCGCCCAATCACCAGGCCCGACTGCATGTATGAAACCTTTGACCAATGCGCAGACAGCATCAGCAAAAAGATCCTGGAATACCAGACCCAGACGGATGAGTACCATAACTCCTGCCTCATAGGTGAGTGCCATGGGGCAGGCGGGCCTTGCAGTCTGGCATGAAGCCAGGGTCTAGATGGAGCTAGGAGGGGGCCTCACAGCCTGCAAAATACCCTCCTGTCTTGGAAGTTCCTGAGGGAGGCATATAAGTGCTCCCTGTGAAAAGCCAAAATCTTGGAATTTAATGGAAGATTTGAAAAATAATAATAATTTCTACTTTTCTTGAAAAATATAGTGTACCACTAAAAATAGTTTGTTTTTTCTACAGATACTTGTACTGTATGCCCAGCCTGTGCTGAGCTGACAATAAACCTGGTAGATTCAGCCTAGTGAAGAACAGGGACCAAAGAATGGGTGATTAACTGCATCTTGCCATTTATATTTATTATGATGTCATAAAGGAGCTGTAAAAACACACCCACTGTCCCACCACTATGTCCATTCTCCATGACCCTCTGCCACCTTTGTCCATAGCCTTATGTGCTTTATGCAGTTATAAGTCCTAATTATTCCTCTTCTAATGAGGGGTCCCCAGAACCCATGACAGGCCTGCTGTTAGTTGAGAGGTGGCATGGTAGAAAAAGGAGATGATTAGGAGCCAGCCATATCTGGGTTCAAGAACCTGCACTGCATTCTCCTTGCCTTATCCCAGCCATATGACCTTGGACAAGTCACCTTGCCTCTCTGAGCTTCACTTTCCTCATCTATAAATGGAGCTCATAACACCTACCATGGAAATTTTTTGATGACTCAATTCCTCCTTCTCCCCCTTGCACAGACTTTTCATCCTCAGGGAAAGTAATCAGTGGCAGCTCTTACTACTGGAGCTGAATGACTGGAATTGAAACTATTAAGAGTATTTTTTTCTCTAGCTCAAATTTCCCCTGGTGAACTCAGTGGGATTCCATCTGTTTGGTTTGAACAAGATTATATACCTTAGAAAAGCCATTTTTTAATCCTGATCCAATCTTGTGGAGGCAGCTTCTTTTCCAGCACTGCAGGCTGGAAATTTGATTAGATTATATCCACTAAGATGTGGCGTGCCCAATTGTGTTTATTAACCTTGGATTAGAGGGAGATGTGACTTCACCCATTCCAGGTGGGTCTTGATTAGTTTGCTGGAATCCTTTTAAAAGAGGAAGCATTTTGAAAAAGGCTTCCAAGAGAGCAGAGCCACGACAGACCCATGAGAACCATGAGATCCCACGCAGCCAGAGACCTTCGGCAATGAAGGAAAATGCCCCTAGGGGAACTTCATGAAACAAGAAGCCTGGAGAGAAAGCTAGCAGACATTCCCATGTTTGATTGTGCCTTTCCAGTCGAGAGAGAAACCCTGAATTTCATCAGCCTTTCCTGAGTAAAGGTAACCTCTTGTTAGTGCCTTAAATTGAATATTTTTACAGACTTGCTTTAATTGGGACATTTTCATAGCCTTAGAAATGTAAATTTGCAACATAATAAATGCCATTCTGTTCTATTTCTGGTATGTAGCATTCCACAGCTAGCAAAGTAGAAAACCATCCTATATGATAGTCCTTGGGAAAAAAAAAGATTCAGAGGACAAAGAGAGGTTTAGGAAATGCTATAGATTATGTCCTCTCTGGTATATTACAATTCACATTAAATAGAGACTTCCATTTGCCAATGTTTGTCAGTCCATGTACCCTGACCAATTTTCCCACTGAAAACATGCAAGAATGCTGGATAAAATATTTTGTGTGATAAAATATTTTAAATGTATTGATGAGCTCAGTGCAAAATAAAAAATAAAGGCCAAAAAGTAAGTGAAAATAGGAATCCTGAGAGAGAAATTAGGTGGTAACTCTGTAAGTCTTGAGCTTCTCTTTTCATAATCTGCAGGAAATTAGGAAGAAAATTTCCCAATTTTGTTCTCAGGGGGGACCCAAGGAAGGAATTCTAAAAGGAGACAAACCACATAAAGCTGGGACCCCAAAGGGTTTTGAGACCAGAGTCACTAACCTTGATACTAGGTGAAGACGAAAAAAACAACAACTCCAGTGAGAATCAATAATTACAAACTATCTCTTATATGTTTCTAAATCTGAATTCACACATTATAGATAATCCAAAAGCCCTAAGCCCTCACTTTGGTTTAATATGACCTTCAGTTAGTGCCCAGATGCTTGGTAAAGACATGTGCAAATCTTCTCTAGAGAAACCCACCTTCAATTCTAGGCCTCCATGAATTCCAACAAATAAAATGCCAAGAAAAAGAGTTCAGAGTAAAAACAAAGAAACAATATTCCTTGAGCAAGAGGCAGCAGAATCAGACCAACAAAGATTTTAGATATTGAAAGTATCAGAGATGCAGAATAAAAACTAATATACATATTAGTTAAATAAAAGAGGGAGTTGAAAATACAAGTGAGGAGGAAGAGACTATTAAAATGACCAATTATATGTGAAAAAGATCCAAATAGAGTTTCTATAAAGGAAATTGAAGTTTTAAAATTATAAATGATTTTATTACCAGGTTACACATAGCTGAAGGTAGAATCAATGAACTGAAAGGTAGATCTGAAGAAAATATCCAGAATGACGCACAGCAGCACAAAAAAATAAACACATGGGAGAATGGTGAAGAGATATGGATGAAAGAAGTCTAACACATGGCCATGTGGCTGTCCAGAGAAAGAGAAAAGATCCTAGTGCTGAGTCAATATCTGAAGAGATAAGGGCTGAAGATTTTCCAGAACTGCTGTAAGACAGTGCATTTTAAATGAGCTGACAAGTCTTACAGAGTAAAGAAGAAAGAAGCCCTTTGAACTTGTCTGAGTACTTTCTACACTAATTTGACCATGGGATCCTATTTTGGTTTGCTAAAGTCTGCAGGAATGCAATATACCAGAAATGGAGCAGCTTTTAAAAAGGGAATTTATTTCATTATAAGTTTACAATTCTAAGGCCAGAAAAATTTCCAAACTAAGGCATCCAGAGAAAGATATCTTGAGTCAAGAAAGGGCTGATGCAAGAGATAGAAACAACCCAAATGTCCCTTAACAGATGAGTGGCTAAACAAGCAGTGGTATATATATACGATGGAATATTACGCATATGTAAGAAAGAATAAAGTCATGAAGCATGTAACAATGTGGGTGAACCTTGAAGACATTATACTGAGTGAAATTAGCCTGAAACAAAAAGACAAATACTGTATGGTCTCATTAATATGAACTAACATTAATGAATGAACTTGGAGAAGTGAAGTTAAGAACACAGGTTACAAGGAGATGGAAATAGGGTAGAGATTGGGCAATTAGTGCTGAAGGAATAGAGATTGTGCATCAGGACTGATGGTAAAAATTCAGAAATGGATAGCACAATACTACCTGATTGTAGCACAATAATATAAGTACACTGAATGAAGCTGAATGTGAGTATGATTGAGGGAGAAGGGCTGGGAGCACATATGAAACCAGAAGGAAAGATAGAGGGTAAAGACTGAGACAGTATAATTTAAGAATGCCTAAAGTGGACAATGATGATGATTAAATGTACAAATAAAAAAACATTTTTTGCATGAGGGAGAACAAATGAACATCAATAGTGCAGGGTGTTGAAAATAGATGGTATATGGAAAAAGTACAATCAATGCAAGCTAAGGTCTGTAGTCAACAGAAACATTGTAATATGCTTCCAGTGAATGTAATAAAGGCATTATGCCAAAACTAAATGTCAACAGTCGGGGGTTGGTGGGGCATGAGGAAGGGGTGTGCATTCTTTGTGGAAGAAAAGGAAATGTCTTTGCATAGATTATGGTGGCAAAGGCATGTTTATACACTCAAGTTGGACTTTATGATTTGTGAATAAAACTGTTTTAAAATGAACAGAGAGAAACAAATGCTAGAGAAAATGTGGAGAAAGAGATGTACCTATTCACTGTCAGTGGGGAAACAGAGTTGCAGCCCCTTGAAGGGGCTCCACAGAAGGCTAGGGCTTGGGTTGCCATATGATCCTGAAACCCCCTTGCTCAGTGTATACCTGGAGGAACTGAGTGTGTGGACATGAGTGGACATTTGCACACTGGTGTTTATGGTGTTAGTGTTCCCAATCCACAATGGATGGATGTGGCATAAGGGTACAATGACTGAGGAATGGAAGGGGGAACTATGGTGTACATATATAATGAACTACTTAGAGGCCACAAGAAGGAATGAAGTTGGGAGGTGTGCAACTAGGTGTATGACCTTAAGGACTTATGTTGAATGAAATGTCAGGAAAAAAAGACAAATATTATCAGGCCTCAATCATATGGACTAACTACCATATAAAAATTCAGTGAACTGAATCAAGAACATGGGTTATCAGGTTGAGGCCTGTTGCAAAGGGTCCTAGATTGTAAGCTCTTTCAGCAGTCAAATATATTCAGGAGGTATAACTGTTATTTCTAATTCTGAGATATACTGAGCTGTTTATGTTTATAGCGTGGTTGTTCCCAGAAATTTAGGATATTTACGTGAAACCTGAGACTCAGAGTTAGAGTTCTGAAGCTATGAGAGTCAGCAGTACTCCATACAGGAACTGTCTAAAAAGTTGAAAAAGTGATCAAATGTTGAATAGAGATATGAATGAAGCTAATCTGGATAGGACTATGTATATCAGAATACGGGGTAAAGGATGATATTGTCCATATCTTAAAACTTGAACTTCTGTGTGAGACTAAAGGAAGAGATGTTTATTTGGGGTAGTGCATTTCCTAATTTAACTTGTATGGTCAGTTTAGTTTAACACCATAAGTACATGGACTCTTGAATAGGGCATGAGATTTTGTTGGTTTGTCCAGGTTAACGTGATGCCGATATATCCCAGAGTAATTTGGGCAGTGAATAAAGAAGTATTTGCAAAGTCCCCTTGGGAGACTGGGGAGAAAGGAAGTATTCAACTTCCCCATTTGGAGAATTTCTGATATTCTCACAAGCAGTGGGGACAACCAAATCAATAGGCCGAACCTTCAATCTTGGGGTTTACCCCTTTGAAACTTCTTCCTGCAAATCTTAGGCCTACTTAAAATTAGGCCTAAGAGTCACCCCTAGAGAACCTCATTTGTTGCTCAGATGTGGCCTCTTGCTCTAAGCCAACTAGGCAGGTGAACTCACTGCCCTCTCTCCTATGTTGGACATGACTCCCAAGAGTATGCATCTCCCTAGCAATGTGGGATAGAAATCCCAGGATGAGCCGGGACCTGGCATCAAGGGATTGAGAAAGCTTTCTTGACCAAAAGGGGGAAGGGAGAAATGAGACAAAATAAAGTTTCAGTGGCTGAGAGACTTCAAATAGAATTGAGAGGTTATCTTGGAGGTTATTCTTATGCATTATATAGATATCTCTTTTTAGTTTATAGTGTGTTGGAGTTGGCTGGAGGGAAGTACCTGAAACTGTTGAGCTGTGTTCCAGTAGTATTGATTCTTGAGTATAATTGTATGAAGATATAATTTTTACAATGTGACTGTGTGATTGTGAAAACCTTCTGTCTGATGCTCCTTTTATCCAGGGTATGGACTGATGAGTAAAAAATATGGATATAAATAAATAAATAAATAATAGGGAGGACAAAGGGTAAAATAAATACTAGTGGTCAATGAGAGGGAGGGGCAAGGGGTATGGTACATATGAGTTTTTTCTTTTTTCTTCTTGTTTATTTTTCTGGAGTGATGTCTATGTTTGAAGAATGATCATGGTGATGAATGCACAGCTGTGTGATGTTATTGTGACCCATGACTGTATACCATGTATGGAATGTATATATGTGAAGAGTTCTCAGTATAAATATTTAAAAAAGAAAAGAAAGGGCTGATAACTTTCAGGTTTCTCTCTCAGCTGGGAAGGCACATAGTGATGTCTGCTAGCTTTTTCTCCTGGCATCTACAAACAGCTTCACCGGGGACGTTTTCTTTCTGCATCTCCAAACATCTCTACCTCTGTCAGCTCTGTTGGCTCTAAAGCTTTTTTCCAAAATGGTTCCCTCTTTAAGGACTCTAGTAAGAGACCCTGCCTTGAGTGGGTGGAGCACATCTCCTTGGAAACCACCTAATCAACAGGTGCCACCCACAGTTAGGTGGGTCACATCTCCATGGACACAACTTAGTCAAAAAGATTCCACCCAGCAATCCTGTTTCAACAGGATTAAAGAACATGGCTTTTCTGGGGTACTCAACAGTTTCAAACCAGCACAGACTCCTTCTGATGGAATAGCTATTACCACTTTGTAGACCAAGTTTTTTCCATTGGGAAACTGCTTCGAACCTTCATTGAGGAGCCAGTGATATGATTCTGCGCTGATACCTCAGCAATTTGATTCTGCGCTGTCCTCTCCCCTGTGCCTCCACACTTCACCCCACCCCCCATTCCTGCAGAATTACGGATTCAGCTGAGGAGATTTGAGGAGCTGTTGCCCCAGGTGTGTTGGCTGGTGATGGAGAAGTTCAAGGATCACCACTGGAAAAATTTTTGTGCCTCCATTAATGAGATCCGGGAGCAGTTCCAGGAGCAGCAGAAGCAGCTGGAGAAAGCTAAGGTGAGTACTTACCCAGGGCTAAGCACTCCTACTCCAAGGCCAGGGATTTGGGAAGTTCAGAACTGGAGGCAGGACGTGTGTAGGGCCAAGTGCCTGAGAAGGTGGGCCAGGCTTGAGATTGTTGGATGTAGGCTGAGGGAGGCAAGGCATTGGAGAAATGAGAACTGAGCCAACTGCATCTTCATAGAAGTCATTCACTAAATTCCTTGGATTTCATGTGTGGTCAGCTGGTCTCAGTGTGATGATGGTCACATTGAGAGCAATGATGATTTTCCACACTCCTTGAAGCCTGTAAGACGTGGATGCTACTGATTTTGTTGGACTAACACCCTGATTGTTCTTGGGCAGATACTTGGCTCCCTATCTCCTTATCTTTCAGAATCAGCTTCAGCCATGCCCCATCTTGCCTTCTCTACTGCTCCTCTGCCCATTCACAGCCCCTCAGGTGCCCAGGTCAGGGACTAGATCATTCTGGTTGGGTCTGTAATTGGCAGATGACATGGGCCAGTGACTTTGTGGTCCTGACCCCAAGACCTGATCAAACTCCTTGCTGATTTCTGAATTGTTTGATTAAAGGATGAAAATGCCCAGAAGCTCCATCCAAATCTTGGACACCCCACAAATGCCCAAGAAATGGAGTCTCTATGCCAAGAAGAAGAGAAGAGGCAGGAAGAGCTGCATAGCGCCATTGAGGGCTACAGGGAGAAGCTCGAGGTCAGTAATGCCATCAACTCCCCAAGTCTGCGCTCTGAGGCCTGAAAGATTGCCCAATTTATAACCTCCCCGCACACATACACACAGTGCTGAACATGTTCCTTGCTGGTACCCTCACCACAGAGGGGCATAAAAATGGGCAAGTCTTTTAGGTGAAAGTAGTCATTGTTAGCTGTCTTAACCTGCATTTCCTTGATTTCTAAATTGATTAATTAAAAAATTATGAAAGCGGAGAACATTTTTTTGTTCAAGATCCAAGACTAGTTTTATTTCCTTTTGTGTGAAATGTCTGAGTCCCTTGGTCATTTCTGCATCATTTCTTATCTTCAAGTCAAATCACCTCAAGGGCGATGCCTTCTGACAGAGGACCAGATGCTGGGTTAACTCGGACACAACTGACACAATGGTCTGGTCTCATCTGCCCCAGAGCACCACCAACCCCTTCCTCAGACTGCTTTTTGAGAAACTTCCTCTCCCTGTAACACTGGGCCTCATCCATGTTTCCTCCAGGAAATTACGAAGAAGTATGGCCGGCTTTTCATAGCCAGTCTGGCCACCTTCACAGAGAAATTCCTGCTGCAATTGGATGAAGTGGTCACCATCGATGACATCCAAGTGGCAAGTAAGGAGCATGGCCAGCCCCGTGCCCTGGACCAGGAGGTCAGTGAGGGTGGGGCAGGGAATCTACTTTGGGCCCAACTATACCAGAGCGCAGACTGATTCTTCCATTGAGGTGACAGATTAATTTTTGTTTTCATTAAAATATGACAGGTTTTATTAAAAAGACAAATCCAAGATGGATCAAATGTTAAATTTTATAAATGAAACCCTAAGAGTAAATATTTTTATAATCTTGGAGTGTTCTAGTTTGCTAGCTGCCAGAATGCAACACACCAGAGATGGATTGGCTTTTAATAAAAGGGGATTTATTTCATTAGTTCTTCAGAGGAAAGGCAGCTAACTTTCAACTGAGGTTCTTTCTTATGTGGGAAGGCACAGGGTGGTCTCTGCTGGCCTTCTCTCCAGGCCTCTGGGTTCCAACAACTTTCCCTGGGGTGATTTCTTTCTGCATCTCCAAAGGCCTGGGCTGAGCTGCAAGTGCTGAGATGAGGTATGCTAAGCTGCTTGGGCTGTGCTACGTTGAGCTCTCTCATTTAAGCACCAGCCAATTAAATCAAACATCATTCATTGCAGCAGGCTCGCCTCCTAGCTAACTGCAGATGTAATCAGCAACAGATGAGGTTCATGTACCATTGGCTCATGTCCACAGCAACAGAACTAGGTGCCTTCACCTGGCCAAGTTGACAACTGAATCTAACTACCACATGTCCACCCCTTGTCAACTTGGCAACTACACGCATCACCTTAAACAATATTAAGGTGCAAAGAGTTCTCTTCTGGCTGTGGACCTGTGAATCTCAAAACAAGTTGTTTGGTGTCAATATTGCAAAGGAGGACATTCACAGGATACAGGTTTTCATTTCCACAGGGAGAAATTGGAAGAAACACAGATGTAAAACCTGCAGGGCAAGCGCCATGGGATTTCAAAGTCTGAAAGTCATTTATCCTTCGGCTTTAGAAAGTGGCAGTCCCACCCTTTCCAAGGGCATATGCAGTGGCCCGCCTCTTTCCAAATCAACCTCAGGGAACATCAAGGAGACCACCTTTTTCTTGGCTCCACTCTTTCCAGGCATTGGGGCCACGCCTGGGCTCTCTGCCATTTCCAGGGCACACGCTCAACCCCTCCATGTGGTGGCAGCCAGGCTCTCCCCAGTCCCCTAAGGAGCATGCTGCACCTTCTCCAAGGCCTGAGGCTGCAAGACTCTTCCACTGCAATAAGGTGGGAGACTCATTCTTGCCCTTCAGGGTAAACTCACCCTCTCCATGTATATGGGTGGGTCCGCTCTCCTGGCTGAGTTTTCTTGGCTTCAGACCCGAGCTTCCATGGTTCTCACTCTGTAAACTCCAATTTTTCCCTTTGTGTCCCCCTTTGTCCAGATTAGCAGTTGTTCCATTTACACCAACAGTCTCTTCAAGCACTCCAGGACTTCCCCATCATTCTCTTCACAGTTCCTCCCAAATCTTCCCGTTAGCCATCCAAAAAACTGTTCCAACATATCAAGTATTTGCAAACTGCAGCAGCACTCCACTCTCCAGTATCAAAATCTGTCCTAGTTTGCTCGCTGCCAGAATGCAACACACCAGAGATGGATTGGCTTTTAATAAAAGGGGATTTGTTTGGTTAGTTCTTCAAAGGAAAGGCAGCTAACTTTCAACTGAGGTTCTTTCTTACGTGGGAAGGCACAAGGTGTTCTCTGCTGGCCTTCTCTCCAGGCTTCTGGGTTCCAACAACTTTCCCCAGGATAATTCCTTTCTGCATCTTCATAGGCCTGGGCTGAGCTGTGAGTGCCAAGATAAGGTATGCTGAGCTGCTTGGGCTGTGCTACGTTGAGCTTTCTCATTTAAGCACCAGCCAATTAAGTTAAACATTCATTGCAGCAGGCACACCTCCTAGCCGACTACAGATGTAATCAGCAACAGATGAGGTTCACGTACCATTGGCTCATGTCCGCAGCAACAGAACTAGGTACCTTCACCTGGCCAAGCTGACAACTGAATATAACTACCACATGGAGTAAGGATGGCTTTTCCAAGTATGAGGTGAGAGCCAGAAGCCATAAAAGAAATGACAGTCACTTTCCTGTGGCCAAAACTAAAAAATTGAAAGATAAACCACAATCTGGGAAAAGTGTTCCTAATAACCCTCAGGTCAGAGAAGGTATTAAAGTCCCTCTTGTACAAAGACTTAAAAATAAGTAAATAAATAAAGGAACAAAGGACAAACACATGTACTTCAAAAGAGAAGCAATACATATGGCCAGGAAAGGTAAAAGATGCTCGACCTCACCGATGGTGAAAAATGCACATGTAACCATTATTGAGATGTCATTTTCCCCCAACATACTTACAAGGTTTTTAAGTTTACAGCACTGGTGAGAATGTGAGGAAGTACCACCAGTACACCAGATGACCTTGGCAGAAGTGTGCATTGCAACTGCTGTCTTGGAGAACCATTTGGCAGTATCTGTCAAACTTCTAAGCATCTATTCTTGTGTCCTAGCAGTTCTAATCCTAGGAATTTATCCGACAGAAATAGTTGCAGAGTTTTTCAAAATATGTTTTTTTCAAAAATATTTATCACAGTGTTATTTAAAATAATAAAGAATTGGAAACAATCTGAATATCCATATACAGGGGATTGGATAAATAAGTCCAATACACATTCTAAGCAGACTGTCAAATGCTGAAGAGAAGCAGAAAGTCCTGAAAGCAGCAAGAGAAAGCAATGTACTACTTACAAGGGAACCACATAAGACTGAATTCTGACTACTCAGCGGGCGCCATGGAGGCAAGAAGGCAATGGTATGGTATATTTAAGATTCTGAATGAAAAATATTTCCAGCCAAGAATTCTTTATCCAGCCAAGTTGTCCTTCAAAATTGAGGGGGAGATTAAAATCTTCTCAAACAAAGGCTGAGATAGGTCACCAAGAGACCTGCCCTACAAGAAATAGTTAAGAGTACTGTAAGCTGAAAAAAAAAAAAAACCAAAAAGGAGAGGGAGGTCTGGAAGAGGGCATGGATTGATAAGAAGAGAGAAAGGGAAAAGAATATATAGATCTGACAAATAGGGATAAAGTGGTAGATTCAAGAACTGCCTTTACAGTAATAACCTCAAATGTTAATGGAATAAACCCATCAATTAAAACATACAGATTGGTAGAATGGAATAAAAAGTATGATCCATCTAAATGTTGTTTACAAGAGACTCATCTTAGACCCAAGGATATAAATAGATTGAAAGCAAAAGATCTTCTATGTAAGCTGTAACCAAAAGAAGGCAAGAGTAGCTATACTAGTATCAGATAAAATCAACTTCTAAATGTGAAGATGTCATAAAAGACATGGAAGGACACTACCTATTACTAAAAAGGACAATTCATCAAGAAGAAATAACTATCATAAATGTTTATGCCCCAAACAAGGAGCCACAAAGTACATAAGACAAATATTGGCAAAACTGAAGGGAGCAATAGACATTTCAACAATAATAGCAGGAGATTTCAATACACCACTCTCCTCTATAGAGAGAACAACCATACAGAGGATCAACAAGGAAATAGAGAACTTCAACAATGTGACAAATGAATTGGACCTGACAGACACATATAGATCACTACACCCCAAAACATCAGGATATACATTCTTCTCTAGTGCTCATGGAATGTTCTCCAGGATAGATCATATGCTAGAACTCAAAACATATCTTTATAAATTTACTAAGATTGAAATTATTCAAAGCACTTTCTCTGACCACAACAGAAAGAAGCTGGAAATTAATAGCCACCAAAGAATCAGAACTTTCACAAATACATGGAGATTAAGCAACACACTCTTAAATAATTAGTGGGTCAAAGAAGAAATTACTAGAGAGACAAGTAAATATCTGGAGACAAATGAAAATGAGAATATAACATATCAGAACTGATGGGATGCAGTAAAGGCAGTGCTGAAAGGAAAATTCATTGCCCTAAATGCTTATATTAAAAAAAAAGAAGAAGAATGAGCAAAAATAGAGGACTTAACCACTCACCTAGAGGAACTAGAGGAAGAACAGCAAACTAACCCAAAAGCAAACAGAAGAAGAAAATTCACAAAGATTAAAGCAGAAATAAATGAACTGGAGAACAACAACAACAAAAAAACTATAGAAAGAATCAACAAAACCAAAAGTTTGTTCTTTTAGAGAATCAATAAAATTGATGGACTTCTAGCTAGGCTGACAAAGAAGAACAGAGAGAGGATGCAAATAAACAAAATCAGAAATGAGGGGGGGGGGGTTGTTACCAGGGATCCTAATGAAATTTTAAAACTCATAAGAGGATGCCATGAACAACTATACGTCAACAAATTAGACAACTTATATGAAATGAACAAATGCCTAGAAACATATGAACTACCTACACTGACTCAAGAGGAAATAGGAGATCTTAGCAAACCAATTACAAATAAGATTTTATCAGTCATCAAAAATTTTCCTACAGAGAAAAACCTAGGCCAGATGGCTTCACAAGGGAATTTTATTAAATATTCCAAAAAACAACTTATCCCAATCCTGCTCAATCTCTTCCAAAAAATTAAGGAAAGAGGAACGCTACCTAGCTCTTCTTATGAAGCTAACTTCACTCTAATACCAAAACCGGATAAAGACGCTATATGAAAGGAAAATACAGACTAATCTCCCTAATGAACACATATGCAAAAATTCTCAATGAAATACTAGCAAATCCAATCCAATGACACATTAAAAGAATTATACATCATGACTGTGTTAGTTTGTAAGTTGCCGAATTTGATATATGAGAACTGGAACAGCTTTTTTAAATGGGAATTTAGTAAGTTACAAATTTACAGTTTTAAGCCTATAAAATTGTCCCACCTAAGGCATTCAGGGAAAGATACCTTAATTCAAGGAAGGGTGATGGGTCAGGAACACCTGTCAGTTGGGAGGTTACATGGCTGGCATCTACTGGTCCTTTGCTCCTGGGCTCCATTGCTTTCAGCCTCTGTTCCTGTGGGGATTCCTCATTTTGCTTCTCCAGGCCTGGCTTTCCCCTCTTGGCTTCTCTTGGCTCTCTCCAGGTTCTGGTTTGCTTAACATCTCATGGCGACATCTGCTGGGCTCCATGCATCTCCAAACATCTGTGTCTCTATTTTCCAAGTATCTGTGTCAGCTCTCTCTCTATTGGCTCACTCTCTGGGCTCTGAGGCTTCTGTCACTTCTGACTCTCTTCAAACTATTTCCTCTTTTAAAGGATTATAATAAACTAAACAAGAACCCCCTGGAATGGGTGGAGTCACAGCTCCCTGTAATCAAAAGATCACACCCACAATTGGGCATGTCACATCTCCATGGAGATAACCTAATCAAAAGTTACTACTCTACAGTATTGAATTAGGATTAAAAGAAACAGCTGCCTCCATAAGTTTGAATCAGGATTAAAACATGGCTTTTCTGGGGTACATAATACATTCAAACTGGCACAACGACCAAGTGGGATTTATACTAGGAATGTAAGGGTGGTTCAACAAGAAAATCAATCACTGTAATATAGCACATCAACAAAATGAAAGGGAAAAGTCACATAATCACATCAACTGATGCTGAAAAAGCATTCAACAAAATTCAGCATCCTTTTATAATAAAAACACTTCAAAAGGTAGGAATTGAAGGAAACTTCCTCAATATCATAAAAGGCATATATGAAAAACCCATAACCAGCATCAAACTCAACAGTGAGAGATTGAAAGCATTCCCCCTAAGATTGGGAATGAGACAAAGATGCCCATTGTCACTGCTATTATTTAACATTGTACTAGAAGTTCTAACTAGAGTGATCAGGCAGGAGAAAGGAATAAAAGGCATCCAAATAGGAAAGGAAGAAGTGCAAGTTTCATTATTTGCAGATAATACAATCCCATACTTGGAAAATCCTGAGAAATCTATGACAAAGTTGCTTGAGCTAATAAATAAATTTAGCAAAGTGGTCGGATAAAAGATTAATGTACAAAACTCAGTAATGTTTCTATATACACAATAATGACTTAAATGAGGAGACAATGAAGGAAAAAATTCCATTCAAAATAGCAACTAAAAGAATCAAATATCTAGGAATACGCTTAACCAGTGATGTTAGGGATCTATACACCGAAAACTACAAATGTTGCTAAAAGAAGTCAAGGAAGATCTAAATAGGTGGAAAGGCATTCCATAGTCATGGATAGGAAGGTTGAATAGCATCAGCCAGGCTTCTGAGTGCAGCTTCGCACCAGATTCCAAATGGCCCTGCCATCCATGACAGACGGTGTAGGTTGGGGTGCTCCTGGGCTGCTCACCCTGACTCCAAGTCTAGAGCCCTTTTCTTTCAGGCCAGCGAGCACATTAGAGTGCTGGTCAGCAGGTTAGGGAGACAATCTCGAGTGTGTTCATTCCGTTTAAGTTCTTAGTTGCGAGCAGCAGAACCCACTTGAGCTATTGTAGACAGAAAAGGGCTTTAAGAAGTTCATTAGGTAGTTAATAGAGGCTGTGGGGAGGTTGGAGCAAGCTTGGGGCTTTGGAGCTGGGAACAAGTTCCAAAGCACTGCTCCAGCAAAGACGCCCTGCTACCATCACTACACCAGCCCCCAGCCTGCACATTCAGCTTCTGGGTGGGAGGGGACTCTGCTTCCTGTCCAAGACTTCAAGTGAGGAGGGAAGTAGAGAGCCCTCATTTCCCTAAAAAGTGAAATCAGGTGGAGTCCGTCTGATCTGAGGCTGTCAGTGAGACCACAGTCATGAACCTGTCTCTTGCCTGTCCAGATATGGAGCCCCCCAAGCAGAGAGCATCAGTCCTGATACGGAGGAAACTTGCTGGGCTCTCCCTGGAGGAAGAGAGAGAGAAACCTCTGATTGAGCGGGGGAGCAGGTGAGAGTGGAGAGGGCACAGAGGAGTATCTGAATGGCTGCCATTTGAGTGGTTAGGGATGTGGGCTCTGAAGTCAGTAGGTCCTGGAAAGCTATTACCATTCTGAGCCTCAGTTTCCTCATCTGTAAGACAGGGATAGCAGCCACCTCCTTACATTGTAGGAAGTTAAGTTCAACAAAATTGTACTTGGAGCACCCCTGCCACATACTGAGACCTCAATAGCTACTAGTTCACTTGATAAGGACCAAAAAAAGGGTCCCACAAAAACAGGGAGGCCTCTCACAGCCTTCCTCCCTCAAGTCACAGGTGGCACTGTGAACCACTCTAATTGTCTGTGTTGTGCAACAAGAGCCATCAAAATGCCCCAGGTGCTCTGAGAACGTGACTCTGGAAGAAGCAGCAAAGCAGCTACTCGCCCAGCAATGTTCTTAGCTGTGGGGTTTACAGCACAGTAGGGTAATCAGGCCAGCGTCTAAGTGCTGCCTGGCTGGCAGACAGCAGTGGTAACCAGATGGGAGAGTCTGCTCTTAGCGGGAAAGGCCCTCTTGGGGTACTATAATGTAGATGCTGACACTAGTGATTACAGCTCCTGTTTTTGAGTTCCTACAATGTGCCGGGCACCAAGTTAGGTGTTTTGCATCTTACTTATAGACAACATAGGTTTGTTTGCTATCCCCATCTCACATATGAGGAAACTAGGGCCCAGAAAAGGGAAGGAACTTACTTACCCAAGGCCCAGATCTGGCTGACTCCGGGGCGTGGCATTCCCATTCTCCACCCACTACCCAAGGCTGGCTGTGTGCACTGACAGGAACTGGACGAAAGCACAAAAGGGGGAACTGGGACTTAAATATTCAGCAGGACTTTTCTTTTATTTGATTTAAGACATTTAAAGCCATGATCTTTCTTTTTTTGTTTGTTTTAAGAAATGCTGTGCTTTACTACCAGGGTTGGTAGGTTGTCCCTGCCAAGCCCATGGGACTTTCACATGCATGCTTGTTGTAGGAAGTGGCCAGGAATCAGACCCACCGAAGTCACCATCCAGAACAAGATTCTCCTCCGGAAAATGCCTTCGATAACCACCACCAAAACGACCCTGGGCCACCTGGCGGTGGTGGAAGCCCGAGATGCGGTTTACCTGGTGTGGAGAAAGGGGGCGGGCGGGGGGTGGGGGGGGTGTCCAGGGAGCTCCCGCAGCTCAGTTTGGCCAGCGTTTCCCCCAGCTCCAACTGTCTCGGGAAGGAGGGAGTTTCCCATCACTGGGCACCCCACATTTTTTCCTGTGGCACAGAGGACACATGTCAGGGAACCTCAGGGCTTCAGGTCTCACTGCTTGTGACAGAGGATGTCCATGAGCATGAAGACATCATGCACAGTTCCTGTGCTAGTGTGGGTCCAATAGCTAGCCCAACAAAGGGACACCCCACCCAGACTGGAGGGTGAAGAAAGGCTTTCCAGAGGAAAGATTGTGTCAGAACTGGAGAGCAGAGTAGGCAGAGGCTTGGAGGCAATAGTAATAATGGGTCCGCGGTGGGGGTAGCAGCAGTTATTGTGAGTAGCTACAGGGGCTGCTGTTCATGACTTGCATTATCTCATTGGATCCTCCTAACTACTCCAGACATAGGTAGAACTGTTATCCCCATTTCACTGAGGAAACTGAGGCCCCTTCTATGCCTCTACATAGTGGCAAAGCCAGGATTTGGACCTACACCCTGTTAGACCACTGAGGGGCCCGTCTTGACAAGCAGGCTCTTGACTCTGAAGTTCTGTGGATCTTTGGTCCTGCTGCCCAGAAAGAAACCTTGTCCTGCCCCAAAATAGGCTGAGCCCCATGTTGGGAGAACCCACATTGGCCAGGTCAGGCTCTTCCAGAGCCACCACACCAAGCTCCAGACAGAGGAGATGACTCTGTCCACCCAGTTCAGTGGCCACTGGAAGACACAGCCTATGGAGGAAGTCAAAGCCCCTAAGCTCCAAGGAAGACACAAGACAGGATGGTGGTGAGAAAGGAGTACAGAGTACAAAGTCAATCCCCACCCAGCCTCTTTCTAGCTGGATGATCCCAGACAAGGCTCTGAGCCTCAGTTTCCTCATCAGTAAAATGGAGAAATAACTGGCCTGCATAATCGGCAGTTGGGAGAATGACGTGAGCTCTTGCTGGGTACCTGGAGTGGGTTGAGAGCTCCTTCCCAGCTGGTCACAGGGTTCCTCTAGGGTGGAGAGTCCCTCCTCATGTTGTTCTTCCTGCTGCCTTTCTCTCAGAAATATTTGGCATTATTTGAAGAGGAGCTGAAGAAGATCCAGGAGGACAATGCATTACAGATGAAGGAGGCTCAGCGCTGGAAAGACAGCTGGAAGCTCTCCATGCACACCATCCAGGGCCTGTACTTGTGACACCCTCGACCCCAGACACTGGACTGGGTCCCAACCCCAAATAAAGGCTCATTTTGTAGATACTGTCCTTGCTGAGGTTTCATTCACGCATTCATTCATTCACTCATTCATTCAGTCAGCAAGTGTCACTGATCCCTGCTGTGTGCCAAGTCCTGTGTCTTCATCATTGAACATGAACCTAATGTGGTACCTGCCCACATGGAGCTAACTCCTACTGCAAAAGACCAATAGGGAAGGAGGAGGTCCATGTGGTGAGCGGGGATAATTAGGACCAGGAATAGATTACTTACAGTAGAGGCCAGTACTCAAATAACAGACAAAAGGTATGCTGAGTACTTCATCTCGAAAAATAATTAAAATGATGAAAAAATGTATACATAGTTAACAAAATATGGATTATAATTGCAACTATTCACTGATTCCTAGAACAACAAAGAATTAATCCAATGTTGACTGGCTATTTGTGACACAATTTTTCTGACCAAATCATAGCATTTCGACAGAAATATTCTCAGGCCTCACAAACTTTACTTAAGGGCCTCTTTTATTCCTCTGACCCTGAGATCATTGCCTTTGGAAACCTCTGTCATATTGTCTTTCCTTGTCAGTTTTCTTGTCTTCAATTGTCAAATGGCCTAACCATGCCAGAGTCTCACCTGTCAGACACTTTCTGTGTCATCTGGACAGGCTGCCAGTATCCCTACCTTCAACTTCATGAATTCTGTTTCTTTTACATGGTTTGCATTTTGACTTTGCATCCCTCTGCATTTTGACACACTTCATCTCCTTTAATGACTTCTGAGGTAGCCCTTTGTCTGCACTTTCCAGGTGACGAGACTCAAGTCCCGAAGATTGGGATGGCCTGCTCAGTCACACAGCCAGTGTAGAACGGCCCATTGTTTGGGTTTTCTAGACATGAAAAGGCAGAATGAGGCATGTCCTTTGTTTTTATTTCAGTATTTTAAAAGTTATTTAGACTTTTCTGGAACCCTAACATATGGTCTATCCTAGAGAATGATCCATGTGTACTTGGAAAGAATGTGTATTCCATTCACGTAGGGTGAAGTGTTCTCTATATGCCGGTTAGATCTAGTTGGTTTATAGTGGGTGTTGGGGTCCTCTGTGTCCTCATTGGTCTTCCGTTTACATGTCCCACCCAGTGTTGAAAATGGTGTCTTGAAATCACCACTATTAGAAAACTCTCTATTTCTCCCTTCAATTCATTCAAAGTTTGCTTCATATATTTTGGCACTCTGCTGTTAGGGACATATATGTTTATCATTGTTAAATCTTCTTATCGAATTGATCTTCTTATCAATATATAATGTTCTTCTCTGTCTCTTGTAACAGTTCTATACTTAAAGTCTATTTTGTCTGATATTAATAGTGCCACCCCTGCTCACCTTTGACCTCTATTTGCATGAAATATTTTTTCCATTTCACCATCAACTTATTTGTGTCTATGGTTCTAAGGCGGATCTCTTGTAAAGAGCATATAGTTGAGTAGGATTTCTTTATCCATTCTGCCAAGCTCTGCCTTTTAATTAGAGAGTTAATAAATTTACATTGAAGGAAATTACTGATTTACTTCTGCCATTTTACTAGGGGTTTTTTTTGTCTTATACCTTTTTTGTCCCTCTTTTCCTCTATGACTGCCTTCCTTTTTGTTTAGATGAACTTTGTTTTTTTTAATTATTTTTATATCTATTACTCTGACTTCACACTGTAAAACACATAGAATCGCTCAAAGCATTTGTTTGGTAGGCGGGATCTCATTTCCCGGTCTCCCTCTTCACTTCAATCCTTTTTTTTTTTGGTTATTTATTTATTATAGGGTTTTGTTTTCTTTTCTTGTTTTTTACTGTGAAATATAGCATATATACAAAAAAGCAATAAATTTCCAAGTACATTTTAACAAGTAGTATAGAACAAATTTTAAAGTTTGGTATGGGTTACAGTTCCATGATTTTTCGTTTTTTCTTCTACCTGCTCCAAGACACTGGAGACCAAATGAAATACCAACATAATGATTCAGCAGCCATACTCATTTGTTAAATTCTGTCTTCTCTGTTATACTTCTTCTTTTTGTTTTTTCCTTTTTTGTGAAAAATAACATGTATGCAAAAAAGCAATCAATTTCAAAGTACCTCACAACAATTAGTTGTAGAACAGATTTCAGAGTTTGCTAATGGGTTGCATTTCCACAATTTTAGGTTTTTACTTCTACCTGCTCTAAGGTACTGGAGATTAAAAGAAATATCAATATAATGATTCAGTATTCATACTCATTTGTTAAACCCTATCTTCTCTGTATAACTCCACCGTCACCTTTGATCTTTCTCCAACTCTTTATGCGTATTTGGGCTATGCTCATTCTAACTTTTTCATGTTGGAAGGGGCTGTCAATAATATGGGGTAGGGAGATGGAAGCAGCTGATGTTCTGGAGAGGCTGGGCCCTCTAGGCTTTAGGACTTATCTGGTCCAAGGATCCTGGAAAGTTAACCTAGTGCATGGAACCCTTGTAGAATTTGATATATTACCCTAGGTGTTCTTTAGGATTGGCTGAAATGGTTTTGGTTGGGGTTTGGCAAGTTATGATAGGTAGCAATGTCTAACTAAAGCTTGCATAAGAGTGACCTCCAGAGTACTGTCTCGACTCTATTTGAACTCTCTCAGCCAGTGATACCTTATTTGTTACACTTCTTTTCCTTTTTGTGGCCAAGATGGCATTGTTGATTCCACAGTTCCAGGAACAGACACATCCCTGGGAGTCATGTCTCACACTGCCAGGGAGACTTTCAACCATGGATGTCATATCCCATGTAGAGAAGAGGGCAGTGCTTTCACTTGCAGAGTTGGGCTTAGAATGAGTGAGGCCACCTCTGAGCAACAAAAGAGGCTCTCCAGAAGTAACTCTTAGGCATACCTACAGGTAGGCTAAGGTTCTCTGCCACATATATAAGCTTCACAAGAGCAAGCCTCAAGATCAAGGACTATTGATTTGGGTGTCCCTAATGTTTGACACAATATCAGGAGTTTCCCTGCTGGTAAAGTTTAATAATTCCATATTTTTTCTCCCATCACTCAAGGAACTTTTGATCATCAGCTTAATATACTCTGGGATGTATCCAGTCATTACATTATGCTATACAGGATTAAAGGCTCATTTAGGTAAACTTTTATTATGAGCCATTTTGAATCACTTATCCTTTCTTTTGTGTGGATTTTTTAGATAACTTCTTTATGCTTATCATGGGGATTACATTTAGCATACCTAATCTATTACAACTTAGTTTGTGTGGGCTCCAACTTAACTTCAATAAACTACACATACACAGTACCTATATTCCTCCATATCTCTATTTTATGGTGTTTTTGTCACAAATTACATCTTTATGCATTGTGTGTCTAGCAACAATGATTTACACTTATTTTTTATGCATTTGAATTTTATGCCATATTAGAAGTAAAAGAAAACATTATAAATGTAAACTGATATACTGGCTTATATATGTACCCATATTTTTATTTACATCAGAGATCATTATTTTTTCATACAACATTAAGATGCTGTCAAGTGTCCTTTCCTTTCAACAAGGAGGATTCCCTCCAGCATTTCCTGTAAGGAAGGTCTAGTGGTAATGAACTTCCTCAGTTTTTGTTTCTTTTTATTCAGAAAAAGAAATAAAGAGAAAACAGAAAAAAAATCATACATAACATACCCCCCACCTCTCCCCCTCACCAATTACCAACATTTCACTCTAAATTTATTTTAACATTTGTTCCCCTTATTATTCATTTTGCTGTTAATCTTATTAAAGATCCCTTATATGTGACACATTGCTTCTCTCTTGCTGTTTTTGTCCTTGGCATTTGCTGGGCAACTTGAATTTGTATATTCATATCTCTCAACAGTTTGAGAAGTTTTCTGCAATTATTTCTTCAAACATTTTGTCTGGTTCTTTATCTCTCTCTTCTCCTTCTGGGACTTGTATGCTGTATATATTGCTATACTTGATGGTGTCCCACAGGTACCTCAGGCTCTGTTCATTTTTTTTGTTTCTGCTTCTCAACTGGATTTCAACTGTTCTGTCTCCAAGTTCTCTGGTCCTTTCTTCTGCCTCCTCCAATCTGCTCTTGAACTCCTCTATTGAATTCTTCATTTCAGTTATTATACTTTTGAATGCCACAATTTCCATTTTGTTCTTCTTTATAATTTCTATCTCATTATTGAAATTCTTATCTTATTCATATATTTTCCTGGCTTTTTAAAATTCTTTGTCCTGGACTTCCGGAGAAGATGGCGGATTAGTAAGACGCGCGGATCTTAGTTCCTCCTCCAGAACAGCTACTAGGGGAGTAGAAACGATACAGAACAGCTCCCAGAGCCACGACAGAGATAAAAAAGACAGCGTACCCCATCCTGGAACGGCTGTCTGGCTGAGAGAACCCGCTCCGGTGAGATCGCCAAGGGGCGCGGGCTTCACTGGGCGGGGCGGCAAGCGGCCGGAGTCCCTCCCTTCTTCCTTCCCAGGACGGCTGGGAGAATTGGACAGGCGGTCCCCTCAAGCCGCGGTGGCTGGCGCCCACACCATGCGCGGCCCCCCGGACCAACTGAGAGAATTGGATCGGAAATCCCCAGGCCGCGGAGAACGGTGATGGGGGGGGCCTTCCAAACACGTGACTCCTCAGGAACGGTGCACTCTCCCAGGCGGGCCGCGGCGGCTGGCGCCCTCCCACCGCGCTTGGCGCCCCGGGCCGACTAGGAAATTCGGACGGGCGCTCTCCCGGGCTGCGGCGGCCGGCGACCCTCCCCGCGTTCGGACCCCGGGCCGGCTGGCACTCTTCCAAGCCGCTTCGGCTGGCGAACCTCTCCGACAGCAAGAGTTTTCCAAAGTTAAAGGACCCACAGCACCTTTTACTGGTGGGACCCGCAGACAAACGTGTGCCACGAGCGCCACCTACTGGGCAGGATAAGAAAAACAGAACCCAGAGATTTCACAGAAAAATCCTCCAAATTGTTGGGTCCAACACCCAGGGAAATCTGACTAAATGCCCAGACGCCAGCAGAAGATAACGGATCACGCTCAAAAAATTGAAAATATGGCCCAGTCAAAGGAACAAACCAATAGTTCAAATGAGATATAGGAGCTGAGACAACTAATGCTGAATATACGAACAGAAATGGAAAACCTCTTCAAAACCGAAATCGATAAATTGAGGGAGGACATGAAGAAGACATGGGCTGAACAAAAAGAAGAAATAGAAAAACTGAAAAAACAAATCACAGAACTTATGGAAGTGAAGGATAAAGTAGAAAAGATGGAAAAAACAATGGATACCTACAATGATAGATTTAAAGAGACAGAAGATAGAATTAGTGATTTGGAGGATGGAACATCTGAATTCCAAAAAGAAACAGAAACTATAGGGAAAAGAATGGAAAAATTTGAACAGGGTATCAGGGAACTCAAGGACGATATGAACCGCACAAATATACGTGTTGTGGGTGTCCCAGAAGGAGAAGAGAAGGGAAAAGGAGGAGAAAAACTAATGGAAGAAATTATCACTGAAAATTTCCCAACTCTTATGAAAGACCTAAAATTACAGATCCAAGAAGTGCAGCGCACCCCAAAGAGATTAGACCCAAATAGGCGTTCCCCAAGACACTTACTAGTTAGAATGTCAGAGGTCAAAGAGAAAGAGAGGATCTTGAAAGCAGCAAGAGAAAAACAATCCATCACATACAAGGGAAACCCAATAAGACTATGTGTTGATTTCTCAGCAGAAACCATGGAGGCTAGAAGACAGTGGGATGATATATTTAAATTACTAAAAGAGAAAAACTGCCAACCAAGACTCCTATATCCAGCAAAATTGTCCTTCAAAAATGAGGGAGAAATTAAAACATTCTCAGACAAAAAGTCACTGAGAGAATTTGTGACCAAGAGACCAGCTTTGCAAGAAATACTAAAGGGAGCACTAGAGTCAGATACAAAAAGACAGAAGAGAGAGGTATGGAGAAGAGTGTAGAAAGAAGGAAAGTCAGATATGATATATATAATACAAAAGGCAAAATGTTAGAGGAAAATATTATCCAAACAGTAATAACACTAAATGTTAATGGACTGAATTCCCCAATCAAAAGACATAGGCTGGCAGAATGGATTAAAAAACAGGATCCTTCTATATGCTGTCTACAGGAAACACATCTTAGACCCAAAGATAAACATAGGTTGAAAGTGAAAGGTTGGGAAAAGATATTTCATGCAAATAACAACCAGAAAAGAGCAGGAGTGCCTATACTAATATTCAACAAGTTAGACTTCAAATGTAAAACAGTTAAAAGAGACAAAGAAGGACACTATATACTAATAAAAGGAACAATTAAACAAGAAGACATAACAATCATAAATATTTACGCACCGAATCAGAATGCCCCAAAATACGTGAGGAATACACTGCAAACACTGAAAAGGGAAATAGACACATATACCATAATAGTTGGAGACTTCAATTCACCACTCTCATCAATGGACAGAACATCTAGACAGAGGATTAATAAAGAAATAGAGAATCTGAATATTACTATAAATGAGCTAGACTTAAAATTCTTTGTCCTGTAGTTCATTGACCCTATTTATGAAAGCATGTTAAGATATTCGACTAGTAATTTCAGAGACTCCACTTCTTCTGGAATATTTTCCATCTAATTATTTTTTTCCTGTAACTGGTCCATACTTTCCTGTCTCCTTGTCTGTTCTGTAATTTTTGTTGAGAATTTGACATTCTGAATATTAGTTTGTGGTCACTCTGGAAATCTAGTTCTCCCATTCTTCAGTTCATAAGACTAAGAACAAGAAGGGGGGGGGGATGAAAGGAAGGAAGGAAGGGAAGAAGAAAATAATAACAAACAGACAAAATACTCCACCCCCCACAAACACACATACACAAAAAAAAACGGGGTAGGGGGCTAGAAAAAAAAATGACATGCACTGCCGCTCCAAGTTATGTGTCAGCAGGAAGCCAGAAGCTGCTGTTTTTTGAGGCCAAAACCTAGTTCAGTGTTCCTGCTCATCCCTCAGACCCAAAAATATAAAACAGAGAAAGAAAAAATACAACCAAGCAAAAAAAAACAAAGGTAAAGGAATAGAGGTGCTGTCTCTTTATGTCCCTATAGATGCTGGTGTAAGAAGCCAGAAGATGCTGTTTCTGAGAGAAACTGAGGCTACTGCCTGTGCTGGGTCCTCAAGGATCCACCAGACTAACCAACACAAGAAAGAGTAAGAAGAAACCCAACCGATGAAAATGTGCACTGGGTCTTTAAGTGCTGGTATATGCTGCGGAGAAGGTGGAAACCATGTGCTGTCAGGGAGCTACCAGACCTGGAAACACCCCCACACAGAAGAGGGGTGGAGGGCAACAGCCAAAGAAGATGCACTAGCTCTTTCTGTCCTAAGCCTAGCTTCCGCACTGGTCCCTTAGGGCTCCCCCAAACCAATCTCAACCCTCAACCTCAACTTTTAGAGGAGGTGGTTCCATATGCTCGCCTGGCCCCAGAATCCGAGCTATGTCCGCAGCAGCCATTTCTGCTGCTGCTACCCCAGGGCTGAGCAGTGGTGGCTGGTCACTGGTTCCTACTTTCACTTGTAAAAGTTGAACTTTCATAGCCTCCCACTTCCTGTGAAACTTCTAAATGCTCATTCTGGTTCCGAGGTTACTGCTTAGTTAATTCCAGTCTCTTTTTTCTGCTCTTTCATTCTTCCAGTGGAGGAAGAATTTGTAAAACTTCCTACTCCACCATTTTGCCAAATCATTTGTTTTGGAGATGATCCCAAGAAGCATATGGAGACATGGGGAAAGTGAGCCTGGGAAGGAGAAAAACAACAAAGGTGACTTAATGGGCAGCCACTGCTTTGGACAACCAGGCTCAGTCTCTCTGGGAAACTGTGTCCCTTCCGGACTGACTTCTCTCCCCACTGGTAGAGGTACTCCACCAGGGGCATTACTGCTCCGGTACTGTTGGCTTGTGCTAAACATCCCTTGGTACACAAGAAAGCCCTCAGGCAGAGCAGAGAGAGGCACTTCAGGGGAACGCTATAGGCCTGCTGAGACCAGCTCCCCCAGCTGCAGGTGGACTCTTGCAAGCTGAGGGGAAGTGAGTGTGGCCAAATCCAAGGCCACAACACTTTGCACCATTTGTCACACCAACTTCTTTTCTCAAAGTCATATCTCGCATCTGCATAGTGCTCTCCAGTTTGCAGTGTGCCCTGCAGGTATGTGATCTAGTTGATATTGTTTGGGAGAGGGCGGCCATTGCAGTGTGTCTCCTGTTTGTCAACAGGGAAACAGAAACTCAGACAAATAGAGAAATATCGCAAAAGTCACTCAGCCACAGAGAGACGCTGCTGTTTCCAGCCCTTCTGGCTGCCCCTCATGCATCTGCCTCCATGGCACAGCCTGGAGTGACTCTTCCCAGGTGCTTTGTAATTAGTGAAGCCCCCAGCATGAGGGGTATCAACTCTCCCTCTACCACCTTGAGATCTCCACACACATCACAGTCATGGCCAGGCACTGGCCAGCACGCATAGAACAGGGACCTGGACCCGGATGCAGGATAGCCTAAGGTCAGTGACCCTCAACCTCTTCTGGTGGACACAGAAGGCTGGAGGAAGCAGCCTCGGAGGAGTTCCAGCCAGTTCAGAGGTGAGGGCAACTCTGCAAATAAGCCAAGAGCTTGGCCCATCTCAGAGCAGCTTGCTGGGTGAGGTCACCAACGGGTGTGGCTGGGCCTTTGGGGTCTGAAGAAGAATCATACACCAGCAGCTGTTAGTGTGCGTCAGGGACTTGTGGGCAACCTCTATGCATCTAGACAGAGGCCTCATAAAGTAGGGACTATCAGTCCTCCTTGCTTGAGGTGGGAAACTGAAGTACCAGTTTCCCTCCTGACCAGCAAGTAGCAGAGCTGGCTTTAAGAATGTGCTTCTAGTCAAAGGCACAAGGTTTCCTCTGTCCCTTGTGCCACCTCCCACTTAGTTAGCTCAGCCACTCCCTGGCAGGACATGGAGCCCCGAACGGGATGTCAGAGCCTAGGCGGCACCTGCAAAGTAGCACTGGGATACCTCAGCTACCCCACATACACCCAAACACACCTTGGCCTGTGTCACCTGTTCCCTGGACTCGTCTCTTGGCCTGTCCTTTAGCCTGTCCGCTTGGGCTGTCCCCCTGGCCTGGGCCCCTTAGGCTCCAGCCCAGCTCAGAGGTGGTTTGCTATCTGTCCTCTAGGCCCTCCCTGAGACTGATGTAGGGACTGGGCACCCTGCACAGCCTGGACAGAACCCACAAATAGCGGCAATGCTGGTGGGGGGAAAGAGTAACACACTTGGGCTGTCTGGGCCAGCCCTTCACTGCTGCATGCGCTTTCTGAGCTGTTTTCTCATCCAGCGGGGATGCTAACTCTGCTGTCCTCAACCACTACACCTGGTGATGCCCTTCTTGGTTAGCTCAGTGGGTCCTTGTATGCTGGGACCCAGAGGGGGAGGAAATCCTCTTCCATGAAGGAGAAAGCAGTCACCCCACTACACAAAACAATATCTTTCATTGTTTTTCTTATTACTCCAAAAGGGATATATGTTCCTTATAGAAATAATAATTTACAAAATAAGCAAAATGAAAATTATAATAACCTTGGCTTCCAGAGGCAGCCACTTTCTATACCATCTGTTTCAGTCTCCTAAGGCTGCCTTTCTATACCGTCTGTTTCAGTTTCCTAAGGCTGCCAGAATGCAATATACCAGACATTGATTGGCTTTTACAAAGGTAATTTGTAAAGTAAAAGTTAAAATTCTAATGTCATGAAAATGTCCAAATTAAGGCACCAACAAGAGGACACCTTTTCAGAGGAAAGGCTGCTGGCATCCAGGGTTCCTCTGTCACATGGGAAGGTACATGGCAACATCTGCTGGACTTTCTCTCCAGAACTGTGTCTGTGCGTGTTTTCTTTCTCTCTCAGCTTCTCTGGGCTCTGAGCTCTCTCCAAAATATCTCTCCTTTAAAGGACCGCTGCAAAGGATTAAGACCCACCTTGAATGAACAGGGTTACATCTCCATGGAAACAACCTAATCAAAAGATCTCATCCAACAATAGGTCTGTTCCCACACGACTGATTAAAAGAACATAGATTTTTCTGGGGTACATAACAGATTCGAACCAGCACAGGTAGCATGGGATTACAGACCAAAAATCCCCCATTCCTCTGCCACATACACTTCCCAGGGCTGGTCCTGATCTACTAGACAAAGACAGTGTGCATGAGCTGCTAATATCAACAGCAGATCACAGCTGCACGTGGTGTGCGCGCCCTTTATGCACATTCTCTCCTTTAGCCCTCTGCTGGAGCTGGAGTCAGCTCCATATGAACTGGGACTTGTTTGTTCAGTGCTGTAAACCCAAGCTCCTAGAATAGTGTCTGGCACAGAGTAGGACTTAAAATGTTATTGAATAGTTAGATGAAAAAGCCAATGTAATCCTTCCAATAACCCTATGAATTAGATACTGTTATTTTACAGATGGCCCAAAGAAATTTGGGTTCATCTTTTTGACCATTCCTTCATGCATTCGGCAGCTGCACACTGCTCACCTGTCGTGTCCGGACACCAAGGAATACAAAGATGAGCCCCAGGCTCCAGCCCTTACCTTTGGGAACCCATAGCCTAACAGGAGGGACAACATCTAACCCACCATGTATAAGTGGGAACACTGGATCTTGGCCCAGCTTCTGTGGCCCTCTTCCTCCTTTAAGGATATGTAGTAATCCTTAATACGGGCTTTTTAAATATATATATAAAACTGGCACACTTAAAAGTATTAACCATTGCTTTCTCTCCCCCGAAAGGTGTTTTTATTTATTTATTTATTTTGGTTTTGTTCTTTCTGATTCTTCTGTGGGTTCCTTGAACCCAAGGACTGTGGGTACAGTCCTTGTTAGTCTACCTTACACCATCCAATGAAAACAATGTTCATATGCACACATTGCCACTTTCTCACATCTTCCTTTTCCCTCCCAATTTCGACTGTTATATTTTTAAGTTGTGGAAGTCTCTCTTCACTCTGGCTTTTCATCCAACCCCCTCCCAGCCAGCCCTAGGCTGTCTTTAGGCTGAATTTGTCCACCCAGGGGTAGGGAGGGGTAGAGAATGCGGGTTAGGCAGGGAGGCCTAGCACTTACGAAGCAGAGCCATAGGACCGGGTCTGTCCTACCTTGCTCTTCTCGTTATTAGAAAACATTTACCAGGGAGGCACTACTGCCCAGAAGACAACCAGGAACTTTGCAAATATAAACTGAGTAAGGAAAAGGAATCAGCTAGTCCCAGATCAGGCTCCAGGGAGCCAATGTTGGCAGCTAAAGTTGGAAGCATGACCTTTCAATCAGCATTTCCTGGGGACAGTGCCAGGCACCCTCAGACTCTGAGGAATTGGCACTGTCTTGCAAGAACTTACAGTCCTCAAGGGAACCGCCCTCCCCCCCACCCCCACCCCCACACACAAGTAATGACACCCCCAAGCAGGCTGGGAGTTTGTGCCCAGGGCAAGTAAATCTGGGTTTGTAACTTCAAGCTGCATTGTGACTTTGAGTAAATCCATAACCTCTCTGAGCTTCGCTGTTGTTGCTTATTTCTCTGTTTTTATCTTCCAAGGCTGTTTCTCTCTACTTGGTTTCTTTCATACTCGGCCCATGGTAATGCCCCCCTCCTTTGTTTACCAAGGGCACTTCCTTTTCTTCCTTCTGTTCTCTCCCCTGGGAAGCAGGAGGCCTCTGCTTCCCAGGCTGCGTTTGCCTGACTCCTGGTGGGATGTAAAAGGGTCCTTCCTGAGGCTCCTGGGGTCCCTGGGATAAACCAGAGCAGCCCTTTGTGGAAGAGTCAATGCTACGCCAAAAGGCCCTTGGAGGAAAGTAAGGCCAACTCCACTTTGCAGGGGAGGACGAAGAGGCTCGGGGAAATTCTAGGAACCGTCCTTGGTCCGCCCGCCTGGCTAAACGCCTTCAGCACTGAGAACAATTCCACATCAGAAAGTAAGTGCGACATCCAGCACGTTCCTTCCTGTGACTACTGCGATGCTCTTTCTAAAAACGTTAATCGCCACCACCCCCGCCCCACCAAATCGTTCCTCTCATTTCTCTAGTCCCAGCCCGGCCCCGGGTTTCAGATCCGCTGAGCCCCCACGGCCAGCACCCGGCAGAGCCCAGCCCTGGGCGGCCATGCCCGAGCCCTTCAAGGCCAGAGGCAGCGGCCGAGCGAGCGGGGCGCGGGGCGGGCCGGGTTCCGGAGACTCCTTTTCCATTCGCTGTCCCGCCCGGCTCCGCCCACCGCCCGGCTCCGCCCATCGCCTGCGGGGACAGCGAGCCCGGCAGCCGCCCTGCGCCAGGTTCCGCTCATCGCCGCTCGGCCGCCGGGGCAAAGGCGAACTAAGTCCGGCCCGCCGGGTGAGTTTGCCACCCGCAAGGGTAGTCGCGGTCCCTTACCCCAGCCTGTCTCCCCACGCCGGGCGGGCGCCAAGGACGAGCCCCGGAGCCCGGAGTCCGCACGGGCGGGCGGAAGTCGAGGTGCGCGTGTTGGCCCCGGGGTCCCAGCCCCGGACGCCGGGCTGGAGCGATGGAGCTCGCGCTCTGCTCGGCGTCGGCGGGAGTAGGCCCGGCGGCTTGGGCCCCGCGGGAGACCCGGGTTAGTGGGCAGGACGAGGTAGGGGCTGGAAGGAGGCTGTGCTGGGAGGTCGGGACTGGGAAACGAGGTCCCGCAGAGGGAGGGAGGGAGACGGCTTGTCTGAGGCCCTTGAAGCACAGGCCAAACCCGAGGACCCCAGCCCGGGCATCTTTCACCGACCCCAGTTCAACAGCCCCAGGGGTCTCAGAGGTGCCTCGGGTCCCACAGGCTGGTACCTGTGCCAAACACTTTAAAGCGGTTCACAGCAGTGCGTATTGCTACCCCTCCTCCCTCCTTTAATGAGGAGGTCTGAGGCTGGGGTGGGGGGTGAGGGGCGGCGGGAAGCAACTTACCCAAGGTCACCGAGCCAGAAAGAACTGAAGCCTGCTCCCGCTGTCCCCCCTAAAGCCCAGTTCCCGCCTCCTGAAGGAGGGCGCTGCTGCCTCCATCACCCGTCTCGGGAATCAGGGCCATCCTCCCCTGTGAGCGCCCGCTCACCTTGACTGGGGTGTGTCCGCTGTGCCGGCTCTGGGGCTTGGTTTCTGGGAATCCCACCATTACTCCGCCCTCCCCCTGAGGAATCCTCCAAGCCCCGCCCAAGAGCTCCACCCTCCCGCTGCTGTCCCAGCCCCTGCTGACCGCCCTCTGCTTCCCTCGACCAAAAGAACGAGGGGGGGGGGTGGGTGGGACGGACACCACGACGATAACAACACATGGGAGCGAAGACTGGGGTCCTTGCCTCTGCTAAGTTGGTCCAGAGTGTTTCTTTCAAGAGACCCATGAGCTCTGAGCTGTTTTCACAGTCGGACTACCAGAGTTGCCAGAGAGCTCAGACTCTTGGGGCCAGCTGGGTGAGGAATCCACATTCTCTCTAAGGGACCTCCCTGGGGAAGGATGGCCAGCAGGGATGGGACTGGCAGTTTGGGGCCACTGTCCCCGGGATAAGGAACATACCTTTGCAGGAGGTGTTAAGGCAATTGTAGAGGAGCAGACTCAGAGGCTGACAGCTTGAGAGCAGAGAGGCTGGTCCCACCAGTGCCCAGGCTCTGACCAGCCGACTGCCAGCCATGCGGTGCTGGAGACTGGGCCTCAGCCTGGGGTTCTGCCTGTTGGCAGGTGTGGGCCTCTTTGTCCTGTGGTGAGTACACCCTGTGGCATCGCCTTGCCCCACCCAACTCCAGGGCTCTTCTCTTTCCCATATCAACCCCCAAACCTTGACTCCTGGGGATTCCAAGGTCCCACCCAGGACATCTTGCTCACCTGCCCCCCAACCCCAGCCAGATTGAACTAGTTTATGCTTTTGAATTTTGCACTGTGTTTCCCTCTGTGAAGCTCCTGAGGCTGCCCCTCATGGGGCTCCCACAGCCCCGGTGTGACTTGTCTGTGCCTATCCCACCTACTCTGTTTGTGCCCTGGGCCTGGCATGAAGTACCCGCCCTGCACAGGTGAATTAAGAACTGGACACCAGGCCCAGTGGTGCACACAGGGAATACCAGGAGGCTTTGCCAGACTCTGAGGTCAGCCAGACCCAAGGGATGAAGGGGGGACCCCCAGATGCAGTTTTGGGAGCCCTCACTCCCACTGATTTATGCTAAGTGGGTTTTTAACTTCTGGGGCAGGAAGTCAAGTCAACAGATATTTTTCCTTTCCCAGGGTATATGTTGAGAAACTGCTTCCGGTCTCCTATGTCCCCTATTACCTCCCCTGCCCAGAGATCTTGTGAGTATGAGAATGGGAGAATTGGGAACTCAGCATCCTGCCTGGAGTGGGGACAGAAGAGTTTTTAAGATCACTTTTGTCTCAGTTTTCTTGTATCCTAAGCTCATGGTTCTGATAAAGCATTTAGGCAATTTATGTGCTATTAGTTAGCTCTGCCTCACAGTCTGACCTTGGCATAACTCTGAGACTCACTTTTGCATTTGTAAAACGGGATAGTAGAGTTGTACCTCCCGAGCCATAGGAGGATGGTGTGAGATGATGTGTGCATGTAGCCTGTTGTGGCACCTGGCACATAGTAGGTGCTTAGTAAACAGTGCTTTTAGACTTTTATCATTTTGCTCAATTTTGTGCACTATATATATAAGGAATAAATTAGCATGTGACCTTCCTTGGTAACAGAGACCATCAGGAGATAGAAATAGGGTGAGATATTGGGTGATTGGAACTGAAGGGATACAGATTGTGCAACAGGACTGAATATAAAATCTCAGATATGGACAGCACAATACTACCTAACAGTAATGTAATTATGTTAAAACACTGAATGAACCTGCATGTGAGAATGATAGAGGGAGGAGGACTGGGGACATAAATGAAATCAGAAAGAAAGATAGATGGTAAAGATCAAGATGGTATAATCTAGGAATGCCTAGAGTGTATAATAATAGTGAAATGTACAATGTACAAATTTAAGAAATGTTTTTGCCTGAGGAAGAACAAAGGAATGTCATTATTGCAGGGTGCTGAAAATAGATGATAATTAATACTTTAAAATGTCACCTTATGTGTCAGACTAAAGCAAAAAATGTTTATTTGTTACAAAATTTATATTTTGACTAGAGCATTTCCTAATATAACTCATGTAGATAGTTTGATTGAATGTCATAAGTACTTGGAATCTCAGGTTGCACATGAGATTTTGTTGGTTTGTCCAGAGTGATGCCCCGATGAATCCCAGAGTGATTTGATCAGTGACTGGAAAAGTATTTGCAAGCCCCCTTCGGGGAATGGTGGGAGTGGGGAGAAATTCAACTTCCCCAAGTTGAATTCTTGATATTCTCACAAGCAGTGTGGACAACCAAAGCTGTAGGCTGAGCCCCCAGGCTTGGGGTTTGTTCACATGAAACTTAACCCCACAAAGGATAGGTCAAGTCTACTTAAAATTTAGGCCTAAGAGTCACCCCCAAGAGAGCCTCTTTTGGTGCTCAGATGTGGCCTCTCTCTCAGCCAATATGATGAGCAGTCTCACCACCCTCCCCCTCTCTGCGTGGGACATGACTCCCAGGGGTGTGGACCTTCCTGGCAACGTGGGACGGGGATCCTGGAATGAGCTGAGACTCAGCATCAAGGGACTGAGAAAAACCCTAGAATGAGCTGAGAATTAACATCAGGGGATTGAGAGAACCTTCTCGACCAAAGGGGGAAGAGTGAAATGAGACTAAGTGTCAATGGCTGAGAGATTCCAAACAGAGTTGAGAGGTTATCCTGGAGGTTATTCTTATGCATTAAGTAGATATCACCTTGTTGTTCAAGATGTAGTGGAGAGGCTGGAGGGAACTGCCTGAAAATGTAGAGCTGTGTTCCAGTAGCCATGTTTCTTGATGATGATTGAACAATGATAAAGCTTTCACAATGAGACTCTGCGAATGTGAAAACCTTGTGTTGGATGCTCCTTTTAGCTACTATATCAGCAGAAGAGTAGAACAAATGGAATAAAAATAAATAATAGGGGGAACAAATGTTAAAATAAATTTAGTTTGAAATGCTAGTGGTAAATGAAAGCGAGGGGTAAGGGGTATGGTATGTATAATCTTTTTTTTTCTCTGTTATCATTTTATTTCTTTTTCTGTTGTCTTTTTATTTCTTTTTCTAAATTGATGCAAATGTTCTAAGAAATGATGAATATGCAACTATGTGATGATATTAAGAATTACTGATTGTATATGTAGAATGGAGTGATCTCTTAATGTTTTGTTTGTTATTTTTTTTAATTAATAAAAAAAGTTTTAAAAAAAATTAGCATGTGACCAAAGATCTTCCCAACATAATGAATTTGACTTTTTGATGTAGAAGTGAAAAATAGGTTGGGACCATGAAAGGGGCATGTGGCTCCAGGGTCTTTTTTCCATGACAGCTAAAGGATTAACTTAAAAATCTGATTTATAGACCACTAAATTAAAATGAGGCCTGTGTTATCACTATAAACAGAAAAATAGGAAGCTGGAAAACAGAATAGATGAAGAAAGAAAAAAAAATAACTCTCAGGGTCTCACCACTCTGAGTTAAACTTCAGTTCCTAAATTCATTGTTGACTTGCTTGTTTGCTTAGCTTTTTAATTGAATGGATCATACATTTATTTGGTTCAAAAAGCAAAATGACTGCCTGTTAATTCAAAATAGTTGTGACCATACAGTTTTTGCAATTTCTTTGTTGTGTTCCCAAAATTGACTTATTTTTCGTGTGTATTCATAGTCTTTGTTTCTCCCAGGAGCTGGTCATAATTGTTGAAACCAGCCCTACCACCAACTGCTGGGCATTTAGGTTGTTTCCAGTTTCTCACTGTTATAAATTAGTTTATAAAGCTTTTTCCATTTTAAAGATCATTTCATACTGATATGTTCATTTGCTTGGTCACAGGATGTGGCTAGGTTCTTGATCTGTCTCATCAGATTGCTATCTAAAAAGGACATATCACATCACATACCCACACGTGAATCCCCCGCCCCAGGATTGCCCACCAGAATGGGACTGCTGCTGTACTGCACTTGGGCAGGTACTAGGGATACTCAGAGTTCTCACAAAAAGCATAAACCAAACACCGTGCTGATTTAAGAGACAGGAAATAGTGTCGCTTTAAGTTCCATTTCTTTGAATGCTAGCAAGGCCCTAGTTTCCCCACGTTTTCCCATAAACTGAATTTCCTCTTCTGATGTGCCCACTCAGTCACCTTCTCCCTCTGATCTGTTTATGGCTTCTAGATCATCAATGTCAGCTTAGCAACTTTTTTTTTTCCATAAATTGAAGTTTAAATTCTTTTAATACAGGTGGGGAGCTAAATGCTAGGGAAGTGTAGAATGCTGAGCTGGCTGGTACCAGCATCCCAGGGCCACTTCCTTTCTCTCTTCTGACCTGCTTTTGACCACCATTCTCTATTCCCAGAGAGCAGGGACTCGAAATGTGGAGTGGGGCAGAGAGCCAATTTGATTAATCGACTTTAAAACAATTGTTGGTTCAAGAGTATAAACTAAAGAAGATGGGAAAACTCAAGGAGGCTTAAGCCATCCCATCTGTATTAGCTTCCTAGGTCTGCCATTATAAATTACCATAAACTGGGTGGCTTAAAACAACAGTAATTTATTTTCCCATAGTCAAGAGGCCAAGTATCAGGAATCAAGGTGTCAGCAGTGCTGTCCTCCCTCTGAAGCCTCTAAGGGAGAATCCTTGCCTCTTCCAGCTTCTGGTAGCTCCTGGCATTCCTCGTGGCTGCATAACTCCAGTCCCTCCCTCTATCTTTACTTGATTTTCTCCTTTTCTGTCTGCATCTTCTCCTTTTCTGCCTCTCATAAGGACTCTTGTCATTGGATATAGAGCCCACCTCAGTAATCCAGGATGATCTCATCTCTAGATCCTTAACTTAATTACATCTGCAAAGACCCTTTCCCCAAATAAGATCAGGTTCACAGGTTCTGGGGAGTTAGGATGGACATATCTTTTGAGGAACCACTATTCAATCCATTAAACCATCCTGTATGACATATTGAAAATTGGTGATGAATTGAAGATAACCCTCTCATCAGATGGCCCAGTCCCTAGGAGCCCTGCTTTGGAAATCGACCTTGTTCTGGGGTTAGCATCGCTCACTGAGTGACTTGGAAGACCTTTCCCTTCTCTGGCCTCAGTTCCCCTACTACGGAATGACTCTATGCAGAAGGGTTTATTGCCCCTGTTTTGAGGAGAAGGGAACTAAAACTAAGAGTCACTGGTCCCTTAACCAGTTGGTGGCAGAGCCAGAGGCAAGCCCAGGCATCTGTCCCTGCAGCCCTGACTCCCTTCTTCCCCAGGGACCAACTTCCTCTGTGCTCATTCTGACCTTTGCTGAAATGGAGGAGGCTGACCTCTGCTTGCCGAGGGCCAGGTAGACTGGCTTTCCTGAGTGCTTGCTCCATGCTGGGCTCAGATGAAGAGCTGCTTATTACCTTTTTTAATTCTCACTGCAACTCTTGAGAGTTACGAATGGTTGTACCCATTTTACAGATAAGGAAAGGGGGAGTAAGGGTATATAACTCACTCAAGGTCCCTAGGCTAAAAGAAGCAGAACAGCGCCCTGGGCCTTTGCAGCATCTCAAACCTTCAAACCAGTGCTGAGATCCTACAGATCAATGTGGTTGATAAAGCATCTGCTTTAAAGCCAGATGGTCCTGGGTTCAAATCCTGGCCCTGCCACTTACTCCATCAGTGACCCTGGACTCTCGGAGCATAGCCCCTCTTTTGTAGAGTGAGTGGAAATGGGGTAAAGTTTGAGTAGAGTCTGCATGGACCCTGGAGATGCCTGCCCCATGGGGAGGAAGTGGGGATTAATCTCAGTTATACCATTATCCCTGTGCTAAGTATCTCTGTCTCCAGTCCCGGTGATAACATCTCTTTTTTGCTTCTGCTACCAGCAACATGAAGCTGCAGTACAAAGGAGAGAAGCCATTCCAGTCCCTGGCACAGTAAGGACACAGTTACTTTCTCCATTTGTGGCCCGTTAGATGGGAGCCATCTCCCCTCACCACTGACCTTTCTTGGTTGCAGGTCACAGTACCCTCAGCCCAGGTTGCTGGAGCAGAGGTAAGTGCTGGTTAGAGCTTGGGCACAGAATGGAGAATCCTGGAATGTGGGAAGGTGAGGGTCAACAGAGCTCTGATTTATAAACTGGGGCAGTGGAGATGGAGATGTCAGGGTACCTTGGGACCCAGAGAGTCTGGGACTGTGGAAAGACATAGGCTGAGTGGGAGTTAGGGATTTGGGTACACTCCTGTCCCTGCTGTGCTACTAGCTGTGTGACCTTCGGTAGGTTACCACACTGCTCTGAACTTTTTCTGTGCAAGGTGGATAATGAATGGAAACTACCTCATAAGGGGTTAGGATACCAGGTGAGATGATGCTTAGTAAATGCACAGCATTGTGCTGGCTGCATACTAGGTGTTCATCTACTTGTTAAGGATATTATTTGCATTGTTAGGGCTCTTTTTTGATAGCCCCAATTTATTAAGCACTTTCCAGGCACATGAAGCACACATGCATCGTCAGGTAATCCTTGTGTGGAGGCCACAAGGTGATGAGACCTTGTATTTACTGAGACCACAGTGTGCTAAGCTCCTCTAGACACTTGCATTAACTTTTGGTCTTCCCAGCCATGTTAGGAAAAGCTTTATTTTCCCCACTTTCCACATGAGGAAACTGAGGCCCAGAAACAAGGATGAAGTTGGCCCAAGACACACAGAGCATGGGACGCAGAGCTAGGCTGAGACTCAGGCTTTCAGGGGACAGGTGGGTGACAGGGCAGGGAGGGTGGTGGTCTCAGTCCCCCCTGGGCTCCCCTGCTGCCAGGCCCACAGAGCTGCTCACACTCACACCCTGGTTGGCACCAATCGTCTCCGAGGGCACCTTCAACCCGGAGCTTCTGCAGCACATGTATCAGCCCCTGAACCTGACCATCGGGCTTACTGTGTTTGCTGTTGGCAAGTGAGTCTTGGGCATTGGTGGGGAGGTTCCTCCTGAGTCACAGGAGCTTACAGACAGGACTTGGGCACAGGCCCCAACTGGGGACCATGGAGGCTCTGAACCAGGTTCTGAGAGATGGGAAGGTAGAGGCCGTGGTGGGGGTGGGGGCTTCCTGGAGGAGAGGGCTGGGCATGCTGTCAGCACGTAGTGGGGATGCAGTCAGGGTCCTGCTATGGGGTGGTGGTAGATGTTGACGGGGATTTTATGGCCAGGTATACCTGCTTCGTCCAGCGCTTCCTGGAGTCTGCCGAGAAATTTTTCATGCTGGGTTACCGAGTACACTACTACATCTTCACCGATAACCCTGCGGCCATTCCCCACGTCCCACTGGGCCCCAGCCGGCAACTCAGCATCATCCCCATCCAGGGTTACTCTCACTGGGAGGAGATCTCCACCCGTAGGATGGAGACCATCAGCCAGCACATTGCCAAAAGGGCACACCGGGAAGTGGACTACCTCTTCTGCCTTGATGTGGACATGGTATTCCGGAACCCCTGGGGTGCTGAGACCTTGGGGGACTTGGTGGCTGCCATTCACCCTGGCTACTATGCTGTATCCCGTCAGCAGTTCCCCTACGAGCGCAGGCGTGTTTCCACGGCCTTTGTGGCAGACAGCGAGGGGGACTTCTATTATGGTGGGGCGGTGTTTGGAGGGCGCGTGGCCAGTGTGTATGAATTTACCAGCGGCTGCCACATGGCCATCCTGGCAGACAAGGCCAATGGCATCATGGCAGCCTGGCAGGAAGAGAGCCACCTGAACCGCCGCTTCATCTCTCACAAGCCCTCCAAAGTGCTGTCTCCTGAATACATCTGGGATGACAGGAAACCTCAGCCTCCCAGCTTGAAGCTGATCCGGTTTTCCACATTGGATAAAGATGCCTACTGGTTGAGGAGCTGACAGCAAAGCAGGGGTGCCATGTGCCATGACCCAAAAGGCTTGTTAGTCCAGCAATGCCAACTTGTACTGGTGCCTTGCTTCTCTGAGGTGGGGACCAGCCTTACCCTGCCAACCTCTGTGTGTCAGGAGAATCCGGCCAGGAAATGAACATGGTCGGGCCTTTGTAAACTGTAGAGGGCTGTGCACACAGGAGGAGAAGACAAAGACCACAAAGAAATGATGCACAAGACGGTTGAGCAGGAGGGAAGACTACAGGTTAAAGCAGGCTTTCCAGAGCAGAGGTATGTTAAGGTGGAAGCTATGGGGTTCAAGAGCAGTCTCCAGCCCTGAAGTGTCTGAAATTCTACCTCACTCTCTCTCTTTGCTGACATGCCCTTAAAGTTGCACTTCTAACACCCTAGTATGAAACGCATCCTGACCCCTTTCTCTGGCTGGAGGGGTCTAGAGAACCGGGAGGTATCCAAACACTCAGTATCCTAGAAACAGCGTTTGAATTAAGCAAGGTTTAGGCTTTCTCTGGTTTCAAGTCCCACCTGTACCTATCTGTGAGCCATATATCCTTACACTGGCCACTGCCTCTGTACAGGGATCTTAAGTGGATAATCCCCCTTATCACCTGTAATAAAGGTAGTCTGTACTAGGACCCTAAGTAGAGCTTTGTTTGCCTCACATTTGTTTGTCTGCTCTGCCAGGGTCTGGAGACCCAGGCAGCCTGGATTTCAAACACAGTCAACTTGCAGTGGGGTTGGGGGTGCAGTTATTTCAGAAAACCTGGACTAAAGCCATTATGGCAACAGGACTTAGTTCCAATTGCTCCTGGGGGGCTTAGCAAAGTAGAAACATACCGACTGACTATCTGCACTCTCAACTGAGTAAAATGAAGCAGATCCCATTAGCTGGAGAGCTCCGCGGGGGGGTTGTCACTCCAAGAAGTGGTGAATGTCCAGGAGTAGAGCCAGGATTAGAGGAGGTAGAAGAGGGGCCTCACCAGCCTTGAACCAGAGAGATTTCAGAGGCCCACTATGGATCTTTGTGCTTGGCAGGGCAGAGATTAGGCAGGCTTCAGGGTTTGGGGATAGCACCCTTGGGGACAGGATCATCACTGGAAGGTGGAGGGTAGTGTGTCCACGCTGGGACTGGCAGGTGCCCACCACCTGGTCACCTTGGCTAAGCTGGGGTCCAATCCTGAGCCCACTCTTCCCTGTAACCTGCTATTTAGCCACTAGGTAGGGACACATCAAATGTATAGACAGAGTAACTAGTGTGAGAGGACAGCTTGCCTGGGGAGTGGAGTTAGGGAGAGGACCCAGGGTACTGTCTGAGCAGAGGGACAAGGAAAGTGTCATGATCCATGTATCTGCAGCTGGGGAGAAACTTTTAGGACTGTATGGGCCTGCCCTGGAAGATGATGTGACGTGTGATGCAGGGACTTATAGAATGTACAGCCTTGTCTTCAAGGAGCTTGCAGTATGAAGCAGGGAGAGGCTCCTGGATGTGGAGTGCAGGGAAGGTTTCTGGAGGAGAGGGCCCTCGGCAGCAACTACCTTACTCCCAGCTGACTCTTGACCCAGACATAGCAAGCTCAGTGAAATTAGCCTCTTCCAGACACAGCCGATGGGAACTTCTCAGACTTGGCCCAAGCCCTGGGAACTAATCCCTACCCCAACGTATGGCCCTTACACATTTGTTAAGTAAATAATGGAACTCAGCCGGAATCAGACCTGGATCCAGGACTCTTTCCATAAGGGAGCTAAGGGTCTGGGGCCAGAGCTGCTCTGTGTATAGGAAGAAGGATCTGGAGGTGGGGTCGGGGGCTGACCAAGAAGAGGGAGGCAGTGGTGGGAATGGCAGGGGGTCCAGCCCCTGCCCAGACATGTTCAGTCTGAGCTTTGTGTAATTGCAACAATCTTGCCCTTACAGATCAAAGTTTCGTGGTCTCTGAAGTTTTTAAAATTTGCAAGTACCTCTTTAAGAACACAAAATTATAAATGCAGATGCCTCCTTTGCAATGGAAGCCCTTGCATGTTAATCTTCAGGTCCTTCCTTCATGATCAACTGCCTCCCTCCCCTCCCCTTACAGTCCAACAGCACTCATGGCCTATGAGTCCTGGCCTGGCACACCTGTGCTCACGCTGCCCCCAAGTCAGGCCTGCTCTTCTCACCATGCCCATCCCATCATCTGCACAATTCCCAGTGACTCACTACTGCTGTCAACTCCTCCAGTAAGCCTGCCTTGATGTGCCTCCCACAGGAGTGGTTGCTTTTCCATATTCTTATAATACCTCCTCCTCATCTGTGTGTGAGTATTTTACCATGTTGTCACACCCAACTCTACTCCTCCCCAACTGTGAGATGCAAGAGGGCACAAACAGTGCCTGACACTGGTGCTGAACACCGAGAGAATATTCATAAGTATTGGATAACTAAATATGAGGCAACGGGAAAAAAATTAAAAAGACAAGTGAAAAAAAAAAAACAGGCTTAGGAGTCTTTCCCAGCACCACTTCGGAGCTGTAGGACATCAAGCAGGTCACTCCATCTTTCTAGACCCCAGGAGTGAGGATTAAATGACTTTAGAGCTGGGAGCCCTCTGAATATTGACCCTTCTTGAATAGCTATTTTGGCAAGTAGTCAGCTCTGGGCCTTCAGGCCAGCGTGCAAATCTCTGGAAGGAGGCGGACGGCTACCATAGCAACCACACAGTACAAAGGAGGACACTGAGGCAGGCCTGCTTATCCATGGCTAGTGTTCAGGATCTGTGCTTGGGTGGGGGATGGGCAAAGTGCCCTTTAGGCTACCTCCAGTTCTGGGATGCTGAGACTCTCACAAAACAGCCTGGATCATGTCCTACTGCTCTACCCCCAAACTCCATGACCCTCAACTTCCCCTGGCATGCAGAACCCTCTGTCATCTAGTCCAGATGCCCTTCCCTGCCTTCCCCAACCCTGAACTAGAGCCTCACTAGAGCCTTCTTTATCCTGGGACCAGACCAAGCTCTTGCACACCTCAGAGCCCCCTTCTTTATATTTGTTATTCTCCATAACTCACCCATTCATGTTGTACTCGCCTTCAAAGCGGCTCAGGGCTTTTGTGGAAAGCAGCCTTTGGGGTTGGACTGCTCTGGGTTCAAACCCACAGCTGGTCCACATAGCCCTGTGGCAGACAAGCTAATGCTGTGCCTTCTCAGAGCCTCAGTTTCCTCCCTTGCAAAATGAGGCAGTGACTGACTAAATGAAGATGTGCTGGGGTCATCTAAAGAGATTGACCCTCAGGTCTGTGTGGCCCAGGGAGCATGCCACACAGGTCTCTGGCCATCAGCAGAAGTAAGGGTAATAGGTGAGAGCAGCCATTCTGTGTCTCACGTTTGGGGACACTGATTGCTGGTACTGGTTGCTTGTTTATAAAGTTTCGCCATATCATTGAGTGCTCTGGAGGGGCTCCCTGACCACAGTAAACTGTCACCCAACGCTCACTCAGCCTTATTGGTCCGCCTTTCTCTACTCTTGGCTCCCTCTTGCCCCTTTCACACCAGCCTGGGCTCAGCTACGGAGAGGATGGCCCTCCGATTCTCTGGGCCAGTCAGCGATGACAGGGAAAGAGACCGGCCTGGCCTCCTCCCCTGTCGCGACTCTGCTACTGCCTGCATCCAAGTCCGCCCTGACCCCAGCCCCTTGCAGGTGGCATTGAGAGACCAGGGCGACAAGATGGGGGAGGGGGGAAATTCCGTGGCTCCTGCTTCTCCAGACTGTCCACGCCCACCCCGCCCAGCTCCCTGGGGTCCCGCCTGGCTGTGTTGGGCGTGGCGCGGGAGCCCCAAGAGGCGTGGCGGGCGCCGAGAGGGCAACGGCGAGGGGCGGGGGAATTGCGTGGGATTGGCCGGCGCAGGCGGTGCGGTGCGCGTGCGCGCGCAGCGAGGCGGGGCCCAAGTCAGCGTACTGCCCACGGGCGCGTGGAGGAGCGCCGACTGTGGCCACTAAGCCTGGCTGCACTATCCACGGTGGCCATTTGGGTACACCTGCATTAGGGAGGCTGGTGCGCGCTTCTCAAGCCGTACCCGGGTGCTCGCGCCGTGGGTCCCGCCTCTCACACCTGCGGGACGGACCGGGGCGGGGCAGGGGCGGGGCCGCGGCTCTCCCCGCCCACCCGGGCCCGAACCGGGGGAGCCGGAGCGGAACCGAGTGGTGCGGCCGGAGCGGCCGGCGGCCTGGCGCAAACAATGGGATTGGCTCTGGGGGCAGCGGCGGCTCAGGCGGCGACGAGGGGCGCTGAGCCCCGGCCAGGGCGGGAGGCCGCGCCATGAGTCCAGCAGCCGGGCGCCCCCCTGCGCTGTGCGCGGGCCGAGGCGAGCGGCCGCCGAGAGCCAGGGGCCCCTCCCTTGGGCCGGCGATGAGCTGCGGAGGCTGAGGATGATGGTCGATTGCCAGGTTAGTATCCCGCCCGGGCCAGGTCGGAGGGGGGGAAGGACCACATGCCCGGTGCCCTTATTGTGCAGTTGGGAAACTGACGTCCAGAGAGAGGCAGACTGGTCTAGGGCACACCAGGTGGGCAGAAGATGAAGCATCTAGAGGATAAGGATCCGGGCTCCTAGCCAGGGCTCAACCCCCTCCCATTAAGGTTTGCCTTGGAAATGAGAGCGCCTTAGATCCTGGGAGATCCCTGATCACCCTCTTTCCATGTGAGGCCGTTTACTTCTGGGCATTCCCACATGCTCACAAGCGCACACATATACACTGATTTTACAGGTGGAATCATGGGGATGGGTCAGAGGAGAAGTGGATACCAGAGAAAGGGCAAGGCAAAAAGAAGAGACTGGAGGCAGCTCTGTCATGGGACAGTGGCATCCAGTCTCCTAGCAACATGTCCACGGACCCATTGCATGGGGAGGAAGAGAGATGGGGCAGTGGCATCCCCAAGGTCCGCCTGGGCCAGAGCCATCCCCATGTCCTTCCTAGGATAGGACAGGGCCTGGGGTCAGATAGCCCATTGCTCTGGGCACCTGGAACTAGGAAGAAGCCCCACTTCCCCCTTGTAGTGAGGAAGGTGGCTACAGGAGAGCTGCCCATTTTACACTCTACAAATTGGAGTGTTTGGAATGGGTGACCTCAGGGGTTCCAAAGGCAGATGTGCCTTGGTTCTCCATCAGTGACCCACTGCACTAGACCTTGTTTTAATTTCCCAAGCAAAGAGAGGTTTAGGGGCTGGGAGGCTGAGGAATCGGGGTAGAACAGAATATGGCAGAGCACTAGGCCACAAGTTCAGCCTCTGAGGGCAAGACCAGTCCTTGTTGGACCTTGGGATCCTCATTGGAGAGATTGGAATCATTGCCTTATGGTGAGGATTCCTCATGAGTGATAGGGACACCCCTGTGCCAGTGGAGGCAAAGAGGGGGGCCAAGAGAGGCCTCCAAGGTTTCCTGCACCACTACTTCAGCCTGCAGGTCCCGCTCCTTTGCTCTCCTGGGGCTAGAGGGAGCCACTGCCTTGACAACACCGGAACAAAGGTGTATGTTTTGTTTTGTGGTTTTCCTGTCTGGGGATGCAGTGCTAGCGTTGGTCACCAGGGGGCGGGTGGCATCTTCTGCCAGCTATGCCCTTTGCTGGAGCAGTTGGAGCCCGTGCCTCAGACCAAACTTGCACCTCCCATTATTAGCATCCATCTCTTCAGTCTGAGCTGGTCAGAGGCAGGAAGCAGGTGCTTCAAGATTATCTCGTTTATTCATTCAGCAACTATGTCCTGAATGCTCATCCTGTGTCCCGTGCCGTTAGGCTCTTGGAAAAGAACCGATGTGGCCCATGCCCATCAGGAGCTCATAGCCCTGAAAGGGCAGATGGACATAGACTGACAAGCAAACACAAGTGAAAGTAAAGAGCGAACACTGTAGTGAGAAGAAGGCAGGGTGCCACAAGAAGGGCTCTGGGACCGCTAGGAGGGAGGGTCCCAAAGAACACACTGAGGGGTGACTTGTGCTATGACCAGAATGACAGGAGGAGGCCAGCTCTGCATAGGTCCAGGAAGCATGTGCCTGGGAGAGGCACAGCGGGGGCAGAATCAGAGGGAGGGTGAGGTTGGGCAGAGAGGAGGTTGGAAAGGGGGCCTTTGTGGGAGAGCAGGCCTGGGAGGGAAGGTGGGAAGGAGGGCAAGGCTGGGTCCCGGAGCCCCAAAGATTGTATTAGTTATCTCTTGCTGTGTGACACAACAACATTGCCCCAAAACTCAGTGGCTTAAAACAACAAACACTTATTATCTCACAGTTTCTGTGAATAAGGAATCTGGCATGGTTTCACTGGGTGCCTCTGCCTCAAGCTCTCTCAGGATGCTGGGGCTGCATTCTCAGCTGAGGTTCAACTGAGGGAGGATCTGCTTCAAAACTTGTGTTATTGGCAGGATTCAGGTTCTTCTGAGCTGTTGGACTGAGGGCCTTAGTGCCAGCATCCTTCCCCACTTCTGCGCTGATCTGGTCTCTCTATAGGACAGGTCTTAATATTGCAGTTTGCTTCCCCAGAGCAAAGGCTCTGAGAAGGAACACAGGAGAGAGCAAGCAAGGTGGAAGTCACAGACTTTTTGTAACCGTTTCTCGAAAGTGGTATCCCATCATTTTTGCCATAGTCTGTTCATTAGAAACAAGTCTTTAAGTCTAGTCCACACTCAGAAGCCTGATGGGCAGGCTCAAAAGGAGGGGGTTCCACGAGGATGTGTATATCAGGAGGCAGGGATCACCAGGGACCATCCTGGAGGCTGCCCACCACAGAGGCCAAGATGAGGCACTGGGGTCAAATTCTGTATATAGGGCGGGCCATGGTGGCTCAGCAGGCAAAGTTTTCGCTTGCCATGCCGGAGACCCAAGTTCAATTCCTGGTGCCTGCCCATGAAAAAAAAATTAAAATTAAAAAAATAATAAAAACTCTGTATATAACACAAAGCCATTGGAGGGCTTCATGTCAGAGGGTGACAATACTTGACTTTCTTTTAACATCAACCCTTCCAGGAAATGAGTTCAAGAGGAGAAGTGACTTTCCCATGATCACATTACCAGAACCCAGCCCTGTTTTGAGATGTACTCCATGCTGCTTCACGTCTCTTCTTGTCCTATTCCCACCTCTAAGCTTGTCCATTAGGTGCATGTGAGACCAGCCCACAGGTTTTATAGGCATTATCTCACATATACCTCTTGATATTCTTAAGTAAGTAGATGCTAGAATGATCCCCATGTGCAGGTGGTGAGATTGGGGAGGCACACTGACTGTCATGTCTGAATCTTGCTCTGTCTCCTCCAAGCTGAGGCCCAGGCTGCACCCTGGCCTTCCCCAGCAGGGAGACCCGTGTTGGCGGCACATTGTACAACTATAGAGATGTTATGGGGGAGGACAGTGAGCAGTCAGAGGAACCTTTGGGGAGGTCTCATCTCAAGAAGGGGCCTAGGTGGGGGCAGGTGATAGAGCCCCACAAACTAGGTGGCCAAGATAATACCATGACATCCCTCCTGGGCATTCTGCAACCTCCCTTCTGGCCCTTCTGGTGGGGGAAGATAGCAAATGGCTTTACCTCTCTGAGACTGGGAGTCCTGAAATATGGAAATGAAATGGTTGGATGGTTGGTTGTCCCAGCTCACTTGGTACCCATGAGCACCTGGAAGCGCCTGCCTTGGGGCACTCCTCCTCACCTGCCATCATGCTCCCTGATTCACTCCACCCCAAGCACTGCTGTCCCTTGATTTTTATAAACCTATGAATGTGGAGAAATGGCCAAGAAGAGAATCTGTTTGTTCATTCCACTGGCACCCGGACTGGGGACAGGAGATATAAAGAACCCTAACAGTTGGTTTCTGCCTCAGTAATGGGAGCTGGAGGGCCATAAAGACATTACAGAAATCTGCTAGGGGATAAGGAGGTGTTATATGGGAATTAGTGGGGAGGAGGACAGGGCAGAAAGCAGTTCCCAAAGGAGGTGTTCTATGGTCTGGGTTGATTTGGGGAGGGCAGGTGTGATGAAGATGAGGACAATACTTCAGGGCTAGCACCTATTGAGCACTACCCTAAGCTCCAGCCCCACTACCCTGTCATCACTGGTTCCTGGGGCTCTGCTTGGGATATTGAGTTGTGTGCACTTGGCTGGGGTGGCAGAGGTGGAGGTCAGTCTAGTGGGGGGATGTTGGAATGAACCTCCTCCCAAAGGCCAAGTACCTGGTGCCCATGGGGAAGGAGGAAAGCTGTTGAGATCTGAGACTGATCCAGGGAGCTCAGTTCCCAGCTAGGGGTATGTGCTGTGAGTGGAGTCTGGGAGGCATCCAGACCACACCCGGCTTCCCTTGCTTGTTGCATTTTGGTGGCAGCACCAGTAGGTGGCATGTGGCCTTCTGTGTGGACATGCTATGCACTGCACCGAGCACTTACTGTGTGCCAGGCCCTCCTGTCAGCACAGGCTCCAGCAGCAGAGAAGATAAAGTATCACCTTCTAGTTGCAAGGAGAGGAGACCGTGCTCAACTCTAAACAGACCAGGAGAGCAGTAATTTCAGGAGTGACATATGCTCTGGGTAAAATTAAATAGGATGGGGCCACAGGATAGTGAGTTGGTGGCAATGCTGGATTGCAGGGCAGGAGGCCTCCTTGAGGAGGTGACCTGAATGACAAAGAGGAGCACATATTGAGTTACAAGTTGTCAGAGGAATGAAGAGAAAAGCAGAGGAGAGCAGTAGAGAACATTGGGGAGGCAGGCGGGGGCCAGACCTATGGAGGTCAGAAGTTTGCATTTCACTCTTCACCTCGGAATTGAGATGGCTCTTCTCAGTGATTTCAAAGGCCCTTTCAGCTATGATTACACCTGTGGTTTTGAAACAGCTCTGTCACTGCTACAGGGCAGATCGTGGGTCAGAGGTCTGGGGGTTCACGTGAGAGGCAGCTGTAGGGATGGGTGGGCTGCCCATACAGGTCATAACCGGAGGGGCCCTTTCTCCAAAGAGACTTACCATAAGAGGGTTGTGGTTACTTGGAGCTCCAACATTGCTGCACTCAGTGGGGTTCAGCATTGTCCTCTTAGACTCATCTTTTGATATGTAGAAACAAGAGAAGGGACAATTGGAGTCAAAAAGCAGGACCCCAGGATCCTCCACCTCAGGATGGGCTCATGTGAGTCATCAGTGAGATGGAACACAGTGCTCGATGCAGCTGGGAATGGAGGCCATTTCTTCCTGCTGCACCCTGGGCGCTTCTGAATCCCACAAGGCCCCTTCCGCATTGAGCTACTGGGACCCCCTGAAGCCACGAGTCCTTGACAGCCAATTCACTGGTTGATTCACACAATAGACATATACGGAGGGCTTCTGCGCACCCAGCCCAGTGCTTTCCCAGGGTGCCGATGAGTCAGTAGTGAAGGAAGGCCGAGAGCAGGGGTGAGTGAAGGGCAGCAGGTATAATGGAAAAGGCACTGGACTGGGGGCCTGGGGACCTGGTTTTAGTTGCACTGTGGTTGAGGTGAGTCCTTGTCACCACTCCAGCCATGGGGGGGCCCACTCTCCAAAGTCCTTCACATATCTCTGTCCCTGTACTTGTTTGGGGGTGGGGGTGGGGGATACCTAGTAATGACAGTCAGCATGTAGCACCTGCCATGTGCCTGGCCTTGTGCCTTGTGCTCAGATTTCAGTATCTCACTGGATCTGCCTAGCAGTACGCTGTGAGAAGTACCACTGCCTCCCTCATTTATGAGTCAGGAAACTGAGGCACGTGACTCCCACAGTTAGTTAGTGGTAGAGGCTGGTGGAGAAATGTTCCTGTGTGCAGACAAGCCTGGGAAGGGCTGGGTGTGAGTGTTGGGACTGCATTCCTTCCAGTAGGTTCCCAACAGGCTGGGCTGGGCTGGGCTGGGCTGGGCCAGACTACCCCACAGTGCTGGTTGATGGTGAGAGTGAAGATGTAAACAGATCTAAGGAGCCCTTTCTTCCTCTCCCTGCCTTACTGAAAGACTTGGACTCTGATCTCTGCATGTTTTTTGGGGGGGCGGAGGGGGAGGTCTTGATTTTTGAACCTCAAATATTCACCTCCTTTCCTCCCTCCAGACAGAGGTAGGGAATAGGGGACTGAGCCCTTAGGGCTGGGCCGAGGTAGGTTTCTGCAGCTGGGGGCTGTAGCTTTGGGAAACTTGGTAGTCCCTTCCAGGGCAGTCCCCAAGGTGGGCAAGCCAGGAGGAGGGGGTGGAGTAGAAAGGGCATGGGAAGCTTTGCTGCTGCATCCTCCTAAAAATGACAAACACCAGAAGAAGGGACAGTTCCCATGGCAACCCAGAGCAGTTGCATAGCAACTGCAGGTTCCCCAAAATACTTGCCTGCAGGAAGGCTCTGGGACAGGTGCTTTCTAATAGACTATATGTGGACCTTAGCTGTCATATTCATGGCCCACACTCCTTGTGGTTGATTCCCCCACCCCCCTACTGCCAGGGCCCAGCAGCCCCCACCTCTTAGATCCTTCCTGAGGGAAACCCCAGTCCACTCCTACATTTCCTCTCCTCTCCCCACCACTCCAACCTACCAGCCACCTGGCATTGGGCAGTCCCCTAGCACTAGAGGCCATTTCCTGGATACCTAAGTGACACTTTTCATCAGAATGTCAGAGGATGTGGGGTCAGAGAGCACAATGGGAGGGGCCAGGCTTCACTCCCTTGGCTCTGGGAAAGGATGGCAGGGGCAGGGTATGGCTGAAACCTCTGGAATAGGAGACTGCAGTTCTAGGCCAGCTTTAGACTGACCCAGTATGTGACCTTGGCATGTCTTTTCTCGTTGGCCTCAGTTTCCCCATCTGTGGCCCCATCTACCCTTCTGTGTGTTCACCATTCAATGCATAAACGTTGCCCTGTGAATTGTGCCACCTACTGGGGCCTTGGGGTGAGAAGGTGAGGGGCTGGGACCAGGTCAACCTGTGCCCTTCCTCCCCTGTGGTCAAGCCCCAGGTACTCAGGTGGATGCAGATGGCGTCCCAGTTAAGGCTTTGGAGACGAACACCTGGGTTTGAATCTGAGCTTGGTGCTTATTACTTAGAATAGGTGCTAAACCCCTCTAATGCTCACTTGTTTTCCCAGCTATGAGGAGAATATCCACCTCCAGGTTTTAGTTAGGACTTAAGGAAACTGGACCCCCCTTCCCTGTCCCCCTTAGTGACCTTTAGTTTGTGACCCCGGTGCTGAGCACTGCAGGGAGCAGTGGAACAGATGAGTGCGGTGTCCAGCCAGAGAGCAAAATGACGGAGTCCCAGACGCCAGGAGAGGGCAGATTTTGGTGGATTGGGGGAGAGAGGATTATACAAAGGAGGGAAGGAAGTTCGAGGTTCAGTTGCTCTCACAAGTTCTCTGTGGGGAGAGCTATGAGGGGCGGGTCTGTTGGTGACTGCTCCCCGCCTCCAAGAGCCGTTTCTGGGTACCCTCAGGGAGCCAGGGTTTTAGTCTGACCTGTATCATTTACTCACTGTGTGACCTTAGGCCGTAACCTAACCTCTCTGGACCTCAGTCGCCCTGTCAAACAAGGAGGGGGAAAGGGGTAGGAGGGACGCTTTCTGTGTCCTGTTTCTGCCCGTCCTGAGTGCTGCTGGCAGCTGTGTTCCATCCATTTGCGGGGCCAGCGGCGGGGTTCAGGCGGATTCCATGCGGGGACTGCCCGGCAACCCCGGGTTCGGGCGCGCAGGAGGAGGTGGCAGGGCGGAGGCGGCGCAGACAAAGGCCGGGCGGTGTGTGGAGTTTCCCCCGGGCGGGGGCTGGGCGAGGGGGCGCGGCCGGGGCCCGCCGGGAGCTGTAGGCTCGGCGCCCAGCGATAGCGGGCAGCTTCCCCTGCTGGCCTGGCCCCCAACGCCCGGCGCCAGGCCCACGCAGGGGCGGGCCACCGGCAGCGGCGTTCTGCGCCCCCAAGGCGTGCCGCTGCAGTGTTCTTGCTGGACGTCCTTGTGAGCATACAGGCGGGTGAGGTGAGAGGGCACGGCTGGGGCCAGGGTCTCTGCAGCCCCAGACCTGCCGCCCAGAGAGGAGGGGGCAGGAGGCCACAGAGGTGGGAAGAAATAAAAAGGGGGACTCGCCAGCCTCCCCACCACCTCTGCACCTTTGGCAGCTTAAGCCTGTTGTCCCTGTTCTGTAGGTGCCTGATTAACAGAATGGAGACTGCCCAGTCCTCGGGGCAGGATAAGAGAGGGAGGGGTCTGCCCTGGGCCTGGAGGTCACCTTCTGAATTGTGATCCAAATCAGTTACCCTGAAGAGGCACAGGGTCTCTTTTCTGGTTAGAATCCTGGTGTGCCCACCTGACTGTGTGTACCTGGTGGGAGCAGGGAGTAGATGGTCTGTTCAGTTGAGACAAAGTTTCTTTGGCCAGTAAGTGGCCCTGAGTCCTGGAACTTATCTATCCCTCCCATCCCCACCCTTCCTGGGACTCCACCTTGGCCCTAGAATGTCTGTCCCAGGAGACTGGGGGTGGGGTGGGGGTGGAGAGTCAGGCGATGTACCTGAAACTATTCAGCTCAAAAATGGGAGGGGGAGAATGTGGGAGGGAGCATAAAGGGGAGAGGGGATTGTGGGGAGGGGTTCTTGCCCCATCCCACCCTCACCTGTCTGGGCTGTGGCCTAAGGGAGAGGGGAAACCCAGCTCCATCAGGATCGTTTCACCCAGGGGGCTGAACCCTGGTGGGCTGGGCCAGCAGAAGGCCAGGAGATGGTGACAGCTGGCATGCGAAAGGTCAGGGCTGTCTAGAGGTCGAGGGGAAGAAAGAAGTCTGGAATCTGGGTTGGAATCTGGGTTTTGATGTTGACTTGTATGACCTCTGGCAGGTAGGTTACTTAACTCCTCTGCGACTGGGTTGCCTCATCTGTGGACTCTACTGGATATAAAGGTACTGAAATGTTCCTAAAGCACCCAGCACCATTCTTGGCACAAGCAAGCCTTCAGCAGATGTTAGGAAATATCTGTTGTCTGCCCCCACCCCCCTTTCAGCAAGGCAGACGGCCATTATGACCTACCAACAGTGAAGGTAGACACCAACTGCCCATGGGGACCCAGGGCACAAAGGTGGAGAGACAGAGGCACCTTTGGGCCGTGAGTTGATGTCACAGGTGGGCGAACACCGGCCAAAAGAAGCTGAGTAAATTTCCCAGGCCATATGGCAAGCCCCACCTGGATCTTCTTCCTAAATGGAACCGGGTTCCAGACCTTTCCTCCCTCCAAGGCAGGGCGCCCTGACCGGAGGTTACCTGGGGCTGTGCTTTGTCCTTCAGTTGCTCAAGGATGAGGTAGTCACCTGACCTGAGGCCCTGGGCAGTCAGGGAGGCGACTGGAGTGGCCATGGGCTCGAAGCTGCAGTGGCTTCAGGAGGAAGAGAGGAGGGCAAGGGAGGAAGGGCAGGCAAGTAGTACCCAGCCTGCCCATCTGCCCTTCTCTATCTCTTCTTCCCACTCACAGCAGATGCTTATGATTCTGTGGGGTTTCCAGAGGAGTTTCCCTTCCCAGCCTCGTGGGGCCAGGAACAGAGCACAAGCCTCCTTCCTCCCCTGAACAGACCTGGAAGGAGCAGGCCCAGGGCAGGCACGGGAGGGGCACAGAAGCAAACATCCAGGCCATGAGCGAGCACGCTCATCTACAGTCTGGAGCTCCTGGGTGGCCTTCATTCTCTGGCAGACCTTCAGGGGTAGGGGTTATACCTGGGGCTTCTGGGCCTGCAGGGGTGGGCTGTGTCTCTTCTGTTGTGTGAACTTGGAGCTGTGTGCTCACATCTTGGGAGCATCTCCCTCCCTTTGGGCCACTATGTTCATGTTTAGCACATATATGGCTGGGTTGGTGATTGTGTAACCACTGGCATGCATGCCCTGGACTGGATGAGGCCGACTGTGGCTCAGCAAGCATGTATGAAAGGGCATGTATGGCTGGTGTGGAGACAAAACAGCTGGCGCCTGGGTCTGGGAGGGCACATGTGTACTGAGGTGTATAGGGGTAGGTGTTTGCATCTTGCTCTTCTCAAAGCACCAGATCCAAGCCTTGATCGTGAGGAGGCGTGGGTGTTTGTGACCCAGCCCTCAGCAGCTCTGAGTGCTGGTTTTCTCATCAGGTAATGGGTGAGGGCAGAGTTACTTTGATTTTGAAGTACCTAGCACGGTAACTGGCACACACAGTCACTCTGTTGGCCTGGTAGGTTATGGAGACCTATATCAGCTCCTACAGGGTCCCAGGCGAGGGAGAGCACTTGTCATCTCCTTTTCAGACATCACAGACATGGGCAAGTGAAGGCAGGGGGGAGAGAATTTTGAGCATCGGCTTCTGTAGGAGAAACCACGGGAGGAACAGAGTCTAAGGAGTTGGCAGAGGAACAGCAGGGGGCAGGCAGGTGCTCAGAGGCAGTGTCTCTGAAACCATCACTCAACCCAGGGCCCTGGAAATCCAAGGCATTGCCTCCCCTCTTGCCCTGGGGGAGCATCCTTGCCGGAGAAGGACTGTGGGAAAAGAGGCAGTGGGAACCAGCGCTGTTCCTCCCCACCCCCTTCAGCAGCCAGCTGGAGCTCCAGGCCCTTCCCAGTGGCCAGGCAGTTCAGGGTGTCCCTCTCTGAAAGGGTAGCCCTGCTTCCCAGACCCTTAGCCGTTCAGGCAGTCAGCAGGCGGGTGGTGGCACCAGGGACACAGTGTTCCTGGCACGGCGGGCAGCCTCCCACACAAGGACTCATTTGTCTGAGTTCCCCTTTCCCTGGAACCCTGGTGACCAGGGTCTGCTGGGCACAGGGGCCTGGATTTTGCTTAATCCCTCCCCCGACCCCTAACCTTAAAGCCTGTACTTTGGGGAGGGGTTTCTGGGCCCATGTCCAAACCACACTAGAGCCAGAGCAACCACTGCTTACCTGGGGAGCCAAGACCAATTCCCAAAGAATTCTTATTGGGCCAGGAACTCAGGAAGAGAAAAATTCCTGGATCAAACCAGAGTTGAACTGACCATCTACTTCCCCCCACTGGTATCCCAGGGCAGACTGGCTTCTGGGAACCTCCAGGCCTGCTTCAAAGAAAAGTGTCTCCTGCTTCCCAGAAAGCCAGGCTTCTATCCTCCCTCCCAACTTGCCCTGCCTGGGCTCGCCTCCTATTATTATTCCTTGCCTTCTGGAAAGCGCTTTGATGGAAAGCCGGTTGACAGAGGCAGCCTTGCCCTTCCCATGCCCTTCCATCCCTCAGGCTCTTCTCCAGCGTCTCCTCTTCCTCCAGAAAGCTTTCCTGGTAATCCTTCCCGCAAGGAGTATTTTGGCCTGGACAACTGAATATTTTAGAGTCTAGGACCTTTGAAGCTGGAAGGAGTCATCAGGGCCATCAAGTTCATTTGTTCTTTATGTATTTAAGTGCCTACTGTGTGCCATGCATACATCAGGGAACAAAGTACCTGCTCTCGAGAAGCTCTCAAGAAGCTTATGTTCAAACCCCCAGGTAGGGAACACTGTCTTAGAATACCAGGGCTCTTTCCTCTGAGCCACAATACCACCCGTGTGACAGTGTGTGTGCGTGTGCCTTCATGAGTGTATACCCAGCCATCCCCCACTAGCAGTTATGGGAGCTCAGTGCATGCTGGGCATCGTTCTGGGCACTCGGGTGTGGAGGGGTGAACAGAACAGACGTGGCCCTGCCCTCGGGAAGCTAGGGCCTCACTTTCAGGGGTGGGTGTGAAACCACCCCACAGCAGATGGGTTATTTTGTTAGTGTTCTCCTTCAAGTCTTTACTCACTTGTTGCTTTCTCAGCTTGCCCATCTCATTAAAAATTGCAGCACACCCACCGCTAGCATGCCCAATTCCCCTTACCCTAGTCTATCTCCTTCAGGTAGGTATTTTATTTGTTATATTCTCAGTACCAGAAGGTGATTTTTATCCGCTTTGTTTCCTGGTGTGTAGCCAGCGCTGGAACAGTATCTGATGCGTGCTCGGTGTTCAGTAAGCTGATGTGAGCAGAATGTGTGATTGGTGTCACTCATGCCCCACGGCCACACTGTGGTCTGCGTGCAGTTTAGGCTGCAAACTTTGTTATGGGTCCTCAGTGACATAAATAGAGAAACTGAATTTGTTTAGAAGCTTTGATGGCAACTTGATATTGCTGTGACATTTTAATTGCATTTTGCAAACGTATCAGTGTGCCCTGAAGAACGACTGGCTCTTCACCATAGAGAATATCCTGGGTTTTTAGATATGTTTGGGATAACGTATCTTCAACATGTAGTATATGCCAAGTCCTGTCCTAAGTGCTTCCCATCCGGTATTTCATTTACTCCTTCAACCTTTTTGAGGCAGATATCACCCCCATTTATGGGCCAGGAAACCGAGGCTCAGAAGGGAGAAGTAAGTTACCCTTCCTTCTTTTGCCAGCCAGTAAGTGGCAGTCTAGGGATTTGAGCCTGGACTCTCTCTGCCCACGGCCCCAGCACCACTGCTCTAATCCTTTCAGCCAGAGCCAGGGCAGGGAAGGAGGAGCCATTCTCAGCTGCCGTGGGAGGAGGGAGCTGCCCATTGCCCTCCACAGTGCTGGATCCTGCCAGGGCATGAAACCTGTGGGAGGGGCTGGGACAGGGCCTGGTTTCTGGAATCCTCAGCTTCTTGGCAACCTGCATGACTCTGGACGGGTGAAAGGGACCGGCAGGCGGGCAGCCAGCGCAGGGAGTACTACGGTGGGTGAATCAGAGGCAGGAGAAGCTGACAGCTCAGCTGCTGTACTGCCTGGGGTGGAGCCAAGCCTCAGTTGCCAAAATAAGCTCGGCCCCTCTTTGCATTTCTCTTCCCCCTAATTCCCCAAGTGGCCCACCAGCCCCACTCCTTGGCAGGTGCTTCCTGTGGCTGTGCCATTCCCTGGGGTCCCTGGCTCTCCCCAGCCAGGAGCAGTGGAGAGCCTTTCACTAGTCACTCTGAGGTTCTGGTCCTGGGCCTCACTGGCCCTCCAAATCAGGCACAGCTGAGATACTTGCCCACCATTGAAGGGTGGCTGTGAGGTTAAATTCTCTTTTTTGTGAAAAGCTGTTTTTATGTTCATGGAAAGGACAACTGGGAGCATGGACCTCAGAGTCAGTCAAGGTTGGAAATTCTGCTAGGCAAGTTTAGTTCTGTCTCTAAGCTTCTGTCCCTTAACGCACCTGCAAAACCTACCTCACACGTCATGCTGATTAATGATCTCTACACTGGGACATCAGCGAATGACAGAAATGTTGGGGGGTTGTTAACTGTGGCCTAGGCACCGGGTGGGGAGGCAGGGTAGTGTCAAACGGGAGAGAGCATGCTGCCCCGGGGGCCAGACAGGCCTGGGCACACCCCTGGCCTTGGCATTGTCCCACTGTGTGACCTTGAGTAAGTCATTTGTCTTCTCTGGGCCGCAGTTTTCTCAGCTTTATAACACATAAGTACTGTGGCTTCATCTGCTTCTCAGGTGCTGTGTGGAAAAGTGGTTTGTTCCCGCCACAGAATGCTAAAGTCAGGGCGAGGCTGGCCTCTGTGATGCGTGGCATGGGGAGGGAGTCAGGAGTGTCAGATGTCTGCAGCGTGCCCCAGTCCCTGGGAGTCTCACAGTCAGAGCAGAGGTCGGGATGTGCCCTGGATCTACACCTTTGTCCAGGCTCTAGCAGCCCAGGTGCCAGAGCCCGAGCTCTGGGGGCTGAGTTGTGTCACGGCCCCTAGTGCAGAGCCAGGCACGCGGAAGGCTGGCAGTGACTGTGCTGAGTGACACCAGGATGGGCCTCAGGTTCCCAGAAACAAAGTGGAAGGAGAGTTGGGCTCTCTCCCCAGCAGGCCCCGGAGTCAGGTCAGGAGGTAGCAGGACAGAGGAGCAAAAGCCAGGCCCGCAGCCGTTCCTATCTGCTTCCTGCACAGGATGTCGTGCGGAGTAAACAGCTTCACATCCCAGTCACCGCGCTGGCTCTGAGTCACAGCTCCTAGCGACAGCTATGCTGTGTTTATAAACAATATGCCTCACACCCGACTGGGGCTTGTCCCCTGGGGGATCCTGGAAAGGATGAGAGGGCACCCCCTCTCCTGGGCACACAAAGCAGGCACTCCAGATGCCCCACGAATGCTTCTCTCCACCCAGAAAGGTCTTGAGACCGGGGCTGAGGGGAGCGTGGGTGCACGCCTGTGCACGTGTGCGTCCGCAAGTCGGGTTGTGGTGCGTCTGGGCTTGTGTGGGTCTGGGCAGGTGTGTTATTGCAGGGCCGAGCACATGGGGACAGTGGAGCCTGTCTCCAGGCAGTTGTGAGCGCTCACGGGGATTACACCCACACAGCGCTCCGTGCACAATAGGTCCTGAGGAGACCCGGCCCTGGAAAGCGGCTGAAATGGTGGCGGTGTGCAGGTGGAGCTCCCCTGACAATTCTCGCACCCAGCCCCCAGCCCCCAAAGTCATGGCTGTTTGTGGCTGGGTTTCGTTCCAGGCGGTGACAGTGATGTGGTGCATCATGTGGCGACACCAGCCGGCCGGGAACAAAGGCGCCTCTGCTCTCCCCCAGGGCTGGCGGCGGCTGCGGGACCATATGGGAGGGAGGAGGGGTGGATGCACGCCCTGCTCCTCCCCTCCTGCCGGCCCCTCCTCCCTCCAGGCCCCCACATTTCTGGGCTGCAGCTGGTCCTGCCCTGACTGCCTGGCTGTGACTCAGGCCCTCGGCCTTCCCGGTGAGCTCACTGCCTGCTGGGCTGGGGCAGCCCTGCCCGGCCCTGGCCCTGGGTGGACCGAGAAGGAGTAAACCCGGATTGGGCCCTGAGGCCGGGGCTCAGCTGGAGGCTGGGTGGCAGTGCAGTGGGAATGTGGGGTTAACAGGTTCGGGAGGTTGACGGGAACAGAGGAAAGCTTCAAAATGTGGCACTTACGAGTCGTGGAAACAGATGGTAAGAGGTCAGAGCCTGGGACTTTGTGGGCAATTCGATAATTATTGAATCAAAAGACATGAAAGCACACCCACACCTCCCAGGGCAGCCTGGTTTGTTATTGACCTTCTCCACTCCTGCTCCTCTGCGTTTTTCCAGGGGTCTCTTTTAGCTCTCACCCCACCCCCAAAACACCACTCCCCCCATGTGTTCACCTTGCAGGAACCACTTTTTCATCCCTTCTAACAGTCCCACCTTGCAAACAAGGAAACCGAGGCTCAGGGAAGGCCTTACCCCGCTCCCTTATTTCATCTCATGTCCTCAAAGCTCCGAGAGGGCTCAGTGTCGAACACACAGCGGCAAACTGAACCATGTAGCTGCAGTGCCCATGGCCATGCAGCCGGGCAGTAGGCAGCACAGGGGTGAGAAGACAAGGTTGAGGGCAGTGCCAGCACCCCAGGGTTAGTGTCCACACAGGATCCCCCTCCCCACAAGATCAAGTGCCCAGGGCGTGGGGGGGCCAGGATTGGGGGTAGCTGAGCAGCTGGGCTTTGTGAGGTCTCCTGTGCCGGTCTCAGCCCCAGGGGAGGAGGGCACCAGAGGCTCAGATGTGGTGGGCTGCCTTGTAGCATCCCACTGTGTGTGCTGCTGTCACATCAACAAACGTGTTTTCTACTGAGATCTGTTGCAAGGCCCACACTCTGAGTGGTGGGCAGACCCCAAGGCTGTGGTACCCCTGGAAAACGCGCAATATCTGCCAACATTTTTAGTGTCTATTTGGTGCTGTGCTGTGGGACAGACACGTTACCCCATCACTGTCTCTATGCCTCAAATGACCCTGTGAGATATTCAGAGCTCAGGTCTGCTGAGCAGGGACCATGAGCCAGGCCCCATGCTGAGTTTTTGTTGACATCCCCAACACACTTGTGCATTCTGCAGACGAGGACACTAAGGCCCAGAGGTGCCCTGGTCACTGAGTAAGTGGAGTCAGGATTTGAATCCTGGGCTGATTTTAGAGCCTTCTTTGCTCTGTTGTTTCTCGAAGATCAGGGTTGAGTGTCAGCTGTGCTGCAGGAGGCCAGGGATGAGACAGGACTCCCAGCCTCTGGGGCACAGAGCAGGAAATATGCGGAATGAAGGAAGGGGAAGAGGCATGGTTAGCAAGGGGGACAGTCAGGGACAGTGCTGCTGTGCTAGTGCCATGGTCAGAGAAGACCTCTCTGGGTAAGGACCCAAACGCTGAGTACACTGGGGAAGGGCCTGACTCGGAGCAGGGGACACGCCGCACTGGCCCCGAGGCAGGAACAAGCTTGCAGTTGTTGCAGCAGCAGCCAAGAGGTCACAGTGGCTGGAGGGGAATGAGCAGGGGGTACCTAAGTGGAGGTGAGGGCAGGGTCACTGCCATCGGGTGGGGGCCTCATGGAGCAGGTGAGGACTTGCAGTTCTCTTCTGGGTGTGACAGAAACTGTTGGAGGGATTTTGGTGGAGAAGAGACATGATCCAGTCACTGGGGGAGGGGGGTGCAGGGAGGCAGTGAGGCAGCTGCTGCAGGGCCCGGTTGAAGCAAACCTCCCCACCCCCCTCACCCCACTGCGGTTTGCAGCTGTGGGCTTCCCCTGCTGACACTGTGGGTGTTCCCGAAGCCTCTCCCACCATGCTGGGCTGGCATGGTGTCAACAGATGGAGCTCACCCACATTCCCCTAGAGAGCCCTCACCCCAAGGGGTTCCTAACTCATATCCCTGGAATTCTTTCTTCCTTGAAAGAAATTCTGCAGGCACCCAATGGGTGAGAGTTCAAGGTCAGGAGCTCTGGGTGAAGCCATGGAGGGGCAAAAGATGGGAAGGGATTTTAGTTTGAAGATGTCCCCCCTCCTCTTTCCAATATCACAGATAAGGAAACTGAGGCCCAGAGAGAGGAGGAACTCACAAGTCCCAGAGGGAGACAGTGCCAGGCGTGACAGGAATCAGGCCCGACCGAGCTCTCAGGCTTTTAGCTGCCTGCTCAGCTGGGCCTCTGCACCCCACAAAGCCATCGGAAGAGGATGTGAAATACTCAGAAAGGCAGCAAGCCAGGGGCTGGCAGGGTTCCAGTGGGGTTCCGTGTCAGGGAGGGATGCTGAGCCCAGACCACCCCCGCCAAGGCCCAGGGACTTCTGCAGGGCAGCTCGGGAGCCCTTGCCTGCCTCCTCCCCTCCCTGCCTCTGCAACGCCTGCCCAGGCTGCCGTCTTCCACTCAGAGCCAGGTTCTGGATGTCCACCCAGTCGGGATCCCGGGAAGGGAAGGAGGTCGCTGCTCAGCCTCTGACTTTGTGGGCGTGGGGATCTGGGCTCTGGACTCTGATAAGAGTCTGTGCTTATTAGACACGGGTCCTGGACTGTCCCTGTGAGCTCTTGGGCAAATCCCTGCTTTCTCCAGGCCTCGGTTTTCCATTTGTAAAATGGATGTGTTGGGCTGCATCAGTGACTTCCAGTGTCTGGTCTGCAACCAAATGAGAAAAGGGGGGACAAAACAAGGAGTTTTTCCTAAAGATAAAAGTTTTAATTTAATGGCTGCCCTTTTCTCTGATGGTATGCCTTTCCTAGTTATTTTTGGTGATTTTTTTTTCTGAAATGTTAGTAATGGTAGTTAGCAGTGGTTTTTGTTTTACTACCTTACTTGGCAAAATTAAAAGTAGGCAACCCTAGGTTGGTCTCCACAGTTAACATGAAATCGTGTGTCTGGGTGCCGGGACCTAGAAGGACTCTGAGGTCCTGCTACCCGTGTTTCTGAAGCTGAGGCCTAGGGGTGGGCAGGGAAGGCTTCTGGAATGAGATGGTGACTCAGAGCAAGTGGGGGTCTCCTCCTCCCGTAGCTCCTGGCTGGGCTCATACCTGCCTAGTGGCTCCTCAGCCCTGGCCTCTCCTGACCAAGCCATTTGAGTAGTCTTATGTTTTGTGCAGAATATGCTGAGTGACTTCAGTACTCACCCCAGCTTTCACCCTTCCGACTGTGTGATGATTCCTGGCACCTCCCCCCCACACACACACACACACATAGGGGTTAGGGTGTGGGAGGGACGAATGGGGCCTCGGGTATTGGAGGAGAGAGCCGGACCCACCCCAACTGGAGTGGGTCTGAGCTAGAGCTGCTGGCCCAGCTCAGGAGAGTCCCATGCACCCTTCTTTGGCTGGCCCGTGGCCTGCTCCAAGTGGGAATTCCTGGCCCTGCCCATCATGAGAGTGTTATGACAGCCATGCAGGTGATACTTGGCCTAGGCACTCGGGAGCTCGACTCCACTCAGACAGGTAGACAGGTGGGCAGGCGGGCAGAGGGCCTCCCACAGACCCTACTCCCCAACCTGGCTCCTGCCCCACCATGGCCCGGGCAGCAGGCTGGGCACCAGGCAGGCCCGCCGTGTCCCCGGGGAGGAAGGGCTGGGTGTTGTTTGCCTGTGTCTCTGTGGTGGCTGCCAGGCGATCGGCCATCGCCCGCCGTGCCGCTCTCCGAAGCCCTACACCTTTACTGGCACCTTTACTGGCACCAGCTACAGAGGTAAGTTTCCAGGGCAACTAGTGCCTTTGCCAGGGAGAAGCTGGGTGGATCAGGGCCGCTTCCGTGTTGGAACTGGTTGAAAGAGTTTGGCTGGAAGCTGCCAGGGGGAGGCTCCGTCTCCCATCCCAGGCGTGAGAGAGGCGGCTGAGCATTGCTGGGCTGATGGTGCCCGAGTTCCTACTCCTGGCCAACATCTCTACCTCCCCTCAAGCCTAGGGGGTGGGGGGAACAGCTGTGGGCTGTCCGAACTGCTCCCATTTCAGGTGGGTCTGCTCCGATTACAAAGGACTTTTGGGTATTGTTTTATCATCTCTTCTCCTCAAGAATTCTGAGAGCCAGGTGCCATTGTTTATTATTGCTATTATTGTTCCCATCTTATTGATGGAGTAACTAAAGCTTGGGAGGTAAACTGAGGCTAGGAAAGGGCAGAACAGGAACTTGAACCCAAATCTAGGTTGTAAATCTTAGCAGAGGGAGAGAGCATTTCCCAAACTTACAGGAAAGAATGGCCCCTTAGGGCTACACCAAACCCCACGGCTCTGGGATGGTTTTCAGCAGGCACTTTCTTAAATGTTTCAGAGGAGCTTGGGCTGGCAGCTGGCTGACCACCCACAGTGATGGCAAGATAACGCAGGAAGAACCAGGGATCCCTGGAGATACTGGGACCCTCGAGGCGTGTTGGTAGCTTTTCAGGCAGGGTGTGGTATCTCCTACCCAACACAGTTGTGGGATTTTGCTGTCTCCCCATCAGGGCTGACACTGTGATTCCCACTAGTTCATTGGTACCTTCCTTCCCATGGATCCACCTCCTGTATCCTTGGCCTCAGCCACAGACAGAGAGGCCATGAGTGCCCAGAGCTCTTGCCACCAGCCTGGCCTCCGTAGGGGAGAGAACCCTCTGTCTCCATTTCTTACAACTCTGTTTCCCTTTCTCACTTATTATGTATCTGTGTCTCTTGAGACTACTTTTCAGTCTCAGTATCCACTTCAGTCTGTTTTCATCCCCTTCTGCTTCTCTTCCTCTCTCCTTCTCCCCTCCACCTTGAGCCATCCCATTTTGGATTAGTAGTCCTGGGGAGTTTTGACGATTTCTTGCGGGGTCAGGCACTGAGCAGTCTGGGAGTGGGTGACAGAAGTCAAAGCAGCACTGAGGACATGTTCTGTGGGCAACATTTATCATTATGAAACCTGGGCTGCATGTTTGCCTCTCTGAGTTCTTCCAGCTCAACACCCTGAGGGTTAGAGAGATAGGGGTTGTGAGGACTGTTTTACAGGTCACAACAGCCAGCCCCTCGGAGAGTTCACAGCTGGGCCGGGAGCTCTAGGAGTCCTGGTCCTGGGCCATTTCCTCTCCTGTAGTCTTTCATGCATCTCATTCTGGTTGTCCTGGGACAGTAATGCCCTATAAAGTCAGAGATTTGAGTTGCACGATGTCATGTTCCTGTAGCCAGTGTAGTCTCTTGGAGCTCTGCGTGCTTCATTTCCTGTCCCTTGACCAAATTTTCAGATCAGTCTCTAGCTGGTGGGGAAATCCCTCCCTGCCCCCCACCCCCGCCCCAAGGAGGAGGCCACTGGAGGTTCCCAGCAACCCGCTGTGCCAGGAGCTCCCACCCTCAGCCCAAGTACGTCACCTCCTGCCAAGGTGTGTGCTCATCCACCCACAGAGGGCCACCCCAGGACCCAGGCAGGCCAGGAATGGTGACGTCAGTGTTCAGAAATGATCAGGGAGCTGGCCTGGCCACACCCTCTCCAAATCCTCCCTGGGCTCTAAATATAGACCACAATAGACAAATAGTGTAACCTCCGCCTGACCAGCAAAAGGTGAATGAGTTTCCAACAAGCCTTGCCTGCACTTCCTTACTCACCCATCTGCTCCGTCTGTGGCTTTGGCCAAGCCCATGTCAGAAGGGGTGATTGCCAAGTGTTTTGTAGTCCAGACTTCACTTTGGGCCCAGTTCTCAGTCTGAGCACCATTTGTCCCGCAGACATCCTCAGAGCTACTATCCCAGGCTTAAACCCATTCCTTGGGAGCCCTGGGCAAAGGCAAGGGCTGGGTCCTGAGTTGACTATTAATTCAAACAGCATTTTTTTTTTTTTTTTTTTTTTTTTTTTTTTTTTTTAAAGAGAGAGGGAGGAAAGGAAGGAAAGACAGAGAAGGAAGGAAGGGAGGAAGAAAGGGAAACGTTTTTAAACATTTTCTTGTTTTATTACACTTTGTCTGTTTGCTTGTTTTCCACATGGGCTGGGGCCGGGAACCGAACCGGGGTCCTCCGGCACGGCAGGCAAGCACTCCTGCCCGCTGAGCCACCGCGGCCCGCCCTCAAACAGCATTTTTGATGTACAAATTTAAAAGATGTTTTTGCATGGGGAGGAACACGGGAGTGTCATTGCTACAGGGTGCTGAAAATAGATTAATTAATATTTTAAAATTTTGACTTATGTGTGAGACTGGAGCAAAAGATGTTTGTTTGGTACAGGGTTTGTATTTTGACTGGTGTGTTTTCTAGTATAACTTATGTGGACAGCTTGATTGAGCACTGTAAGTGCATGGAACCTTAAGTAGGACATGAAATTTTGTTGATTTGTCTGGGGTGGTGCCCCGATGGATCCCGGAGTGATTTGAGCAGTGAATAAAAAAGTGTTTGCAGGGTCCCCTTCGGGGAATGGTGAGGGGGGTGGGAATTTGGCTTCCCCAGGTTGAGTTCTTGATATTCTCACAGGCAGTGCAGACAACCAAAGCTATGGGCTGAGCCCCTGGTCTTGGGGTTTGTTCATATGAAACTTAACCCCACGGAAGATAGATCAAGCCTAATTAAAATTAGGCCTGGGAGTCACCCCCAGGAGAACCTCTTTTGTTGCTCAGATGTGGCCTCTTTCTCCAGCCAACACAACAGGCAAACTCATCACCCTCCCCCTGTCTGTGTGGGACGTGGCTCCCAGGGGTGTGGACCTTCCTGGTGGCATGGGATGGAGATCCTGGAGTGAGCTGAAACTTGGCATCAAGGAATTGAGAAAAACCCTAGAATGAACTGAGACTCAGCATCAGGGGATTGGGAGAACTTTCTTGACCAAGTGGGGGAGGAGTGAAGTGGGACAAAGCAAGGTGTCAGTGGCTGGGAGTTTCCAAGCAGAGTCGAGGGGTTATCCTGGAGATTGTTCTTGTGCATTAAATGGACATCACCTTGTTGGTCAGGGTGTGGTGGGGAGGCTGGAGGGAGCTGCCTGGGGATGTGGAGCTGTGTTCCAGTGGCCATGTTTCTTGAGGATGATTGTGTAGTGGTGTGGCTTTCACGGTGTGACTATGTGATTGTGGGGGCCTTGTGTCTGGTGCTCCTTTTGTCTGCCTTGTCAGCGGATGAGTGGAACATGTGGAGTAAGGATGAATGGTGGGGGGAACAAGTGTTAAAATAAATTTGGATTGGGGTGCTGGTGATCGGTGAGGGGGAGGGGTGGGGGGTATGGTATGTATGAATTTTTTTCTGCTCTCTTTTTGTTTCTTTTTCTGGGTAGTTGCGGATGTTCCAGGAGGTGATCATGGTGGCGGGTATGCAGCTGTGTGGTGATGTGGATTACTGATTGTGTGAAACGGAATGATTAAAAGTTGGAATGTTTGCATTTGTTTGGTGTTATTTTTTTGGTATTAAAAAAAAAATTAATTAATAAAAAAACCCAGCATTTTTGAATCACCTATTATCTACCCAGCAAAGGGACGAGGGGAAGATACAAAGTTCCACTTAGGCAGAAGGGGCAGCATGAGCAAAGGCCCAGAGTGGGGATGGCTTGGAGCTCTGGGGAACTCCAGCAATGCTGCATGAACCTCGAGCTGGGTGTGATGAGAAGAGCCTTGAGGTATAAACTAGGATCACCCCAGGAAATTGGTCTTTTGCTTGAGGGCAGTGGGGGGCCATTGAAGGATCAAGCCCTTTCTTACTGCTGCGTTTCTAGGGGACCAGGACTGGGATAGGGGCGGGAAGAGGAGGGACCACAGAGGTTTGGTGTGCACAAACCTTTCCCCTAAGTAGGAGGTGGCTGCTCAGGGGTGCCTCTCACAGCCAGGGGGTGATGAGAACTATGAGGTGCCAGTAGAGTCCATGGCAAACCCGCAAGCTCATGCCCTATCTAACGTGGGCAGCTGCTGCTGAGCTATATAGCCCAGGCTCTTATGGCGTTCGGGAATGGCTAGGTCATTCGGGTGTGGCTAGGTCATCTAAATTTACAGGAGAATCCGGAAACGTGGATTTTTATATGAAATCATCTGACTTTTTACTGTTGGCTCGAAAATTTAAAAACATTCTGCAAGCCAAACTAAACACATGTATGGGCTAGATTTGCCTGGCTTTCATCCCCTGGCTATCAGTTTGCAACCTGCCCTGTAACATGCTTTTGTGAAGAACATCCTGTGTGTGGAACCGTCTTTGTGACTCCCAAGGAAGGGCAGATGCATCCCCAGGGAGAGGCACTCTGTCCCCTTTGTCTCCTCCAAACTGCTAGCTGTATGTCAGGGTGTGATTGGATTTGGACTCAGTTTTTGGCGAGAATGGATGGCAGCGTTCTTCCATCAGGTGACACGTACTGACCTCTGACCATGTCCCCTCATTTTGACTGGTCTTGCCAGTGGCAGGGTATCTACCCCAGAGCTTGTAGGGGGATCATGAGGTAAGGTACATGAAGGCTCAGGAGAGAGCCTGGTAAATCACAGCCCCTTGCTGACAGTGTTGGGGAGAGGCAACATACACCAGGCTGTGAGTGTTCTGTGGAGGTGCTTTACATGTGTTATCTCATTAGTTCTCATTATTGTTCCCACTTTACAAAGGAGAAAACTATGACTTGGAGGTGAGGTGACTTGCCTGGGGGATCAGTGAGAAAGGGGAGGAGTTGAGACTCAAACTTAGGCATTAGAAAGCCAGAACCTACCCTCCATGCTACACTGCCACCCTGGGAACTGACAGTGGCGGGTGCAGCTGCAACTGTGAGCAGGCTTGCAGAAGGGAAGCCCCAAAGGGGAGGAACAAGGCAGGAAGGAGACACTGGTAAAGGCAAACAGTTAGTGACCAGAGGTCTGGTTTAGTAATAGATGGGACCCCCTGCCTTGCTTAGATGATGTCCAAGTGGTCAGATAGGGTGTAGCCAGGGCATCTGTGTTGGTAGGGGGACGTAATGATGATTTATCCCCCACTCCATCTCTCCCCAGCCTCCTTGGGGCTGACTCCAACCCCACCCAGTTATCTCTAAACCTTCAAGGCCAGAGAGGCAGTAGATGTTGGGATTACTCCTCTGTGCCCTTTTGACTGACTTGGCCTCTGTGTACCCCTTTGCCAACTGTAAAATGTGCATGAGCTTGCTTCTCAGACCCTTCCTTTGGAGAAAGGGATAAAGAGAGCAGAGAAAGGAGGTAAACCAGGCAGCTTCCATTCTCTCAGCACCACTTTTGAATTTCCCGAGGCACTGAAAGCTTGGCCTTGGAAGGAGGAGCTGGAGGATGTCAAGGAGGCAGAGGAGCAGTCCACGGCACCCCTTTGCTGCCCTTTGGGGGCCTTCCTCCTCTAAATGTGCAGCCCCAGCCGCCTTGCTCTCCAGGGCGGCAGGACACAGACTTCTACCAGACGGCCTCCCAGGGACTTGTGCCCCAAGCCAACTCTCCCTGTCTTGTCTTTATGATATGTTTCTCATTATAAAAATATTTATTTTAGAAAAATTAGAAGATTCAAAAAAGTACAAAGAAAAATAAAATGTAAACCACCAACCAGAGCAGAAATAAGCACCATTATCTTTTGGAAGTAGATCTTCTAGTCTTAGGCATATATGTAGTAACTAGTCTTAAAAGCATATTCTGTATCTCGTCTTTCTCTCTTCACAACTCAATCAGAGCATTTTCCTGCATAACGAAAGAGTGTGTTGCTCCTGTGGCATGTAATGGCACTTAAGGTCCTATCTTTTGGGCATTTGATTTATTCTGTTTTACAGTATTGCAATTGACGCTTCTATATACATCCTTATTTAGAAACCCTGTCCACATCTCTGCTTATTTCTTCAGGATGGATTCCTAAGAGTGGGATTATCAGATCAGAAGACATGAGCATTTTTAATACTTTGAACTGCCAAATCATTTTCTTTTCTCCCTGTCTTTATCAAGGCCTTGCCTCAGGCCCAGGCAGAAAACTGCCCTGTGTGTGCTCATGTTGCCAGGGTGGGTGCACAAGTGGATGGGGCTTCCTGGGGCCCTGTGACCAGGAACATCTGCAGTTCAGCACATAGTCCGTGCACAAGATATGCTTGTGGATTATGGAGTCTGGTCCTGCCCCTCATTTTACAGATGGGGAAACTGAAGCCCAAGCGATAAGGGACCGGTTCTCGGGCAGGTTGGTGGCATTAGCAATTGCTGATCTCTGAGGGCTAAGGGCTGAGGCTTAGGCAGCCTCCAGGAGTGGGATAAGTGTGTGGAAGTGGCCCATTCATTCATCCATTCTATAGATATCCTTAAAGCAGCTCTCTTAGCCCTGCTGTTAACTTCCAGACTCCTTCCTCCTCTCCTCACTGACTTCTGGAAAGAGTAACTGAAGCTCCCTAGCCCTGCTTCCTCTCGCCCCTCAGCACCCTCATTACCACCCTCACCATGCCCTGAGAGGATGGGTGCTAAAGTCACCATGGGCTCCAGCTGACCAGGGCCAGGTGGTCTGCCTGGTGTTTGCCCCTCTTGATCCCTCCCTCCTCCTTGAATCTCTGTAGACCCCAAGCCCCAGTGACTTCCGGTCTCCCCCCACTTCTCCAACTATTCCCCTCCTCTGCCTCCTTTCTGCCTGCATCTACTTCTCAGGGTGGCTGTAGGGCTAAAAGGAGAGATGGAGCCAGTAAAGTCCCTGACGGGTAGCTGCGCCCTCCCTGAACCATAACTCACTACCAAACACAAAACCCGGCAGGCAGAACTTCCACATGCACATGTGTGCCGCACGTCCGGCCGCCGTTCCGGTGCCAGGAGCACATAACCAGGTGCGGGCACCCGTAGGTGCCCGACGTCACTTACCCCATGATCCTCTCAGCCCTTGCCGAGGAAGTTATTTCCTTACTCATATTTCCCCGATGAAGAAACTGGTTCAGAGAGGTTACGCAACTTGTACAACGCCACAGAGCTAGGGAGGAGATGGACTGGAATTCGGGAAGTCTGGCTGACTCCAGGGCCTGGCGCCAGCTGCAGCTTTACCGCAGATCAACGTATGCACAACCCATACCTACCGCAAACACACTGCCCAGCTCGGACAGGCAGGCGAGGTACCTAACAACAGTACCCACAGCCCCTCCGTAGAACTACTGCTCCGTAGGGGCACACAGAGCTAACATGCTCGCACATGCAGTGACACACACACACACACACGTGCTGCTCTCATCACACACACACACACACACAGAGCTAACATGCTCGCACATGCAGTGACACATACACACACACACACACACACACACACACACACACACACACACACACGTGCTGCTCTCATCCCTGGCCCCGCCTTCCACCACCCCAGCACTGTCTGGCCTTCAGAGCCCGCCCCTCTGCTTCAGCCCCTCCTCTCTTCCGCGGTCCCGCCCTCTCCCCCTCCCCCCCATCCTCTCCCCACGGCCCCGTCCTGGCCCCGCCTCCGCCGTGGCCCCGCCCCCGGCCTGACCTCAGCGGCGGCCGGGCGGCGGGCTCAGAGCGCAGGCAGCGCGGAGCCGCGCGGGCCGCGCCGCCGCCCCCGCTTCGCGCCCGGGCCGGCCTCTGCGCCCGCGCGGTCCGGGGCCCAGCGCCCCGGCGGACCGCCCGCGCCGCTGCGAGCGGTCCATGGTGCAGCGCATGTGGGCCGAGGCGGCCGGGCCTACGGGCGGCGCCGAGCCGCTGTTTCCGGGCTCCCGGCGGAGCCGCAGCGTGTGGGACGCCGTGCGCTTGGAGGTGGGCGTCCCGGACAGCTGCGCGGTGGTGCTGCACAGCTTTACTCAGCTCGACCCGGACCTTCCGCGTCTGGAGGTGGGTGACCCAGGGCGGGCCCGAGCCCACCCCCCTGCGGGGTCATGTCCCGAGCGACCCACGGGCAGCGCGAGGCGGGCCCGGGCGAGGAGTGAATGGGGACCTGCCCTGCTTTGTGGGTTACCTCCACAGAAATCCCGCTCCTTGCTCCGACCCCAAGGCAGCGAGGTAGGCCGGAGGGCAGACAGCAAACCTGGTCCAACAGGTTAGGGACTAGAGCTGGGGTTATGTCCCCTCGTCAGTTTCGTACCGCTGCGTGTCCTCACAGAGCCCAGGCGTGCTAGCCTGAGCCCCCGCAGCCTTGGCTAGATGGTTTCCCGAGAAGGGTGATTTCCCTGCTGGTCTGTGAACTTCCAGCAGCAGGGAATGGCTCTTATTTCGCCTCCTTTGCCAGGCGAGACCCAGCATCTGGCGCTGATAGGCTTCACGATGACGGTGGGAAACAATTGGTTTTCTAGGATGGCACAATCCTAGAATGCTCAGAGGCAGTTGGGGTCATAGTGGGTCTGATGACCAGAAAGACATCAGGGCTGCTTAGAGGAAGGGGCGGGGGACTCCAAGATGTGGGATCAGATGTCCAGATGGTAAGGGGACAAGGGCCTCTCAGGCCCAAGGGGTGATTCACTTCTGCTTGATTGGAAAATGTGCCAATTTGCCTGCATATGTAAGGATTTGGGAGGATTCAGACAAGAGAGCTAGTGTGTATATGATTGTCACGGATTGGGGTCGGTAACTGAGTGAGGCCTGGGACTCTTTTGTTTACAAGCCACCCAGGAAAGGGGATCCCAGTGGGTCATGAGGTGGTGACCTCTGCCTCCCCCCTTTTGTGCAGCATGTGAGGCAGGGAAGTGCCCTCTAGCCCACTCCGCCCCGGCATGGACCTGTACAAGAGGGACTGACTGAGGCCAGCCCCTGGGTAGGGGCCTTAGGGCGGGGCAAAGCTCCTGGGGGCTGAAACCTTAACTGTGGACTTCCTGACCCTGCAGGTGGTTAGGAACGTCCTCACTCTCCCCCTACCCCCACTCCCATGCTCCCCTAGCTCCTTTATCACTTTTAAGCTAAGGTACATTGTAATTACCCCTTTAGGCAACCTGGATATAGTGCTTCTACTTGCCTCCTTAGATGTATTTTTGCAGAAGGGTAAAACGTGTTTCCCTGCTCAGCTTAGGGAGCTGGCAGGGGTGGAAAGAGCTCTTGATGGAGGAACCTTGGGATTAGGAGACTCTCTCCTCCTGGACTTGGCAGGTGGCAGGGCCAGACAGGTCCTCACTGGCCCTCCCACTCCAGTCCCTCATCTCCCAGAGCTCTCCTCATTGGCAGCTAGAGCAGGACCCCCAGGAGGGTGGGGGTGGGAGGCCTGACACCAGCCCTGCATTCATCTGGCTTCCATTATGTCTGGCAGCGACTCGGGCTTTGTGTGCTGGGAGGGTCTGGTCTGAACTCTCCCAGGGGCCGGGCAGGTTCCTGACCAGGGTGGGACTCTGCTGCTTCTCTTTCTTTTGCTCACTTTGTCCATCTGCATCCCTGAGAAACCCAAGGGAAAGGCAGATCTGAGCTCCATTCCTTCCTGGGGTTCTGCCTTCTGTCTTTCTGCTGTTCTCCCTCATCCGGCCTTAGCGCTGGGATCCAGGCCGTGGCCACTGTTTAGAAAGGGGAAGCTTCTGGCTGGAGCAGGAAAACCAGGGTCCTGGCAGGAGAGGAGGCCACTGCCGGAAACTAAACACAATGACCATTTACCGTGGGCCCACGGGAGGGGGCGGGGAAGTCACTGTCCCTCCTGCCAACAGCAACCCCTCCCCCCTCCCCCCATCCCGGAGCTGATTTCCTGGTCGCTGTAGTCTGCCAGAGCAGAAGCGGCCCTGTTTGCGGTCCCTGTCCTGTCTGGGGAAAAAACAGGCAGTTTTTGCCTTCTATCCCCATCCTCATTTCCCTGCCAAGCCTCCACCCAGTCCTTCTGTCTTTGGGCTACTGGATGTCTTCGCACCTCTGGGCATCAGTTCTTCATCTCAATTCTAAGCCAAGGCACCACAGACTGAGCTCAACATGCACGGCTCTCTGCTTTCTGGAGGTGACCTAGTCCATGCCCCTAATCCAAGCAGGCTCCTGCCTTGGGTGAGCAAAAGGAGTTCTCAAGTTTGTAGCACTTGCTGGCTGCAGGCACTACCAACTCATTCCATCTCACTTAGACCAACCCAGTCAAGTAGCTGTCAGCCCTACTTTGTTGGAAACTGGGAGTAATAGAGGCAAAGTTCCCACACTAAAGAGGTAATACAGTCAGGATTTGAGCCTGGACTATGTTCTTTGTTGGGTACCTACTGTGAGCAAGAACCTGCAGGGATCAGGAAAGAATAAGGCAGAGCTCACTATGAAGGGCATTATAAATGTGAGGGGAAGACTGGAGCTGCGGGGAAGACCGTAGAGCTGCAGGAAAACCAAGCCGAGGTATTCTGTAAATGCTGTGGGTCAGGTACGTAGTAGGGATGTTTACAGTCCAAAGAAAAGCACGTGTGCTTCCAGCAAGCGGATGTTGAGGAGAGCTTCCAGGAGAAGGCAGGCCTACAGCTGAACCCAAAAAAGGTTTAAACCAAAGGTTTGAAATAATAGCTGATATGATGCAGCACTTTGTAGGCAATCCTGTTCTAAGAATTTGCGTGCATTTACTTATAATTTGCAGCCTTTTGAGGTCAGTACTATTAATAGTCCATTTAGCAGATGAAACAACTGAGGCACAAGAACTTAATTAGATTACACTGAGTCGCCCAGCTCATAAATGGCAGAGGTGGGATTACAACCCAGGCAGTGTTACCGCAATGCCTGCGCACAATCTGTGGATGAATTGGGAATGAGGACTCTTCTGTTTTTCAGAATGGAGATGCACAGAACAGAGTCTCCCCCCAGCCACCCAGCCCCCATGCCAGTTGCCTGGTCTCTTGACCTCACTGCGTACAAGGTCTTCAGTTTAACTCCCAGAGCTCATTACCCATTGTTCACTAGAGGTCCAAGAGTGGTGGCCAGAGTGCTCTGTTTCTGCAACTGTATTTAAGTTTTTAATCTTTGAAGTGGGCCTCCTGGCCAATTCCAGGAGCTGCATGACCCATTGAGATCAGGCAGGGGCTGGCTGTTGACCACTGGCCCCTATGTCCCCTCGGACTTCTCCCTTCAGTTACTCCTCTAAGGCCTCTGGAGATGAGGGGGGTGGGGGCTAAGCTGGCTGCTACTGGGTCTTCATTTCTGGGGATAACAGGAACCTCCAGGTGTGGGACACTTGGGCATGCTGACCTGTTTCCTGGGAGTGGGTGGTAGGGGACCAACGCTGGGAGATGCTGGACTGACTTATCATGGGCTAAACTGGGCTCTGAGCCTCACTCAGCCTGGAGGTCAGACAGTTCTAGGCCCTGACTCTGGGAACTCTTGCATCTGCTCAGCCTGGCCCTGCTGCTGGTGAGGATTTGGGGTCGATTTAACACTGGCTCTTGGCAAGCTCTGAAGGAGCAAATAGGGGTGCTTTCAGGAGGCTGCCTTCAGGTCGTCAGAAGACTGGTTTCCAGGGGCTGCTGGCTGGCCGCCCAGACAGCTCCCACAGCATAACTGCTGTGGTGTGGCCACCCTTTTTGGGGGCCCACCCTCTGGCGTCACAGGTCCAGAAACACCGTGTCCCAGACGCACAGCTCCAGCCAATCTGATTCTGCAAAGACAGAAATTAGAACTAGGAGCCTAGTGCAGGAGTTGACTGTGAGAAGCAGAAATATTGAGCAGAACTTCTCAGCTGGCACATGGGCTGGGGAGTGAGGGACATTATAGCCAAAATGTTGCTTGGTGAGCACGGCAGAAGGCCTGGGAGTGAGGGATTGTATGTGAAGAGTTAAAGGCATTTTCCTCTCCTCTGTAGGGAACCATATGATGCTTGCATCACTTTCTCTATGTTGACATCCCAAGGCATATATAGAACAGAGAGGTGGTGTCTTATGTGGGCTGGAATGCCAGCTTAGCCCCTTTTCAACCTTAGACCTGCTTCAGCTCTCGGAGCCTCAGCTTCCTCATCTGTAAAATGGACAAGCTAGTAGTTCCTCCTCTTAGGGTTCTGGTGAGGACTGAGTGAAACAAGCAGCAGGACAAGCAGTCTGCACAGTGCCTGGTACAGTCAGAGCCAGACAGGTGGTGACTGCCGTGGTCGTGTTTTCTCACTAGGTACCAGTGGCCTTGACAGTTGGTTACTTTTTCAGCACTGGCGGGAAGAGTGGCAGGCCAAGCCTTGGGAGTGTCTGATACTCTGGGCTTGTGGGGCTCTTAGCTCCCTGGCTGGGGCACACATCAGCGCAAGGCTTCCCAGGGCCTTGTAGCTGTCCTCAGAGCCCATGGGCACCGTGCCCATCCTGGAGCCCCTTAGGTGCCTTGCATACAACTTTTTCCCTAGCAGAGGCATGCGGTTGTTAGAGACCTGGGTTCTGGCTCAGCCCAGCCATCTACCACCTTGCTGTGTGGCCTGAGGAAGCCGCTTCCCTTCTCTGGCCTCTCTTCTTTACCAGTGTGATGATGCGTTGGGCTCTGAGTATGAAGACAACAGCCATCTGTAGAGCAAGGCAGGAGCCAGACAACAGTGTGGAGTCCCGGGCCTGGGTTCAAATTCCCGTACTGCCTGCCGCTTCCAGGCTCCATGACCTGGGAGAGTTCCCCAGCCAGTCATTTCCTCATCTGTCTGGATTAATTGGGATGAGTGTATGAAGGACTTGGCACCCAGGAAGTGTCTGCCGCATTCTGAATGCAGGTGGGTGGTTGTGTTAGTGTTGGTTCTGGACCTTCAGTCAGCCCCTCCCTGGATCCTCTCAGGACCGGGCCACTCCTCCTCCTTGGTTGTTACCTATAGCTCCCTCCCATACCTGGGCCCACCTGGGCCCCATGCTGTCCCGATGGTCAGAATCTGGTCATGAACAGGCCCAACAGATCATGAACAGGTGGTAGAGGGGACTGGCAGTGGGCAAAGAGGAGGGGATGGCTCTCTCTCACTTAATTGATCAGGGTTTTTTCCTCCTCCTTAAATGCTGAGATGACAAATGACTAGGCTCAGGCTGGCAGGAAAGATTCCTGTGGGGCATGGGTTGGTTTCTTTGTGGACTCAGCATAGCCTGATCCCTAATCTCCAGAATCTCCAATTTCTGGGGTCACCAAACACTGTGGTTTCCCTGCTTGTGCCTCTCCCAGCCAGGACTGCTTCTGTGGGCTGTGGGGCCTGGGAACCAGAAGTGCGGTCCACCTCCATCCAGGACTGGACCTCATGTCCCAACTGGGGTCTTGTCCATACGCTCGGGCTCAGGGGCTTGGGGGGACACACCCTCGGGCAGGGCCATGGTATGTCCCAGGATGAATGCAGACTCAAGGCATCTTAATTCTTGCCCTTGGTGGGCCTAAGGCTGGCTGTTTCTCCAGGATCGTGATCTAAGGGAAGAATCGGAAATTGGACTTCGGAAGTTCTGGGTTCTGGGCTCAGCTTGGACACCCTCTCCTTGATCTGCCCCCAGGCCTCAATCTCTGCCTGTATAAAATGGAGAGGGTGGGCACATCAGCAGGGTTTAAATTAAACTGTGTTCTGGGTGCCTATTCAGATAGCCCTCTCTGTTTCATCTTTTGGCCTCGGTACTTGAGCAAAAGCCTAAAAAGTCAGAGAACTGCAGGGCTAACTGCTCACCTGCAGTGGTTTAGAATTAGGGTAGCTCTCCTCCAGGTGCCAGGGTTTTTTCCTTCAGTGTTTATCGGGTCTGTTTGGGGCTGGGGTGGGTCTGGCATTACACAGCACCACCACCACCACTGTGAGATCCCATTCGCTGGGTGCTTTTGTGTGCGGGGCCGTGCTAGATGTGCTCCTCACATTACCTCTTGACCCCACAGAGAGCTGTGGCTCTTCTGTCCATTGCTCAGACGAGAGGCCCAGCTCGGGGTACAGCGTTGCTGAGAAGCAGATCCTTCCCTGGAGGAGGGAGCTGTGAGGTCTGGTAGGCCTGGGGAAGGACCTCATATGGCCAGAGCTGCTGGGTGCTGGGGGTTGCAGGGTGAGTATCCCAGGGTAAACTCTGGGTGGCCTGGGCATCATATCTGCAGGGTACGTCCAGGTCCCTGCACCGGTGAGGTCATGCACACGGAGGCTTGTGATTTGAACCACTTGCTCCAGCCTCTCCACGTGCCAGCCCTGGACGGGCCCAGATGGTTTGGGGACTACAGTGGAGGCTCAAACCCTTCTCCTCCCTCTGCTTCAGGCCAGGGCCGGGTGTCTTTAGGTGTAGCCAGTCTGAAAGCCAGAGGAGTCTGTGGGTCTGGTGGATGTGCAGGACTTCTAGTTGCACCACCTGGACAGGGCTAAGAGTCAGGATGGGTTATCAGGACGGGCAGAAGGTGCCACCATGGCATGTGCAGGCCCCATAGGTCACCTTACGAGTATCTGGATATAAGGGCCCCTGCTGGCCCTCATATTCTACCTGGAAGAAATTGAAGGTTGGCCTGTACCCCCCTCCCTCAGCCAGCCAGGGGCATAGCCTGCTGCTGGCCCGTAACCATGAGATGGCAGATCCGGTAACACACTAACCAGACACCACCAAGGCCCTGCGTCCCCTTCCCGTCCTCAGGGTTGCAGACTGTGCTCCAAGGAAGAGCAGAGAATGGGAACCCCTGGGTGTCTGTTCTGCCGGCCTTTCCTTTCCAGAGCCCTGGAGGGGATCGAGACACCCTCACTCCATTTGACCCAAGCATTAGAGGCAGGGCAGGGTATTCAGAGCCATGGCTGCTGTGTCGCAGGCCCTGGGAGCATAAGTAGGCCCTGTTGAGGGTGGGACAGGACGATCCAATCCCCAAGAATACTCCCAACCATGTGGCATTCTTTTCCCCTAACAGCTCAGCTTGGCTGGCTGTGGGCCCCTCCCCCAGCGGGAAGGCATTTTCTCTGCCTCAGCTGTTTACTTGGCACTCCCTGAGCATCCTGGAGGGCCTGGTGCTGCCCAGATGGGCTGCCTGCTCCTAGGCCTGCCTACTCAGCTCTGCTGGCAGAGAGGGTGACCCAGTGTCCCAGGGTTACCTGCAGGTGCCAGGGCCCTGCCATCCTGCCCTGAGGGTCTGGATACAGATGCTAGAGCTGCTGGCTGTTTTGCTTGTTTGTCCGTGGAAGGGGGCAGGGAGTGGTCAGAATAGGGGATAGATGCCCCCCACCACCCTGTGTGTGGACCTTGGGACAACTTGTGTTAGATCCCTGTGCTACTGTTATCTCTCATTGAGACAGTTAAATGGTGCCTGCACTCAGCGTTGTTGTAAAGGTATGCTTTTGCTGTTGCTATCCGAAGGAACCAGAGAGGACGTTAGCTCCAAACAGACCGGAACAGCTTCCCCATCTGTGACGCAGGGTGGCATCCAAGCTCTCCAGTCCCAGGCATGTGTGACTCTTGGCGTCCCTCCCTGCCCCACACCAGGCTGGCAGAAGGAGACCACCCTGGAGTGGGGGATGGGCACAGGGCTCATATGACACCACACAGGGTGGGGCCAGCTGCTGGGCTGCTAGCTGAGGCCCAAGGCTCCCCGAGGAGCCTCTGTGTGTGTAGTCCTGCTCCACATGGCCATGGCTGAGACCACCTGGCCTTGGCCTCCCCTGTGGGTTGGCCTGGTCCTGCCTGGGCGGGAAACACTTCCATTGGATAGGTGTTGGTGGAGCCAGGGCTGGGAGCCAGGCCATGTGCTGGTCTCCGTTGGGGTTAAGGTGTGGGTGCCCTCTGGCAGACAGGTCCTGCTTGGGACTCCAGACCACTACCCAGGAGGACAGTGCCCATGGCACTCAGGGCACAGCCTGGCTCCCAGCTGGACCAGAAGCCCTGGGAGAGGGAGAAGCCCTTCTAGCCAGGCCAGCAGCCTTAACGGGGGCTTTGGCCTCTGAGGCCTGTCTCCTCTGAGGAGTGGTTTTCTAGGCAGGGGAGAGATATGTAAGGTGGGGAAAGGAAAGTGAGCATCTGTTTCAGCTTTTTCTTACTGAAGGAGGAGGAATTTCCCATCTTCCGTGTAGAGGCTGGCCCTCTGCCAAGTGTGGGCTGTTTGGGGATATCTGCATGGAAAGACCTCTGCCTGTGATTTCCTTGTTAACTTCCGCAAAATAGGGCTGGTCTCTCCCCAGAGGATGCAGAGGGCCAGGAGCCTGAGTGTTGTCTCAGGGGCTTTCCTGTCTGTGAGAAGCGCAGAGAGGGAGGGCAGCCTCAGGTCAAAGGAAATGGACTTTCAGAGGAAGACTCTGGGCCTCCCAGAGCCCCTAGAGATGGGTAGGAGGTGAGAGGCCCAGGCCCTTAAGGCCCTGACCTCAGTGGTGCTGATATCTGGGAGACACAGCCCACAGGGTGTTGGGTACCTGTTCCCTACCCAGGGGCCCAGCTTTAGGGAAGAACTAGGAGTGGGTCACAGGCCAAGAAAGCACTTTCCCTTGAGCCTTCTCTAAGCTCCAGGCCCTGTGTTGGGGATGTAATCCTGTGGTCCTAGCTGCTGGCATTGACGGCATGTCTGATTACTCTTTGCCTAGCTAGCACCTCCCTGATCGTTCCTGCAACTCTTAGAGGTCAATATCTTTGCCCTTACCCTGAGCCCTCCCCCCCCCCCATTTCCAGGCCAAGCTCTCCTCTTCCCTGGGAGGTAGAAGAGGGGCTGTAAAGCTCAGGACAGACGGCTACAACCAGTGGACTTGACCAGGGCTTGATGATGCAGGTTCCAGGCCAGCCTGTCCAGTGGGAAGAATCACTGCCTCCTAAAACAAGGGCCTTGCTTTTCTAAAGGGGATCCGGGAAGCAGCAGAGCTTCCCCCACTCTTGTCTCAGCCTGTGGTTAGCGGTTCTGAGGAACCCCCAGCCACAGCCCACACCCTGACAGTCACGTTCCACTCCCTGCCCCCACACACATGACAGAGGGAAACTGGGAACTCCTCTGTTGCCCAAGTGAGCCCAAGACCATGAATGAGCAGAAAGGAAAGGAACAGCCTCGGATGCTGACTCCAAGGCTGGGCCAGCCGCCAGTAGAGTCTGTCCACCCACTCCTGCAGGTGTGGGGACGATCATAAAGATGGTCACAGGACATTTGGCCATGGGAATGGTGCTTTCTCTGTCGGGCCTGGCCATAGCCCTGCTAGGTGCCATTGGCTGTGTCAGGGCCTTAGGATCCCAGTGCCACCATTTACCTGCAACAGGTTAATCCTCTCTTTGCCTCCATATACCCATCTGCAAAATGGTCAAGCAACAATAATCACTGGGGGCAGGGTGAGGTGTAAGGGTCAAGTCTGACCTTCGCCGGAGCAGGATTTCAGGGGTTAAAGCCAGGTGGGCCCTTCCTGTTCACACCCCAGGTCATAGCTGGCGGGTGGGCAGGAGCCTGTCTGCCCTGATCTGTCAGTTCATTTCTTTCTGGATTGGAGATTGACGCAGGCCCCCATCTGTGCCTGAGGTGCGCACGGTCACATGGAGCCTCCACCTGAGGCGACACGGTGGCTCCCTGACACCCCCTGGCCCGGCTGCTGGGCCCTGTCTTTTCAGAGCTCCACGCAGGAGATTGGCGAGGAGCTGGTCAACGGGGTCATCTACACCATCTCCCTGCGTAAGGTGCAGGTGCACCATGCCGCCAACAAGGGCCAGCGCTGGCTTGGGGTGAGTGCTTGCAAGCGCAGTGGGGTGTCCCCACCCAGTCCCAGGGGACCAGGGAGGGCCCCACATACCACATCGGTGACTCTTCCAGGGCTTCCTGAGTGACCCACTCTCCTGCCCCCTAAGGAATCTAGACATGCACCCCTCACTCAACCCCCAATACCCTACCTTAACTAGGTGGAAGGTCATAATTATAGGAACGTCAGAGAAGAGTCTCTCATATGGTTTTCCCTTCAGGTTAGGATGAAGCTTGGTTTACTTCAGGTATATTTGCATTTCCCTGCTGTATTTCTGTGTCCACTACCTGCCCCCATGTCCCTATGCAGGAGCCAACACCTGTCCTTCCAGGCCTTCTACAGGCTGAAGAGATTCCCATTCAGAAAGGCGCCTCCTGTCTCACATAACCGGTGCCCTTGACCTTCCCAGCTCAGAGGCCGAGGCCTGACTCGGCTGCACAGGAGCAGAAGGAGGTGGCTTAGGGCCGTGATCCAGCCGTCAGTGCTGCTAGGCCTCGAGGGAAGTTTCCCTGCTGCCCTTTCAGGGACATCTGGGCATCCTAAAGCCCTGATACTGCTGGCCCCAGGGAGAGGCTGCCAGGAGAGAGGGCTGCACAGAGGTCATGGCAGACAGCAACTGTGACAGCGGGAGCCAAGAACCTTCCCAAAGGGTGCAGCAGTTGAGTTGCCACCAGCTGCCTGTGATGGTGGCGGGTCCCTGCATCCTGCCTGGGCCTGGCTCTTTTCATTCCTTTACATTTGCTTGATGTGGAGTCAGCAAAAGGCATCGCATTGTTGCCCTGACCATGTGAAATAGAGTCCCCTGCAGTCGTTACTGCCAGGAAGGTCTGGCTACGCTGAGGCTCTGTTTGGATCCTTGGTCCTGCGGGGTTTTTCTCCCTCCAGGGACACTCCTGGCATCTGCCCATTTGCCGGGTCTGGGGTCTCCATGGCCTCAGGTTCTCAAACCTTTAGGTAGAAGGAAGTGATATTAGCAGTTCATTGCCTTGAAAGGAAAAGGTGGCTCAGTCTGTGTCTTCTTGGTGGTACAAGGTCTCCAAATGGGAGGAAGGAGACTTGACTAGACCTTTCTCTCCTTGTTCTCACTCTCTCCCATCCCAGTTTGAAAATGAGCCAGGCCTGAACTTATATGAGACCTGCAAGGTGCGGACTGTCAAGGCAGGCACACTGGAGAAGCTGGTGGAGCACCTGGTCCCTGCCTTCCAGGGCAGCGACCTCTCCTATGTCACCATCTTCCTCTGCACATACCGGGCCTTCACCACCACCCAGCAGGTCCTGGACCTGCTGTTCAAGCGGTGAGTGTCCACCCCACCCATAGTGCACTGACGTCTCTGCCCCCTCCAGCTGTGTCCCACAGTTGTCGCTTCACCCCTGACCTCGGTTTGCTCCTCTGAAAGGTGGGGCGGTGGGAAGACCAACCCCCTCGGGTCGCTGTAGGGACTAACTGGGCCGTGGAAAGTGCTTCCCCGGAGCCTGGATCAGCAGAAAGGGCAGTTGGAGGGGCAGGAGATTTTCATGAATATTATTTTCCTCTCCCCTAAACAGAAGCTCTGCCTCGAAGGGGCCTATGAAAGCCTGTTTTCCATTTGTCAAGGAGGTTTGAGATTCCTACTAGGAGCCCCTGTCCTTGGTGCAGCCAGGCCTATTCAGCTATCTGGGAAGGTGCTGGTTAGGGTTTATTTGTTCTTCAAATAGATGTTTAGCACCTACTATGTGCAGGTACTTTTCTAGGCAGTGAACAATGCAGACAAAAGTCCCTGCCCTCCTGGGCTTCTACATTAGTCGTGAATTCAGACAATAACACTAGACATCATAAGCAGGTACGGTAGATGTGACGCCCTCACGGCCTCCTCTAGATATGGATGTATCCTCCCTTACTCTGATGAGGACGGTGGACCTGAGGACCAGCTAAAAAAGTAAGTGGACTTTGGATCACAGGGAAGGGTTCCTGTCTCCACAGACCAATGCAGGGAGTTACGTGGGAGAGACTGGGCAGAACCCTGGGCCCCACACATCCTGTGATCACCCTTAGAGGGTTGAGTTCAGGGGGTTCCTCTTGCATGTATATAGGAGTCAAAGGGAGCTGTGGGTGGGCAGAGGACCTTGGGGGCTCAGAGTTGGCCCCTGAGAGAACCCAGCCCCACCCCAGCCCCGATGCCCCGTCCACACCTAGTGCAGACCCAGAGCAGCAGATCATCAGCTGCCAGCTCACCAGTCTGCCCTGGACTTCACTCCTGTCTGCCTCCGGCAGGGAGGGCCAGGCTGGGCTGTGCTCTTGTCCTTCGGGAGGGCAGTGTCAGTGGGAAGAAGAGACCCACACATGGTCCGTAGAGACTGAGGCAGCACCTCAAGGCAGGAGCTCAAGGTGGAGGAGCCATGAGGGACCAGGGTAGGAGGAGAGCCTCTGTTCCCTCAGCAGGCAGGCATTTACGAAGCTCCTGCAGGGTGTCAGTACCATGCAGTGGGCAGAGCAGGCTCAATCCCTCCCTGACCTTGTGGAGTTTATGCTCCGATGAGATGGGTCCCAGGGGAGACAGACAAAGAAGCATGTCAGGTTTTCCTGTAGAACAGGAGAGTTGGTCAGACCATTGATCAGGAGCTCCCTACAGTCGAGGCTCTTTGCCAGCCCCCTGCTTGAACCCGGCCTGCCACTGCCAGGACAGGTAGAGTGGTGTTGGGGCAGGGTAGGCTGGCCTCTGACACCCGTGTCAGGCATAGGAGCTCAGCCCTGGCACGGTTGCCCTCAAGGGGCAGCATAGAAAGAAAGGCCAGTCCCCTGACTCTGCTGCCCACCCACCTACCCCCAGCACCATCTCCTCCATCCTGGGCACCTGGCTGGACCAGTACTCGGAGGATTTCTTTCAGCCACCAGACTTTCCCTGCCTCAAGCAGCTGGTGGCCTATGTGCAGCTTAACATGCCTGGCTCAGACCTGGAGCGCCGTGCCCACCTTCTCCTTGCCCAGCTGAACCACCCGGAACGCATTGAGGCAGAGCCAGAGGGTGAGAAGGACTGAATATGGGCACACTTAAGTGTACAGGGAGGGGGGCAGGTCTGGGCAGTGCAGGGAGGAACTTCCAGAGGTTGTTCTTGAGCCAGGAGCAAAATGTAGCCAGAGACAACTTATCTGATAGACTGCAATCAGGGAAGACTTCCTGTGGGTAGATTCTTGGGCTTGGACTTCCCTTAGAGGCAGTGGGATCTTTGTGTTTGGAAAGGTATAAAGGAAGTCATTCGTGTTGTTGAACCTTCCACCTCTTTCACTTTCAGTACCAGCTCCACCGCCCGCTCTGGAGCTAGAGCCAGCTCCAGATCCAGCTCCAGAGCTAGAGCCACCCCTAGCACCAACTCTGGAGCTAGAGCCAGCTCTTGCACCAGCTCCAGAGCTCAAGCCAGCTCCAGTGCCAGCTTCAGAGGTAGAACCAGCTCCAGCACCACCTCCAGAGCAAGACACAGCTTTAGTATCCGCCCCAGAGCTAGAGCTAGAGCCAGAGCTAACACCTCCTGCAGCACCAGAGCCTTCCTGTCCATTGCCTTTGACCACAGAGAATGAGCTGAGAGAGAAGAAGGTGAACCTCTTGGCGTTCCCTCCTGAGCTGGTGGCAGAGCAATTTACACTGATGGATGCGGTGAGCAGCTGAGCTTGACAGTGCCATGCTGGGTGGATCTTCCTTCTGGTATCTGCTGGCCCAGACTAGCCATCCTCTGATCCAGAGTCTGATGATATAGGTCCAATTCCTGGCTCCACAACTTCCCAACCTTGTGACCTGGTCAGGCTTCTTGACACCCAAGCCCTCAGTTTCCCCACCTGGAGAGTACATATAAGACACTAATAGTACCTGCTGCACACAGTAACTGTGAAGAATAAGTGAGAGGAAACAACTAGAAGCCTATTGAGTGGTGGGGAGGTGGGTCTGGCCCATTGTGGAGTGGAGAGGAGATTGTTACCTGACAAAGGTGGTGGATTCCTTTGCCTGCTGGGTTCAAATGACCAATTCCTGAGACACTGGAGTTTCAAAAAGAGACAAAGTATTAGGCGGGTAATGGGAGATTAAATGGCCTGTTGGACCAAAAATCTGTCTCCCTGAACTGCGGTCATTTTGGTAGTTTTACAGCATTAAAAGATGGAGGTGGTGCAATAGTGGCTCAGTGGCAGAATTCTTGCCTACCATGCCAGAGACCTGGGTTCGATTCCCGGAGCCTGCCCATGCACCCCCCTGAAAAAAAAAATGGGCAGATTTTAGGATAATGAACACAGTGGCCCCAGGTGATGTGATTAGAGGTGATTTAATTATCAAGCATATGCATATTGATTACATGCATAGTCACAGAACTTACGTAAGAAAATGGCAGCCTAATATGATGACGGGTGTGATTTTTAGTATTGTAATGATGTATAAGTGACTTATAGATTAAAGTCTAAACTGCTTCGCATGTCAGGCAGGCCTATTTTGGTTAGACCCAGTCTCTATTACCAAGATAGCTTTGGGCTTGGAGTGGGGTAATTCTGCACCCACCTAGGACCCTTTATTAATGAACGTTAGGGGCTGTCTTTAGTGATCATAAACTGTAAAATCAGAAAACTGGATAAGTGGACACAAGTCAAGTCTAGTCACAAGTTTTTTTACTATTGCAAGGGCACAAGATAAAGGCTGTATACAACCGTTGTCAGAGATCAAGGCAGCTGGATTACAATTCAAAGATTTTAGGTATTTCCCTCTTCCTACGCTAGTATACCAGAAAGCAAAAGGGAATATCTGTATAATGATTCAGCAATCAAATCCTCATTTCTTAGTTAAAAGCTCACTTGGGTACAGCCGGGTCCACCAGCGTCCCACCTCTGTTCTGGAGGTCTCTAGAGTACACTAAGCAGACCCTGTTGTGTACTGGACCCTTTGGCAGGCACCCAAAGCCCCTGGGCCCCAGGGACTATGCATCCGATGAAGAGCAGTTCCAGAAGGAATTATCAGGAGAGGTGCAAGGTGCTCTCTGGACCTGTGCAGGCAAGAGCCACCTCTGGTGCTTGAGTTTGTGAGATGAACTTCAAGCAGCTCTCTTCCTGCTGGCCTTGGGTTCTGAGTCATTTGAGGCCTGGGCACCTTCAGAGGGCAGACAGCACAACCCATCATCAGCTTGCTGAGCTCCCGCTGAGAACACTGGGCCCTGGCCTGAGTCCTGGAGGATGGTGGTATCTGTGCTGGGAGAGGACAAGCCCAGGTGACACCCCCTTCTCCCCAGGAGCTGTTCAAGAAGGTGGTGCCCTACCACTGTCTGGGCTCCATCTGGTCCCAGCGTGACAAGAAGGGCAAGGAGCACCTGGCACCCACCATCCGCGCCACTGTGACCCAGTTCAACCGTGTAGCCAACTGCGTCATCACCACCTGCCTTGGAGACCGGAGCACGAAGGCCCTGGACAGGGCCAGGGTGGTGGAGCACTGGATCGAGGTGGCCAGGGTACGCGCAGGGGCCTCTCAGAGCCCTGGAGCATCCTCTTCGCACTTATCACCACCGGGACCGCGGCCCTCCCCGCCCTGCAGCACTGCATGCCCTGCGTGTGCCAGGCGCATGCTCACTTCCCGCTGGGGCCCATTTCTTAGGTTGAGGAAAAGGCCTCCTGTGGGTGTCACCCCGTGGGCTCACGGCAAACCTGCGCTGGGCATGCGTCTCATCCAGGAGGAGAGATGGCAGCCGAGGGGGCTGAAGTTGGAGCAGGCGGGCCCCTACTCCGAGTCAGGGCCCATTCTTTCTCCCTCCCCAGGAGTGCAGGATCCTCAAGAATTTCTCCTCACTCTACGCTGTCCTCTCTGCGCTTCAGAGCAACTCGATCCACCGACTGAAGAAGACCTGGGAGGAGGTGTCTAGGTGCGCGGGCCTCTCTCCAGAGGACGCAGGGTGGACCACCCCCCTGGGAGGGGGCGTCTGGCCAGGGTCGCCCAGTGAGCCTGGGCTGTGCTGGGCAGCGGGTCCTGGGCAGGGACTGGGCGGAGCTGGAGCGCTCCATCTCCCTGTGGCCTGGGGTCGGCCGCTGTGCCTCAGGACGGGTTCCCTTCCCTGTCGCTTTCAGAATTGGTCCAAACGGGAGCCTGTCCAGTGTCTGCTGCACACCAGCACACCCTGTCCAATTGAAATCTAAGTGGGGGAAAGCCAGTTGCTCAGTGAATTGGGAGTGGGGGGCCAGTTGTGCCAACCTGAGAGCTCAGCTGCCCAGAGCCCTGGGGCCTCACGGGGCTCAGAGTCACCCAGCTTCAGAGACCCTCAACCAGGCAGTCCTGTCCCTTGGGGGCTTCTTTTCCCTTATGCCCTCCCCCCTCCACCCCCCCACTTTTCCCAACTGACTCTTTTCTCTCCCACAGGGAAAGCTTCCGCCACTTTCAGAAGCTGTCTGAGATTTTCTCAGACGAGAACAATTACTCACTGAGCAGGGAGCTGCTCATCAAGGTAAAGAGGAGTCTGCGGGTCCAGTGCTGGGAGAGGGAGGTGGTTAGTTTGTCATTGAAAAGTCCTTTGAAAAGTTCTAGCCTGGCCTTGTATGGGCGAAGAGGAAAAGGGAGAGGTTTGGTTTGTGTGCAGGCGGAAGGCAGTTGTAGGGCAGCAGGTACTGGGACGTGGATGTGGTGTGCTAAGGGGGGTTCACAGGAGCCAGGTGACCAGAGGGCCTGGCCAGCCTTGGGTGCAGAAGGCCAGACCTGGGAGATAGATATGTGTGTGCGCTGCACCTCCCCTCTGTGCCCCCGTGGGACACTGCTGACCAATCACAACCTCACGATTCTGATAAGTGGCCTGGTCAGCAATGTCATATGCCTCAGAGGGCTATGAGAACTCTTTGTGGGACTCACAAATTCATGTCTGTTCTCTGAGAACTTCCCAAGGATTCCATGGGAAGGGGGTATCTTTGTAATGATCTCAAGTAGACTTTGGGGTCCTTGGCGGTGGACTGGGGCAGGCAGGAGCTGCTCAACTTAGGCCTCCAGAGACACCCCATCCTCTCCTTTTGTGGCTCGGCCAGTTGGAGGCCCTTTCACACGCACACTGAAAGGCTGGGAGAGCTAGACACTGAGTGGTTGTGTGGTGGTGTCAGCTCAGACAAGGATCCTTCTAGGAAAAAGCTGCCTTTCCTTGGTTTCCCTGTGTGACTCAAGACATGTCACCACCTCTATTGGGCCTGTGCCCCCATCTGAATGAAGGCGTGACCTCATGGCAAGGCAGTGAGGTTCAAGGGAGGGAAGGAACGTGGCTGGGTCTCCCATGGCTCCGTGGTGGACAGCAAGATGGTGGGAGCCACAGCAAGTCCTGTAGATGCTTGATGAGGGGTCGAGTCTTGGCTCACACATGGCAGATGAGCAGACAGGCTCGGGGAGGCCAGGCCCCTTGCCCCAGGTCACACTCTGGGGAGACTGGCGACACTGGTGGTGGCAGCTGCATTTCCACCCCCGACTCAGGCAGGTGTCCAAGGCTCCATGGACAGTGGGTGAGGGGCTAAGGGCCTCACAGTCCTCATCCTGTCTTCAATTCTGGCAGGAGGGGACCTCCAAGTTTGCCACCCTTGAGATGAACCCCAAGAGGGCTCAGAAGAGGCAGCAGCAGCAGGAGAGGGTGAGTGTGCCTGAGGCCAGGGAGGGCCTGGTGGGGCTGGCCTCCAAGTCAGGGTGGGGGCCCTCCTTGCTTCCCTCCCACTGGTGTCACCCTGCCTGGAAAGCCTCCCTTAGATGCCCCCTCCTGAGGGGAATCTCCTGATTCCAGAGCCGCTGGAATCTTTGGGGGAGGAGGTGGGGCTAATTGCAACCAGTCAGGGCAAGAGCCTAGAAGCCCATGTGAGGGAGGGTTTGGGGGTTGGGTACCCATGGAACACATAGCTTTATGTTTTACCAGAAGCCGTTCCTGGGAGGCGCCTGGAAGGGAGTTTGGGGCCCTTGGAGGCTGGAAGGGTGACTTGGAGGGAGATGGTTAAGACTACCCTACTGCTCCAGGGCGTGGGGCTGCGGTCTGGGTGGTCCTGGGAGTCTGAGGCTGAGTTTTCAGGGTGGGGCCTTGGGTGTGCCCGGGAACGAGTGCTCATCCCTACTCCCCCGATGCCACAGGGTGTCATCCAGGGCACCATTCCCTACCTGGGGACCTTCCTCACCGACCTGGTGATGCTGGACACGGCCATGAAGGATTATCTGTATGTGAGTGAGCCTGGGGGCTAAGGCGGGGGCGGGGGAGGGTCCCGAAGGTTGAGGAGGAGAGGCGCTACCCTGAACCCTGAGCTCTCAGCACTGGTCACCCACGACTCAGCTGTTCCGGGGAGCTGGGGTGTCATGGCCATCTTATAGAAAATTCAGCAGAGGCTGGAAATAAACCTCCAGTCCCGGGTCCCTGTCCCACGTCCCAGCACAGTTACCTGATTGCTAAAGTGCATGAGGTTTTGGCCGAGATGACCATGGGGAGGAAAGTGAAGTAGGACCCCTCCAAGATCAGGCCCAGCACCCCCTTCCAGCCTGCAGCCCCTCCATCTGCTATCAGAGAGAATTGGGCTCACAGGTCCTTAGCCCCAGGCCCCCACCTCTGCTGTCTAGAACCCCCACTTAGTTCCAAGTACTGGTATGTGTGCACCCTGCCCCCTGGTGGGCCCTCGTGGTTGTGCAGCCTGAGAAGGAGTGTGGGTGATGGCCTAAGGGGACCCTTTCTAATGGATATTGGTTGCCCATCTTCCAGGGTAGACTGATCAACTTTGAGAAGAGGAGGAAGGTGAGTGGCCGTGGTACTCACTGTTGGGGGTGTGGTGGAAATCAGGGCAGAAGACTGTGTCGCCCCTCCTTTTAGGTTTATGGGGAAAGTTTGACAGAAATGAGGCAGGCCCTGCCACCGGAGGGTGGGGGTTGTATGTGGAATCATGGACACCTTCTTAGGGGATAAGGTGTTTGAATAAGTGTTTGGACTCAGCCCTGAGGATGGGTAGAACCTAGATGAGAAGGGGGGGTGCCCCATGGGAGCAAAGATCCAGCTACTGGTCCCCCGTCTCACCCAGCAAGCCCACTCCGCCCTCTCCCGCATCCTGCCTTTCCTCCTGTGCCAGGAGTTCGAAGTGATTGCCCAGATCAAGCTGCTGCAGTCAGCCTGCAACAATTACAGCATCACCCCCGAGGAGCAGTTTGTGGCCTGGTTCCGGTCCATGGAGCGGCTCAGTGAGACTGAGAGGTGAGGCCAGGACAGTAAACGGGCGGGGGCAGGGGCGGGGCTCTCCCTGGTGCGCAGGGCTGGAGAGCCTGTGGCCGTGGCGCCTACGTTAGCATTGGAACTGCTGCTTGGACACAGGCACCCAGATGCCAGCTTCTGGGTAGACCCTGGGAGGGAAACCTGAGGTGTGGCCACTGGTGGCCTCCCAGCTGCTGCTCTGCCCTGTAGTTACAACCTGTCTTGTGAGCTGGAGCCCCCATCTGAGTCGGCCAGCAACACCCTCAAGACCAAGAAGAACACGGCCATCATCAAGCGCTGGAGCGAGTGAGTGTCCGGTCCAGGGTGGGCAGGTGCAGCCAGCCCGAGGCGCCATGAAACTTTGGGGCTAAGAGTGGGCCCAGGAGGTCGGCTTGGCATGGGGATCCCAGCCCCACTCCTAACCAGCCCTGTGACTGGGAGCAAGATGCCCCCTCTCTGGGCCTCGGTTCCCTCCTCTGTGAAGTGAGGTGATGCAGCACCATCTCTCAGGCACCTGCAGGGCCCCTGGTGCACGGAGTGCAGTGGTAGCAGCCTAGGTTGGTTGTACCCTGGGGAAGGCCCCCAGGGTAAGCCGACCCTTCTCCAGCCGCCAGGCCCCCAACACAGACTTCAGCACCACCAGCAGCTCCCACTCCAAGTCCTGTGATCAACTCAAGTACGGCCCCTACCTCAGTAGCGGGGACACAGCCGACGCGCTCAGCGTGCACTCCGCCGGTTCCTCCAGCTCCGACGTGGAGGAGATCAACATGAGCTTTGTCCCCGAGTCCCCTGATGGCCAGGAAAAGAAGGTGCCTGCCCATGCCTTCTCTCTGTCAGCCCTTCCCCCGACTCTCCCTGCCCAGTGCCTTTGTTCCCCTCTCCCCTCCCACAAAAGGGGCCAAGAAGCCCTGATTCCAGAATGGAGCCTCTGGAAGCCCCTGGGCTTGTTATACCGGTCCCAGGTGCCCTGCCAGGTCTGTGGCTTCTGCTTATTTCGCTGTCCCCCCAGTTCTGGGAGTCGGCGTCCCAGTCATCCCCAGAGACCTCCGGCATCAGCTCAGCCTCTAGCAGCACCTCCTCCTCCTCCGCCTCCACCACCCCCGTGGCCACCACGCGCACCCACAAGCGCTCCATCTCAGGGGTCACCAGCTACACCTCCTCGCTTCCCCTCTACAACCAGCAGGTGGGCGACTGCTGCATCATCCGCGTCAGCCTGGACGTGGACAACGGCAACATGTACAAGAGCATCCTGGTGAGCTGGGGGACTCTGCGGGCCCCTCACCTGTCCAGGCCGCAGGGCATAAAGAATGCCCTGTTCTTCCCCTGTCATCCTGGAGAGGACGTTGTAGTGGGTGGGGAAGGACAGCTGGAGGAGCGTGTGTTAAATGGCCAAGAGACCTAAGGACTGTGGATGTGGGGGTCAGTGCTTGCAGGTTGAGTTAATGGCCTGGGAAGACCTCGCTGAGACAGCCCCAGAGAGGGGGAGGGCGGGAGGTGAGGTTCCGAGGAGGGAGAGTGCTTGCCTGATCAGAGCTGAGGAGCAGCATGGAGGCCAGAGGTGAAGGAGCAGGGTCAGGGATGTCAGGCCCTTGGACCGCTAGATGGAGCTTGATTTTCTCTGGGGGAGATGGAAGCCACTGCGGTGTCAGAGCAGGGCCGGGTCAGCAGGTGACCTTTGGCCACAATGGGGCAGATGGGCTGTTGTGTGGAGACATAGGCCAGTGAGAGGAAGCTGCTGTGACCCAGGAGGAGAGGGAAGGCCCTGCCCCAGGGTGGTGGCATGAGCGTGGTGGCATGAGCAGTGGGCAGATGCTGGATAGGACCAGCTGATGGAGACATCCCCAACCTCCACCCCACCCAGGCTGGCCGAGGGCCATGTGACCCACCTGCCCCGGGCTGCACTTCTCTTGCTTCCAGGGACTGGCATGGTTGTAACTAAGCTGCCACTTGTACAACCCTTTGCCTGAGTCTGGGCTGTGCTGACCACTGCATCCTCGAGCCCAGGACTGGTGGGTAGTTGATTGTCTCCAGCCCATTTTCCTCTCTGATATCCATGCTTGGACTGGATGTTGCCTATTCTGGGATTTCACTGATACCGTTATCCTGGAAGGTCAGGGTCAGGGGAGACAGACCCCAGATGGCAAGCTGTTTCCCAAGGTGATATGAAAGGAGGTGTAGGCTTTTGTAGAGATGGGGGAAGGAATGGTTGAAATGACCCCTCTCATTCCATGGAGGTCTCCCCAGGGAAGCAGGAGAAGGCAGGGAGGCCTCCATAGAGCTGTCCCTCCCCTGAGGCTGGCAGCGCCCCTGCTCAGTGCTGAGGTGGCTCCAGGGGATCTCTGGTGGCTGTACGCTGGGTCAGTTGGCTCCAGGTCCTGTGCCTTGATGGCCTGTCCCCTGACCCACCCAAGGTGACCAGCCAAGATAAAGCTCCAACTGTGATCCGCAAGGCCATGGACAAACACAACCTGGATGAGGATGAGCCAGAGGACTACGAGCTCGTCCAGATCATCTCAGAGGATCGAAGTAAGCTGGAGGCGAATGGGAGAGAGCAGGTCCAAGGCCCTCTGGCCCCAGTGAACCTGACATCAGGGAGGGTCAGCATCTTATGTACACACTGACCTGCCCCAGGTAGCCCTCGGTGCCCACAGCATCTTCTCCCTGCCTGTACTATCTCCTGGTCATATCCCCTTTGCTGGGAGTGTTTCCCAGGCATTGGGAAACCCAAGTTCAAAGCTAACATCATTGAGGAGCCCAGAGAAAAAGCTTTTCAACTCAAGCAAGGGGGAATTATGGCCAGGCACACGGGCTCAACTCAGAGGGCATCCTCTGGACAGGATGGAGTGATTGCCCCTCCAAAGACATCAGGACTGGTGGACACAGCCACCAAATATGTTACAGTCCATGCCTTTATGATACTAAAAACAAAACACAATGTCCTTGATCCCCTCTGGATTCTCTAGGAAGCCAAGTCAGTATTTTTTACTAACTGCAAAAGGGAAAGAAGAATGGCACGGACTCAAATCCAGCCCTCCTGGGGTCTGAGACCTTAGACCAGTTACTCAGGGCCCTGTGCCTGCTTCTCATTCCCAAAGGGGAGAGAAAAATGGTCAGCATACATGTGCCTGTTACGTATGTGCATCAGTGAGGTTGGCTGTTTTCTTCTCAGCGAGCTGAACACCCTCACCCAGCCATGATCCCAGGCAGTGACTCCCACTATCCCTAGCAGTAAATGCTTTCTCATCTTCATGATGGGAAATGGGAAATGGTGAGGTGTGAGATTGATAGGGCAGATGGGACCCATCCTACAGAAAACTTTGAGAGGTTAAGATGGGCGAGTAGTAGCCACACAGTTGAGGCAGGAACACAAATTGCAGCCCAGCATTGATTTCTAACAGGCTCTAGGTCAGAGGGAGCAAGTCAAAAAAGGGAGCATAGAGTAAACACTTGCTGGGTGTCACGTACCCAAGGGGAATTCTGAATAGTGTAGGATCCGGGGGAGACAGTCTGGATTCTAGAAAGCCTATTCTAGCTCCAGGATCCCAATAAATGAAGGTATCTGGGGAGCAGGATGGGATGACCCTTTGGCAGCTCATATCTGAGATTGGAATAGTGGAGTCAGAGTCACTTTTTCTTCAAGAATTGCCTGGGTCAATTAGTGCCTCTGCAGAGTCCGCCCCTAGGGTAGGTGTCATTCAGAGGCATTGTTGCTGTGGGGCTGGGCGGGAGACTGGTCTCTGCCTCACACCTGCCTTCATGGGGACTCTCAGGCGGTGAGGTGTCCTGTGGCCCCCTAGGGGCACAGCTGACCACCCTCTGCCCCACCAGAGCTGAAGATCCCTGAGAACGCCAACGTGTTCTACGCCATGAACTCTACTGCCAACTATGACTTTGTCCTGAAGAAACGGACCTTCACCAAGGGGGCAAAGGTCAAGCACGGAGCCAGCTCGACCCTTCCACGCATGAAGCAGAAGGGACTCAAGATCGCCAAGGGCATCTTCTAACCAGCCCCTGGCACCAGCGAGCCGCAGGGCCACCCTTTCCGGGGCCTGGCTGCTGGATAGGTTAACATTTACAGACTTGTATGGGCCCGGCCAGGTGGGTGCCACCCTCCCTGCCAGCCTGCCTAGGCCACCCCTGGGCTTGTTTCCCACCTGAACCTCTCCTGCTACCAGGTATGATGCCTGCCTGTCCCAGGCTGACCTGGACTCCCGTGGACCACTTGCTGCCTTAGGTGCCTTCTGCTCTGTGAGAACCAGAGGATTGACTTTTGCCAAGGAGCGCTGCCAACAGGCGTGGTGCCCTGCCCATTGCTGGGTACTGCCCTCTCCACCCTTCCCTTGCGCCTTTGCCGGTGCATGTCACTGCCACCTGTGCCCCTGGGCACCCCAGAGCAACCACTCACCCGCTGGGTCTGACCACTACAGTTCTCTCCTTGGGCCTGAGGGCATCCGCCTGTGACATTGCCAGGGGTCCCAGCCCCTCCAACCCCACTCAAGCCCTTCTCTGGCTACACCAAAGATTCCACCATCAGGGCCTACCAGGAGTGAGGGAGTCTCTACCCATCCCAGGGAGAGGAGGGAGAGACCCTCTTCACAAAATCCACTCTTCACCCAGTGAGTGAGCAGTGGCCCAGCAGGGGCCCGCCGATGTCAAATCTCATACCGCTGCAAGGGCCACATACCACTGCTTTCTGGACTTCACGAGACCACGCAAGGCGGGGCTTAGTAGAAGGGAGGATTTCAGGGAGATGGGAGAGTGATTGAATTTTTGTATGAAAAGCAAAAAAAAAAAAAAAAGTTTACCAATTGGGGAGGGGCAATATTTATTTGTTGTAAATAGCAAATGCTAGACTTAAATATTATATTAAAACCCTGTTTCTACTACAGGCTTGGATTTGATGTGTTTGGTTCTTTCATTTACTCTGTCAATTTAAATGAGATACACACTCTCACATTCTTCATTCAAATAAGTCATTATAGGGGCATCAGTTTATGGGAAAAACAAGTAGGGCCAGCTACCCTTCCCTGGCTTACTGAAGGAGACGCAGTGTCCCTCTTTCACAGAGCAAATGTGCATTTCAGTATCACTAGACCAGGCAAGGAACTGAGACCAGCCATCAGGACTCCTGTGATTTAGAAAGGAAAGATTCTTCCACAAGATAACACATCCACCTCTGATATGGGTATCTTTACATTTGCGTTTCCTGATCCAGGTCCAGACAGTGGCCACCTTTCTACAGCTCTCGAGGTAGGTACATTCTCTGCTTCTCTTGCTGAGATGTCTTTGGACCAGCAATTAGGAATTCGTAATTCTCAAGGGAAAACTCTGGAATTCCTGTACTAAATAGGTAAAAAGTTAGAACAAAATGTACAATGTAGAAAGGAAACAGAGGAAGATTGGCAAACGGACCAATGCAGGTGGGACTTTGCATCTCAGTCCCCCCTAGGGCCCTTGACCTTAGGTTTGATCCTTTGGCTCCTTATCCCTGGCACCAGAATTAATTTTCCTAAAGAACTGGGAGGATTTGAGACGTACTATTTAAGGCTCCAGGTGGCCTCTTTTCATAAATGCTGCTCCCTATGAACTGGTGTTTCTCACAGCCTTGCCACTCCTTGTATAATTTCACAACCCGCAAACCCTGCTGCAGGTCCCTGGCCTCTGTGTTGGGTACCTGCTGCCCACTCTTCCCTGACTGGGGCCTGAGGCCTCATGGGTGAGTTCTCAGAGCCAAGATAAGGGTGTTTATTTTTTACCAGTGAGAGAATTGCGTGCCCTTTCCAGGGGGCCAGGATGTGGATGGGGCACATGGTGTGAGGTCCACTGACGCAGGGATCATCAGTTCACAGTCTCAGTTGTGTCATTACCGACTTGTCCTCAACAGGAGACGGGCCCTGAGCCTTACAGCTTGCAGCCACCTGGAATGACTGTGTCCATGGTCCAAAGTGTTACTTTGGGTATGTCACGAGGGCATGAGCTGTTCCTGTGGGGACGGCATGGCAGGGGTACAGTACCATCTGGACTGATGGCCCACAGGCTTGCACAGACATACCTCACAACAAAGTAGGTTACTGAAGGGCATCCCTTCCCGGTGGCGAACAGGCCCTGTCCTGAGGTCCCTGCGTGCCCTCGCCAGGCTTCCCCATTATCAGGAGCTAAAGGGTTAACCCGTCGCACAGCACTGAGCCTGGGACCCTGCACCAGCCTCCTGCCTGCACCTGTCATGTATTGTGAACATCATCCTTGGGTACTCCTTGTAAAGTCAAGAGCCAAATAAGTTGAGGGTTATCCCCCACTTATGATAACCACAGGTGTCTCCCAGACACAAAGCTGGTCTCTCCTTGGCCGGGGAGGTCTTTCCAGTGCAGCCTCGGATGAACACAAACCCTGGTTCTGGACACCCCAGGTCTGAGTTGACGTGGTATAGCTGCCTGGGACATGGTTCATGTAATGAAAGACGCTTGCTAAATGAAAGCTTCCCACCCCACCCTCCAAGAGAAATAAAAACACCAGGGCCCAAGGCTAGTCTCTGGCTGGGAGGAAGACATCGGAGCCTGAAGGTTTGCTTCCTGCAGGCCCAGAGGCTCCTGAGTGCAGATCCAGCATGTAAGGATGTTCTTAAGCCTGGTGCACCCCAATATGAGCGATAGAGGAGGGTTCATGTCACCTTTCAGGCTTCCATTGGTCAAAAGTGCAGTGATAGTACCCAGAAGAGGCCGGCATCTGCAGTGAGGCTCCGTCTCACTCATCCTGCAGGAATGGGAGCTGAGCTGTGGGAGGTGTGGACTCGTCAGTGTGGTTTCTTCAGAAACTTTGGTGATTGATTTTCCCTTTCTTTAGAATTCCATTCTGATAGCCCCTCTCCAGCTCTGTGCTCTCCCGTCTGCTTGTAAAGAGCCTGAGCAGAAGTTTGTTGAAAGCTGGGGATGGGAGGCCCTTCTACTTTGGCTGCTCTGACTGGTGGCCGCTGGATCACCCTGTCACCTGGGCTTGCTCCACCCTCCAGAAGAGGCTTCCATGGTCCTCGAAGAGGCTCATGGTCCACACTTGCATCAGATCGGCCTGGACATGAGGGAGGAAAGGGCTCCAGGCAGGGGGAAGCTCCTTCACGGTGCTTTTGCCCTCAGAGGGCCTAGCTAGCAGAGCAGCTCTTTGCTGTTCAGTAACTCCAGAAGGATCTGGAGTGTAAAAACCATGGTTAGTGAATCTGGAATCCTCTCATCATTCACTTGTGCCTTTTCCTGCATGACGTGAGCACGGGGTGAGGGGCACATCTCTGCTGCGATGCAGCAAGTCACGGTACTACTTATACATTTAATGACACAGATCTTCAAACTCTGATTAAATTCTTAAAAGTTAATTTTTAAATTTTAAAACATAGAAGCCTATGTTTGTTCAACCTCTGTCCATGTGGAAGACAATAGAAATATTTATCTTTCCAGAAATCAAGATAATTTAAAAATTATTACAGGGGCTTCGAGTTAGCAGTTAAGACAACTAAGCAGAATGAGGTGAGTTGAGAGGTTGAAGTCTTTCTTCCGAGGACATAACTACCTCCTTGAAGTCCAGGCATCTCACAGACGCCTTTGGTAGGCATGGCATGGACAAGAACTGTGTTATTAGGCAGAACAGGACCTACTTCCCTCCAGCTATGGGAAAAAGCATATTTTCTTATCTAGCTCAGATATCTTAAACCAACAAAACCAAGCGCTGGAATCCCTTAGGCAAGAGAGGAGTCCTGAGCCCTCCAGACTTACCATATGGGAGGGAAAAGGCAGAATAGGATGATTAAGCAATGAGATAAACAGGCATTTAAAGCTTTGCATTTGTACCTGCAAATCCCTCTGGGAGAATGGCCCAGCGGGTTCCCAGGGTGCTGATGATTCATTCCCCCAGGACCGAGCTGCCTCAAGACTCTAAAATCTTCCCCTGCCTCTCTCAGCACCCCCACACCCTACCCAACCCCAGGTCTCTTAGAGGGTAGGCGAGAGGCGGGGAAGAAGGAACGACATTTGAGAGTGCTGGCTTTGGAGTCTCAGAGCTGGATTTGAATCTTAGTGTCCTTGCTCTGAGCATCCTCAGCCACGGTGCTCTCCTCTCTGGACCTCGTCTCCCTCTCAATACCTGCCGGTACCCAAATGGGCAGTTAGTGCCCTCACTCATGAGATTCCAGTGGGGTCAGGCTTGTCCCGTGCTTGGCTCAGTGCAAGGCGCAGAGGTGGGGCTGGGTCCCGCCTCTTCTCTGTCATCTGCCCCTCGAACTCTGCCAGGGCTGTCAGGCACCCAGCGCACGGCCAGGGGACCGTGGCACCCAGCACCCTGCCATGGACACCCTTTGCTTCTGAAATTCCTTGTATTTTCTTATTCTCTCTTTGACTTGGTTTCCGCTAGACCAGCAGAATCTGTTTCTCTTCCCTGGCTGGGTCCCCCATCGTGTCAGACACAGAGGCCAACACCACACCCCCCACCCTCCCCACACGGGGCTCTGGGGATGGTCGGGTCCCACTGGCTCCAGAGGAGGCCACTGCCTGGCAGAGCCCAGCTTTGCTTGGTGCAGAAGCCGCGATCTGGCGTTGGAGTGACTGCAGCCTGGATCCCAATCCTGGGCTTGCCACTTCACGTCTCTAAACTGTTTCCTCCTCCCCGAACTGAGGACAGTAATATCGACTTCCTGGGAGCTTGAGGACTGACCAAAATCATGGCGTAAACGTATTGGGCCCGGTGCCTGGTATCGAGGGCTCCATCGCTGCTGGCCCCTCCCACCTCCAGATGGGACTCTCGAGCAAAGAAAGACACCAAACAGAGGCAAGAGGCTTTATTCAGAAAGAGCTCCGAAAGAGAGGTGGGCCCCCTGGGTCCCCACCCTTGCAGCCTCTTGGAGCCAAGGCCCATGGAACATTAGAAGCCAATCATTATGGGCATCTGAGCCCCCTTGGAGTCATCCACGGGGGGCGCGGGGGCGGCCTCGGAGTCACCCGCGGGGGGCGCGGGGGCGGCCTCGGAGTCACCCGCGGGGGGAGGAGGGGCGGCCTCGGAGTCACCCGCGGGGGGCGCGGGGGCGGCCTCGGAGTCACCCGCGGGGGGAGGAGGGGCGGCTTCGGAGTCACCCGCGGGGGGCGCGGGGGCGGCCTCGGAGTCACCCGCGGGGGGCGCGGGGGCGGCCTCGGAGTCACCCGCGGGGGGCGCGGGGGCGACCTCTCCATCGGCCACTGTAGGCAGCGCCTGGTAGGTCAGGGTCCAATACCGCAGGTAGTTGGTCCTCAGGTGCTGCTTCATGGAGCTGCTGTCAATCTTCTTGGTGATCTCCAGGTAGTTACCATTCTCCACGGTGTAGGGATACCAGTGTGTGGGAACAGTCGAGTAGCCCATGTTGGGGTCCCTGCAGAGTGAGGAGAGCTTAGGCAGGGGCTGTGGGCACACAGGAGACCTGGCTCTGTCTCCAGCATGGCCGGGGGCAGTCCTCCCCTGCTCTGAGTTAATTCTTAATAATGATATCTTCCTGACACCAGGCAGGCCCCAGAGCCCAAAAGAGAGTGGGCTCAGTCAGGGAGCCGTTATCCTCACTTGACCAGCAGAGACACTGAGGCTCAGCAAGTGACTTGGCCAGAGTCTCCCAGATGGTAACAGAAGAGGTCTGGAACCAAGGTCAGCAGGGCCACGGTATGCAGAAGGCCCTTGTATATGCTGCCCGCAGCTCTAGGCCCAACCCCACGCCTTACCCACTTCTGGCAAAGTTGGTCCAGTAGGCAATCAGGGCCTTGGAAACAGTCCTGTCTTGAGTCCGGTAGCCCAATGGGGTAGCAAAGGGTTTTCCAAAGACATACTGGAGATCATCTGCATGGTCGGCTCCCACCCAGTTGGGGTAGACAGGCATCCGGGAGGGGTGAGAGAACAGATAGGTGTAGGTCTTGGCACTCCTGAGGATGAGAGAGAGTTGGCAGGGTGCTCACCTGGGCCGCCAAGCTCGGAGATGGATCAAGGAGAAGGCTATGGAGGGAGCATGGAAGGCTCTTGGAAGTTTCCGCAAGATTCACAAAGAAACGGGATTCTTATACCTATAGGAGGGATAACTGTGGTCAAATTCACAGATTCTACTATTTTAATTGTACTTATTCCTCACCTCCACAAAAAATTTTGAAGCATGTTCTTCCTCTAATTCAGTACGAAGAAATTGTTTTCTCTCCCAGAGAAAAGAATGTGTTCTTCATTTGATGGGACAAAGTATATGCCCTCTACTATTTCCTTGTTTGCCTTGGCTGGCAGGAAGCTCAGAGCTAAATTTATTGCTTAGTTGCTGCAAAGCTTTCATCCTAGACTTCTATGTATAATTATGTTTTCCTACCTCTCCAAGCATTCCTACCTTTTCTTATTTTTTATTTTATTTTAATTGGCCCTTATGGTATGGAGGCCTTTAATGTGGTCCCAGGCTTAACTTATTTTGAGAGTCAGCAAAGTTGAAGTGCAGAAGAATCCTCGGGCAGAGGCCATCTTCCCTCGCTCTCTCCATCTGAACAGCATAAGGGATGGATGAGGAAAGATTTAAGAACTTTCCACTGTGAAAAACTATTGGATGTGGGAGAGGGTGCCGGCTGGGCAGATGGAGGATCACAGAAGGGTTTTTTAAGACCCTCAGAGGCTGGGAAGTAAGTTGGGCCCTCACAAGTTTTTTCAGGCCTCGACAAAGCAGATTTGGCAGGAATATGGGAGCATCTGCTTAAAGTATTTTCTGGGCATACCAAACACCTCTTAACTGCCCACGGGCAAGGCCACCGCAGGAAGGAGCAACGTCCCAGCCAGGTCTCCCCAGGGGGGCACCCCCTCACCCAGCTGCTCACTTGGCATTGGCTCTGTGCTGGGCCAGGGCGATCTGTGTGGGCACCAGGAAGAGGACGTCAGTCTCTAAGTCCACCACAGTCCTCTTCATGGCCTTCTGGGATGAATCCTGGGCCCAGGACTCCGTGTAGATCTGAAAGGTTGCATTGGCACCTTCGAGCCCCTTGGGCATGGTGAGCCCGCCGACCAGCTTGTAGAAGTCTTCCCTGCAGGGACCAAGCAGGCATGAGGGTTGGAGAATCAATCACTAGCCCTTCCACACCAGTGCCAAAAGGGGGTACCTGCACACCCCCACAGAAGAAGGCCGGGAACGGGCCGGGCAGTCCCCGCAACACATGGCTTGCTTCCTCACTCCCACCCTTTTGCTAATGCCTACTGTCCCTGCTCCTTTGCTCCCTGCTTACCCCGTGATGCTTTGTTTGTCCTTGTTGATGGCTGGCATGTCAATGGTGGCAAAGATATGACCATCCATGTTGTTGGTGCCTGCTATGTAGTCAATGTCAGCGGTGTTGGCGTACAGGTTGATGGGGTCTTCGGGGAGGAAGTCTCCATCAATGACAGGGATGAAGCCCACAGTGAGCACCATGGGACCTAGTGGGGAGAGCCAGCACGTGCTTGTACCGTCCAGTGTCCACCAGGACTCCCTCTGGGCCTCTGGGGGCTGGAGTTGATCCCGGCCCCCATGAGGAAGATGCAGTGGAAAACTCCTTCCTTCTTTGATCTAGGGCAGGGTTTCTCAATCTCAGCACTCCTGACGTTTTGGACCAGATAATTCTATGTTGTGGGAGCTGTCCTGTGCACGGAGGATGTTCCATCCACTAATGACAGTAGCAGCCCCCGCCCAGTTGTGCCAATGAAAAATGTCTTCAGACATTGCCAGATATCCCCTGAATACAAAACCACCCCTAATAAGAACCACTGTCTAGCGACCAGGTCTGTCCTGCTGCAGAGTAAGTCCCTTCCCTCTCCTTCTCTTCTCCCTGGGGCTAAACCAGAAAGGAGGAAGACCTAGAAACAATTCAGGGACTTCAGGGAACCAAAGGAAAAAGAGGTGTTTCTCTCCCAATAACAGATTCTAGTCAGTTAGGCAAAATTTGTGTGAAGCTAACATTGCCCTCGAGAACGCCTCCACTGGCTCCTGAAGCTGTCTGGGGGTATATGGATACAACAACTTTGTTTAGTATACAACCGGTTTTCCTCTATCAGCTTTGGGACAGCTTGAGCTCCCAATGAAATCATTGGATTGTATTTGGGGCCACATGGATTGAAAACTATTTGTTGCTTTGGTTTGGCCAACTACTTGTAATTTAATTCAAATAAGTTAAAGGTGTAAATGATGGCTCCCCATTGTCCTTTGCCCTAGAAGAATGACAAGCAAGAGAGAATTCCAGACTACCGGGCTGCTGCTGCTGATGACATTCATAGGTTTTTACTGATAGGGTTCCCCATGTCTCCCTAGTTTAGAATATTAGAACCCAAAGGGCTAAATAGTAAATGTAGGTGTTCAGTAAATGTTTGTTGAATGAATGAATGAATGTATTCACTAGTACAAAGGTTTTTGGTCTGAGGCCCGTGGATTCCCAGGTGGGTTTTAGGGACCCATGAAATGCCTTAAAATTGTGCACAATTTTCTGTCTGCAACAGTAGTGTGTACGTATTGTCGTGGCGGGAGTGGGGTTGGGGCCCAAACCTTCATCAGCTTCTCAAAGAAGCCCACAGAGGACAAGAAGCAGGAATGACCCCCATCCTCGGGTCCCGCTCTCCTCACTCCCAGCAGCGCCTACTCACGATCCAGGCCGATCAGTTGCACCTTATAGCCCAGCGTCAGGGCCCGGGGGTCAGTAACCTTCAGACATCTGGCCATCCTGGCAGTGTCGTCCGTGGGGCAGCCTACCATCTTGGCGACCTGGGGGTGGGGGTGGAGGCAGGGAAGTGAAGCCAGTGCTCAAGACAGAGAAAGATTTGGGGGGCAAGGGTGGAGTCCAGGATAAAGAATGGAAATAAGGAAGGTACCCCACCCAGGATTCTAAACTGAGCCCCCTCCCCTGCCCTCACCCAGCCCACCATAGCGCCACTACTTACTCTTTTGGCCCAATAGAGTGGGTTCTTCTGGATGACCCAGGGACTCATTGCCACACCACTCTGGCTGATGGCCCGCCGGATGAGGCCCTTGTTGTAGGGGGAGAGGGTCTGCGACACACAGAAGTCTTGTCACCAAGGCCCTCACCCCTCTCAACCTCCCCTACCCCCCAGTTTAGCCAGGGACGGACACCCCAGCAAGTCAGCTCCAGCCCCACCCTCCTTCTTGACACCATCGGCTCCTTCTCAAACCCTTGGGGGGCGGGGGTGAGGCGAGCCTTCCTCTCCAGGGGTCTCCAGACCTGCAAAGAGACACTGGCAGCTCCAGCTGATTCCCCAAAGAGGGTGATGTTGTTGGGGTCCCCACCGAAAGCCGCGATGTTCCTCTTCACCCACGCAATAGCCATGTGCTGGTCCCGGAGGCCATAGTTACCTGGAAGCGGGGTTGGGGGTAGAAGCATCCATCAGGCACCCTGGGCCAGGTACTAGGGGTGCCCAGTGACCAGCACACCACAGGTGCACAATTAATGTAGTTGGATCAAGAACACTTAAGTTGCATTGAAACCCTGGCAGGACCCTCGATGGCAAGTAGTGGTCCCAAGGATGCCGGGATGGGGAGGGGTGCTGAAGGAGGTTTGGAGAGTTGGGCCAGGAAAATATGGCAGGACAGTCTGGCCCCCAGCTTCCTCTCTCTCTCTCTGCCATGGCCCCTTTTGTTGTCTGTTTCTCCTGCTGACTTCTGTGACTCCACCCTAGCATGTCATTTATGCCTCTATTTCACTGTCCCTGCTTCGCTTAGTGTCTCTCTAAGTCTTGGCCTGTCTGGCTGTCTCTCTGGCTGGCAGCCTCTTTTATTTTGCTGCAGTGGCCAAGGGGCACCCGTGTCTCAAGATTCCACTCCAGCTTCCTGGCTCTCTGTGAATAGGATTCTGGGCATTTCTGTGGAGCTGTCAGCAGTTAATATGGGGGCGTGTCACCCTGCTGGATTCAGAGCTCGTGGGATTGGGTGCACTTGGTCCCCCAGCCCTGGTGCCTCACTGTGCTGGGCGAACCTGGCAGGTTGGAGTCTCCAGTGCTGAGGAAGCCCAGGGGGCCGACGCGGTAGTTGAAGGTGACCACGATGACGTTGCCACGCGTGGCAATCTCTTCCCCGTCGTACAGGTAGTTGTTCAAAAAGTTGGCTCCATGACCAGCTCCCATTAAGAAGGCCCCTCCGTAGATCCAGATCATGACGGGCAGGTCCCGGGACACTGAGGCAGGCAGGAGGGGAGAAGGGCCGGTGACCCGAGATACCCCCGCCCCGCCCCCTGGCCACCCCCCACTTTCTACACAGTCCGGCCAAGGTTAAGGCCTGAGGGAGGCGCTCAAAGGAGCTGCCCTGCTCCAGGCTTTGGGAACCACAGGGAGACTTCCCCCCACCCCCACCCCTGGGCTGGTTGCAGGAAAGTTCCGAGTTGGATCTCCAGACTCAACCAGTCGGGCAGGGCCTCTGGCTGCTTGGGGGGTGGTGGGGGGCGGGGGGCATCGTGGGTGAGGGGTGGAGGATCCCTGAAGGGAGCTGGGGGCGGGAGGGAGGGTGAGCCAGACCTTCCCTCTTGCCCTGGGGGACCCAGATGTTGAGGTAGAGGCAGTCTTCCTCGCCGAAGGTGCCGTCCTGGGTGAGGGTGATCTGCATACATCGCTTCTTGAACTCCTTGGCCTTCAGGGTCCCTGCAGGTGGCCGGAGGGGCTGGCGTGAGGAGGGCTGCCATGCCACACCGTGCCTGGCCAGCAGGCCCTGCCAAGCACCTGCCCCTTCGCACCTTGCCAGCCGGGGTGTCTCTGGGGGTTCTCCAGGACCTTGGGGGGCGCGGCGAAGGGGATGCCTTTGAAGATGTCCACATAGTCACCAAAGAGGCCAAGCTTCTTGTTGATGCCCTCCACGAAGCCTCCTTCCGTGTATACTGCGCCCAGCTGCGGGGACAGGCAGGCAGAACCCCGCTGGGCCGAGGCCTCCGAATCAGGAGGGGGTTAACCTGAGGGGGGCTTGGGGCATCAGAGGCTCCCCAGAGACAGCTGGGAGGTGGTGACGGGCTCAAATCCAGACCTGGGGTGAGGGTAGAGCCCCCTGCCACTCACTGGCTGTAAGGAACCAGCTGGCTGTCCCCCAGCACCCAGCTCCTGAATCGGATAGGAAGCCGGTTCAACCCGCTGTTCTCATCAGGTGAAGCCTCTGAGAAGGCCCAGGGAGGTGGGGTGCAGGTTTGGGTCCTGGCTATGGCTGCCTAACTGTGACCCTGAGCCTCAGTTTTCTCATCTCATAAGAGTGTCTCCCTCGGGGGCCTGTTTGGAATTAGATGGGAGGCTTGCAAGCTCCCGCCAGGGGTAGACGCTCCCCGTATGCTGATTCAGTGAATCGAAAATTTGTTTTGACTCCAACCGTGAGCATCCTGAGGAGTGGCCCTTCTTTCTCCTTCTCTTGTCTCCTGCCAGGGTGCCAGGCTGACTGGGCACAGAGTCAGGGGCCTGATGCCCAAGTCCTTGCAGCCCCTGTGCCCCCTTCTGGGAAAGGCCCCAACAGGGGGGTTTCCCTCCAGCCCACTCCACCCCTGGGCCATCAGAACAGGCGCTGTGTATGCAGCCCTGGTTCTGAGCTGGCTTCACTTGGGTAAATGCATCTCAACGGAAACAGGGTCCTAGAGGTGGAGACTCTCATCTGCCCATTTTCCATAGAGTGAACTGAGACTCAGAGGTTTTCTTACTTAAAGGGCTGCTGGGAAGCAGCTGGACTCCAGAGCCGCAGTCTTACCCTCCATGATGCTGCCACCTTGGACGCAATAGCAGCTCCACTTGCCCAGGAGTGGCCATGGCGCTTAGCTGCCTCCTGACATCCACCCGTGCTAGGTTCCAAGTGGGAGGAACAGGTCAGCCCTACACCCCCAGGCCCAGCTGAGATGCCAGCTGCCTTCTAAAGTCTAAGCTGATAGTGCCCCCTGCCATTCTCGGGGTGGGGAGGGTCGGGGTGGGCTGGAACTGGAGAGAGGAGCCAGGAGCAACACTCGCCAGGCTGCCCTAGGGGGTGGGCGGGGTGGGGTGCAGGCCCACCAGGGCCAGGCCTCTCCCTTGGGCTGCAGATGAACTTCCTTGTTCCGGGCCTCCAGGCATTTTTCCTGACCCAGCCATTCTGGCTGCAGGGAAGGGGCAGAGAACCAGGTCAGGGCCAGAGGGACTGGGAAGTCACCTCCCAGAAATGTCTTCTGTGCTCAAAATTGGCTTAAGGACCCCAGCAAGGGGGTTCCAAGGGTGTGAGGACCCTGGCTAACAGAGAGGAAGCACCCCTGAAAAGCAATCTCTCTCAGAAAAGAGAGCAACCCTCCCCGCTCTGTGGCTGAAGTGTCCCAGGGCCAGCACCTGAGCCACTGGGTTCGGAGAACTGAGGTGCAGGTCTGGGGGCAGCAGGGTGCTGAGAGCTGGGACAGCCTAGGTGGGGGGAGCCCCAAGGCCTAAGAGAGCAGAGATGAGGGGTGGAGAACCGGCAGATCAGAGAACAGTAGCCCCCCTCCCAGGAACCATGGGGCTTTTCTCGGGACCCCTGCCTCTCCTGGGGCCTGAGGCCCAGATGCAAACTCGGCAGGGAACCGAGACAGGGCCTGGTTCCTGTAGCTTCTGCTTGTGGCTGTTGGAGTTTCTGTCCTCAGGCTGCTTTCTCTGATTTGCTCCTCACCAGGCCCTGGAGGGTGGTTAGGACAGCAGAACGTACAGAAGCCCTCAAAGAGGTAGTGCAGTTTCCTGGCCTCCGGGCATGAAGGGGAGCACAGCCCGTGGTTGGTGCTTGTTAGTTCCCTTTCAGGAGGAACGTGAGCTGAAGGGTATTTTGGAAACCAGAATCTGATGTTGGAGACCAGAATCTGCTGTTGGAGGAGACTGGGCTTCAGATTCCTGCTCAGCCACCTGATGGCTGCTTTGGGCAGCTATTTTCCCTTCAGTAAAATGGGAATAACACCCCCATCAGAGGAGTGCTGCAGATAGGGTTGCCAGAGTTAGCAAATAAAAATACATATGCCCAGTCAAATGTGAATTTCAGATCAACACTGAAGACTTTTTTTTTTAAGTGTAAGTATGCCTCTAATATTGTGTGGAACATACTTATACTAAAAATGATTTATTCTTTATCTGTAATTCACATTCAGTTGGGCATCCTATATTTTATCTGGTAACCTGAACTGTTGGATGGATGAGATAAGCCCTATAAAATAGCACAGGGCAAGTCCCCCATAAATGTCAACGGCTATTGTTGGTGGTGTGAGTTCTGCTCCTGAGGCTGGTTCTTTCTGCCCGTGTCTGTCTGTCTGTCTTGCCTTCCTCCATGCCTGGTTTCCACAGTTTTCAGTTGTGGCCTTAGCAGGAGGAAAGAGAGGAGTCCCTGCCCTGGCCTCCTGGTCCCTCCTGCCTACCTTTGCTGCACTCGCCACTGCTAGACAGCAGATGAGGCCCAAGACTGCCAGCTCCAGGCGTCCCATGATGTGTGCCTGCCTCTGGATGGCCCTCCTGCTGGACCTGTGGGTATTTATGGAGCCCAAGCCACCTGGGAGCCAAGTTGGCAACTAAGGGTGGAGGAGTCACCTTCACCCTCCTCCCACCTCCACCCTTTCCTCTAGGCTGGCCAAGATCTAGGTTTTGTCCTTGGGGTGAGGAAACAGCTGCTGTTCTCAGAGGGGACTCAGACCGGGCCAACACACACACGTGTGCACACGCTTGTACTTTCCCAGGACCAGCTGCACCTGGGCACCCTACCTGGGAGCAGACGCAGGTGGTAAAGGGTGGGAGGGAATGCAAAAGTTGGGGCTTGGCGGGGTACACAGTGCCCTGAGTTCTGAAGTGACCCAGGCAAAAACCCTGGGGCATGCTCTGGTGGGGAGAAAGAGAATTGAGCACACAGGTATGAGATAAGCACAAGAGGGCACTAATATTTTCTGTGAATGTTTATTACTTTGGTAGCCAGAAAAGGTTAATGAAAAATTGAAAACCACATCAACAAAGCCCTAAGGCACCTGCCTGCCTTTCAGGGGCTCAGACCTATCCCAAGTCTCCACTGCTGGATGTCAGCTCTCACCAGAGGACATGGTGGCTCCTCACGCTGCACAGCAGTTTTCAGTGACAGCTCCAGGAGCAGCCAGGACCCTCCCTTGACCCAGGGCCCCACAGGTGGGGCTCCAACAACACCCTGTGCCACCCCGGTGGCTGGGAGGTGGGGGGCGGTACAGCAATCAACATCCATCAGATGGTCTGTCTATTGCTTACAGTTCTCAGATCTTTTGTGATACACAGTGGGCAGGGAGACGCTGGAGAAAGGTGGGGAGGGCTACAGCAGCCTATAGCTGGGAGAGGAGTAAGGACACATGGAAGAAAGGGGCTGCTGTGAAGGGTGTGAGGATTTGGTGATGCTGCCCTGGATGAGGAAAGGGATTTGGCAACTCACACCTTTTCACCTAGCAATTCCAATTCTGAGAACCTGTTCTAAAGAAGTAATTCTTAGTACAAGGCAGGAAAATCTCTGTGCTAATGGATATGGAAGGCAGTGTTATTTATAGAGGTTTAGAAGGAAAGGAGCAAGGAGGAGAGGCTGGAGAGGGACAGAAAGGACAGAGCCGGGGAGAGAAAAAAGGAGGCCACCAGGTTAACATGAGGGTCCAGTGAAGTAAAACATGGCACCTCCCAGCACCCAACCCAGTCCCAGCACATGTGGGCATCTGATCAACACTGTCTGCAACACAGTGAGCATTCCAAGAGATGCCCAGAGACCACCACTGTCCATCCAGTAGTAAAATGTCAACTGGATACATTTGTCAAATGGGACCCTAAGTGAATTCTGCTTCACTGAACTGATTTTTAGGAGAATTTATTTCAATCAAAAAGGTTTGGGCATTTTCTGGGGGACTCCTGACCTCTGTAGAACCCTGGGACCCTGACTGCACAAGGGGCCCACTTGTGCTCCTCGCCGCTTCTGACCTTGTAGCTGCCTGGATTGTTTGAGGCCTGTTACTCCTCCACTTTGGCTGCAGCTTTTCCTCTCCTGGACTATCTTCTGGCTCCTAGATATCACAAAAGGCTGGGAGGGAAAAATCAGACAAAAATGAGGAGCAGTGTGGTTGTTACACATCAGCTCCGTGATGCTAACCCTGGTAGAGAAAATTTTATTCATATCCTGGACAAGGAGCTCTGAATCCAGGTCCCTGGACCTGTAAGAAGTTCAAGGGCATGTGACTCGATCCGAGATTGGATGTACACACTTGAGGGTATGCATATTTTTCTGCGGAAAGACTCCATGCCTACCACTGTAGGCTTGGAGAGTTTATGACATCCTCCAAGCCTAGGTTGGAAGTACCCAAGTTTTGACAAAGTAGAAAACTAACCCAACTGATTTAATAGCACAGAATTTAAGCAAATAGTTAAAAAAAAAATTTTTTTTTAAGCTGGAGCATATCCTGTAAGGGCAAACACGTGTGGCACTGTCTTAAAAGGGAGACATTGCAAGTCAGACTGACACAGGTCCAGCCCTGACACTGCCACTCACCAGTTGTGTGGTCTTGGGCAGGTGCCTTCACCGCTCTTAACCTCGTTTCCCCACTGACATAAGGGGGCCACTGCTACCCTCAGCAGGAGGACTATGTATGCCATGTTCACAGCACAGTACATTTCAGGGTTAACAGTTCTTATTCTCAATGATTACTAGGCACTCCAGAAGGAATGCATAAAATTTGTTTTCAGATGGAGAAACATCCATTTAAAAGTTATAGGGTACCTAACTGTATATAAAGCTGATGGCCTACCCACAAAACAGTTATTGTAGGTGACACGAAGGCATGGCTGTGTATGCATAGCACGATTATCCGATGGGAAAAGAAACTGCAAGGACAAAAGAAATGATCTTCAGGAGTCTCATTTTATCATATGGTAGTTTATATAATTTATTATTTGCTATTATTTGAACTTATAAACTTTATAATCTATTATTTGATGAATTATATTTTGAAAATACATGGATGTTATAGGATAAGGAGAATAAGTAATTGGCATTTAGTAGGAATCAAGATTTTAATCATAGGTTGAAAAAGAAACAAGTATAAAAGCAGAGAAGTACAACTCTTGTAATCTTACATTTTAACCAGGAAATATCTATATAAATTTATAACTTATTTTTATTTATAAAAAATATATATTATTTAACTCTGCTATTAAAAAGACCTAAGGTAAGGAAAACCTAGTAGCACCCACCACCTCTGGTGCCCAGAGTTTGATCTCTAGAAATGGAAGGAGGGCACCTTGGAGCTCTGGCTGTGCCCAAGGCACAGGGGCAGGAAATGCCCTGAGGAGGCCTGGGCTGCCAGTGCAGTAGGCAAGGAAGGCATCAAAGACTTTGGAGAAGACTACAGGAACCAACCAGAAAGCCACCCTCTGAACAAAGAAAAGATGAGACAAGTTTGACATCAAAAAGCATGCCAACAACTGATTGAGTTCATAATGAAGTTCAAAAAGGGGGAAAAAAAAACCTCATTAGTCACCATGGCAGTTAGTATGGCATCAATTCATCATTCTGAAAACAGATAAATGGGGGAAAGCCAAGCATTCTCCTGTCCTTCTTCAAATGGTATTTCTGAGTACTCTAATACATGAGGAAAATTCCTTTATGGAATTCCAGCTAATAAATGCAGAAAGAATAAAAGGATTCTAAAAATCACCATTTCACAACCCCTAAGAAAATACTAGATCCTAGCAGCTATTAATGACTGTGAACAACTATTAGATAAAAGACCAATGGACCAGGCTGACAGCACCTGAGCCCCCACCCCCACCCCCTGCTCCCAGTCAGTCTGTACCTCACTAAGGGAGACAAAGCAGAGACTACGTGCCCAGCCCGCGGGTGGCCACAGCACCGCCTGAGAAGAGCTCTCGCACCTGAATCTGATTCAGCCTCCGCTGGGCACAGGGCGCACAGGGAGAGAGGAATGTTAACCACACCACAGGAAGCAGCCGGCCAAATCCAGAATGGGGGTCTTCTAGAGGACAAATGACTCTGTGTGTTCAACAAATAAATGGCATGCACAAAGGGATGGGGGGAGAAGTTCTGTCAAAGATTAAAGGAGTTGCAAGCAGCACATCAGGCAAATGGAATGCGTGAGACCATTTGAATCCTGATCCAAAAGTACAAACACAGTTTTGAGACAATCAGGGAAATATGAATATGGACCACAATTACCTATTAAGGAATTACTCTTAATTTTCTTAGTTATAATAACACATTGTGGTACTGTTAAAACACAAGTCCTAATTTGTCAGAGATACATACTGAAATATGGGCTTTTCTTAAACAATCTTAGGAAAACAAATACAAAAACAAAAACATGGGAATAGAAGCAACAAGATTGGAAAATATACTAATTGGGTGAAGCTGGGTAATGTGTAAATGAGGGTTTATTATATTCAGTACCTGTTTAACATTTTTCATAATAAAAATGCCATACAAATGTAGGTATTTAGGTTTCTAACCGGGGACTCACTCTGTGTTTGCTTTTTTTAATCTAGAAAGAGCTTAGAAGTCCTTTTCCTTAGGTAGATAATAAGGCAAATGACCCACCCATTGTCCTGATCTGTGGGGGAAGTGAAGGCTTAGTTGTAGCAGGTGGGTGAAATGAGAAAGTGTGCCAGCCTCAGGCATACCTTTCTCAGATTTGCATAGGGACCATGGAGGCTTCTGGGAAGATGGAAACAACCTAGACACTCTCCCTCTGAGATTCAGAGTCAGTAGCAGGGCTCAGAAGTGGGAGTCACCCCAACTGAAATGAATAGGCAGAGGACCCCAGCCGGCACATGAGGGAAATCTCACCAAAAAGGTGAAGGAAGAGGGAAGCATGACTAGGCCTGGGGCTCAGCTTCCCTTTAGGGAAAGTTGCTTCTGGCTCTTGGCCTTGGCTTCTCTGCAACAGTAGGAGTACAGAGCATTCAAGAACCTGTCAGCCTCACCAACTTTTCCTTTACAAGGCAGGGAAGACTGACCCCTTTAGGCTGACTGTTAACTCTTGGGGCTCCTGACCTTACTGTGGGAGAGGGCTTCCCGGAAGCGCCCATCAACACAATGGAGTTTGCCTGAGGCACTTGGACTTGGGAATTAATAGGACTTCATTTTGTATGCCAAGCTGCTGAAGAGACTTTTTGGTCACACAAATTTCCCTGGTCTGTTGGATAGAGGAAGGAGGTAAAGGGTTTATTTCTGTCTCAGGCCCATTCTGCCAGGTAATAGGCATGACTCGCCCATGGGCCTGAGTGGTCTCCAGGGGTTGGTAGGCTTATCCCCAAGGAGGAACACATGCCTCTGGGGTTTTAGACAGAAATCCATTAGACAAAGGGGTCTGTTCACGGTGAAACTTTCATGAACTCATCCACTCGGAGAAGAACGGAAGAAGAAGAAGACTGCAGGACACCCTGGGCCTAGGGACCTGGGGTTAGTTCCAGCTGCCTTCACTCTACCTAACTAGAAGTGAGGAACATCAGGCTTGTTCTCCACTGTTCCAGCACGGTCCAATCTGAGGCCACTGAATGAATGCATGAGTGAGTGAGTGAGTGAACAAATGATGGTACCACAGGAGCTCTATACCCCAAGACGAGAGGAAAGTCTCCTCTGGCTAGAACACCCCCAATGAGACACCAAGACTTCTAGGGAAATTTTATTTAATAAGGACAATTCCAACTGGGCCTGGCCTTTGTCAAAACTACCCCAAATGGATGAGATCCCAAACCAAGAACAGTTTTTGACCATTTGTCATCATGGACCAGGCTCCTCATATTATCCCTAGTCACCAACTGAGTCAGGAGACCCAAGCCAAGACCAGAGCCTCCTTAGCTGGACCAGCTCCACCTCCAGCTTTTGCGGGTCTTGGCCAGCTCAGCCAACTGGATGACAGGCTAGTTCATAGATGTGTCAGGCCTGGCACAACCTTTGGGGAATGTCAGAGGGCAGTATCAAGCATCAGGTCATGGCCAGGGACAGAGACAGCTGCACCTATTGCTGGAATCCCAACTTTCCTCAGAGGGCCCAGAGCCATTCTGCTACTGTGGGCAGCACTATACACTCGTTGCTTGCCCTGGCTTCCACATTAGGCCTGGACACCACTCTTACCCGGTGAAGAAGTCCCTAGTCTTGAGCCCAAGGTCCTTCACACATAGTCCAGAATCTCTGTCTCCATCTCATTCTCACTCCCATCCGATGGCTTGAACTCCTCCTCCTCCTCCTCTTCCTCCTCCTCCTCGTCTTCCCCATACTCGTAAGTCAGCTGCTCTTTCCCACCATCAGCCTTGGTTGGGCTGGAGAAGAGAGCTGGGGCCAGAAGGAAACAAGGCTGTGTATGTCCTAATGCAGGGATTTCTGAGTTGTCCCCAGGGACCCTCATGCCCCAAGAGGTCTGGGGAGCCTTTTTACTGGGGTCATGGTCAGGAATCGAACCCAGGTCTCCCACATAGAAGGTGAGCATTCTACCACTGAACCACCCATGTACTCTGGGGGGCCTATTTAAAATCACAAGTGTCAGGGCTCAAACCCTGGAGATATATAGGATAGAACCTAGGAATCTGTAGTTTAACAAACACTTCAGGGGATTCTAAAGCAGACAGGCTTGAAAGCCATTTCCCACATTGGGGCCATGAAGGGCTTCAGGGACTCCATGGACCCCCCAAAAGTATACGTACCATCTCTGTGAGTGTATTTTTCTGGGTAGAGGGAACATAGCTGCCTTGATTTGATACTCAAAAGGGGGCTATGTCCCAACCAAGGCTAGAGACACATGGGGGTGTGGCTAGGTCTGGGACTCCCTCTGCCCCAGCCCTGGGGGACTTCCCAGAGGAGACAGGACCCTCCTGCTCAATATCCCCCAGCTCAAAATACCCACAGGCCAGCTCACTGCTCTTTCTACCTCTCCAGTAGCCAAACCTGCCCAGACCAGGGTTGCCTCGTCCTGGGGAAGGAGCAAGACGATGCAATTCAGGAAAGCAGGAACCATGGACACCTGCTGTCCCTGCTCTCCCCCATGGCAGAAGACAAAGGCAGAATGTAACTGCGTGTAGCCAGAAGATATAGGATAGCGTCAGGGCAAAAAGTAGAGGCCCTGGACTGTAATGCCTGTTCTGCTTCAGTCACTCCCCTCTGAGCCTCTGTCAACATTCCCAGACACCCAAGTCCTCATGCCAAAACTTCCCCCCAAGGCAGCCGAGGTGGGCAGCCAAGGAGGATGCTGGCTCCTAAGCTGATCTCTGGTTAACAAGGCCACCCTCATACCAGGGTAGGGGGCAAGATGGTCCCACATGGGTGCAATTTCTTAAGGAACAGGTCCCAGGTTTCTGGGAACTGTTTTCCCTTCACCCCAAGCAGATCTCACCAGGCCTCTTGGAGCGAATGGTCTGCCGGATCATGAGAGACATGGCATCCCGCAGGTCATCACTGGTCTTGGCGAGACACCACCCATCCCGTTCTGTGCAGGAATTCTCTGTCCCGTCATTGCGGTGAATGATCTTCTGCAACCTGAAGGCAGGGGAGAAGGAGTAGGATATGAAATTCCAGGGTGGGGTCTCTGATAATAGGTACCTGTAATTAGTCTTGGCAGAGGTGTGGTTGTGTTTAGAAAACTATACTTATGAGAAGCCTACAGAGATAAATGTGACCATGAAGAACACCCATTAGAGCATATATCCCCCAATGGGGTCTTTAACCTGTGTGGTCCCTGGACCCCCTCCAACTGTACACAAAGCTGGAGGGTATATGTGCACACTCTTCTGGTGAAACAGTGTTCACAGCTTTCACCAGATTTTTAAGGTGCATAAAATACACTTGCCCATCTACTCCATCTTCCCCATCCCAGTCCCTCTACCAACACCCAGAAGTTTTTTTTAAATACCACTAAGAACAACTGGATTAAAGTTCCTGGGTACTGATTTAGACCCTTCCACTAACATAGGGGATTTCAGCTGAGGTTCAAGGCCTCCTCTCAGCCCCCACCCCCCTACTCCCTACCCCTGCCAACAGTTGAGTTCTCCCTGGCAGGTCCAAATCACATGCCACCTGCAGGGTGTCTGCACTTTTTGCAGGGAGAAAATGCATGAATTTCAGTCTCCCTAAGAGGTCTGTGACCCTAAAGGTTAAGAATCACTGGCCCAGGCCTGTTTGTCTCTGTAAAGGGTTTAGTCAGCCCTGGGAGGATTAGGAATCGCCCCACAAATGCTCATGTGACAAAGGAGGAGGACAGGGCAAAGAGTTAACAGCAAGAAATGCCTGCACCAAGTCCCAGCACTGCTGCTTTTTATAGAATAACTGGCTACTTAGAAGGGCAACTCAAGGTGGACACTGAAAATTGTTCCTGAGGACAGGAGAGTTCAAGCACAGCAGAATCTAGCAGCAATAGCCTAACACCAAGACAGTTGGAGTCTTCTTTCAGAGAAATTAAGCTGAGAGGAAATGAAAAACTGTAGAAAACATGCCAGTACTCGCACTGCCCTATAGTCCCACGTTCCCCACCTCTGTGTTCCAGGACCCCTCATGTACGTACTCTTCCACATTCAAATCGCATAACTGATAGAACATCTGTCGATAAGGTGGCAGGGCCCCCTCCCGGAAGATATAGACCGAGTCCTGCGAAAAGGAGGGGTGAGAGACAAGCAAGGTGAGCGGGAGCTTTTCCTTTGGGGCACGGTGGAGTTGGAGATACCTTCACTGTGGTCTGTCTCGGGCCCCTTCAATGCTGGTCATTGGCACTGGCAGGATTGGCTGTTCTCCTGGGATTCACGTGGGCAGGTAGGCCAGAAGCCAGTGAAAGCACGTGGGAAAAAAGAGCTCTAATTCCCCCCGGAGACTCTGGAAAGGGCAGACAGTGTAGCCAGGCACTTCAGGAGCCACCAGGAAAAACGAGAAAGCCTGGTGTGTGGTAGGCCCTGGTACTTCTGGGGTGGTTTGGTACTAGCCTTGGGCTAGGCCCTCCCTTCTGTGCCTTTTGTACTTTTATTTCTTGCTGACTTCCACTAATTGGTCATTGTACGGATCCCAACAAACTACCTGGACATATTTCCCCAAAAGAAAGCACAGTCATTAATGAGTATCAGTTTTCTCTTGTCCCACTACAGGCAGGTCAAACTAGATGTATGGATGACTGCCTGTAAATTAGAGTAGTTAAGGGTGAAAAAGATCACTCAAGCCATAACCTAGTTGCTACTAAGAGAACAAAGGTCTAGAAAACCTAGGAGAGTAGGCCTAGGACCTAAGGTGGCAACGGAAGGCAGAGTGTCCACTCACATAATTTCTGTCCCTCCCTCTCTCCATTCTGCTGCATTTACACTCAGTATCACCCAATACATCACGCGGTGCTTCCAGGAAGTTAACATGCCCTGCTCTACCTCCCCACAAGATTGTGGGGCAGCTCCAGGAGCTCAAGTCTGGAAAAGGCCTGTGGAAACTGCCAATGAAAACTGACTGTACTAATGAAAAGTGAGCCCAGAGGGCACGGCCCTGGGTTCCTTGTCCATTTCTGGGGTCCAAAAGATCTAGTTTGGCTCCATACTTGTGTACATACCAGATTCTGGTAATCCAGTAACGACCATGAGCCTCACTGAGGCCCAGGCACATGAAGAGCATCCAGACATTCTTGTTGGTGTCAGACCCTTTCTGTAAGTTGCCACCTTTCTGCACAGAGGGTCCTCAAAACTTGCTGGCCTAGGGGGTTTGCACCTGAATTTTCACCCTCAGTTTTTTGGTATTTTTTCCCAAGGTAGAAGTGGTACATAGGCACTGAGTGGGCAGCGCTCCCTTCCATCCAAACCCCCAACCCAGTGTGATCCACAGAGCTTTCAGAGGGAGCAAGGTGTGTCTCGCCCTATACAACAGAGATAGATACCATCATCTCCACCCTCCACCCTCCACCCTGGCAGCTCTCTCCCAGGGCTGAAGGGGCACCCACCTTGAGCTTATATTTGTTGGTCGATTTCCGTGCACTGGCCATTCCTGACTGACCCAGGCCCTGCTTCAGGCTGTGCATGTTGACAAGCTGACTGGCTGCAAGAGGACATTGGCAGAGCTCGGAATATGGCAGACCAGTGGTGGAAAGTGTTCCTCCCAACCACCCTGCCCCGCAACTCCTGCCCAACCCAGTCCCCTCCTCACTGAGAGCTAGCCAGCAGGGTCCTGAGGGGACTTCCTTGGGAAGCCTCCCCTCCTCTGGCTGTCCTGATGCCCATCTTCCTTGGCATGAGTGGTGAGGTCAAATCACTCCTCCACCTGCAGGGCCGCCCTTCTGCAGAACGATCCTGAGTCACTTACGTGTCTTTTTGACAGTGATGGGCAGGCTGTAGTTGTACGTGCTGCGCTTTGCCTTGACAGGCATGTCATTGGGGGCATAACCTACAGACAGGGGAGACTGTGTCAAGTGAGGGTGGGTACAGAGCCCTGATCTGACAAACAGCACTGGCTTCACCATAGAGGCGGGATGACAGCTCCAGAGAAAGGGGACTCCAGGCTCCCATACCACTGGGGGTAATAGTAGCCCCCACTTTCTAACACCACAGTACTAGGGACAGGCATTAACTAGATGCCTGGCACATATTACATGAGCCATAAGTAATCGATGAATAAATGAATGAATGACTCAGAAAGGTTCAGTAATTTGTGCAAGGTCACGGAGCTGGTCAATGGTAAAGTCAGGATTAAAGTTCAGATCTTAATTCTATTCCATTCTGTAGCAAACAAATTCTTGTCATGAGAGAAAAAAAGGCTATTTTATCCTCTCTATGTAAACATATGTTTCTTTTACAAAAAGAGAATGCTAGAAACAGAAAAAAGAAAGAAAACAAAGTTTTAGGGATATTTACCATATTTCATTCCACAACGGATTCGGAAATCAAGGACTTGATAAATCTTGGCATCTGCGTTTTTTCGGGGATCATACCCATATCGAATCCACAGGCTTCTCCAGGGGCCTGTTATCTGGAGACAGTAAAGGTGGAGTCAAGGCCATGGCATCCTGGGGTGTCCTGGGTGAACAAGCACCAATCCCTGGCTCCCTCAGAGACACAGGTCCAGGTCCCCGTGGTGCCCAGGTGGAGGCAGAACTCCACAGGGAGGCCAAGCACCCTAAAGAGAACATGGCCCTGGAATCACACCCAGCTCGGCCACATGCAGCCTGTGGCACCTCAGACAGGCCAATGGACCTTTCCAGATCTTGGGCTTCTTGTCACATGGAGATGACGACAGCACCCATTCTCAAAACTTTTGTGAAAATTAAGTGAGAAGTTTTTTCCATGGCACCTGGCACCTAGTAAATGTTCGATACATCATTTGGATATGCTCTGCCTCCAAATGCTTCTCCTGAAGTCCCTCTGTCTAGGAGGCAACGCTAAGAGGCAGACTTCAGCTCTCAGCTTTCTGAAGTCCAATGGGACAAGAGGGCTCTCCACAGTGATGAGACTTTCTTGTGCCCCACCACCTGGCATCAGCCCTCATGGACACATCTTCTCTGGCCTCCCAAATGCTCCAGTGAGGGGACCCATGGCACACAGGGTCCTTTTCCTACCAACACCTTTGGAAACTTCAGTAGTGATACCCTTTCCCTTATACCCTTGGACAGAGTCAAAGGTGAATCTGCACATCCACCGAACCCTTCAACCCATTGGGCACTATGGTTAGGGGCCCAGGCGCTACTGCCAGAAAGGCAAGGGTCCCTCTGTGGCTCTGCCACTCAATGGCTGTACAACCTTGGCCAATCATGTCACCTCTCTGAACCTAGGATTTTCCTCACATAAAAAGAGAAAACTGCTGCCACCCTCCCAGGGAGGAAGAGAGAACATGACGAACAGGCATACCCTGGAGATAATGCGGGTGGCTTCAGTTCCACATCATTACAACAAAAAAAATTTTGCAATAAGGTGAGTCACATGAATTTTTTGGTTTCCCAGTGCATGTGAAAGTTCTGTTTACACTATACTGTAGTCTTTTAAGTGTGCATAGCAATATGTCTAAATAAACAACGTACATACCTCAATTAAAATGTGACAAAGAGATACTAAATGAGCACATGCTGTCAGAAAAATGGCACTGACAGACCTGCTCGATGCAGGATTGCCACAAATCTTCATGTAAAAATCGCATTATCTGCAAAGCTCAATAATGTGAAGTGCAATAAAATGAGGTATGCCTGTACATACAATGCTTAACCCAAGGCCTGGTCCTTAGGAAGTTCTCAATACAAGATTGTTAAAAACATATAATTCTTTCACTTAAAAATTAGGTAATTAATCTTTAATCCTCAAATCATCTAATTATGGCCAAGGGTGTTACTGAAGATGTGGAAGAGAGCTCCCTGTAACTTTTCCAGAAGCACACACAGAGGTGAAAACCTTCCCAGTTTTAGAAACCATCCTGTGCGGTGTCAGAACAGAGAGCCACCTGTCTTTACTGTCACTGTAAGATTAGGAATCAAGGACAACCTGGGTGGAAGCGAAGGTTGGGGAACAGGCTGACACTCACCATATAATAGGCCATGAAAGGAAGCAGGATCTTGAGCTTGTCGGGATGGACGCTGATGTTGGCCTTGAGAGCATTACGTGACCAGATGGGACGGATGTCAAATAGCTGGGGAAGGTCAAGGGCAGAGGCTGAGATAAGCAAATGCAGATTCCCACCCTGCCAGTCTTTCCTGCATGATCTGGGCCCGAGTGGGCAATTCCAGAGAAGAACGTGCTGAGAGCAGGGGTCTGAACAATCCACTCCTTAAGCTTCAGCAGGGAAGAACCTCTCCAGAGCTGTGGCCCTCACTCACTCATCCCTTCACTCAGAAACTAGGACTGCATGCCTGGAATGTGTCATTTGCAGCTGTCAAGGTCTAGGGGTCTTGAAATGAACTCCAGGGACAAGGCTCTTATCTTTATACAGCTCGGAAAATATCCAGGGGAGCTGGAGCATGGCCTAGAAGGAAGTGGCAAAATTCTGGGAGCATGAGCAGCAGTCTCCAACCTAGATGGCAGAATGCCTGAGTTGGGATATCCTGAAGGCCATAGGGGATGCCCCTCCCAGGGAAGGATGGTGAAACACCCAGGGTGGCTGGAGGGTAGAGGCCTGGAGACAAAGCACCTTATACGCAACGTTAGGAATGTGGGCTGTGTCAGAGGACAATGAGGAGCCACGGACAGAGGGGTTTTACTGTTTTTATTTTTTTTAAACAGGGAGTGATTGCTAGAAATTAAACAAGGTATCCACATAGGGGCTGTAAAAAAGACTTTCTAAGGGAACAATGTGAAACTTCAACTTAACAAGGGGAGAGTCCCAGTTAGCCAGTGATTTGACATCACCATGAACTCGCTGTTCATACCTGTGAGAGCCCCAAGGAACATAGGACTTCACAGAATCTGCAAGCTAGAGAAGGCAGAATGCCACTTCCTCCCACAGGCAGTACACATGGACAGAGTTCCAGCTCCAATAAAGAAAAAGTGCTGTGGTCAGGCCCACAGCAGGTGCTTCCTTTGGTTTGTTGGAATGAATGAATGAATAAATGAAAACTTCCTGCACCCCAGAGCTCCAAATTAAAGTTGCATTTGGACAATACACCAATTTTTTCACGATCTCTAAGGGGCCTCTTAAAAATTCTAAACAGTATTTTTAACTTCGGAAATGCACAGCTTAGTTTCACATGGCTTTTAAACATGACATCTGGAGGTGTAAATTTCCCATGTACTAATGAACCAGTTTAATAAAATAAGCACACGAAACGGAAGCACAGCCAATCCATAATGACACAGGTCTGACAGGGAACAGCTGGGTAAACTCAAGGTGGCCAGAGGCTGGGACCCAGAGGGGCAGGCAGGGCACAGAACGGGGCTCACCTTTCTCAGCTCCTCCTCCACCTTCCGGTCCATAGGGTTGGTGCAGATTCTCTTCCACGTCTGGGCTGCAGCCTGCAGTGGCTGCACAGGCACGTCATCATCCTCAAAGTTCACAAAAATGGCGTTGTGGGGGCGCCGGGCCCTACTCAAGCCAATCAGGTTCTCACCCGAGATGGAGGGGATGTTGTAGCCTTCCCTGGGGGGCAGTCAGAGTCAGTGAGGACCACAGAACAGAGAATGATCACTGGGGCAGGCCTGGCAGAGCAGGCTGGGCACCCACCAGGCCTGACATGCCAGGGGCCCGTCTTTGTGTGCCTTTTCCTGAAAATCTGGATTAGGGCGAGGATCTCAGAGCTGGCTGCCGAAGGCAGGAGCCTATGTTTTCAGGCTGATGACTGAACAGCAGAGGGCAGTGATTATCTGTGACTCTGAAACTGGGCAAGGCCAAAAGGTCCCAGCTAGATCTGGTTGAATCAGAGAATCCATCTTCCCCAGAGGCTGGGGTATGGGGAAGGGCACCCTGTGATGAGGCCAATGGCCTCACAACTGCATCAAATCATACACTGCATACACTGCACTGTCTAGCCAGTGAAAACCAGAAACAATCTAAATTCCCATCGCCAGGAAATGATGAGATTAACTAAGGCAAGGCCAGACAACAGAAAACAGTCAGCTACCAAAGGGTCACTGATGACATGACATTTACTTTTGTTTTAACTGTGTAATTCCATTTATATGAAATGTCCAAAATATACAAAGCTATAGAAGCTGAAGGTATACTGTGGTTGCCTGAGGTTGGGGAGGTTGGGGATTACAATGAGAAAGAGAGTGACTGCTAATGGGTACAGGACTTTTTTTGGGGATGATCAAAATGTTCTAAAATTTATTGTGGTGGTGACTGCACAGCTCTGTGAATACACACAAAAACCCACTGGATTTATACTTTTAAAGGGTGAATTGCATGGCATATGAATTGAATTATATCTCAATGCAGCTATTAAAAAGAAAGAAGCTACTAAAAAGATGAAACATAAAACACAGAAAAGAGCTCAGGGAAGAAATGGGAAGGAAAAGGAGACATGGAATGTGAACTGGAAAGAAGTTAAACCCCCCACAAAAACCATGACAATGAAGCCATGCAGTAGACACTGCTGAAATGACAGCTACATAGAAGACTGGAGTAAGAAAAACGAGCAAAATGAAATAAAAAGAATTAGAAGTCAGCAAAGGTGAGCTTGCTTATGCATACTGAAGTCCCCTTGGAGGAAAACTAAAATAAGGACAGAGAACAAATATATGAACATAGATTTCCATTGAAAGGGCACACCAAAAACTACAAAAAAGTGACACAGATGAAAATATCCAGATATAACCTAGCAAAGTTTTTAGACTTTAAAAATAAAGAATTACAGGAGTAGCCAGGAAAAAAGATCAAGTCCCTTTAAAGGGGGAAAAATCCAACATTCAGCACTAGAAAGCAGTTCAGCAAGACTTACCACACTACCTCAAAAAGTGTGTGACCCAAGAATTTTAATTTCTAGCCACTGCCATTAAAGTAAAAGCCACAGGCATATTTAAATACATAAGAACTAAGGAACTACTGTTTCCATGAATCTTTCTTATTTTTGACATTTACTTTTAAATGATTCACTTATTTAACCTTCAAAACCATCCTATGAGGAAGAACCATCTTATGATGTAGTAATTGAGGACATAGGGATTAGGAAACCTGCCCAGAGTCAGAATTAGGAAGCAAAAGAGCTTAGATTCCAACTCGGGGAGTCCACAGAGGCCACATTCTTAACCACTCACCCTACCATCTCTCCAACACAGTGCATCAAGTCTTTGGTTTTAGAAACATTTTGACAACGTATAAGTGAATGAACAAAGGACATTATCAATGTTATCATCATATAGCATCGAGGTTAAAAGCAAGAGTTCTAGAATCAGCCATTCTTGGATCCATTTCTCTCTCCGTGTTGGCACAGAACACTTCTAGGAGAATGTTTCCCAAAATTCACAGTGGTTAGGCAGGATTTCAGAAAGGTCAAATTATATAAAAAAGCAGAGAGAAAGGTATAAAAAAAAACAACCCACTAACTCATCAGCAACTTCAACAATTATATCATATGGATAACCATGTTTCATTAGTATCCTGTCCCACATCCACATATTTTGAATTATATTTTTATATATTTCCTGTACATTATACAATTTAATTCAGGTGATTACGTTTCCATTTTGCCTTAATTTCCCACGAGTACATACTATTTTCATATTTAGAACAAAGTCATTTTCACATTGGGAAACAAAATTTAAAAGATGGGATCAATACTGTGCCTTTGCTTTTACACAAATGCACTAGAAACTATCCTGGTCATTTGCTTCAATACCCTGTTTTCTGAGACACCTTCAAAATCCAAGACAACGTGAAGCAGGAAAGCTCCTGGTGGCTCACTTCAGAGATAAGCAGCACAAAGGAGATAGACAACCCGCCTGGTTTGGCATTGTAGGAAAGGGCCCACAAGTCTGTCTCCACTGGCTCCCTGCCCTCTGCAGCATCTCTGGCTTTGGACATCTTCATGCAGTTACCAGGATTCTAAGGTGTGTGGAGAACTGCAGCGTAATGAAGGGAGCTGACCACAAAGTCAGTGGGACCACCCTGAAGGGCTCACCTGATGAGTAGGAGGGGTTGAACTGCCTCAAGGAGGAAGGACCTGGCCAGGCCAGCATCCCTGCCTCTCCTCTGCCCACCTGGCTTGTGGACCCAGGGATGGTCCAGCAAGGCAGCAGCCAGGCCTCACCCTTCCCTGTTCTTGTGTACCCAGTTAGGCCAACAGAACAGGAAAATCGATAGCAGCCCTGGGAGAAAACGCAGGTTCTTTCTACATGCTAGAAAACCCATAAACCACATGGAGAGGAAAAAGGGCCCACAAGGCCAAGGGCAGCCAGGCTCTCTTCCCTCATTTCCACCCCAAAGCCTTGGGAATGGCTGCCAGCTGACCCCTACGGGGCAAAGAAGTGCCTCACTCTGCCACCCAGTGCTGGAAGCTGGCAATGCAGAGGGGTGCTCTATTTTCTTTGATAAATATTTGTCTGTTTCTGACAACAAGAATAATTTGCTTGTGTATGTGTTTATGTGGGAGTGTGGGGGAGGGCAGGCCGAATCAAAACATTTCCAAAATATGTCGCTTTAAAAAAATGTATATTACCCCCTTGCATGTGGGATAGTATATACATAGAAAATTGCCTATATCATTCAATGTGCAAATGTATAGTTCCATGAGCAAAAGCAGGGAGCTGATCATGACATGATTTTCCTATTTTTTTTTTTTTTGCATGGGCAGGCACCAGGAATTGAATCTGGGTCTCCAGCATGACGGGTGAAAACTCTGCCTGTTGAGCCACCGTGGCCCACTCTGACTGATTATTTGTAATTATACATTTCTATAATGTCTTGATTTCTTCCAATAAGCACAATACACTCTTGTGATCAGAAAAAAAAAAAGAGAAAGAGGAATGCTACAGATTAAACAAACCTGAGAGACATCAATCAAAAGCAAATGTGGAGCAGAGCGACAGTGGCTCAGTGGCAGGATTCTCACCTGCCATCTGCCATGCTGGAGACCCAGGTTCACTTCCTGGTGCCTGCCCATGCAAGGAAAAAAAGCAAATGTGGCCCTTGTTTGACTCCTGAGTCATTTCTGAGGCAACTGAGGAAAACTCAACAAGTACTGGGTACTGGATGTTATTAAAAAACATTGTTAGTTTTGTTCAGTATGTTAATAGTATTACATTTATGTTAAAAAATAAAAAATCTTGGGTGGGCAATGGTGAGATCTGGGTTCAACTCCCGGAGCCCACCCATGCCAAAGTAAATAATAAAAATAAATAAATAAATAAAAATCTTTCCCTGTTATACAAACATATTAGCATATTGATTAGTGAAGTCCTGTGATGCTGTGGGTATGGAATCAAGGGAAAGATGAAACAAAAACAGTACAGCAGAATATTGCTAATTATTGAAGCTGGTGATGGATACATGGGGGTTCATTAAACAATTCTATTTTGTGTATGCTTGAAACTTTCCATAATACATTGTTTTTAAGGCATAGATCAAAAAACCTTGTCCTTAGGGTAAACCTAAGCCCTTTCCCAGGGGCTAGAAGACTCCCACTCCTACCATGCTCCCCCTGCCTACTCTGCTGCCAGGGCACCAGCCTTTCTACTGTTTCTGAATGTGCTGACACATGCCCGCCTCAACGCGTTTGCACACGATAATCCCTGGCCTGGAAGATTCTTCCTCAGATCCTTACCCGCCTGATTGTGTTATCACTCAGGCCTCAGTTTCAGATATCGGTGCCTCAGAGGACCTCCCTGACACCATTAACTCCCAGTCACACTCGCTGTCCCACAGCATTCATTTAGACACAAAGCACTGATCTGTTTACCTGTGTGCTGTCCATCTCCCCAGCCCCCGGAAGGGAGCTTTGTCTGCTGCACTGTCCACCGGCACGGGGCTCAGGGCAGTGCCCTGGGCCATGAAGCATTAACTGGAGGCAATATTTAATGAGAGAAAGTTCCCATCCTTCTTCCCTCCAGAGAGAATTGTTTTGAGCCTAATCTTTCAGATTTCTGTAGACATCTATTATCACAATACAATTTATCGGTATACCACATAATTTGTTTTAAAACCCATCTTATTAATAGAACAAGGAGTCCTGAACATGTCCCAAGTCAGTACCTAGAGCTGATTTCCTTAAAGGCTGCATGGTGGTTCTGGACACAGATGGACCATATTTATTAACGGACTCATCATCCATTTAGTTTATCAAACTCTGCCAGGTACATTGCTCTAAGTGCTTTAAAAATCGTAAGTCATTTGATCCTCATAACAATGCTTGGAAGTAGGTACCATTATTATCCTTTCTACAGGTGGGGAACAGTGGCACAGCGACATCAAGCAGCTTACTTGAGATCATATATTCACAAGTGGTGATGCCAGGACTTGAATGCAAGCAACTGAGCACCAAAGACTGGGCACCTCACCACCACAGCAAGTTTATCCATTTCCTGCTGCTGCCGACAATTGATAAATGTTCTCAAAAATATATCTATGAGCACTTTTGTGAGAATCGCTGTGAGATAAATCCCTAGAAGTGTGACTGCTTGTTCAACAAGGAAGAACTTTTGAAATGCTAATAGATATTATATTGCCAAAGTGTTCTCCAAAATGTCAGTCTCATTCTGGAATCCATTTCAGTAGGATGTCTGTCTTATACCTCAAGATAAGTGCTTTCTGGGATGGGTCCTCAAGTTCAAAGGCAACATTCCCAATTCACTCTCTGGGGTGTGGGGAAAGGTCTAAGCAAAGCCACCAAGGTGGGGCAAAAGGACCTGAGTTTCAGATGCTTCTATTCCAGCCACCCTGCTTCTGGAGGCACTGTGCAAACACTGCAGGGGAGGCTGGGGGCGCTGGGGCCATGGGCTTTGTGCAAAGCTGACAGTCCCTGGCCAGCCAGAATGGACATGCTCTCCAGCTACCCAAATCAGCAGGCAATGTAACTTGCCATATTTTTGGAAGCTAAAACATGCTACAGAAAAATTCTTCAACAAAATTTGTTATGGATCATTTTTCAAAATTTCTTTCTCCTTTCATTTAGCTGTTTTTACTAATCTTGCTGCTCTTTCACTCAGTCCACAAATACTGCTTGAGTAACTCTTCCATGCCAGGATCTGTTCTAGGTTTAGGATTATGGCAGAGAACAAAACCAGCCAAATCTCTCCCTTTAAGGAGAATATATTATAACTTGGGAAATTTTCTACTTTTGTCTTTTTTAATATAATTTGAGAAAAGCAAATAAAAATAAAGACTGTGGCACTGAGCAATGAGCAATGCCTGTAGTCAGACCCGGATTTGAGTACTAGCATGTCTGACTTGGGTGTTTTACTTAATCTGGATCTCAGTTTCCTCAGTTGTAAAATGAGGTTGATATAAACACTGTGGGATCTCTATAAGGATTGGAATAGAATGCACGTACCATGTTTCTCCCACAGGAATACTAACTGGTTGCAGAGGTGGTAGATGTTATTAATATCAAGTCCGGAATTTTCAAACTTTTTAAAAATCTTTTCCCAAGACTTTTATACAAGAGGAATCCTATTCCTTATGTCAATGTGGGGCTGGTAGCCAATGCAAAACCAACATTTGAAAATGTCCAGGCCTGCTTTTCCAACAACCCCTAGGATCTCTAATTATTTCACAGTCTAAATGTGAAAAAAAAGAAAGGTAAACACCGGCCTATGGCCTCGTTAGGCATGAGTACTTTGAGGTACATTGGGGGTGGGGAGATGAGTTATGGCTACAGGTCCATTCTACACTTTTCACAACACTTAGTGTAGTAGAAACCCACCACTTATTCAAGAGATACCAAGAACCTGTTCTCAAAAAGCGTATGTTCTAGAGGGGACAGGTCAAACACAAGTACACAACAAACAAGTAAGATTTGTTTAGAAAGTGACAGCCACTTTGAGGGAAATATCACTAGGAGACTGGCCTGAACCTCTACCTGTATGGAGGCAAAAGAGGAAAGGGCCAAAGGCTGGCTTTAACTGAGGCTAGGGTTTTGTATGTGTGTGTGTGACAGAGGGGGAGGAGGCTGAGGAATTGTAAAGATGCCAGGTAATCTCTGCCAAGAGGGGCAGACGAGGTGGGAAAGTGCCAGGGTCCAAGGACACATGTTGTGGGATCACTTGCCATGGGACCCCCAGGATAGGAGAGGGGTCCGAGTGGGGCATTCAAGTGACATTTCTTAGGTAGTGTCATTACAGTAAGGTCCAGAGAATGGCTGGTCAGCAGTGACCAGGGGATTACACCAAAGAGGCCATTTCTCAGTAAGAAGTCTCAAGTCCCACAGCCAAGTTCTCTGCACTTTAAGGGCCTGGGAATGAAACCAAACTAGTTATCACATGGGCCACCAATTGCTGAAGGTTTTTCTCTCTACTTAGTCCTCTGCTAAGAACTTCAAATGCTTTATTTTATTTAATCCTAACACCTCTATTGGGTAGATAGTAGTGTTAACCCATTTTAAAGACAGGGAAACTGAGAGTCAAGACAGGCTAAGTGTGGTATGCAGGAAGCCTCCCATCTTGTAAGCAGTAGAGTCAAGCCTCAGACTCAGGCCCTCCAACTCCAGTGCCCTTGCTCTGAACCCCAACACAGCAATGTGCAGTAGGAGGGCCATACCGGTGCTGTGTCTCTGGTCGGTAGAAGTAGTCCACTGGGTTATCCAGCCGGGAGAAGATCGGCGGGGGGATGTAGAGAGGCAGCTCCTGGTTGAAGAACTCCTTCTTCTCGGGCTTGAGCATGACTACTTTATCATACATTGATGTGTGCCTGCCGCCTGCTTCCGTGTGCACAGCCAAGTACTGGAAGTCAGACATTCCTGGATAAAGAAGCAGGCAGACGGTGGGTGCCATGACCAGGGAAAGCCACATCTTACAGAGATACATCCAGGAACTGACAACTGCCACACACCAATCCCCACATCTCTTTAGGAGGGTGCTGAGTGTGTGGTGTAGCTGATTCTGCCAGGGCAATCGATGGTGGCAGAAAGGCTTCTGCAAACTTGGCTTAATACCCCTTCAAGAAACTTTGATAAATATCATCTTGGGGTTGCTATATGACAGGTGAGCATGAAGTCTAGATCAGTGCTTCTCATAATATAACATGCATTTTCATTACTTCAAAAAAAAATGGAATGTGCATGCATGTGAGACAGACTCTGAGAAACTGCATGTCTAACATATGTCCAGCCCAGCCCTTAATGGGCATCTTCTCACTGAATCTTCACAAGGACCAAATGAACTCCCAGTATACACACATACAAGGAGATTAGGACATAGGGAAGCTGTATTACCTATTCAAAGACACTGACAGAGCTCAGGTACGCACAACTCCAAAGTCTCTGCTCCTTCCTGTACCATCCTATATCTCTCACTACATACCCCCACCCCCACCCCTTTACTGACTCCTCATTAGGGCTCCTTGTAGGTTGCAAACTCAACTGACAACCCCATGGAAGACATCCAGTCTGCTAAGAGTTTCAAGGAGGATGAAGTCCTAAGGAATAGAGGTGATCTTGGAAGACCTCAAAGAGGAGGCAAGACCAGCAGCAGTCAAGACTGAGAGAAGGTATCCAAGAAACTGGAATTGAAAACTAGAGGCCTGCCAACCAGTTTTACTAGGCCCTTCACAATGGTTTTACTACAAATATGGAGATGTCTGACAGAACTCTAGATTTCTAGCTTCTCTGAAGAACTAAGAAGATGGGGCAGTAATTTTCCCAGAGTCTCCCAGGGAACTGAAGGCTGGAAGGAGGGAAAGACTTCCTCCTGGATGAAGTCTGGGCTTTGCAATTCCATATAGCCCTTGCCCCTTATCCCCTGGGCATATCCCACTTGTGGAGATGAGTTGCCAAACTTCTGTAGGCAATTGGGACGGCAAGCCCTGAAGTAAACTAAAGCGGCAAGAGTGGACTGTACAGTTACCCTGAAATTTGTAAATGGTGGAGATGATACCAAGACTCTCCATCTCAAATGTGACCTCAGAGCAGGCCTCAGCCCCTGGTACCCCTCTCCGTTGCTTCGTCTTCCTCCTGATCCGGAGCAGCAGGCTGCTGGTACTGAAACGATTGGCGCACACAGGATGGCAGTAGGGGTCCTTGGGCCGGAAGTACAGCTCCAGCCTCTTGGTGGGGTCTGTGTAGATCTGTAATGAGAGGTGGAAGAAGAATGGAGTGAAGTAGTAACCAGATAGACAGCCTCATAGGAAGCTGCTCGTCTCTCAGCAAAAGCCTAATAATGAGACAGGTGACTCAGGAAGGACCAGAAGGCTCATGTTGTATTATGAATTCTTACTTCCCCAAGGACTCAATTTTCAAACCCAAGTATCTTAGTTTATTTAGTGGAGAAAATGAGGACAAATAAACTTTTCCTTCTAAGAGGTTGCAAGGTTAGATATAACAACCAACAAATAAGTAGAAGTCACCATTTAGCAAGTGCCTATTCAACGTGTGGGCATTATGGGACTCTTCTGGCAATGTTTCAAGAGTTTACCCCGGAATCAACTGAAGTTTGGGGGGTGAATGACTTATCCAAGGCTACCTACTCTAGGAAATACCCACCCCAAAAGGTCTTGGTATTCAGTCTCATATACAAATATTTCTAGGTCCAAAGAAGATTAAATCAATCACTAACAATTATTCTGGCTTTGACTAGCTGTTACCTATCCTTTCTAAGCCTGGGTTCCTTCCCCTTAAAACAGAGATAAGAACAGACCTACCTCATGGAATAGTTATAATGATTCAATGAAAATGTGTAAAGTACTTAGCTTGGTGCCTAACTCAACACTTGACACCTGTCACCTACATTCTGAATGAACAAATGTCTGTTCTATAACAGGTAAGAGGGACTCAGCATCGGATGTGTGTGTGTGAATGCACCAAGAATGTGCACTGTGACCAGGATCATCTACTGGCTAGTCTTCTGGCTCTCCACTCCCGAGAGCAGGGCCTAGCCCTTAGTAAGTACTCGGGAACTAACTACTGAATGAAAGAAGGTTAAAAAAGAGCTCCAATCCCCAGGAATCCCTTCCTCATGAAACACATCTCTGGGTCCTACTGGGTGGGAATAATCCCAGACATGGGCCTAGCATAGAGAAGGTACTCAAGGAACAGAATGGAATGAATGAATGACCAGGCTCCCTTCCCAAAGGACTCACACTGAAGCTGGGTACAGATATCCTTGGGGTTAAGGAGAGTATGGTCTTATGGCTCAATCGCACATTTGATAAATATTTATGTATAGATGTCAGCACAGGAGAGTACAAAAGAGACAAGATCCCTGCGCTCATGGTGTTCACAGTCATAGGGCCAAGCGCCAAGACAGACAATAAATATATTAGAACACGATTTTAGATTGGAATCAGCAGAATGAACAGGCAGATGTTAACTGCTAGAGGCCACTTAAGTTAGGGTGGTCAGGGAAGGCCTCTCTAAAAACACACGGTTCAAGATTTGGTACATATAAAAGCACTTAAACGGAGCCTAACACGATGTAAGAGCTCATCCGAGCTTCCCTACTTGCTTGAACAAGTCTCTTCAATTTCCTTGCAAAACACAGATAATGTAGATAATGGACAGTTTCTACTTGGTAGGGTTCTAATGCGGATCAAATGTCAATAAAGTATCTAGAACCATAGCTAACGCAGAATAAGATGTCAGCTAACACTACTCTTTGTGTGTGTGTGTGTTTTTTTTACATGGGCAGACACCGGGAATCGAACCCGGGTCCTCAGGCATGGCAGGCAAGCATTCTTACCTGCTGAGCCACCGTGGCCCTCCCACAACTCTAATTACATACATAACACTTCGTCACCCTTTCAGGTAGGTCACTGTCCTTAAATGCCCCGGTGCCTCAGCTTTCTACACTATAAAATGAGACTAAAGCTGTCCAGCTCATTCTGCGGAGCTGCAGTTGAGCTGCTCCTGGCAGGATGCCGACGGTGCGGTTCGTATCTGGGAATGAGATGGCAAAGATATCCCCCTTGGGTTTTCCCCACTGTCCTTATACCACTGCTCCCCGGGAAACACGGCGCATTCCCGGTGGTCTCCCAAAGCAAAGCCCCGACCCACTGGCCGATCAGAGCCCGCCTACTGATCGGTTGCCAGGGAAACTACCCCGGGTGGCCCCTCCCCTCCAGCCATAATTCCTTGACCCCGTCCCTCCTGCATTGTTCCCGAGACTCCCAGCTCCTTACCCGGGAGACGCCTTCCTCGCCGCCCAAAGTCGTCAGCATCTTGGACACATCGCGCACCACGCCCGGGTACTCCACGCACACCATGCGCCGCTCCTGCCGCAGCTCCACTGGGACAGCAACCCCGGACCCCGCCTTCGCCGCCATCCTGCCAGTCTGGCCCGGCCCGCCGCGGCCAGTTCCTCAGCGGTTCCTCTCCGAGGTCTCGCCTCAGTGGTTCCGCGAAGGAATCGTTCCGGGCTCCCTCAACGCTCGCATCTGTCTAGATCTCCCGGGTTCCGCCACTCCCGAAGATCTCCAGGCAGCAGACGCCCGAGGAGAGCCTTTCTGGCTTTGGGAGAAACAACCGTTGCGTACTCAACTTTTTGTTTAAAATATAGATGGTTAGCCCGAGGGGCGGGGCAGGGCCTGACTCTCCCCACCTGTGAAGAGCCGGTAGGAGTGTAAATCACCAGCCAGCCGACGACCTTAGCCAATGAGAACGCCACATCCGAGCATATATTTTAGGCAGCATGTATTTTAGGCAATGAAAAGTCAGGACGGAGCCAGGTTCCCCGCTCACTCCATAGACTTTAGCCAATAGAGAGCCTAGAACAGCTCGGGGGCGGGTCCAGGAAGACTTCCGGTCCGCCCCCTTGCGTCAGGAGGGACCCAGAGACTAATTGATTTCCCGATACCCAAGCTCGTGTAGGGGGTTGCTCTGGCCTCGGGTCTCGCTTCACCTCCTGTCAGTCACCGCAGGGCGAGGCGTAGAGGTCGGGCCAAGTTTGTTCAGGAAGTGGCGGGAATTGGGTGTTAAGTTCCTGTCCCCGCAGCGCTCAGAATATCCCGAAGTGCCATTTATCTGGGACCTTGAGGCAGAATGCGGACTTTCACGGTTCATTATTAGGTAACTAATTATTAAGCGCCTACTGTGCGCTGGGCCCTATGCAGAACCCTAACAAGGAAGTAAGTAGCTGGGTTGAAGGGGCCGAGGGAATGGGTGGTACGAAGGCCCGAAAGCGCGAAACAGGTGGAGCATAGCCAGTCTAGGAAGAGACAGAAGACAAAAAACTGTAGGGAGCAAAGTGGGGGAAGAGGAGGGCTTTTTCTAAGTGCCATGGAGAGCCCTTTTAAGGATTTTAGACAGGGAGTGTCATGATTTGTGTATTGAAAAGCTCAGCCTGGTTGTGTGGAGAATGGATTGGAGAGGGCAAAAGAGGACCCGGATAAACTAACTAGGAGACTGCCTAATCCCAGTGAAAGGTGCTGCCCAGGCGAGAATAGTGGCAGTGGGAATGAAAGAAGGGACTGGGTTTGAGGTCATCAGGAGGAAAGGAACAATTGGGTATGGGTACCGCAATATTCTGAAATGATATTTGAATAAAAATACTACTACTTTGTTCTAGGTGGATTTAATAAAAATGTTTACCACCAGCTCTCCCTCCCCCACCCGCAAGGCGCAGCGGTAAGACCGCAATCCTCTCCTAGCAACACCCTTCTCCACAAGTGGCGCGGGGGAGAGAGACGATACCCACCGCCCTACACATCGTTTCCCCCTGCCCCCACTGAGCAGGGAGTACGGATATGGCTCCCCGCGCGTCTCAGGTGACCAGACAGCCTCCCTTTTCCTCAGCAGGGTGAGGGGCATCTATAGCCCGCTAACGTGGGAGTGGGAAACAGGGACATCCCCCCTTCCCGCACCCCCTCCCGCCGCCATCACCTCCGGAATGAGAGCGAGCCCTTCTCCCAGCTGGGCGAGGGCCTACCAACCCCTCAGTGGGGTGGACGGCGTGCCGGGGGCCTAGTTGAAGCAACAGGCGACCCCATCCCCCTCTCAGCAGAGGAATGCCGAGCCCCTAGTCCCTCCCGCTCTTCACCTCCGAAAAACGGGCCGAAGCCTGGGCGAGCGTCTGTACCTCACTCCACCCCCTGCGCCATTTTATCGCCCGACCTCTCCCACCCAGAGGCAGCCTGGCCACCGCCAGGTTGGGGTGGGGGGAGCAAACGGTGATTGGCAGGAGACTGCCTCGCCTCTGGGTGGGTTCTGCCTCGCCCGCGCCAGGCGCAGGCTCCGCAACCCCGCCCCCCCCGTACCGCCTACCCTGCCTTATGACTCCACCCCTTCCAGTCTCATCGAGCTGCTCGACTCTCTATTGTTCCTGACTCTTTCCGGGCCGCCTCCGGGTAGAGAAGTGCCCAGGTCAAACAAGCCGAGCGACGAGCTCAGCTAATGCAACCCGGCTGAACCCGCGTGACCGTTCTCCCCACGCGGTGGCGGCGGCGGCGGCGGCAGCGGCGAGTCTAAAGGGTACTGGTCTGGACACGCGAGACAGTGACACCGGAGCAATGGGGGATGCTCCGAGCCCTGAGGAGAAGCTGCACCTTATCACGCGCAATCTGCAGGAGGTTCTAGGAGAAGAGAAGCTGAAGGAGACACTGAAGGAGCGGGAACTTAAAGTTTACTGGGGAACGGCAACCACAGGCAAGCCACATTTGGCTTACTTTGTGCCGATATCTAAGATCGCAGACTTCCTGAAGGCAGATTGTGAGGTAACAATTCTGTTTGCGGATCTTCACGCGTATCTGGATAATATGAAAGCCCCGTGGGAACTTCTAGAACTCAGAACCAGCTACTATGAGAATGTGATCAAGGCAATGCTGGAGAGCATTGGTGTGCCTTTGGAGAAGCTTAAGTTTGTCAAAGGCACTGATTACCAGTTTAGCAAAGAGTACAGCTAGATGTGTACAGACTGTCCTCCCTGGTCACCCAGCATGACGCCAAGAAAGCTGGAGCGGAGGTGGTAAAGCAGGTGGAACACCCACTGCTGAGCGGCCTGCTCTACCCTGGGCTTCAGGCCTTGGATGAAGAATATTTGAAAGTAGATGCCCAATTTGGAGGTGTTGATCAGAGAAAAATTTTCACATTTGCAGAAAAGTACCTCCCTGCACTGGGCTACTCCAAAAGGGTCCATCTGATGAATCCTATGGTCCCAGGATTAACTGGCAGCAAAATGAGCTCTTCAGAAGAGGAGTCCAAGATTGATCTTCTTGATCGGAAGGAGGATGTGAGGAAGAAACTGAAGAAGGCCTTCTGTGAGCCAGGGAATGTGGAAAACAATGGGGTTCTGTCCTTCATCAAACATGTCCTCTTTCCCCTCAAGTCTGAGTTTGTGATCCTTCGAGATGAGAAATGGGGAGGAAACAAAACCTACACTGCTTACTCTGACCTGGAAAAGGATTTTGCTGATGAGATTGTACACCCTGGAGACCTAAAGAATTCTGTTGAATTCGCCCTGAACAAGTTGCTGGATCCCATCAGGGAAAAGTTTAACACCCCTGCACTGAAGAAACTAGCCAACGCTGCCTATCCAGATCCTTCAAAGCAGAAGCCAATGGCCAAAGGCCCTACCAAGAATTCAGAACCAGACGAAGTCATCCCATCCCGGCTGGATATCCGTGTGGGGAAAGTCATCAGTGTGGAGAAGCACCCAGATGCAGACAGCCTGTATGTGGAGAAGATTGATGTGGGGGAAGCAGAGCCACGGACTGTGGTGACCGGCCTGGTGCAGTTTGTGCCCAGGGAGGAGCTGCAGGATAGACTGGTGGTGCTGTTGTGCAATCTGAAACCCCAGAAGATGAGAGGAGTCGAGTCCCAAGGCATGCTTCTGTGTGCTTCTACAGAAGGGGTAAGCCACAAGGTGGAACCTCTGGACCTCCTGCCGGCTCTGCTCCTGGAGAACGAGTGTTTGTGAAGGGCTATGAGAAGGGCCATCCAGACGAAGAGCTCAAGCCCAAGAAGAAAATCTTTGAGAAGTTGCAGGCTGATTTTAAAATTTCTGAGGACTGCATTGCACAGTGGAGGCAAACCAACTTCATGACCAAGCTGGGGTCCATCTCCTGTAAATCGCTGAAAGGGGGGAGCATTAGCTAGCCAGCCTGACATCTTCCTCCTTCCTCCATCACCCTGACTCATCTACTGTCTCTTTAGTCTGTCTGTCCATCACCCATGTACCCATGTCCCAGGACACTGAAGCAGCAGGTCTGGAACTCCTTATTAGGTGTAGCGCTCTGTAAGAACCAGCTCACCCACCCCACAATCTGGGATCATCAGTCTGGCTGCCAAGAGAGGCTGACCTCCCAGGTGGTAATGAGGGTGGGAAGCAGCGGCTGACTTGAGAAATCTGGTTTCAATATATAACTCACAGAGACGACGATGCCACAGTCCTTCTAATTGGAAAAATACTGGTTTCCAAGTTTTCCTGGATTTATCCCAGCAGTTCTGCCTCTGGTTGGGGCCTAGGTCCTGGGGCCTGAACTGGGCTAATTATAACTTCTTTCCAACAGGAAATTGAGGGATTTCAAAAGGAAGAGAAAGGGGAAAGAGAATATCATGGCCTACCACCAACTGTTTGGCACCTTTCCCTTATGCCTGCCAACCCTGGGGGGTTGGTACTAGGGAGCCCCTGGTACTAGGGGGCAGGGCCTGCTCCAGGGCTCCTGGAATTTCCCTTGATCTGCTAGAGTGGGACACTCCCTAAACCAGCTGTGTGTTGATAGCATCAAGGGTGGGTAGGGTGGGGTGAATGGCACACAGCCGTGGCTCTTTCTCCAGAGAAGGTGTGGGGACATCTCCGTAAGGCCTTTCAAAATCAAAATCATTACCATCACTTATGAACTGAAATAAAATGTCTGAACAAGGTGTCTGACTGGGGCCTGTGAGCTGGACCGTCTTGGGCGAGAAGAACACAGGTGTGAAGCAGAAGCAGATGCTGGGAACCTCGCTGAGCCTGAGGCTGCTTGGATCTTGGACTTTTAACCCTGTAAATGGGAGGGAGGGGGAGTGGGAAATAAGGGAGGATGAGACACCTTGACTTTGGGTTTAATGCTTGCAGCAGGCAAAACAACTTCCCTTCAGTGTGAGCCCAAACTACATTCCTGTTCTTCCCCGTCAAGAAGCAGCAGCCACAATTCAGTTTTAATCATTTAATGAACACCTTTAAATGAAAAAAAAAAAAAAATGTTTACCACCAGATACATTTTAAGAAGAAAAAAAGTCTAACTTGAATGTGAGAAATATTTCACTAGATTGTAATTTGAAAACTCAGCCAGATGCCCCAGAATTTAGAACGGCCACCTCCAAGCGTGCATTTAGTTATAACTGCAAATGATGAATGAGCTAGAAAAATGACAAATTTCAACAAGAGTTGCATAAGAGCATTTGGTAGTGCCTGACCTACCTTCACCAGTGAGGACTGCACATTCTGCCACTACAGAGGAATTCTGTGCAGTGAGGCCAAGATAATTCTCCAGAATTTTCATGCCTTGAGATGAAATTTGTTTTCAAACATCTTATGGCCTTTTGCTCTAATTCTGTGCTCACCAAGCAACCTTCTGATGATTTGTTTAGTTTTCCAGATAGGTGAATCTGGATAACATATATTTTGTTTCTGCCTGCAGTTGTTAATTAATAAATTGGTGTCTTTACATCAGATCTGCGTGAGTTAGGTACACATGAGTCAATGATGAAGGTTCTGTAACCTCTAGGTAGGGTTGACAGATAAAATATGGGATGTTAAGTTAAATTTAAATTTCATGCAATATTTGGGACATACTTATGCTAAAAAAAATTATTTGTCCAAAATTTAAACTAGGTATCCTGTTTTGCTTTGTTTTTGCTAAATCCGGCACCCTGATCTCTGGGTATTGAAGGAATTGAGTTTCTGAACAGCAAAACTGATTCCAAACCAACTGATTCCCCACCCCCTCCCCCCCAACCCACCCCATGACCTTCTTCCTGGGCGTTCAGTTCCTCTTCCTCATTGATCTTTTCTCTGCAGCATTTGTATTCTAATTCCTTTAAAAATTCCAGTTTCCTTCACCTCAGAAAGCTTCGACAGTCTTCATGTGGAGGCTGGGTCTCATTCTTCAGACCCATGCTGGATGGACTCCATGCTCCTGACTTCCACATAAGTGCTGGTGGCTCCAGCCCAGGCCTCTGTTCTCAGCTGCTTCCAGGACATGGCCACTTGATGTCCCCCAGGTCCTTCCAACAAGGTCCCTCCCCCTTCAGTGGGCCATTCCTCTTTCATCAAGTGGTTGACCTTCCACACACCTCATGCTCGGAAAGAAACGGAACTGGCCCGTGTGTCTCTCTCTTCCTCAGCTCCCACATCCAGTCAGCCGACAAGTCCTGTCCACGCCACCGTCCATCCTGCCTCCTTCATATCTTTCATGCCCACTCTTCCCCGCCCCAGACACTGTTTTAAGTTAGATCACCTGTGCTGGTTTGAGGCTGTCATGTACCCCAGGAAAACCATGTCCTTCCTAATCCAATTTGAGGGACCAGATCTATTGTTGAGGGTGGGACCTTTTGATCAGGTTGTTTCCACGGAGATGTGATCCACCCAGTTGTGCATAGGACCTTTTCCTTAAACTGCTTACTGAAGTCTTTGGAAAAAGCTTCAGAGCTGACACAGAGATGTTTGTATGTGCAGAAAGAAAATGCCTCCAGGGAAGCTGTTCGAAATCAGAAGCCAAAGGACCAAAAGATACCAGCCACATGCCTTCCCAGCTGACAGAGGTATTCTGGATGCTATCAGCCTTTCTTTTTTTTTTTTTAATTTTTTTATCATTTTTATTTATTTATTTATTTTTTATTAACGGAAAGAAAGAAAAAAAAAAGAAATTAACACAACATTTAGAAATACCGTTCTACATATGCACTCAGTAATTCTTAACATCATCACATAGATGCATGATCATCATTTCTTAGTACATTTGCATCAGTTTAGAGGAACTAGCAACACATCAGAAAAAGATATAAAATGTTAATATAAAGAAAAGAAATAAAAGTAGTAATAATAGTAAAAAACAAACAAAAAAAACCCTATAGCTCAGATGCAGCTTCATTCAGTGTTTTAACATGATTACTTTACAATTAGGTATTATTGTGCTGTCCATTTTTGAGTTTTTGTATCTAGTCCTGTTGCACAGTCTGTATCCCTTCCGCTCCAATTACCCATTATCTTACCCTGTTTCTAACTCCTGCTGGACTCTGTTACCAATGACATATTTCAAGTTTATTCTCGAATGTCCGTTCACATCAGTGAGACCATACAGTATTTGTCTTTTAGTTTTTGGCTGGACTCACTCAGCATAATGTTCTCTAGGTCCATCCATGTTATTACATGCTTCATAAGTTTATCTTGTCTTAAAGCTGCATAATATTCCATCGTATGTATATACCACAGTTTGTTTATCCACTCGTCTGTTGATGGACATTTTGGCTGTTTCCATCTCTTTGCAATTGTAAATAACGCTGCTATAAACATTGGTGTGCAAATGTCCGTTTGTGTCTTTGCCCTTAAGTCCTTTGAGTAGATACCCAGCAATGGTATTGCTGGGTCGTATGGCAATTCTATATTCAGCTTTTTGAGGAACCACCAAACTGCCTTCCACAGTGGTTGCACCATTTGACATTCCCACCAACAGTGGATAAGTGTGCCTCTTTCTCCGCATCCTCTCCAGCACTTGTCATTTTCTGTGTTGTTGATAATGGCCATTCTGGTGGGTGTGAGATGATATCTCATTGTGGTTTTCATTTGCATTTCTCTAATGGCCAGGGACATTGAGCATCTCTTCATGTGCCTCTTGGCCATCCGTATTTCCTCTTCTGGTAGGTGTCTGTTCAAGTCTTTTTCCCATTTTGTAATTGGGTTGGCTGTCTTTTTGTTGTTGAGTTGAACAATCTCTTTATATATTCTGGATACTAGACCTTTATCTGATATGTCATTTCCAAATATTATCTCCCATTGTGTAGGCTGTCTTTCTACTTTCTTGATGAAGTTCTTTGATGCACAAAAGTGTTTAATTTTGAGGAGCTCCCATTTCTTTCTTTCTTTCTTCAGTGCTCTTGCTTTAGGTTTAAGGTCCATAAAACCGCCTCCAATTGTAAGTTTCATAAGATATCTCCCTACATTTTCCTCTAACTGTTTTATGGTCTTAGACCTAATGTTTAGATCTTTGATCCATTTTGAGTTAACTTTTGTATAAGGTGTGAGATGCGGGTCTTCTTTCATTCTTTTACATATGGATATCCAGTTCTCTAGGCACCATTTATTGAAGAGACTGTTCTGTCCCAGGTGAGTTGGCTTGACTGCCTTATCAAAGATCAAATGTCCATAGATGAGAGGGTCTATATCTGAGCACTCTATTCGATTCCATTGGTCGATATATCTATCTTTATGCCAATACCATGCTGTTTTGACCACTGTGGCTTCATAATATGCCTTAAAGTCCGGCATCGCGAGACCTCCAGCTTCGTTTTTTTTCCTCAAGATGTTTTTAGCAATTCGGGGCACCCTGCCCTTCCAGATAAATTTGCTTATTGGTTTTTCTAATTCTGAAAAATAAGTTGTTGGGATTTTGATTGGTATTGCATTGAATCTGTAGATCAGTTTAGGTAGGATTGACATCTTAATTATATTTAGTCTTCCAATCCATGAACACGGTATGCCCTTCCATCTATTTAGGTCTTCTGTGATTTCTTTTAGCAGTTTTTTGTAGTTTTCTTTATACAGGTTGTCTCTTTAGTTAAATTTATTCCTAGGTATTTTATTCTTTTAGTTGCGATTGTAAATGGGATTCGTTTCTTGATTTCCCCCTCAGCTTGTTCATTACTAGTGTATAGAAAAGCTACAGATTTTTGAATGTTGATCTTGTAGCCTGCTACTTTGCTGTACTCATTTATTAGATCTAGTAGTTTTGTTGTGGATTTTTCCAGGTTTTCGACGTATAGTATCATATCGTCTGCAAACAGTGATAGTTTTACTTCTTCCTTTCCAATTTTGATGCCTTGTATTTCTTTTTCTTGTCTAATTGCTCTGGCTAGAACCTCCAACACAATGTTGAATAATAGTGGTGATAGTGGACATCCTTGTCTTGTTCCTGATCTTAGGGGGAAAGTTTTCAATTTTTCCCCATTGAGGATGATATTAGCTGTGGGTTTTTCATATATTCCCTCTATCATTTTAAGGAAGTTCCCTTGTATTCCTATCCTTTGAAGTGTTTTCAACAGGAAAGGATGTTGAATCTTGTCAAATGCCTTCTGTGCATCAATTGAGATGATCATGTGATTTTTCTGCTTTGATTTGTTGATGTGGTGTATTACATTAATTGATTTTCTTATGTTGAACCATCCTTGCATACCTGGGATGAATCCTACTTGGTCATGATGTATAATTCTTTTAATGTGTTGTTGGATACGATTTGCTAGAATTTTATTGAGGATTTTTGCATCTATATTTATTAGAGAGATTGGCCTGTAGTTTTCTTTTTTTGTAATATCTTTGCCTGGTTTTGGTATGAGGGTGATGTTGGCTTCATAGAATGAATTAGGTAGTTTTCCCACCACTTGGATTATTTGAAGAGTTTGAGGAGAGTTGGTACTAATTCTTTCTGGAATGTTTGATAGAATTCAGATGTGAAGCCGTCTGGTCCTGGGCTTTTCTTTTTAGGAAGCTTTTGAATGACTAATTCAATCTCTTTACTTGTGATTGGTTTATTGAGGTCATCTATTTCTTCTTGAGTCAAAGTTGGTTGTTCATGTCTTTCCAGGAACCCGTCCATTTCATCTAAATTGTTGTATTTATTAGCGTAAAGTTGTTCATAGTATCCTGTTATTACCTCCTTTATTTCTGTGAGGTCAGTAGTTATGTCTCCTCTTCCATTTCTGATCTTATTTATTTGCATCCTCTCTCTTCTTCTTTTTGTCAATCTTGCTAAGGGCCCATCAATCTTATTGATTTTCTCATAGAACCAACTTCTGGTCTTATTGATTTTCTCTATTGTTTTCATGTTTTCAATTTCATTTATTTCTGCTCTAATCTTTGTTATTTCTTTCCTTTTACTTGCTTTGGGATTAGTTTGCTGTTCTTTCTCCAGTTCTTCCAAGTGGACAGTTAATTCCTGCATTTTTGCCTTTTCTTCTTTTCTGATATAGGCATTTAGGGCAATAAATTTCCCTCTTAGCACTGCCTTTGCTGCGTCCCATAAGTTTTGATATGTTGTGTTTTCATTTTCATTCGCCTCTAGGTATTTACTAATTTCTCTTGCAATTTCTTCTTTGACCCACTTGTTGTTTAAGAGAGTGTTGTTTAGCCTCCATGTATTTGTGAATTTTCTGGCACTCCGCCTATTATCGATTTCCAACTTCATTTCTTTATGATCCGAGAAAGTGTTGTGTATGATTTCAATCTTTTTAAATTTGTTAAGACTTGCTTTGTGACCCAGCATATGGTCTATCTTTGAGAATGATCCATGAGCACTTGAGAAAAAGGTGTATCCTGCTGTTGTGGAATGTAATGTCCTATAAATGTCTGTTAAGTCTAGGTCATTTATAGTAATATTCAGATTCTCTATTTCTTTATTGATCCTCTGTCTAGATGTTCTGTCCATTGATGAGAGTGGTGAATTGAAGTCTCCAACTATTATGGTACATGAATCTATTTCCCTTTTCAGTGTTTGCAGTGTATTCCTCGCGTATTTTGGGGCATTCTGGTTCGGTGTGTAAATATTTATGATTGTTATGTCTTCTTGTTTAATTTTTCCTTTTATTAGTATATAGTGTCCTTCTTTGTCTCTTTTAACTGTTTTACATTTGAAGTCTAATTTGTTGGATATTAGTATAGCCACTCCTGCTCTTTTCTGGTTGTTATTTGCATGAAATATCTTTTCCCAACCTTTCACTTTCAACCTATGTTTATCTTTGGGTCTAAGATGTGTTTCCTGTAGACAGCATATAGAAGGATCCTGTTTTTTAATCCATTCTGCCAGTCTGTGTCTTTTGATTGGGGAATTCAGTCCATTAACATTTAGAGTTATTACTGTTTGGATAATATTTTCCTCTACCATTTTGCCTTTTGTATTATATATATCATATCTGACTTTCCTTCTTTCTACACTCTTCTCCATACCTCTCTCTTCTGTCTTTTTGTATCTGACTCTAGTGCTCCCTTTAGTATTTCTTGCAGAGCTGGTCTCTTGGTCACAAATTCTCAGTGACTTTTTGTCTGAGAATGTTTTAATTTCTCCCTCATTTTTGAAGGATAATTTTGCTGGATATAGGAGTCTTGGTTGGCAGTTTTTCTCTTTTAGTAACTTAAATATATCATCCCACTGTCTTCTAGCTTCCATGGTTTCTGCTGAGAAATCTACACATAGTCTTATTGGGTTTCCCTTGTATGTGATGGATTGCTTCTATCTCGCTGCTTTCAAGATCCTCTCTTTCTCTTTGACCTCTGACATTCTAACTAATAAGTGTCTTGGGGAACGCCTATTTGGGTCTAATCTCTTTGGGGTGCGCTGCACTTCTTGGATCTGTAATTTTAGGTCTTTCATAAGAGTTGGGAAATTTTCAGTGATAATTTCTTCCATTAGTTTTTCTCCTCATTTTCCCTTCTCTTCTCCTTCTGGGACACCCACAACACATATATTTGTGCGGTTCATATTGTCCTTGAGTTCCCTGATACCCTGTTCAAATTTTTCCATTCTTTTCAGGATTGTTTCTGTTTCTTTTTGGAATTCAGATGTTCCATCCTCCAAATCACTAATTCTATTCTGTCTCTTTAAATCTATCATTGTAGGTATCCATTGTTTTTTCCATCTTTTCTACTTTATCCTTCACTTCCATAAGCTCTGTGATTTGTTTTTTCAGTTTTTCTATTTCTTCTTTTTGATCAGCCCATGTTTTCTTCATGTCCTCCCTCAATTTATCGATTTCGTTTTTGAAAAGGTTTTCCATTTCTGTTCTTATATTCAGCATTAGTTGTTTCAGCTCCTGTATCTCATTTGAACTCTTGGTTTGTTCCTTTGACTGGGCCATATTTTCAATTTTTTGAGCGTGATCCGTTATCTTCTGCTGGCGTCTGGGCATTTAGTCAGATTTCCCTGGGTGTTGGACCCCACAGGTTGAAAGATTTTTCTGTGAAATCTCTGGGTTCTGTTTTTCTTATCCTGCCCAGTAGGTGGCGCTCGTGGCACACGTTTGTCTACAGGTTCCACCAGTAAAAGTTGCTGTGGGTCCTTTAACTCTGGAAAACTCTCGCCGTAGGGGAGGTTCGGCAGCCGAAGCGTCTTGGAAGGGTGCCAGGCGGCCCGGGGGTCCGAACGTGGGGAGGGTCGCTGGCCGCTGCAGCACGGGAGAGCGCCCGACCGAATTTCCTTGTCGGCCCGGGGCGCCAAGCGTGGCGGAAGGCGCCAGCTGTCGCAGCCCGGGAGACTGCACTGTTCCCAGCCGGATTGGGGAGTCACGTGTTTGGAAGGGACCCCCTGGTCACCGTTCTCCGCAGTCTGGGGATTTCCGACCCAACTCTCTCAGTTGGTCCGGGGGGCCTCGCGTGGTGGGGGCGCCAGCCGCCGTGGCCCAAGTGGACCGCCTGCCCAATTCTGCCAGCTGGCCTGGGATGGAGGAAGGGAGGGACTCCGGCCGCTTGTCGTCCTGCCCAGGAAAGCCCATGCCCCTCGGTGATCTCACCGGAGCTGGTTCTCCCAGACAGTCAGCCGTTCCAGGATGGGGTACGCCGTCCCTTTGATCTCCGTCGTGGCTCCGGGAGCTGCTCTGTATTGTCTCCACTCCCCCAGTAGCTGTTCTGGAGGAGGAAAGGTGAGGGTGGCAAGACTGTCGAGGCTGGTGCCGGAGGAGCCGGTGAAGGCGGAAGAGGGCACTGTGGTGGTTGGAGAGCCCCCGGAGCAGGAGGGGGAAGAGGGAAGAGGAGGGCGGGCGGGTCGGCTGCTGCGGGGCGTGGGCGCCGCGCGGCGGCCCGGTGGACAAAGAGCCTATCAGCCTTTCTTGAGTCAGGGTATCTTTCTCTAGATGTCTTAGTTTGAACATTTTGTGGCCTTAGAACTATAAACTTATAACTTAATAAATCCCCCCCCCCCCTTTTTAAACCATTTCTGGTATATCGTGTTCTGGCAGCATTAGCAAACTAAAACATTACCATTATCTCTCTCCTCAACTGCTCAACAGCTTCCATACTGGTGTCCCTGCTTCTAGATTTGTCTGCTCTACTTTGCCCTCCTTAGGGAAGCAAAATTGATCTTTGTAAAATGAACTCTCACTCTGTCCGTACATTCATGATATCCCCTCATTTCCCTCCCTTCCCTACCTTACCACCTGGCTGACCCCTCACCAGCCTTTTAGTCTCAGCTTAGACTTTACCTTGTCTGGGAAGCCCTCCCTGAGGCCATAAGACTAGTTTGGTGCCATCCTCTCCCTGTGGCACCCAAACTCACCCCATGATGGAGGCTGGAAAACTCTTCTGCTGTTTCTTTTACTGGCCTTTCTCCTTCACTGGAGTGGAGGTTACCTGAGGTCAGGGCCCATGTCTCCCTCCCCAGGTCTTGGCATGGGTCTGGTGCTCAAAAAATATTCACTAAACGAGTGAATGAGGCCACTTGACTCATCTAAGCCTTCAGTTCTATCCAGCTCTTTGGTTAGGGCATGGCCATGGGTTGAGTCAAAGCCTATCCTCTAGTTAATCCTCTAGTTCATCAGGTAGAGGAGTGTTCCCAAAGAATGCAGAGGCTGAGGAAGAGGGCTGCAGGAGGAAGAAAGGGCTGACCTCAGGGCGTCAGACCAAGCTTCTGGAGGACAGATCCCATGCCAGGGAGGTCAGAAGCTGGGGAAAGGATAGTGAGGCCAGACTGGGAGCAGAGAGAGGCCAAAAAAGCTCAGGAACCCACTGAAAAGAAATAGTTTGGGTTGGAATTTCCACCCAAACACCACAGCATTCAGAGCGAGCAATGACAATGCCTAAAATTTGTGCTTAGAGCTTGGAGATGCCTTTTCCTGCCTGGCTTCAGGTCATCCTTTCCCCACCATCATCCCCATGCGTGGTAGGCCTTTCACCCCCATTGGACAAAAGAGCTCAGCAGTCTCAGCAGCCTTCCCCACCTCCCGTGGACTGCAGGAGAGCAAGCCACTCCCACACAGGAAAGAGGCAGAGTGCCTGAAGGATGCTTGGGTGCTGGTCACTAGGATTGGCTGTCCAGAGCAAAAGTGGGGACACTTGGCATGAAGCATGGAAGAGGTGTACCTTCCTCTGCCAACCCCGTGGGGCTGAGCTCCCTTTCTCAGATGCAGATGCCCTCTCTCTGAGAGATGCTGGGGAGCCAGTCCTCTCGAGGCACGACTTGGATCTTGGACTGAATCTTGGCCTTAGCCTGGGCCTGGCAAGTGCTAAGAGCTTTGACATCATAAAGCTTTGAGCCATTGTCTGCCTGCAATAAGTGGAGGTTCAGCCATATGCTTGGTGTCACCCACATCACCAACTTGTCCTCATTTGGGTGCGTGGGCACTGGCCTGCTGAGTTTGAACATTTCTGCATGGGGAGATCATCCTGGGTTACCTGAGAGGGCCCTAAATGCCATCCATATCCTTAAACAGGAGAGGCAGAGGGAGAGGAGACACAAAACAGGAGAAAGAGGTGTGACCACAGAGGCAGAGGCTGGAGTGATGTGGCCACAGACTGAGGAATGTTGACGGCCACCAGAAGCTCGAAAAGGCAAAGAATGGTTGCTCTAGAGCCCCATGGTGAGTATGGCCCTACCAGCATCTCAGTTGGGACTTCTGGCCTAGAGAACTATGAAAGAATAGCTTGTGATGGAAACAGCCACAGGAAACTAATTCAGAAGGACAGAGTGTCCTTGTGTTTCAGAAGCATTTTCAGGATGAATTTCTGAGAGACCCTGACTTCTGTCATGAAGGAGGTGTTTTCCTTCCCTCTTGAGTTACCAAAAGTCATTCACTCGAGCTGAGACCAGCATCAAGGGATTGAGAAAACCTTCTCAACCAAAAGGGGGAAGAGTGAAATGAGACAAAGTGTCAATGGCTGAGAGATTCCAAACAGAGTCGAGAGGTTATCCTGGAGGTTATTCTTATGCATTAAGTAGATATCACCTTGTTATTCAAGATGTAATAGAGAGGCTGGGGGGAACTGCCTGAAAATGTAGAGCTGTGTTCCAGTAGCCATGTTTCTTGAAGATGATTGTATAATGATATAGCTTTCACAATGTGACTGTGTGATTGTGTAAACCTTGTGTCTGATGCTCCTTTTACCTACCTTGTCAACAGACGAGTAGAACATATGGAATAAAAATAAATAATAGGGGGAACAAATGTTAAATTTAGTTTGAAATGCTAGTGATCATTGAAAGGGGTATGGTATGTATAATTTTTTTTCTGTTGTCTTTTTATTTCTTTTTCTGAATTGATGCAAATGTCCTAAGAAATGATCATGATGATGAATATGCAACTATGTGATGATATTGTGAATTAATGATTATATATGTAGAACGGAATGAGCATATGTTAAGAATGTTTGTGTTTCTTTCTTGTAATATATATTTTTTGTAATATTTTTTTAATTAATAAAAAAAAGTTGAAGCAACCCAAATGTCCATCAGCAGGTGAATGGATAAACTGTACATATAAACGCAATGGGGTACTACTAAGTATTAAAAAGGAATGAGCTATTGAATGATACAAAAACAACATAGATGAAATTCATAATGACTATGCTGAGTGAAAGAAGCCAAATAAAAAAAGAGTACATACCTATATTCTGGAGCAGCTAGAAGGAAAACTCTGAGAGGATCGTATGGGAGCCCATGACAAACTCTGGGATCTGTCCTGTAACTATATGTTGAGGGATCCTCTGGAAATGGTTACTTATTTATTTATTTATTTGCTTTGTATATACAATATATTAAACAATAAAAAAGTTATAAAAAAAGAGAAAGTCATTCACTCCATGGCAGGGTCCCCCCTCGCAGCCTTCCCCTCTTTCATGAGACCCCCCCCTTCTGAGTCTGGGGACTTTGTCTGAGAACTGGTCCATCGCCATCACTCACAGTCACACAGTGTATAATTGCCACACCCATGGCTCGAGCCACTGAATTGCAGCAAGGCTCGTTTTCAGCATACACACAGGTGTCCATTTAACTGTTGTTCACTGCACAACTATTATTGCTGGACCCTGTGCCAGGCTCGGGTGATGCAGCAATGAGAAGACTGCCGTTGCCTGGCCTTTACATTTTATTAGTGAAACAGACAGGAAACAAAAAACAAATCAATATCTAATTTAATGCCAGATGATAAGAGCTGCAAAAAAAAAAAAAATTCTAGTGTATTTTAACTATTTTCTTGCAATTAGTCCCAGTGTTTCCTCAACATGCCTCCACTCAACTCCTCCATACCCCAAGAAACCATAAAATGAGTTTCGACCAGATCCGCAGCTCAGTGTCTCTATGAGTGGGGTGGCTGGTGTCCCTCCACCCACTGTCCCAGCTTCCTTCAGGCATGAAGTACGTACCAGGCTCAGCCCTCGGCCGCCGTCCCAAAGTTCAGCTGAGCCCCAGCCCTTGCTCCCTGATATGTGGACCTGGTTGAAGACACATGGCTGTCCCGTCCTTCAAAGTGTCCCAGGGCGGTGAAAAGGGCCTGCTGGCCCATTGGCCTCCCTCCAGTTGGCAGGGCCGAATACCACGGGGCAGGGATTGGGATTTGGCTGACATTCCTCCCCACCCCGCAAGCCCCATGTCTGACTCCTGGCCGGGGCCTGGTGTACTGAGAAACCTAGCTGGGCAGCCTCTTGTCTGACGGAACCGGAAGTGGGAGCTATTGATCCTCCATTAATCTAAGGCAAGGGGGATTTTGGAAAATGTTTTCATTGGACCCCGGAATCTAAATATGTCTTCTTGGACTGCTAGGTCAGTATACACTAAATGTTTAATATTTCTCAGCCCCGACTTGATGCTATTGATCCCTGAGAACTGAGGGAAGACATAGTGTTTCCTTTCTGCCACGAGATGGCAACAGAACCTCTTCATGAGCAACGCCGCCACCTGGTGGTCATTAATACTCATGACATCCTGGAAGAAAGGTCCGAGAGGTCCCTGGAGAATGAGAAACTGTCAGGGGACTCAGGGAGAAGGGCCGCCTAAAAGGCCCGTGTCCATGCCCTCTCCCTTCATCCTCATCTGTGCTCCCAGGACCAAGAATCCTTTCCACACAGTCCTATTTCAAGTGTCAAATGATGGGGATCTGGGGAATGGCAGTTTATACAGAGGTTTCACAATTTTCTTTTATATTTCCAAGTAGGACAAACTGTCCCAAGGGCCATTCTCCTTCCTAATCAACTCGTCATTTCAAAGCAAAATTAGCCTAAATTCATTCAGGACTGAATTTCAAATGTTGTTTGTAAGTAGAGTTTACGTTGCCAAGTTAAATATTTTTTAAAATGAGCAAGGCAGAGGCAAATATACAGTAAAGCTAATAAAATTTAAGTATCAGTTTCCCTCCATTGCATGAGCTCCTTTCAAGGCCTAGGAGGTAGTTTATGACTGCGTCCACATGGCCATAGGTCTTTGTGAGATTGAAAAAGTAAGATATTTTTACTACAATTGGCTAAGACTGCTGTTTCTTGTCTTATCTTTGTGTAGAGAGGCCTTGAGTAGCCACAGGTATTCTGGGAATTTGGCTAAGGGGAAGTTGAGTTGAGGATGCATTTCATTTGGACTTAGTGAATACGTGTACATGATTTGCAGCCATTCCAGTATATGTTTAAGGTATGGCTGGCCATCCTGTGTAGGAATGGTTTCCGGGTATGCACCTACCATCTTCTTATGCAGTGTTTTATTGACACAAGGTTGCAGGGCCAGAGGTGGCATGGTACTCAGAGCCAGAAGCTATTCTGTGGGAAATTCCTCCTATCATCAGACATGCAAAAGTGTAAGCAGAGTACACTTAGTCAAAATAGAAGTTCTCTCCTGTCAGGAATAAATGTTATAGTGCAGCATGTATGATTATGAATGCACTGGACTTTTTTTTTTTTTTTTCATTTTTGATGGGATTAAGGCAAAATAGGATTTATTAGAATTCTGTGTAGGGCTCAAATCTGTAGAGGTACTATAGATAGCAAGCAATCTGGTCTATTGTGTCTCAGCACAGTATTAACAATAATAGCTTGTGACACTGAAAAAAATAAAACAACTTTTCTTAACTAACGATAACAAAAACGAAATTTGATAAACTATGTTAAAGCATGAATTCCCTTTTTCAGTCTCTCTTTAGAAAATATGACAAAATCATTTTGCCATATGAGGAACTGAGCAAAGAATATGTGGCCAAAAAAACAATATAGGGAAAGGCACTCTAAAAAATGTCAGACAATTAATGAATGTAAATATTTTCTTGTTGCTTGTGGCCTCTGTAATATAGAAATTACAATTTGTTATTTCTTTTCTCATCCTAAATAGTTGTTTCCTTTTACACTACTCAGAACTTTCCCTGGTGCCTGGCACCGTGCTGGTGGCACAGGCAGATAATAAGCAAGTAGACAGACCAACGAGTACTTTAACGGCAAGTTTCTCTCCCCACCCAGGAACTTCTCCCTACTTCCTGCCTGGGGTCTGGGAACAGCCTTCTCTCTGCCTCTTCTGCCCCCAACTATATATTGCTCCTACTTTTGCCTTCCATAGGTATTGGTGGCATCTCTTTCATTTTAAAATGAACTTTTTGAGGTCTAACATCTATATCAAAAAGCCTATGTAAGTGCATACCTTGATGGGTTATTACGTGAACACACTTGTGTAACTACCACCAGGGATAAGAAATCAACACTTCCTGTATTCCAGAAGCCCCCTTGATGTCCCTTTCTACTCACCAGTCCTTCCTACCTCCCCAGAGTTTACCATTATCCTGACTTCCAACACTGTAGATTTGTATTGCCTTGGGCTAAGTTTTTTATAAATAGAATTATATGGTGTCTATTCTTATGTCTGTCTTCTTTCACTTAATATTATCTTGGTATGAGTCCTTCGTGTTGTCATGTGTAGCTGTAGTTCATTCATTTTTATTGCTGTGAATATTCCATTGTCTGAATGTACTCTTGAGGTACATTTGGTTTGTTTCCATTTTGTTCATCTTTTACTAGTACTCTTGTGCACCTTTTTAAAAATATATTTAACAAAATTACTATTATATTTGGGCCTAAATATTTCACAGCACTGTTTGTCCCATCCATTTTATGTCTTTTTCCTTCCTTTTTTGGCTTCTTTTGAATCAATTATATTATATTATTCTTTTTTTCCTCAATAAATAGTGTACATGCTTTTACAAGTTACCTTATATGCATTATAATATGAATCTATTACTAAAGTAGTACTTTTCCCAGTCCCATGACTTTTCCCAGTTCCATGACAATGCAATGACATTAAAACTCCTCCTGCCTTTTATGCTATTGTTATCATGTATTTTAAATAGATATATGTGCACATGTATTTACATGCATATATATATATGCTTTGAAATCAACTCTGAGGTTTAAAATTTGCATGCAATAAAATATCCCCATTTTAAGTGTATAGTTCGATGAGTTTTACAAATATGTAAATGTAGTGACCACCTCAGTCCTGGTGTGAAATATTTCACGCACCCCAAAGAATTCCTTCATGCCGTTTTGCAGTCAGGACCCCACCAATCAGTCTAGGAAAACAGACAGGAAGCCCGAGGGTCCTGGAAGTTGAGCAGATCCTCTGTATCAGATGGGTGGGGGTAGGTTATGGGATTCCCTACCAGGGGGTGACAGGGGCAGAGTCTGAGCCCAGGGTCCACCTGGACAGGCAGGGGAGGTGCTGCGAACTGTCCTCCTACCAAAACCACCCAGGGGAAATTTCTCCAAAAGGGAGACGGAGGGAATCCTGGACAGTCAAAGAAGAAAGAAGACAAATGAAGCCCATCCCATCCCTCCCCAAACCTCTTCTTCCCACCTTCTCTAGAATTCCCTTTCTTAAGAACAGCAGCACCGGAAAGTTGGGCATCCTCCTGGAGCACCCAAACCCCACCCTACCCACTCCATCTCCTAAATATATGGGGAACCCATCTTCTCTCCCCATTGCTTCCATGCTTTCATGGGGGTCACATCATCTCTCAGCCTTACCACTGTGAACAGCCTAACTGGCCTCCCAGGTCTACTGACTTTTTTTTTTTTTTTTTTTGGCATGGGCAGGCACCAGGAATCGAACCCGGGTCTCCGGCATGGCAGGCAAGAACTCTGCCACTGAGCCACCGTGGCCCACCCCGCTGATACTTTTCTGAGTCCGTTAACTCCATGCATACAGTTCCAAATTCAAAACACACTGTGAAGTACCCAGTGAAACGTCTCCGTCCCACTTCTTCTCCCTCGGCACTGAGATCTCTTAGGTTACCAGCATTAGCAGTTTCTTGTTTATCTCTCTGGAGATAGTCTACATATTTATATACAAAATGGCATATATATATATATATATATATATATTCGCCATCTCCTTTAAAAAACCGAGCAACTAACCAGAAAATGCGTTTTATTATTCTCTTCTCCCTCTGATAGTTGTATGTGCTTTTACTAGTTACCCTAGAGATTGTAATATGAATTCTTGTCTATTAAAATAAACTATAAATCGGGTGACCACAAGTGGTAACTCACTGTACACTCCCTTCTATACCTTCCTTTTTTTATTTTTTGCTTAGCAATATATCATGGAAATCACTCTATATCAATTTACTGAGCACTTCCTCATTTCTTTGAACAGGCGCGCCCCATTCCACTGCATGGCTGCAGCATGATTTATTTGACCAGCCCCTTTTGAGGGTTATTTAGGTTGTTTCCAATCTTTTGCAAATACAGACACTGTTGCGTGAATCATGCAGTGTGCCATTCCACACACGGGCCAGATACCTGCGGCATATTGTTGGGTCAAAGGTATGTGCATCTGTGATTTTGTTAGACGTCACTAAGCTTTTCCCCACTGGCATCGCAACCATTTGTACACTCGAGCCTGTTCCGGGGTCACAGGAGCCTGCGAGGCATAAGGCCGTGGTCCTCCCCACTGACCCTCCCCACCGCGGATCCCTGGACAGGAGGTTGTTTTACCCAAGGGGCGCGCCCCCCTCCAGCACCTTTCCCACCCCCCGCCCCCCACTCTGTGTCAGGCCTTCATTGCCTTTTTTCCCCACCGCTGAAGCCGGGGTGGGGGGGGGGGGCGCTTCTCTCCCTAAAACCCCAATCTGCTCCCTCCCTACCCGGCCTCAGACCCTGCCTTGGCGCCCCACCGCGCTGGGGAGGAAACCCGAACACTTTCACAGACACCCTGGGGATCCTCTCTGCTGCCTCCTCCAACATTTTGTCCGCTACCCCCGTTGCTGACCCTGCGGTTCCAGGGCCTACCCTGGCGCCTCCGGGCCTTTGCCTCGCCGCCCCCCTTTCAGCTCAGGGTAACCTCTGGGAAGGTGTTGCTGTCCCCCCAACTCTGAAGAGGCTCCTCCACTATAGCACCCCTGCCGCCCCCAACACAGTCGCCCACCCCAGCCCCCCAGCCCCGCCTGGCTGGCTGTTCGTTGGTGGCGGGCCTACTCCCGCGCCCAGCACAGGCCAGAAACCGAATTAACGTCGATGGCGAAAGCGTGAAGAAACAAGGGCGCGCAGAAAGGAGCCGAGGCTCGCGGGCCGCTCGCGCCCTCCGCAGGCACCAGGGGGCGCCCGAGCGCTTCCAGCCGGTATCGGCCACCCAGAGGGAGCCGCTGGGCCTCCGCCGGGTCTCCCCGGCCCCGGGAGGCGCCTCCCGCCTCGTAGACCAGGTCCGGGGGCTGGGCCGAGCGCTGCAGAGGAGAAGCAAGGAGGAGTGAATCCAGTAATTTAGGAACGTGGGCCTCAGGGCCTGCGGGCCACCACCTGACTAGCTTCCAGGGGTGGTGGGGAGGAGGAGGGGAGGTGGGGAGGAGGAGGAAGAGCTGGAGGGGAGGGAGGGAGGAGGTCAGGAAAGCGAAACAGGGAGGAAGAGGAGCAAAGGAGAAAAGGGGGGAAGGTAAGGAGGAAGAGTGGGGAGAAGAAGCCATGAAGAAATGAACAGAAAGTCGAAGGAGGGGAGGGAGGGGATTGGGGGTAGGGGCTGGCATTCTGGAACCTGCTATCAGGTTCATTCCCCCTCCTGCCCTCACCTGCCCAGCCGCACCCTGAGTGTGAGGGAATGTGCTTGCTGTCTGGGGAGGAGAGTGGGCCTAACGGTGAACTCCTGGGGCCAGGTTTACGTTAGGATTTAAAAGCCTAGGCATAAAGATCGTTTAACTTCCAGTCAGACTTTGGATAAGTTATCTCCCGTGCCTCAGTTTCCACATCTGTAAAACAGAGATACATAAATCTTGCTATTTAGGTGCATATACGTGGGAGGCGCCCAGTCGGTGTGCCCAGACACAGTGAGTGCCCTGCATGGGCAAATGGTGCCATTGGTGATAGACCTTGTCAGCCTGGATCGAGGGCTTGTTCTTCCTCCGGGCAGTGGGCAGCATCCTCCATCGTCTCTGAGCGTACCTCTAGGCTGGGGTCCATTGTGGCCCATTGCTGATGGCCCAGGAAGCAGTTCCCAAACAGGTCCAGAATCCAGCCAGTTTCAGGTAGGACTGACAGTAGTTCTGAACTCCAATTTGTGGCTCTGGGCTGATCTTTTGACTAGAATCCCACCTCCACCCCCCAGCTGCACCCTATCATCTAGCCCTGGGTCCTCACTGGAGGTGGGGAGGAATCAGGCCCACTTGTTTTTTGCTATCCATTCACCCATCCTTTCATTGGAAAATATTTATTTACTGGATGCTGGGGAAGCAGTAGGAACCTTCATAGAATGAACGTTCTGGGAAGAAATGTGGTTCAGATGATGACACAATAACTACTGAGTGACATTTATGATCAGCATCAGAGGGGAGAATTACTGTCTATAATTGGGGAACAGGGATTCCTTGTGGGATGCATGAGTTGGGACTGGAATGAAGTAGGAGGGAGCCTGGTGAAGAATTGAGGGAATGATCTTCCGGGCCAAGGAAACAGCATTCATGGAGGACCAGAAGCAGGCAAAGCCAGCTTGGAAGGAAAAGGGAGAGAAGGATGCTGTGATTCTGGATGCTGCTACCTCTTGGGTGCTCAAACAGCTTCCCCACCGCACCCCACCCCTCACCCCGAGAAGTGGCCTCTCCCCACCAGATCTCCTACAGACCTGGAGTCCCTGTCTGCTCAGCCCAGAGCAAGGTGCCCTGGCATTGTTAGCCACCAGATGAGGGGCCTTGTCCACTCTGTCTGTCTACCTGTTAGAGGCTGGGCCCTGGTCCTCGGCCTTTATTTAGCCCAACGCTTACAAGGCCACACAGCTTTCCATGCCTCTTTGGCCCAGCACCTTACCCCAAGTACATGCCCTGGGAGAACTTCGTATTTTACAAAATTCTGAACCGGAGGGTCTGTAGACCTCGTCTTGACCAAGTCTCTTCTTTTTGCAACTTGGGAAACTGTGGTCTGGAGGAAGAAAGGGACTTCCCCAAAATCATGCCACAGGTTTGCAGGAGCTCCAAGTCTGGCTCTGGGGACTTAAATATGTGTAAAGCCCTTAGAGCCGAGGAGCTGGGTGCCCACTCTCTGTTACTATTATTCCACTCTAGCCATCCTAATGGTTTCTAGGGAGACGGTCTTGGAAAGCTCCCCCAGATAGAGAGGGAGAGTTTCCTGAATGTTGAGTAGGCCTGTGCACCCGCTTTGCCACCAGAGTTCTGCATCCCATGCCCAGGAAACAGAGACCATCTGGGGCCACTCCTGCCTGTCTGTACACATCACTCATCAGGTCAGCTCTGCAAGTAGGTTTTATCATCATCTTCACTTTTCAGATGAGCACCAGGCCCAGAGTTGAAAAATGATGGGGTGACAGACCCCCATAAATTTGAAAGTTTAACTTCAAATCCATTTTGTTCTTCTCCACTTCTCCAGAAACCTGACCCCCCAACCCTAACCTCCACCCCAAGTCCAAAGGATCTCCTAGAGGCAAGTTGCTGCCCCAGGGCTAGCTAGTGTTCAGGTCTAATTTGACTCTGGCCTGGGGCCTACAGACTAGGAGAGAGGGATTCTTCCTGGAAAGGTCTCCAGGGCTGATATGGCTGAGCTGACTTTGGACCCACCCAGTCCTCCTCAGAGGAGGCTCCAGGCCTGGGAATGACATCCTGCCGCCTCCGTCCTCCTGCCAGTTGTCTTGAGGATCTGTGCCTTCACTTCCTCAACAGAGAGGCTGGACTGGGCTGCCTGGAGCTGGTGCAGCTCAGCCGTGCAGGGGAGCATGCTTTGCAAGCTGAGCTGGTAGAGGGACAGCCAGGAGAGGAGGGCATTTGTGGGGCACCCTTACTCCGAACTTACTGAGAAGGCCTCCACCCTTCTCTTTCTGTCTCCGAGGCCTGGGCTGGGGTGGCAACACCAGAGCCAGCTACGGCTGCTTCCTCTTTACCCAGCTCGCTGTACAGTGGTGAGCCCTGGGCCTGCAGCCCCTGGCAGGGCCACCCAATGTCCTTTCTCCGCACAGCTGTACCTCAGCATATCTGTGCCTTCCGGCCCCACACTTGCAGCAGCACACCCTGCTTTAGGAGAAGGTTTATCTGACAGAGGGGCTTTGAGGGTGGAGAGCCAGACCCTTATCTTCGCGCGAGGGGCCTGCCCTACAGTTGGGGCTTTGTAATCTGACATTGTGATTTTTTCACCCTTATTTCCCCCCCAAGGAGGGAAGATTTGCTGAATCATTCGGGGGAGGTAGTTGGAGGGGGCTGGGGGCGAGGCAGCTGGAGGGCAGTGATAAGTCTGAGGCTGGGCTGAGGGGTGCTGGGGAGCTGGCCCAGGGAGGAAACCCCGAACTGTGACCGTTTCCAGCTAAGATTGTGGACTTCTGAAGAGCTGCTCTGGGTAGGCTGAACCAGGGAGTCTGAACCTTCCTTCCAGAGGAGTCTCTGAGGCCCAGGCCACAGGTGGCCTGAGCCAGGCAAGCCCAGATGGGCAGTCCGTGAGCCAGCAGGTGCTGGAAGTGAGCAGAGGTGACAGCATCCCGGAACGGGGGATGGTGGGGGGCTGGTGGCCACGTCCCTGCAGGCCTGCACCCCTCTAGGTCACCTTGTTTTACAGATTGGTCCCTGAGGCCCTGAGAGGGAAGTAGGGAGCTGATGGGCGGCCTCTTGTCTCCCCTACACCTTTGCATTATCTTCTTGGCTTGGGTTGGCCCTTTCCACTTTTGACCAATCACATTCTTTTTCTCTTTGGGGTGTCCACTTCCTCCAAAAAGACTTCCCTGACCCCCCAGAGTGGGCTTGATGAACCCTCAGGCTCTCAGAGCCCCCCCCCCCAGACTTCCTCTCTCCTGCCTTTACCCCACCGGGGCCCAGCACAGGGTGGGTGCCTGCAAATGATCGTTGACTGGACTCTTGAGGTTCTTTCTTCTTAATCTCGAGAGGATTTGACATCAATTGGGACTAAAAATCTGGGACCTGCATGGTGGGAAGAAATCCCCCCAAGAGTGTGCTCCTTAGAGAGGACTCATAGCAGGGAGAAAGGGGCCCCAGCCCCAAGACCCTACCCTGCCATTCCACAGCTCCAGCTGCCCTGCCCCTCACTCTCCTGCCAAGTGAGCCTGGCCTGCAGGGGTCTGGTCCCCAGCCTCTGCAAGGGGGTAGCCGGTCCCTGTCCTCCAGGCAATAGGCCACAGGCCCAGTGGGAGGTCTGGAGCAGAGAGGCCAGGCTGGACTGTGGCAGGCAACCCCAGGATGCTTTCTGCCCGACTGATTTCTGACTCCCCCCTGGGTCTGGTGGGCAACCACAGCCCCGGGAAGAGGGGTGATTGACGCCCCTGAGTCAGTGGCCACATCCCCTGCTGCTCCCAAAAGGGGTTTCTGGGGGCAGGAAGAGCTGCCCGCGGTGGTCGCTTTGCTCCCTTCCTGCTGCCCAACTGAGCCCAGAGATAAGTCCTCGCTGGGCTGAGAGAGGCCTGGGGTGCAGGCCTTCCCCAGAAATCATGTCAGAGTTCCTCATGTGGAGGAAGGGGCCTGAGGGCCACGATAACCCCTTTATTTTTAAGAGATCCGGGAGGAAGTCCTAAGTCACCCTTGCAGAAATAGCTCCAAGGCTCAACCTGGCCGTCTGTGGCCCCAGCTGTCAGCGGGGATGGCCGATGAGTGTGGTGCGGTTCAGCTCTTCACACGATAGCGGGACCCCTATCTGCCAGCCCAGGGTCTGGGCTCCCCCAGCTCACCCTCAGGGTTGTTGGCAATGATAATAATAACAGTGGCATTCATTGCGTGCTTAATGCAAACCCAGCCACTCACAGTGCTGCCTGTGGGAAGTGGTGTAATCGTGGAGCAAACGGGCAGGGGAGAGTAAGCTGCCTGGGAAGGCATGGGGAGGACGTGGCGTTTGGGCTGGGCCTGGCGTGATTTTGAGAGCTAAGCAAAGTGGTTGGAGAAGGGCTTCTCCGGGGAGAGGGGACAGAAAGAGCAGGGCCTCCGTGTCAAGGGAACCTGACAGGTGCAGGTTCAGGGAGCCGCCTGTGGGTCTACCCAGTTATTTTGCCTCTCTGGCCTCAGTCTCCTCATCAGAAAAATGGGAATAATACAATTCCCACCTCAAAGAGTTAATTCATATAAAGAGCTTGCAGCAATGTCTGGCAGTTCATTAGCTCTCAATAAATATTAGCTATTAGTTTATTGCTCTTAGGAATTCCAGGCAGTGTCTAAGCTGCAAAAACATGTTAAGTCCCTTTCTTCTATTTACCTTTCTAAGAGTCTTCCCAGTTTTCAAACCGTGTCCCCATGTTATTGAAACTCAGCTCAGTGCTCACATGTACACATGCATGCTGGCAGGCAGCACATGTGCATGCGGCATGTCCTCCCCCACCGCCACCACCTCCACCCTCAGGTCCCTTGTTCAGCAATTGACAGATGAGAGATACTGAGGCCCAGAAGGAATGGGACTGATCAAAGCCACTCAGCGAAGCAGGGGCCGGGTGACTTCTTGGTCCCAGGTTCTCTCCTTCCACACTGCTCTCTCTAATGAGAGGAGACTCAGTGCTTCTCAGTGAGGCTGTCCCTGGCTGCCCCCAGCCATCTCCCCCCACATTGTGGGGAACTGTTAGTCCCATCCCTACTCTCTGCACCCACATGGCCTTTCCTGCCTCTCGGCTTGGTTCATTCTCTACTTCCCCACTGAGCTCCAGGAGAGCAGGGATTTTGTCTGTTTGCTCTGCTGTCCTAGCCCCAGCGTTTAAAGCAGTGCAGACACGTGGAGGGTGCATATCATATAGAGTAGGCAAATGAATTATTTCCAGCTCAGGGGTGAACTTTGTGCCTCTGTAAGGGTCCTGGGTTCGGCTGCCATACGTGACTCCAGGGGACGTGGCTGCCAGTTCTGCTTGTGCCCCATGGCTGGGCAGAGCAGAGCTGCCTCCGCTCCTGGGCTGGAAGTCCCAGCCAGCTGCTCCCCACAGGCCAGAGGCCCTAGTCCAGTATCTTCTTCCTTCTCTCTCTCTTAAATCAAACAGAACACTTCCCTTCTCAAAAAAACAAGCAAACAAAACAAAGACATTGTCATTGTGGAAATCATGGAAAACCCAGAAAATCATATTTAAAAGGGAATAAAAATCCACTTGGCGACTTCACCCACCACTCAAAGGTGACTCGGTGAACATTGGCGACTGCTTCTCCCAACAGCTGTGTTTCTTGCCCATAGCATCACATTAGTCACAATTTTTCCTTGAAGATTGCAAAGCACTTTAATGTAGAACTTTCCAGATCTTGGTGGGGCAGGAGTGGGAGGGAAAGGGGGCGCCCAGGCCTCAGCTTCCCATCCCTCCTCCTCCTCCTCTAACCCCCTCTGCTCTCCTGGATCCTCTCCTTCCTGCCTGCCCATCCTCACTCGCCCTGAGCTTCATTTCCTCAGTTGTAGGGCAGGGATAATAAGGGTCTCCCAGGGTTGTGACTCTTGGGCTGGTGACGAGTGTGAGGCTGAGCAAATGTAAACTGAGTCTGACCCTTACCCAAGACAGCAGGAGCGGGCAGAAAAAAGGCTGGTGTGGGGCAAGAATGGTGGAGAAGTGGCTAAATCACAGGAGACACCCAGAGGCCCTGCCCTCCTACCCCACATGCTATCTTCATGCATTCTGGGGTACTAGAATCTTGCAGAAAAGGGCATTTCTCCTTTTGACCTTGCAGAAAAGTTGGGAAGCATCAGTACCATCTGTACCCTGGAAGGCTGTGACCAGGGAAAATGGCATCCTCAGCCCATGCCTGCACAGGACTAATTCCCACTGCATTTGCTCCTGTGGCTGGGAGGACAAGGGCCCCCTGAGAAACCTCTGGGAGGCCTCTTCCTCCCTGTCTTTTGTCGTTTGGGTGAAAGTGGTTGGAAAGCCCTCTCCCTCTCCCCTGCTCCCCTCTCCCGCTCTCTGAGCCACCAGGCTCCTGATAACACTTGGAAGGCACTATCGGTCCAGGAGAGTCCCCCTGCTCGGCCCGCCGGCCTGCTCCGCGCTGGCGGTTGGCAGCCGGCACTGTTTGATAAACTTATCAGGCCAAACCCGAGTCACGGCCCGCTCAGCACATGCCCCTGCCTCAGATTTCCCTCCCGCTACCTCCCTGCAGCCCCTGGGCCAGATCCTCTCTCCCTTTGTTGGAACCCCGGGCCCTGCCTGGCTCCCACCTAGGGCCCCACTTGAGCTGGACTCTCAGGCCACGCCTCACCAGGGCCAGGAGGGGGCTCCTGGGAAGAGCTGTGTGTTCAGTGTCCATCCCGCCGGCTCCCAAGCCGGGTGCCACACTTTGGTGGTCCTGCCCTACCTGCCAGGAGGAAGCCAGGGGCACTGGGGGGGGGGTTGCATGGTCATCACTCGCTTATTGGAGACCAACTAGATGCTGCATCCTGAGCCAGGTGTTAGGACACAGATGGGACCCGCCAACTGCTGGGAAGTGGCTCATGGGGTTGAGGGGTGGGGGCAAATCAGCCGACACTGGTAAAGCAAAAAGGAAGAGGATGTCATCGAGTGTTGCATGGGGCATGCAGGAGCCAGGAGGGGCTCACAGCTTTGAAGGGGGCCACAGAGAGGCAAACTTCACGGCAGGGAAATGACATTTGAGCTGAGGGAGTCTTTTATAATGTCAGTGATAATGTTATCATGCATTCCTATTATAGAAAAATGAAACATTCAGACTGAAAAAGAAAAAGAAAAAAATAATACCCCCTTTATTCAGCAACAGCGACCGTTGATATCCTGCTTTTTATCCTTGCAAATTTCCATCTTTCTCTCTCTCTCTCTCTCTCTCTCTATCTATATATATATATATGACTGACAAAATGGAATCATATGCTGTATACTGATTTGTACGTCTGTGTGTGTAAGCATGGGTGTGTGTGTGTTAATCTGGTCCCTATTCTCCCACTTTGGCTGGAAGACCCTATTATTTGTTTTTAAATCTTCGTTAATTTGCTTGGTCAATCAAGTATCACATTGTTTTGATTTGCACTTATTTCATTAGTATCAAGGTTCAAGATTATTTGCTTTTCAAGTATATGTCTTTTATCAGTTTTTCACATAGCATTTGCTCATTTTTCTGTGCCGATTTTTTTTTTTCTGTTTTGCAAGGGCAGACACCGGGAATCGAACCCAAGTCTCTGGCATGGCAGGCGGGAACTCTGCCCGCTGAGCCACTGTGGCCCGCCCTGCTCATTTTTCTAGTAAGGAAGGCTAGTGTTGTCTTATTGACTTTTAAATAATTTATTTATTTGTATGCTGTATGGCAAGGTCACATTTCATTATTTTTCTGCGTGAGTATCCCGTTATTACAGCACCATTTGTTGAATTTTTGTTTGGTTGGTTTTTGTCTGTTTGTTTTGCTTGTTTGTTTGTTTTTTGAGAAGTACATGCACCAGGAACTGAAACCGGCTCTCCCTCATGGCAGGTGAGAATTCTACCACTGAACTACCTTTGCACCCCCCTTATTTATCTTTAATTATGGTAAAATACACATCATATAAAAATCATTTTAACCATTTTAATGCTCTTTGACATTAAATACATTAATAATCCTGTTCAACTTTCACTGCTATATATTTCTAGACTCTTTTCATCATCCCAAACCAAAGCTCATATTCTTTTAGCAATGAGTCCACATTCCCCTCTTCCCCGACTCCTGGTAACCGCAATTCTGCTTTCTGACTCTATGACTTTGCTTATTCTAAGTATTTCCTATAAGAGAAATCATACAATATTTGTCCTTCTGTGTCTTCTGGCTTTTTTCACTCAACATGATGATTTCAGGGGTCATCTATATTGAAGTATGTATCAGCACGTTACTTCTTTTTTTTTAATCATGTGACAAGTGTAGTTTTTTTTATTTAAAAAAACAAATAATGCATTGAGAAACACCAAAAAGGGATATCTTGTTAGCTTAACCATAGACATGGTTAAATAAAGTATTGATATAATCATTGTAAAACCTGTGTTTGCACAGTAAGTTTCATAAAACAATTTAAAATTAAGGCAACAAGGAAAAAAATCTACAAATTCAGTTAACAAAGTTCTTAAATTCTAAGTATTAAACACTAACTTAGATGCCATTTGATCAGCTATCAAAACTGAATGTTCTCAAAATATCAAGTAGAAAGTTCTTACAAATATCTGCATTGTTATAATAATGACCTATGCTACTAAATATTTTCCTGAAATCAAATATTTTTACAATTAACATATGAAGATCTTAACCACCTAAAGTGGATATCTAAGTTAGCTTATCCATAGACATATTTTTAAAAAACTCCAAGTAATCATTGTAAAGCCTGTTTTGTACAATGTTTCATAAACCAATTTAAAATTAAAGCAAGAAAGGGAAAAAAGCCATCGATACAGATATCAGAGTTTCTTAAATTCTAAATATTAAGCACTATCTTAAATATCATTTGATTAACTATCAAACCTGTGCATCCTCAAAATATCAAGTAAAAGGCTACTTTATTTCTTTTTATGGCCAAATAATATTCCATTGTATGGACAGACCACATTTTGTCTCTCCAGTTATCTGTTGATGGACACTTGGTTTGCTTTCACCTTTTGACTCTACTGAATAATGCTGCTATGAACTTCAGTGTGGTGAAGTCTGTCCAAGTCCCTGCTCTTAGTTCTTTTGGGTATATACCTAAGAATGGAATTGCTGGATTAGATGGTGGTTCTATGTTTCTGAGGAACTACCGAACTGTCTTTCCAAGGTGGCTGCATCATTTTACATTCCTACAAACAATGTACAAGAGTTCTTATTTTTCTACATCCTTGTCAGCACATTAGTTTCAGCTTTTTAATATTAGCAATTGTATTCGATGTGCAATGGTTTCTCATTGTAATTTTTATTTACTTTTTGTTTTATTGTTTGTCTCCTTCATTGTAGACTTGATTTGCATATCTTGAATAGCTAATGATGTAGAGCATTTTTTCATATACTTATTGTCTATTTGACTATACTCCTTGGAGAAATGTCTACTCAAATCTTTGATTCTTTTTTTGGGGGGTGGGGTGGGGTGTAAGGTTCAGGAATCAAACCCGGATCTCCTGCATGAAAGGCGAGCGCATTCTACCACTGAACCACCCGTGCACCCTTTGGTCTTTTTTTTTTTTTTTTTGCATAGGCAGGCACCAGGAATCGAACCCAGGTCTCTGGCATGGCAAGCAAGAATTCTTCCACTGAGCCACCATTGCACCGCCCTCTTTGGTTCATTTTTAAATAGGATTGTGTGTCTTTTCAATGTTGAATTGTAGGAGTTATTTATATATTCTGGATATTAAATTTTTATTAGATATATGGTTAGCAACTATTTTCCCCCATTCTATAGGTTGTCTTTTCACTTTCTTGATAACGTCCTTTGATGCACAAAAGTTTTCATTTTGATGAAGCCTATTTTACCTGTGTTCATTTTTTCTTTTGTTCCTTGTGCTTTTGGTGTAAAATCTAAAAGTCTATTTATCGAGTCTACCAAACTCTGTCTTTTAATAGGAGAGTTGAATCCATTGACATTTAAGGTCATAGCTGAGAAGGAAGGATTTATTTCTGCCATTTTACTATGTTTTCTGTATGCCTTCAATTGCTCCATTACTGCCTCTTTTTTTGGCAACGATTGCTATTTTTTAGTGTACCATTTTGATTCCCTTCTTCTTTCCTTTCTTCTACATTTTCTAGTTATCTTCTTAGTGGTGACCTTTGTATTACAAACTAGTAACAACCTAGTTTGTCTTCTTTAAGGACTTGAAATACGCCATCCCAGTGTATTCTGGCCTCCATTTTCTAATGAGAAATCCATTGGGGATCCCTTTGTATGTGACAAGTGGCTTCTCTCTTGCTGCTTTCAAAATCCTCTCTTTGTCTTTGGATTTTGACAATTTTGCTAAAATGTGCCTTGGTGTAGATCTCTATCCTGCTTAGAGGTCATTGAGCCTCCTGGATGTGTCTATTTATGTCTTTCATCAGATTTGGAAAGTTTTAAATCATTATTTCTCCAAATACTTTTTTTTCCTGCCCGCTTCTCTCTCTCTTGTCCTTCTGAGACTCCCGTGATGTGTATGTTGGTGTGCTGGATGGTGTCCCACAGTCCCTCAGGCTCTGTTCATTTTTCTTCATTATTTTTTCTTTCTGTTCCTCAGACTGGATAATTTCAATTGTCTTGAGTTCATGTTCACTGAGTTTTTCTTTTGTTAGTTCAGATCTGCTTTGAATTGCTCTAATAAATTTTTTGTTTCAATTACTGTACTCTGCAGCTCCAAAATTTGTTTCCTTTTGAAAATTTCCATCTCTTTCTTTTGTTCAGAAATTTTCCTAATTTCCTTTAATCTTTGTATACGGGTTCTTTTAGCTCATTAAACATATTTAAAACAATTGATTTAGAGTCTTTGACTAGGTGGTGTGACGGGGGGGTGGGTCTGTGGCAGAGTTCTCACCTGCCATGCTGGAGACCCAGGTTTGATTCTTGGTGCCTGCCCATGAAAAAAAAATTTTTTTTTAATTAAAAAAAAATTCAAGTCTTTGACTATTAGTTCTAGTGTATGAGCTTCTCTCAGGGATGGTTTCTGGAAAATTCTTATTTTCTTGTGAATGGGCCATATTTTCCTGTTTCTGTGTGTGTTTTATAATTTTTAATTGAAAATTGGACATGTTGTAACTCTGGAAATCTAGTTTCCCCACCTCTCTGAGATTGCTAGGTGTTTTTTTTGTTGTTGTTGTTCTTGTGATTGTAGTTGTTGAGTGCTAGAGCAATCAGTTTGTGACTTTTCCAAACAATTTTTGCTCCCAAATGAAGAATGGAAAGAGAAAAGAGAAAATATATAGAGAATGTTGCTTCTTTAAAACTCCTCTACTGAATCTCTTTTGTTGCTCAGATGTGGCCTCTGTTTCTAAGCCAACTCTGCAGATGAACTCACTGCCCTCCCGTCTATGTGGGACATGACTCCCAGGGGTATAAATCTCCCTGCCAACATGAGACAGGACTCCAGGGATGAGCCAGGACCTGGCATCATGGGAGTGAGGAAGCCTTCTTGACCAAAATGGGGAAGAGAAATGAAACAAAATAAAGTGTCAGTGGCTGAGAGATTTCAAATAGAGTCAAGAGGTTATCCTGGAGGCTATTCTTATGTATTATATAGATATCCCTTTTTAGTTATGTTGTACTGGGGTGTTTGGAGAGAAGTAACTGAAACTGTTGAACTGTATTCCAGTAGCCTTGATTCTTAAAGATGATTGTACAAAGATATAACTTTTACATTGTGTCTGTGAGATTGTAAAAAGCTTGCATGTGATGCTCCCTTTAACAAGGATACAGACAGATGAATAAAAAATAAGGACAAAAAATTAAATAATGGGGGGCAGATAAGGGGAAGGGAAATTGGGTAGATGGCAATACTAGCAGTCAATGAGAGGGAGGGGCAAGGGGTGTGAGACATATGTTTTTTTCTTTTTCTTTTTATTTCTTTTTCTGGAGTGATGCAAATATCCTAAAAATGATCATGGTGATGAATACACAATTATGCGATGATATTGTGAGCCATTGATCTTATACTTTGGGTGGATTGTATATGTGTGATTTCTCAATTAAAAAATATATATATATTTTAAAAAGCAGTGGTCAGCAATCAGATCACACACTGTTGGATTTTGGAGGATGAGGCCCTGAGGGCCCACCCTGGCACCAGCCAGCTGCCCCAGGGGCCTGGGCTGCAGCCCCCACTGCTGCCTGCCACATGGTTGGGGGGTGGGGGACAGTAGTGACTACACAGAGGTTGAAATCCACTGACATTTATAAACCTCTGCAACCAGCTCCTCCCTGGATGCTGCATAATGTTCCATTAGATTCTAGAGTTTCAAAAATAGTTGATTCAGACAGTCCCTGCCAGTTCAATAGTTGCTTTGACAGAGGGACTGATTCCTGGCGTCCTACACTTCCATCTGTCCATAATCCCCCCTTCCGTATACTGATTTTCAACCTCCCTTTTCACTTAAGATATCATGAACAGCTTCCTATGTCAAAATATTCATTCCAAAAAAACTATTTTCATTTCAAAACTTTCCGTTAAAAATCCAGATCTCTTTCATAGATAGTAATGAGAGTGAATTCCAACCTTCCTTCCCAGCCCCAGGAACGACTGCTACCAACACTTTGGTGTCCTTTCATCATATTTGTTTTCAGCCTATAAAAGCATATGCTGTGTTGTTTTTACAGAACCAGCGTGCTATCCATGCACATTTTTTACTTTACATCAGACCTTAGGCCCTTTACCTGTCAGCATTGGGGGCTCAGCTGATCTACTGCCCTGGGGCATTTAGGTTGATCCTGTTTTGTTGTTGTTGTGTTGTAGGTGTGGGTTTTTTGTTTGTTTGTTTGTTTTGTCATTAAAAACAGGCTATAGAAAATGGTCTAGTAGCTAAATCTGTGTTCCTATCCATAATTATTTCCATAAGATAAATTCCTAGTAGTGATATGGAGACTCATAGAGCAAACACAATTTGAAAACTCTTCCATGCTTTCGAGCTGGTTTTAAAGTCTGAGAGGTTCCAGGGGAGGGAAGAGGGCATTTCAGGTGATGGGAACACCATAGGCAAAGGTGCAAGGGTAGGAAATAGCCTTTGGAGTTCCCTAAAGGCTTCTGGAGGGATGACAGGAAAGCTCTTCCTGCTTGTCCAGAATGGCAGGGGACCAGGGCAGCCGTGCACAAGGACAGACCTGACATGCCTCTGTGTGTCCCTTCTCCCCACCTCCCACCTGCCCTCCATCTCCAAGAATCCCTGCCACTCCCTGGTCAGTCTTTGCCTCTTCAGCCTCAGCTCAGTAGATGTCGATTGCTGAGGCTGGAGCTGCCTTTGCTCCTGATACTGACTCTGAACTGGCCTCCAGCCCCCAGTGCCACCCCAGTCCCTCCAGGCCATGTGTGTACCCACCACAGGTCATCTCTCTAAAGTTCACCACTGAAGTCTCTTCGGCTTCTCCCCTGGTCTCCCATTCAAAGCAGTCAGTATCTCCCTTTGTCTTTAAAAGATGCCTTCAGGTCTTTAACCTCTCCTATTGCCCTTTGCCTCACACCATGCTCTGTCCTATTTTGTGTAGCTATTCCAGCTTCAGATAATTCTGGCCAACCAAATTCTTCATCATTCTCTGGTCATCTCTTTCAATTCCGCCCCTCTGCCTTGCCCATCCTGTTCCTTCCATTAGAGTAGCCTTAAGGGCTTTGAAGACACACTTGGTTAAGCCCTGGCACTGCCACTTACTAGTGTGACTTCAGGCAAGTCCTCAAAGCTCTCTGGGCTTCAGCTTCCTCCTCTGTAAAATGATAAACATAAGAGTTCCTTCCTTGTGGAGTTGTTGTAATGATTCCTTGACACCGTCTGTGTAAAGCAGTGTGGGCACAGTAAGTGCTGACAGGTCATGGACATCCCCTTTTGAAATCCTACCAATCCTACAAGACTCATTCAAATGCCACTTCCTCCATGAAGCCTCCCTTGGTCATTCCAGCAGAAGTTCTCTCTCCACTAAATATTAAGCTTCTTGGGCTTCTTACAGCTCAGGACCCGTGGAATCTTGAAAGGCAGTTACCTGTGGATGTGACATTTTCTCATCTGCTAGAAGGTATTTTCTTTGGGCTCTAGCCACCAGAGCCAAACCCCATGCCTGACTCACAGCAATGAAAATTTCTGAATGAATCATTTCCCTCCGCAAGGCATTAGAGCCTGTTCTCAGAAGTGTGGCTTTCTTGGGACTGATAATAGCAGTCTTCAGGTACAGAGCTGGGCCAAGGGTTTCCATATATCATCTCTAATCTACACAACCCTCTGCAAGGCAAGAGGCGTAATCCCATTTTAGAGATGGGGCATATAAGGCTCAGAGAGAATAGTTGACTTGCCCAAGGTCACATAGCAGGCAAATAAAGAACTGGGCTCTGGATCAGATTCCAAGTTGAGATTGCTTCCTTCTTTGTGCCTCCATTTACCCTTCCTCCCAATGAGAACTCCAGATGCTTCCTCTAGTCCTCTCCTGTGCTGTGAGTCTCCAGGGTTTGGTGACAGAGGCTTATCTCTGAAGCCCCCACTGGGGAATGGAAAGTCCCCTGACCTTCAGGCTCTGGGGTTGGCTGAGTAGGGTCCTGACAGGTACACCTCATTCCAGAGCTCTTCTTGTTTGCTTTAGCCAGAATTCCCCTGGGCAAACCTGTCAGGTGTCAGGGGAAGGCTTTGTGATTTGCATGGGATCTGGCACCCTCCACAGTTTCCCTCCTCCTGTCCTGTAGGGAGCTGGGGCTAGTTCTCAAACTTGGGGGAAGAGGGGGCTCTAACAGCCAGCGCATCAGAGCCAGCAAGCCTTATAGACTATTTGCTCCCACCTGTTAATTGGGGCAGTGAAGCCCAGAAAGGGGAAGGACTTGTCCAAAGCCACACAGCCAGGGGCCAGGCTGGGGATGAACTCCTTGACTTCTGGGTGAGGAACCTTGCTCTGTATCTCATTGCAGCTCAGAGGGATGGTGCCAGGGCAGGTGCTGGGGAATTCGGGCACAGTGTGGGTGCTGGGTGATGGGGTTGCCCGTCATCTCTTAAACACACTGAAACACACACACATTCAAGGATCAGGGAGCTGCTTTGCATGCTCCTAGTTTGCTAAACAAAACTAAACTAATATCTGGATTTCCACTGCTTCTACAGCAGAGGATTTTTTTTTCTTTCCGGTTGGGGCTGGGAAGAGAAGCTGAGCTTCTCTAAGGGGCAAGCTAGACAATGTGTCTTTCTTCACTGACTGAGGATAGGTGTGATTGGGATTTAGGTTGTCTGGCTTCTCCTCTGAGTGCCACAGGCGGGGAGTGATGAGGGAAGGGGGTGCAGGGGGCAGGTGATGCCCCAGCAGCCTCAGAGCAGTGGGGGCTGGAAATGCATTTGCATACTGCAGAGAAGGGAGGCAGGCATGTGGGCAGGTATGTGGGAAAACCCAAGAACCCACCTCCAGGGAAAGATTCAGCACCGGCTGGAAGGGCCTGGCTTGTGAGGGCCCTGGGCCCTGAGATGGCAATGGACTGGGAGCTTCTGGGTTGCTCACAACGTGTGCTGCTCTGTTGTCCTGACCCATAAAGCAATGCCGCTGTCTCAGCTCACTCCCACCCCTGCCCCCATCCCACCCCCCCCCACCACTATGCAGCTGCCTGAATTCCTGGCTGTCACAGGATGGGTTTCAAATGCAGAGCTGGCACCCTGTAGAGAAGATAGCTCCTGCAGGACTTGCCGAGTGGTGTCAGCCCACAAGCCAGTAGCAGTTGTCATTGCAGTGGCAGCAGAGCTCCCCTTCAATGTGCTGCCTATTTTAGGACTGAGGGGCTGTGTTCATCACACTGGGATTGGGGCGGCCAGGCTTAGGAGATACAGTGAGGGCCCCCCATCTGCTGTCTGTGATTTGAGGGAAGTTTAGTCTTCCCACTTGTGCGCCCTCACCCTCTCCCCACTGCCCATGAGCTCCTCCTTGCTTCCTGCCATTTGAATCATGGTGTGTGAAGTGGAAGACACGGGCCAGCCCTGCAGATGTTGTGTCATACTTCTACTCGTACAAGGGAACTGAGGCCCAGAGTGGGGAGGCGGTAGCCCAGGGTCACACTGCCAGTTAGTGGTAGAGTCAGATAGAATCCAACTTTCCCAACTCCCAGTGCAGGGGCCTTTGCACCAAGGTGACTGGATGGCATGACTACAGCAGGCTCCACTTCCAAGGACACAGGGCAAGTGTGGCTCCCGAAGTTCTGCGGGGAGGTGAGGGCACTGCCATACTTCTCGGAATGAGCCACTGAGGATTGGGTGGGGTGTGGATGGGGGCCCCTGAGGCCTCAGGATGGCACTGGTGATGCAACTCTGAGTATCAGTAACAAAACAGTATTTTAGTATGAAAACGAATCGGCCACATTAGGGCTTGGAATGCATCCTCTCAATTAATTTTGAGGTACAGTTTCCTGCTAGGAAATTGGCAGCTTCACTACATCCTCAGTCTCTGGGCTCTGGATTCCCTTTGGATGTCAGAGAGGCCCCACTCCACGGCAGCCACATCCCAGCCAGGTAGCCAGATGCTGCCAGCCCAAGGACCAGGATAGGCTGGAAGGCGCCCAGCAGAGCCCTCTATGGAAATCACTGATAAGGATGGAAATGTTCTCCCAGGGCCCATTGTCTGCCCAGGGAGTTATGTATGGGGCTGACCTTGATCCCCTTTTCTCTCCTATCAGCCCCTCTTCCCTCTCCACCAAATGCACTCTCAAGCCAGCTACTTGCTGGACTTTGAGCCTGTTTCACACATGCCCCTTTCTGTGTCCTTGCTTAGATGGCTCTACCCTGCCCTTCCCCCGTGGGGCAAGGATGTCTCTGAAGTTGTCTAGTATAAAATTCATCACAATCTCCATTTCCTGCAATCCTCCCTCTCCCTAGCTCCTGTGACAGCCCCCAAAGATATCCACATCCTAATCCCTGGAACTTGTGAATATGTTAACTTACATGCAAGAGACTTTATTGATGTAATTGTATGTTTCCTGTCACTGTCATAACCAGCCACCATAAACTTAGTGGCTTAACACAACTGAAATTTATTCTCTTGCAGTTCTGGAAGCCAGAAATCAAAAGTGGATCCTATGGGGCTAAAATCAAGGTATCAGTAGGCTGGTTCCTTCTAGAGACTCCAGGGAAGAATATGTTTCTTGCCTCTTCCAACTTTTGGTGGCTGCTGCTTTCCTTGGCTTTAGGCTGCATCCCTCCAATCTCAGCTTCTGTTGTCACTTTGCCCTCTCTTCTGGAGTCAAATCTCCCTCTGCCTCTCTTTCATAAGGACACTTGTGATTACATTTAGGGTCAATCCAGAAAAATCCACGATAATCTTCCCAAATCAAGATCCTTAAACTTAATCGCATTGGCAAAATCCTTTTACCATATAAACGAACATGCACTGGTCCCAGGGATTAGGCATGGATATCTTTGGGAGACATTATTCAGCCTACTAGAGTGATTAAATTAAAGGTCTTGAGATGAGGAAACTGTATTGGACTATTCAGGTGAGTGCAATGTAACCACAAGGGTCCTTAAGAGAGAGGTAAGACGGTCAAAGGCAGAAGAACACGATGACTAAAGCAGAGGATGGAGTGATGGGCTTTGAAGATGGAGGAAGGGGCCGTGAGCCAAGACATGCCACGGCCTCTTAGAAGCTGAAAGAGGCAAGGAAGTGCATTTCCCCTGAAGTCTCCCAAAGGAACATAGCTCTGGCAACACTGATTTTAGCCTGTAAGACTCATTTCAGATTTCTGACCCCCAGCAGTATAAAAGAATAAATCTGCTGTTTCAGCCAATCTGCTGTTTTGTTCCAGCAGCAATAAGAAACTAATACAGTTGAACTGACCTTGCCCTTCCATGTGGTCTTGTCACTTAACTTCTATCATGACACTTGTGGGTTTGGTTTGCACATCCTTTGGCTGTATTTCTGTCTCCTCAACTCCTCTATGAGCTCCTCCATAGCTTTCTCTGCTTTTATGAAGCTCCCCACAATCTCCAAAAAGCCTCATTCAAGGCGTTGCATTAGTAAGCACTTAATAAATACTTGTCAAATGTAAATTAGTCTGTCTTTTTTTATTTATAGCAGTCGAGAGGAAGAAGCCTCTGGCAGCAATAACTACTGGCTTCTCTGGCCTCACTGCTGACAGAAAACTAGAATCCCCAAGTGCCAATCAGAGGTGGGGAGCAGCCAGCACACCTGGCTGAAGTAGAGGGGTGCCAGACCTCCCACTGGGATAAAAGGCAGCTCTGGCTATCTGTGGCAGCTAGAAAGAAGCCCTATAAACACCAAGGTGGCCAGATCCCAGCCAGTGAGAGGTTTCTCTGTCAGTCCCAGCTTGAGTCCCTCTCCACCTGGGGATACTCTGATCTTCTGGGATCTTCCCCAGAGAAGGCACCAGAGCACTTAGACCTCCGAAGTAGAAAATTTCAGCTCAGAAAAGACCTAGTCCAGCTCCCGTACTTTATAGGCAGGAGAAATGTTGGTTCAGAGAGGGGAAGCCACTTGCCCAAAGTCACACAGCAAATCTGTGAGTCTCAAAACAAGCTCAAAGACTCCCAGCCCCATGCTGCTTCCAGGGGACTGGGGGTCTAGGTACACAGCTGTCCTCCTTCCTGGCCTGCCACCAGGTGACAGGCCATCAGGGCAGGCTGGTCAGGAGCCGGGAGGGGGCATCCTCTCACTTGAGGTTATGCTGGCTCTCACGGTGCCGCCGCAGGTCCACCTTGCGCTGGAAGCCCTTGGCGCACAGCTCACAGCTGAAGGGCTTGAAGCCCGTGTGCTTCCGGCTGTGGGTAATGAGGTTGGAGCTCTGGCTGAAGGCCTTCCCGCACACCTGGCATTTGTGTGGCTTCTCACCTGCAGGGCAGCAAGGATGGGTCAGGGTCGTGCATGTCAGTTTGTGGCCCTCCTACCCCACAGTTTATTTTCCAACCCTTATATGCTTTCTTTCATCGCCAACCCACATTCACTTTTGAAAATAATTAGGAAAGGGAGATAAAACCAAACTTAAATTCTGCACCCCCACCTCCCCCCATAACTATGGGATTGGTTAGGGCTAGAACTGAGTCCATGCTGTTTATTAATATATTCTGGCGCCAGGTACAAAAAGAGGCACTGGATAAATATCTAAGGAAGAAATGAATGAAATAATGAAAGGAAAATTCACCCACTAGTCCCACTTCTAGCCAGTGATACTCAGTGTTGACATTTTGTTGTGCTTCCTTCCAGTGCTTTTTCAATGAATTAGATGTGCAGTGCACGCAGCCCTCCATCAGAGTGTGGGCCCCACCTTTTCCTCTAGACCCCACCCCCATCCTACAGCAGGGGACTTTTTAACATGTCTTTCAGTGAAAGATGGGAGCACCCCAGAAGCCAGATTGGAGACCTCAGCAGCCTCCAGCCCGGCTGGCTCTGTCTGGGCCCCAGGTGGGCCCGGCCCACGGAGACACAGGTCGGTGAAGGGTGCCCGGCCGGCGGGCTCACCGGTGTGGATGTAGGTGTGCTTCTTCATGTCGGACTTCTGGTGGAAGCGCTTGCCGCAGAACTGGCAGGGGTAGGGCCGTGTGTCCGAGTGGATGAGCAGGTGGGTGGACAGGGTGGACGAGCGCTTGAAGGCTTTGCCGCACATCCGGCACTCGAAGCTACGCTCCTGCCGGAGGAAACGAGGCCCCGGGGGGTGAGGCGCAGGCGGGGCCTCGCAGCCTGGGAGTGCCAAGCTGAGTGCAGGACTGGACCTGGCCGGGATCCCCTGAGGAACAGGAGACTCCATTGCAGTGGCCGCAAGACAGGGGCCAGGAGTGATGAGGCCTCCTGCCAGAGTTTTCTTATAACTCTCAAGGGACCCACTCAAAATAAGCCTCAATAAATGTTTGTTGATTGACTGATGGACTGACTATTGTAGGATTATTTTCAAGGGGTTGGCATTTTATGACCCTTCATCCAGAGTGAGTTCCTTGAGGGAGGGACAGTTTATGGGGCAGCACAGTGATACAGTTAAGAGTCTGAGTTATCGGGGCGCAGCCCTAGCTTCTGCTTCCTCTTAGCCAGGTGACCTTTGGCAAATCATTTAACCCCCCTGAGATTTGTCTCTGTACGTAGGAACAGTAAGAAAGGGTCATTGGAAAGACTGGAGGTAGAGAACTGAGCCTGGCACCTGGCAGGGGCACGTACTCATGGATGAAAGCTCTTGTGATCACTTCTGCTTTGCCCACTAGATCTTTCATATTTACCCAGATGTTAATGACCAATGTCAGTTTCAGATTCTCTCCCTGGAATTGAATTCTTTAAAAAATTACTGACTCAGGTAGGGCTAAATGAGATGAGATGAATATTTAAGTCTAACGCTAGGATTTTGTGAGTTGAGGGCCTTGAAGCTGCATACAGCCGCCCTGACCATCCATGGGCAGGACCATCTCTGAGCATCACATCTCATCTCCCCTGATGTCACCCCTAGGAAAGAGCATCTTCCAATTGTCCGTGAAGCTGACTCTGTCAACCCAGGACACTAAATGCCTCATGGGAAGGTGTTTGGAGACCCAGCCCAGGGGAGGTGGGCAGTGAGGGAACCCCCTGGTCTGTGTCACCCTCCAGGGTGGGGTGAGAAACCCAGCCCCAGACCCCTAGGCTTCCCGGGGGCAGTGCGGAGTGAAGCGGAAAATGGGGGTCCTTTGCTTGGCCAGCTGCCCACCTGGGAGTGGACGTGTGTGTGCTGCTCCAGGCTCACGGCGTGGCCAAAGGTTTTGCCGCAGACATCACAGGCAAAGGGCCGGGTCCCGCTGTGGGAGCGGCGCACGTGCACTTCGAGTCCGTGTGGGGTGGAGAACACCTGGTGGCGGAAGCACAATGTGGAGCCACTGGGGCTGCAGAGAGGGAGACAGGCTTGGGGCCCTCCACCTCCGAGCTCAGCTCCAGCCGTGGCGGGGGAGGGCAGGCAGCAGGAACCTGGAAAGCCTACTGTGGTGGCTTGAAGTTATGAGCCCGAGAAAAATATGTTCTTAATCTTAATCCATTCCTCAATCTTTTTCTCTCTCTCTCTTTTTTTTGTTTGTGTGTGGGCAGGTACCAGGAATCAAACCCGGGTCTCTGGCATGGCAGGCGAGAACTCTGCTGCTGAGCCACCGTGGCCTGCCCTCCATTCCTATATCCTAATCCCACTTGTGATGAGGTTATTTCAGTGAAGATGTGGCCCAGCTGAATCAGGGTGGGGCCTTAATCCTATTATGAGAGCTTTATAGAGAGGGCCACAGAGAAAGAAGCCCTAGGAGAAGCAAAAAGCTGGAAGTCAATGGAACCTGAAAGAGAAAGGGGAAGATACTACCACATGCATTGCCATGCAACCAAAAAGCCAAGCACCAAGGATCACTGGCAGCAAGCCCCAAAATTCCACAGTCTTTGGGAAAAATCATCACCTTGTTGATGCCTAACCTCAAAATTGTGAGCCAATAGATTCCTGTTGTTAAACCAACCCATTGTAGGGTATTTGTTTCAGCAGCCAGAGAAACCGAACCATCCATTCTAGCACCATCTAGGGACTGAATAGCCTAGTGCAACCACTAGATCTGGGAATTGGCCAGATCAAACCAGTTTGATCTACTTGCTGTGTGATCTTGCACAAGTGACTTAACCTCTCTAAACTTTAGTCCTTCACCTGCATACTGGAGGTAACTAAACCCATCTCCCAGGGTTGATGGGGTCCTGCATGTCAAGTGACTAGGACAGGCCCAGGGACGTTGTAAAGGTTCAATGAATGGTGATGAGGGCAAACATTCTGAATCCATCCCACCAGGGCTCCCAAGGTCCACAGTCCAGGGAAACTCCAGACCCCGCAGCTGCCAGCATGCTGTAGAGGGGGCGCACAGCAGACCTCTTGGCCCCTGTGTGCCCACCTGCACCCCTGACTGCTCACCTTGTTGCACTTGACACAGTGATATGCATCCATGCCCGGGGAGTAGCGGAGGCTGAAGTCCAAGGGGGGCTCAGTGCTGGGCACTAGTGGGCTGCCGTATAGGCTGACAGAGTGCTCCAGGAAGGCAGACTGCATGGTTGAGGGGGCCTGCCGGTAGCTGTGGCCATAGGATGAGGCCAGGGTGTCCCAGGAGAAGCTGGGCTTATAGAACAGGGGTGAGTCAGAGGGTGAAGAGTCACCATCCTGGGCCTGGGACATCACCGTGGGGCCTTCTGTAGAGAGAGTGGCACATTCAGCAGGTCTCTGTGGAGAGACACCTGCTGAGTGTGGGCCTGCGGGGAGAGAGGCTGTGGTGTCACCCAGACTCGGGTCTACTCCTGACTCCTGCACTTACCAGCTCTGTGAGCTTGGGCAGGTAACCATCCCTTTCTGAGACGCAATTTCCCCCTCCGTAAACTGGGGAGAATAACACTACCTGATTCACAGTGAGAATTCAATGCGCTCATGTTCTAAAGTGCCCAGCACAGTGCATGGCATTCAGGGAACACTTAGTACTCTGGGCCACTCTTGAGAGGGGGGGACAGTGGGGGAGGGAGAAGTGAGGATGGTGAGGGAGTAGGATGGTGAGGGTGGTGAGCACAGTGAGGAAGGTGAGGGTGGTGAGGGTGGTGACGATGGTGAGAAGGTGGGGGGTGGTGAGGAAAAGAGATGATGATGGCAGCTGAGCTGTGCAAAGGAAGCCCCTGGAGCAGATGCTCTTGGCGGCCCACTCATATCTCCTGTGCACTTGACATTTCCTGGCATGCAGGACTGTTTTCCTCGTCTACTCTATTTGCACACAAGGCAGGCAGAAAGTGCCAGGGAACCAACTTCCCCCACCCCCAGCAGACAACCCTCAACCAATATCCGAGGGGAGGGTCGCTCAGGTGTGTGTTCCATGCTGTCTCCCAAAGACATCGGCAGGATTAAGTCTCAGGGTAAGAGGCTTGATAATGCTTTCTTGGCTGTCTTCCCTTCTTTTTCTCACTTCTTGACTCCCATAAGTATGCTTTCTGGGATCATCTCTTATCCTAAAGACACCTCTTGCATTCGAATCCTTACCTCCTGGACTGCTTCTGGGAGGATCCAAACTTAGACACCCATTCCCTACCCCCTCCCTCCACTGTGCTCCTTCATGCTATAAGTTTTGTTGTGTTACTGAAAATATTTACTGTAGGAGGAGGTGTCTGTGTTCTCACTGTGGCTCCTTAGTTTTTCCAGTCCAGAAACGTGTCTCCCCCACCACTCATCTCTGCATCCACCTGCCAGCTGCTTCCTCCTGACCCACCCACTCAGACTAAGCTCCCCATCCAAGAGAGGCTCAGGCAGAAGCTGGAGAGCCCGCGTTACATGCACATGACCGTGTTGGTTCTTCCCCAAACTCCATGACTCCAACGGTCCCTGCTGACAGGTGTCCATTCCACCCCACTCCCCTGGGCCCTGGTTGCAGAATGACCAGAGGTCATGGGCTCGTACCTGGTGCTGAGGTCATCCTAGTCAAGCCCTGGTCTGGCTCCAGATCTGGCTCCCGCTTCAGGTTGGTCCAGTCCAGGCACTGATTTGGAAATAGGGTGCCAAGGACAGGGCCATTGCTCAGGGCCTGGTCCCTGGCCACTGTGGGGAGAGAAGAGCATCAGGGTCACCCTATGCCTCTGGGAAGCCCAGAGGCAGCAAGGGGAGAGAATTCCTTTCCTAGGAGGAGGGGGCCCAGAGAGAGATCCATTTGTTGTGGGTCCCAGGGGCTCTGCCCAGGATGGGTGGGAGATGGGTGAAGGCTAGGAGACTCCTGAAGAAAACCAGGGACCAGTGTCATTCGTTCTGAGCACTATATTCATTCTGAAAGTCAGCTATAGATCTGACTTTCAATTAGGACCTAAACAGAAGTTAGTGAGGAGCTTAGTCAGGTTCTAATCCTGACGCTCTCATCACCCCGAAGGGTCAGAGGAGGTGGGTTCATTCATTCACTTACTTACTCCTTTCATTTGTTTATCCAGTCAACCCACATTTTTGAGCTCCTCCTGCATTCCAGACTCAGAGGAAGGAGTTACTTCAGGTGGGATGCCTGCTGCTTCCCCCACTGGGTGGGGCAGGGCACCCTGGGTGGGCGCAGCAGGAGGCCAGCCTGGGATCTGACTCACCAGGTGTGAGGGCAGGAGGCCAGGCCGGCTCATTCTCATGGGCGCGGGGCTGGTGGTAGGTGTGAGCCTTTTTGCTCTTCACCAAGAAGGAGCGTGGCATCCTCAGCGCGTGCCCCACGCCTGCAAGGGGAAAGGGTGAGGAGGTCAGCAGACACAGGAGGACTTTCTTCTCCATATGTGAGAACCTCGTCTTGAAATAAAAAATACCCATCCCAGCATTGGCCCGCTTACCCTGGCATGAGCAGAGAAAGAAGGGCAGGGGGAGGGGCGCCTCTGCATGTAACACACTGTGGACCCCAAATCTAGGAAACGGCATTTGAGTTCTGGTGGAGTCCACTTTCAGAGCCATAGAAAGAGGTGATCTGAGTTTAGATTTTGGAGTTAGCATTTAAAATAGATAGAATCCCAGCTCTGGCCTCATCTGCTGTGCAATCTGGGGGAGACACAACCTCTCGGGCCTATTCCCTTTTCTGTAAGGTGGGGCTAAGAACGAGGCCCCTGTGTCCAAGTCTGCAGTGCTGGTGAGTGCCCCGTGTGTTTCAGGGCCCAGCACAGGTGGGACTGGCAGGTGGCACCCTGAAGTGAGTGGGGCCCCTCTCAGTTGTGTGTCCTCTGCAAGTTGGGAGCTGCAGCACCTCAGCCATGGCCCCAGTCTGGCATCTGGTCCCTGGAGAGGGACCTTCCCTCTGGGGGGTTGGAGTCGTGTGCAGGTCTCCAGGCCTGATTGGATCCTCCCGCCCCAACCCACCTGGTGGCCTGAAGCTTCGTGGTGGCTGAGGAAAAAGAAACGAGTGTCCGCCAAATCTAGGAGCTGAGCAGTAGGCAGGCAGCCCAGCACTGCCACTGAACCTACCTATCAGTGGTGGTGGGGAAACTATGGAGAAACTGAAGCCCCATCACTATAAGGGACCTGCTCTTGGTCCAGAGTAGAGGTGGGGGCATGGCAGAGTGAGCTTTTTGTGCAGAGCACTGTACAAAGAGCTTGTCCTGGCCCGCATGTGGCTTCCCATTCCTGAGCTCTGTGTAGTGTGAATCTTTCCAAAGGGCTCCTGGGAGGCAAAGAGCATCTTTGGGTGGTCCTCTGTACGCTTAACTCCCCCCCCCACCCCCATAACTGAGCACAGGCTAAAGCTCAGAGGAAATACTTGGCCAGCACCGGTTCTGTTGAGTCCTCTGCTGGCCCCCATTGCCCAGGCTTCCAAGGACCCCACTCTTGCCCCAGGGCCTGACACCACAAAGATCACACGGGAGATAGTGCCAAGCGCGCGGGGAAAAGGATTACCGCTGCTTTTGAACAACAGAGAGGGCCTGGGTGATAAGGCCTTGGCCAAGGAGCAGGGTGGAAGAAGGGAGATTAGAGAGGGCAGCTTGCAGCTCTGCCTTCAGCGGGGAGGATGGACCCAGGGAGTCGCCCCAAGGAGTGGCCGAGAGCCGGGCAGAAGAGGGGCCCCCATAACTGTGCCCAGGCCATTCAACTCTCCTTGCTGTAGGACTTGTCACTGACCGGCTCGGAGGCTGAGTGCCTAGATCTTTCAAAATCGGACCTCATGTGATTGTTGCGAGCAAGAAATCACCTTTATTTATGGCAGACAAATGGTGTAAAGGGCTGTAGTGAGTGCTCAGCTAAGGGCAGGATCTTTGCTCACTGGGTGGAAGCTTCAGGTAGGGCAGGGACTGCTGTGGTCGCCTTCCCAGCACCCGGCCCGTAGTAGGCACACTGAAAGCTGGGGACAAATCAAGCCGTGGATGAAGGCGGATGCAGAGGAGACAGAGGAGGCCTAGATCAGGAGTCAGGAGACCGGGGTCCAAGCCACAGCAGCCACCGAGGAGCCCACGATGACGTGATTAAGTCCCTTCCCTCTCTGGACCCTAAAATGAAGGTGGGTCTCTAAGGCCTCGGAGGCCCCTTCCAGCTGTCAGATTCTCAGCTCACAGAACAAAGGCTGAGCTTGGCGGGCTGCTGTCCCCAGGCTTGCAGAACAGCCTGCGGCCTTATCTCCCAGGGACACATCTTCCTCCCCCTGTCTCCCCCCCCTCCCCCACCGGGGCTCCCCACACCCCCTTTCCTTCCCTCTTCTAACTCTTCGGTTCAGGAAACCCCCTCAGGAGGCCAGACCCTGGGTGGAGTGGGAGGGGACCCCCCCAAAGCTGGGGGAGGGGTGGGGGGCTGGGTCCTCCTCTCCCTTTGTTCTGTGGGAGCCTCGGAGAGGGGGGTCTCCAAAGGCTGAGGTCTGTCTTTCCATCAAAAGAAAAAATATATATATTTTAAATATAACATTTGCTTAATAAATCAGCTAGCACCCTGGTTAAACACACAGGGACAGAACACCAGGAAATGCTTCTGACCGCCAGGATCTATGATGAAGCGTGAGGGGTGCTATTGTCCCATTACATGGGAGGAACCGAGGCTTGGACACTCGGTCGGATCCTGGGGGCTGAGTGAGGCAGAGCGGGGGCTATCTACACCGCGCCCCCCCAGGCCTCTGTGCTCAGACCACAGTGGGCATTTATTCAGGGCTGACTGTGTGCTCTCCAGGGGCATTTTCTCAGCAGAAGGAACTGCACTGAGATGCTAGGGTGGAAAACAGGACAGTATTTAAGGCTCTGTGGTGTGCAGTCATGGAAGTGACCCCCTGGGCAGGGGAAGCAGGGTTTGTCCTTCCAGATCATAGGTGGGAAAACCGAAGCTCAGACAGAAGGGGCTTACCCAAGGTCACACAGCAAAGCCAGGGCCCAACACAAGCTCTCCGTTACTGACTGTGGTCCTTCCAAGCCCCGATGAAAACAGCTTAAGACAAGAGGGGGGAAGCTCGTTGTTGGGGCCAGAGAATGGAAAAGTCAAATTTCCCTCAGCTTTGTGTCTTTTCCGGAACTCACATCCATTCCTGAAAACTTGCAGGTAGAGAGGCAGGTGAGAGAGCAGATGCCCTGTTCAGAAAACCTGACCCTCCCCGCAGATTCAGAATTGAAGGACACCCCAGGGGTGACCCGTTAGGAACCCAGGGTGAGGAGCTCAGCCATGCCGCGCTAGCATTCACTGAGCTCCTGCGAAGCACTTGTCATTTATAGAGGGAAGCAAGGAGTCCCAGTTGTTGGGGTTTCCCAGGGGCAGGTGATTCTCGGGGTCTCTTCTAGTGACCTCCCCCCAGCCCTCCCTTCCTCAGAAGTTTCTTTCCCCTAAGCCTCGCAAAGTGGCAGTGCTGCAGCCGACCCCTGTGGCCAAGCCCTCAAACTCAGAGCAGGGGCCAGATGCACCCAAGGAACTTCCTTTTGACCCCTGTTGGTGGAGTTAACAAAACAAAACAAAACAAAACACACACCCAAAAACAGGAACCAATCACCTATATGGTAGTTAATTAACAACCATTCCGTTTTGATTCACACGAAGCCGTTCTGAGAAAGAGCTAAGAGCAGAGATTGTGAAAGAAGCCTAAGATTTCTTCATAAAACAGAGGCCTTGATGGTATCGGGCCTCCGGAAAGAGGGCTGCTGTTAACATCTCGTCATAAACCCCCAATCCTGATAGAGGGACCCCGGCCCTGAGTCGTAATCTCTGTTGGCACTTTAGAGGGGGGACGGCCTCGGAGCCCGGGCAGAGTCCTGCACCCTCACCTCCAGGTTAAGCCAGATAAACAGGCCTGTGATTTGCATTCATTGAGGCTTCCCATTGGGTTGCGTCTGATTTTATAACCTTGGGCTTGACCACTTCAGCCACCAACCTGGGACCTGGTTTTCCTATCTCATGAAAGGGACGGTTAGACTGAGAGATTTCTAAACTTCCCTTTTGCTCTGAAATCCTATGTACAATCCGTTGACCTTCAGTGAGGACTTGACCCACCTTGACTAAGAAACGCATCGCTTTGGAGTTCCCTTTTTGGGAGGGTTGGGTAAGACTCAGCCATTTCTCAGGGTCAGCTCTTGAGGACCCTTTTGACTTCCTTTATGTTTAAAGATGCTACTTAAGGAAAAACAACAACAACAAATATTCCCATGTAGGAGTCAATGGGAAATAAGCTCAGGTCACGTTAGGGGGCCCAGCAGTCAATATTTTTATTTGAAATTTGGAAGGAGCTCTCAAATGTCTCCTAAATTCAGAGAATATAACGTCAAAAGTGGACAGATGAAACACTTTCTAAATCTCTCTATATTAAAAATTAAAGTAGCTCCCACTGGTTTAAATTCCTGGAAACTAATGAATAAAAAGTTTCTCTCTAGACTAATGTGGGGTAAAGTTTTCTGTTGTTTCTGCCAAGATAGCAAAGTACTGGTGTGATCAGGTTATTTTCCGGGTGGGGGGGGGCATTCTGGTCCCAGAGTCTTTGGGGAATCCTTGTACTCTCTAATAGGACACCCACTCCCAACAAGCCCTCCCGGGAGTCTGTGGAAAATGGTCTGCACTGGCTTTGAGTGACTTCTTCATTCAAACTTATACCAGATACAGCTTTTTGAAGATCCCCAAGAACTTTATGTAAGAACTTTCTACAGTGAAACCAGACTATTAACTCCAAAATCTAAGAGTTGGAAAAGACCTTATAATCTCCTTATCCAAAGAATTCCTCCTGAAAAATCTCTGAGGACAAGGCTCTCACTACTTGCTAGACTTGGAAATATTCTACCTGGGGTCTACTAAGAAATATTGAGGTGTGAGCCCAGGTGGGCAGTTGCGGCTCAGCCTGCTATTAATACCTACCAGACTCCCGTCCTGAGACTGCAAATCAGTTTGCCCCCAAGAACCTGATGAAAGCTGTGGACTTTCAATGTGTACAGGTGATTTTGTGAATCCCCTTAATAAGCCCAATTTAAAGTGAGCCCCTCTCCCCAGATGCCCAAAGATTCTAACTTGTTTTTTCTCCAAAGGCGGGTAGAAAAGAGTTTGACACTCAAGGGAAAGGAGAACTGAGATACCATTTCCCACCTGCAGTCCCTTGGTCCTGAAGGCTGGTCTTGAGTGCAATAGATGTCAGCCCTCTTTGCAGTAGGTATAGACCAAAGGGTGCCTGCACAGCTGGCTATAAAGGTGTTCGAGGAACCTTTGTGAAGGTCACCTGGGATTGTGCGGCTTTAGGGTTAGAAATTCTTGCAGCCTTCCCTCAATCTCACTGTCTTATTTGACAGAGGAAGAAAGACTCAGAGTGCCTGGGGAACAATTTGTTTCCAAGCAGGGACACCAACTCGGGCTCCTCGTTGCATTATAGTGACACACACTGCCCAGGTTCCTGGGAGAGTTGGGGTGTGTATGCTGTTTGGGTATGCAGGTCATGTCCGTCAGCCTAAAAGTGAGTTTTGAAATGTGTGTTCATGTACAGCTCGTGGAAGGCGTAATTCATACATGAACCCACAGCATTTCAGAACATGCTGATCTCATTCGATGTCTCTCTACCATCTCTTCTCCCCATGGTACAAGCCATGAAAGCTACATCCTATAAAAGAGACTTTCTAGCCCACCATGCCCTCCCCGTAACTGTAAAAGGAACTAGTCAACCTGTTTTAAAGCAAGTGAAGTCAGACATGCAAATTAAAAAAGAAGAGCACAGAGATGGCATTTTCAAGCACTCACCTGTCAGAGCAGTTCTGCTTTCCAGGCCTCTCCAGCCAGAGGGTCCTGCGGTGGAAGCTTACAGCCTCTCTCTGGGGACTGGACTCCACTCTGTCAACTTTGCAATACTCTGCACAAATAGACACTTCTCCTTTTTTTTTTTTTTTCTGTGTGTGAGCTTTTTTTTTTTTTCCTCTTCTGTTCCCCTCCCTGATTTTCAATCTGATTATTTGTGTCAAAATCTGGCGGTGAAGAAGTAGCCAATGGAGAGAGAGCAAGAGCTGGGTTGTATTTGCTTATCAAAACTTTCCAGGACTCAAGACTCTGAATTCTCATCTCTAACCCTTGACTTTTGGAGCAGTACTCTTTCCCTCCAAAAACTTCGAATAACATCTGAATGGGGGGGGGGGGAGTAATGGCTAAGTTATTACATTAAAAAAATAAAAATAAAATGTATAAACCGTTTTTTGTATAGAGAACTCAGAACTTTTCTTTTCCTTTTTTTTTCCCGCTTTCCCTTCCCTTACTGTTCTTTTCGCGTCTTTCTCTCCCTCCCTCCTTCCTTCTTTGCCTTCATCAACTCAGCGACCCCCCTGCTCAGTCGTCTGCATCAGCTCGCTTGGCTGCAAAGCCCCGCTTCCAAGAGCCTCAGGCTGCTCGGGCCCCCTCTACTCTTGCAGAGGTCACCTACGAGAAGAAGTGTCACATTCCCATTTCCCCACCTAGAAGGTGTGGAGGAGCGGGCTGAGGTTTGGTCGTGGGTGTAGGGCCCACTTCCCCTTTATTCAGGGAGAGTCTTAACCCCGCCAACCCGGCCGAGTACAGATTGAGCGACGCGAGCTCGGGGTCCGGGGCCCGGCATCTGCCGCCATCTGGCGGTAGCAGCGGCGACCCGAGTGCAGTCCGCGGGGATCTTCAAGGGTGTCCCCGCTCACCAGGGTGAAAGAGACGCTCTTAGGGGAGGCTCGGCAGGCCGGGCTCAGACGTTTCATCCCATCTGGCACAGAGCCCTGGTCCCCTGATCCCGCGCCCAACCCCTTCTCCTTCCTCTTCTGCTCTCTCACGCCTCCGCCCGCTTACGGGATAACTGATTTATTTCAGGAGGTTTTGCATAAAAGTAGCCCTCCACAGAATAGAGCACTGTTAGGCTGATTTGCATGCTCTTGCAGCCCGAGCTAGAGAGATTATGTTTCACTCATAAAGAAAACAAGTTTGGCTACTCCACAGCTGCGAAGTCACCCTGAAAGGCATGATGCTGGGGCCGCGGGTCCCAAGGGCTACCACCAGACAGGGGATGATGGCCGACAGAGATTTGCAGAAGCATCTTGAGTGTTTTTTTGAATGTCACACACTGCTAACCTCAACTAGAGCTGTTTGTTATTATACGGAAAACTGAAAAAAAAAATAATTTAAGGTCATTAGAAAATTCATCCTTGATGTTACGAGTCTCCATGTCCTCATGTTCTCACCTTTCTTATACACACATTTATATCTGGCTAATGTAAATCGGTGTCATTCTTTTTCTCTGAGCTGTATTGTATTTAAGTACTTCCTAAATTGTCTTGCTGCCTTTATGTTCATCTTTTAATGGTTTTGCATTTTTCTCCTGGTTTGCCTCGCCAAACACTTTCTTTATTTGGGGTACTTAGTAGTTTGGGGTGTTTTCTAACATAAAGACACTTTATCATGCATACGCAGTTCAATGCCCATTCTACGGTTATAATCTGATTTTAGAGTCCTTAGATTCCGCCTTCAATATCCATTTCAGGGATTCCCTTCTTAGGCCAGTGTGCCACCCAGAGGTGAAGGTAGGACCTTCCCTGGAGCCACTCTGGAATCTGTTCCATGGGAAATCAGTATCTGTCCACCAGCCCCTAGGTGCACCAGTTGAAGCCCAGAGCCCCCAGCCAGCACCCATGCCCTACAGCCCCTGCAGCCTGGGGCTCTTCCTACACTCCCTCTATGGCTGCCTGCAGGGCCAACATGACTCCCCTTAGTGTAGCCTGGGGTCAGTACCAAGGGGCAAATCGCCTCATCATTCCTGTGCATTCATTCATTCTCTAGGATGCCTTTCATGTACCAGGTCCCTTCCACCTCTCCCTCCCCCCACCTTCTCTAATACACATTCAATGAGTGTCTATTACGTACCAGATGTTGGCGTTTCAAACAAGACCCAGATAGGGGCCCTTATAAGCCCCTTCCTGGTCTAGCAGGTGGGCCAGATTAGTGGCATGGATTTTATGATTTGGGGTGATAAGTACTGCAATGGAGTAAACATGGGGTGTGATGTGAGCATGGGGCATTGGGGAACGGGCCCAGACTTGGAGGGTCGGCCTAGGAAGTAATATCTAAGTTGATACCTACTCTGAGTTAGTTGGTGGACGGAGGGCAGGGAAGAAGGTCTAAGAAGAAAACAGCATGTAGAAGAAGCTTGGTTCAGTATGGGTGGGGCACGGAGACCGAAGGAAGAGAAGGGAAGGATAGGACATTCAAGAGCTGAGCCTAAAAGGGAAAGAAGGAACAAGCTCAGGGTAGAGTCCTCCCTCATTTAAAAAAAGCTTCAGTGATTTCCCTTTACTTACGGGAAAAAAATCAGAGATGAGCATTCGATGTTTTCCACAATGTCAGGAACTTTCAAATGATAGTACTTTTTCAGATATGAAGTGCAGAAGCCCAATTTAAACTAGTTTAATGACAAGAACAAACCAATTAGTTCATGTCACTGAAAATTTTCAGCTTCAGGCATGGTTGGATCCAGATACTCAAATGATATTGTCTGGAGTCTCACCGCTATCGCAGAACTTTTGCTTTTGTTGTCCCCTCTGCCTGGATGCTCTAGTCCCCAGATCTTTCCATAGCTGACTCCTTGTCATTCAGGTCTCCATTGAAATGACACCTCTGCAGAGAGACTCTCTCTGACCATCAACTAAAGTCTCCAGCACTTTCTGTTCTCTTGCCCTACCCTGTTTCTTCTTTCACCCATAATTATCTGGAAATATCTTGCTTATTGACTCTTTTCTTTCCTTTTTTTTTTTTTTGGTCTGACTTCCCACAAGGAATGTGAACACTATGTATGATGGCAGGGATCATGTTTGCCTGGCTCACAGCTAAATCCCCAGTTAGTGGAACAATGTGTGATACACACTGTAGTACACGGTAGTCACTAAGGATGTGTTTATGGAATGCACTAAGGATGTGTTTATGGAACGAATGGATGAGTGATATCTCTTGATCTCTCATATCCACCTTCCTTTGTGCTGGCTTTATTCTTCACTGAGTTTAGAAACTCCAGTGGAAAGAAAAAACCCCTTTCTCAATAGCTTCAGTAAGAGTCATAGGGTTGACTCTGATTGGCTCAGCCTGGGTCAGAAGTCCATTGATCCACCAATCACTTTGGCCAGGGGCTCTCTCATTGGCCAGGCCTGGCTCTTGCGCCCCTTCCTGCCAAAACCTCCTGAACTAAGAGTGGAGGAAGGAATGGGCTCTGCAGAAGACGGTGGTTTTCCTCCACAGAATTAAGGGCAGAATGATGTAGGGGGCATGGCTTCTGCCATCTGCTGCCTATCTCCTCAACACTGCCTGAACATGCCATGTCTTTTCCTGCTGGAGACCAAATCCCAACTCCTGCCTTTGCCCTACCGTTTTCCCCTGCCCAGGATGTTCTTTCTCTTCAATCTTCTCCTTCACTTATTCAAATCCCACCCATCCTTCACAGTCCAAGTCATCTCTCACCTCCTCCAGGAAGCCTTCCCAGACTCCTCACAATCCACGGTCATCATCTGTTTTCTCAGGACTCGGCCCACCCATCACAACACTTGGATTCTTTCTAGCTAGGTTACTAGTGGATACTCATCCTGCTTCTCAATTAGACCCCGAGGACAGGAATGTTGTGGGATCCTCCCTCAGTGGGCAACAGGGCATGGATCAAACACCCAGTAAACGCTAGCCTGCAGGAATCATGAGCAGGGCTGAATAAAACGTGAGCCACCATTATGAAGGGTGGGGTAGTGCGTGGAGCCCTCTCTAGCAACATCTCAGCCAGGTGTAGGAGGGGTCAGGAGTCTTGTGTGTGCGTGTACACACGTGCGCGTGAGTGCGTGGTGCGGGGAACGTGCCACTCTGGGTGGGCATCAAGGGCCAGATTCTGGCCCCAGCACCACCTGGCATCAGCGGTATGACCTTGGGGAGCTTTCTAGACTTGGCTGAGAATGACTGCAGAAGGCAGAAGGCAACACACCTGAACTGAGCCCACCTCACACCAGCCCCAGGAACGCGAGGATGGACTGGACTCCGTGGTCCTTGCTCTCCGGGGACTCCCGGACAGCTCGCCGGGCGCTGGCGCCAATCTCTCCACGCTCATCTCCAAGCCAGAAAAGCGCCCACGCACTCTGCCTTTGCCGCGAGCGTGCTGAATGGTGAACAAAAGTCGGTAGAAGGCAAGGAATTGAAAAATAATAGATTCTGCCATTCAGGAGGATTGCAGAGCTCTTTCCAAGCCGAAGCTCCTCGCCAGAGGCTGCAAATGCTGCCTGCCAGGCGGGGATGGCGCTGCCCTCCTGCCTCGCAACCCTATGAACAGAAAGCGCCCCTAGCTCCGCGGGAGGAAGCAATTCACCATGTAGCCACGCGGTGGCGCTCCTGCCTCCTTTTATTTTAACGGGTCAAACAGTAAAAATAAGTATATATACATACATAATTACAGTTTAAATTACAGGAGTAACAAATGACCAGCGTAGGAATAAAAATAAAATGAAGTAATATGCACCTCCTACCACCCCCCAACAGTCCTCCTGCCAAGAATCTCAAGAGGGGGATGGACAATATTCTGATGGCAGGTGATGGCGCATGGCGCTGGGACGTGTTCACTTCCTGAAATGGCTAACTTTCCAGAGCAGAAAGGCAGGAAAGGGGCTTAGAGAAATTAGGCAGGGAAGCCGGGACTCTTGACATGGGCAGGGGGTTCAGGAGAGCAGATGGAAGTGCCTGGGTTCCAGTCCCACTTGGCCTGCCCCATACCTACCAGCAACCCTGTCAGAGGCATCAAATGGGGCATATCAGGGTGACTTTCGGATTTAGGAAATAATGAGATGGCCAAGAAGTCCATTTGGCTTCTTCTACTCAAACAGTGATTTCTCAGCTGAAGATGCTCTTTAGAAAGTCTGTCCTAAAGCTCAGATGTTCCTGGTGGGGAACCAAGGTGTGCTTTAGTGGTGGAGCTCTAGGTCTGTGCTCCTCCCCAGCAGCCCTGCCACTAGCTCTCAGAGAACACGTGAGACCTTCCCCTGCCAGGGCCGGGTATGGTGCACTCTGCCTTAGGGAACCAAGCTACACTGCAGATACTGTTTTTCTGGCTTCCTACGGCCAGGTAAGTCTGGAGGCTCCAGGCTCTCATTCTGGGCCTGAGAAGTGGTCTCCCTGGCATCTCCATGTCACCACTTGAGCAACCGGGCAGAAGAACCTCGGCCTTCTTGTGGCAGGAGGGGAAGAGGTACCAATTCAGTCACCTGAGATTTCAGAAGGGGGAACTGAGGCCCAGAGACAGACTTGCCAAGGCCACATAACTCATAAGAAGTAGAGCCTGAACTGGGACCCTGGCTTCCTGAGTCCTAATTAAAGCCCTCCATTCTGATGCTCATTGTATAACTGCTTCCAATCTAGACATCCTGGTGTGCGCAATGTAAATGCCCAGTGGTAAGTTATGGAACAGGTCACATCTGACTCTTCAGAGTCACATGGGTGAAGTGAAAGCATAGTCAGACCTGGGATTGCAGCCTGGTTTTGACACACAACATCTGCATGACCTTGGGCAGGTCTTTTAGCATTCTCTGAGCCTCAGACTTTCCACCTTTTAAAGTGACTAAAGACAATGCCTTCCTCGGTTGTGTTAGGTAGCAAAGGAGATAGTGTATGTAAAAACATTTTACATGCATCAATGCTTTAAATATGTGTTATTTCCCAGCCAAAATATTCAACATTTGGCCACAGAATTCTGCCTTTTATCTCTTTAACAACCACCAGCAGCATTACCTTCTGGGGGAAAAAAAAAACAAAAACAAAAGCAAAATAGGGTGGTGCTAGTCTAATCCTATCAGGAGGGCTGTGCTAATTTATATGGCAGGTTGATTATTAATGAAACACCTGACATTTTGTTATAGCTCCACAAGCTCCAGATAACCTTTGTGCTCACAGTCTCTCTGGCCACTCACAGGAATCCCACCGCGAGGCTGCAGAGATGCAGGAGGAAGAAATGAAAGTTTTCTGAACATTTACCATGAGCCAGCTATGATGGAGGTGCTTTACAAACCTCGTCTCTTTTAATCCACATAAACATTTTGCTGGTTGGAATTTTTAACCTTATGATGGGAAACTGAGAACCATTCCCCTGGCTTGGCTGTTACCATGGCCAAATCCACACAGCCAGAAGTGGGGGTGATTTGCTTGATCCACTAGGGCATGGGCCTCACGAGGGCAGCCCCCCCTCCAATTCTAATTCTCAATCTTTCTCCAGCACCAAGCCTAGTTCAGTAAGGGTGTGATGAATGAATGCAAGTCTGTGTTCTTCCTAACAAGCCGTGTATTATGTGTGTGTGTGCGTGTGTGTGCACATGTGTGAGTGTGCTCATTGACCAGCCTTAGGAGGAGTCTGCTGTGGCTGCTAAGAGGGTCTTCCTTATCTCTCATCACATCCTACTGGGTCAGTGGGCTTTCGGCCTGGAGTATCGCTTCAGCCTCCACCCAGGAAGCAAAGCCTTCAGTGAACCCACAAAGAAGTGAAGAACCTTATAGATAGACCCAGGGAAAAGCACACCTTTGCAGAGGGCTAGAAATAAAAACCCCTTTGGGAAAAATGCCTCTTGTTTTCCCACAGGAGCCCTGAGGCTCTATCTCAACCCTGATCAACACAAGGGGCGTCCTTTGTAGGAGGCTCTGTGGAGAATTCAACATGGAAGCAGCCTTAGGATTGGGACCCAGTTTACAGCTATTTTTTTGTATGTAGCTGCGGCTTTCAGATTTTTCAAGCTACCATTTTATCAGTGTTCCCTGAAAGAGGAGCATTTTTCTCTTGCCGTGGCTGCATGTTAATCCATGGGTGTACAGGGTGACTCCATCCACAGAAGGAAATGATGTGGGTGCTGGGGAGAGCATGAGGAATGAGTGGTCTTGTGACCACAGTGGATAAATCTTTGAAAAGTGGTCTGTCCGTGCATTTTTGTAAGTTTAATACGCAAATGTGTAAAAAGCTCATTTGCACAGTAGGAGAGCGGTCCTTTAAAAGCCATCCTCCTAGTCCTTCATTTTTATAGGTGGAGAAAGTAAAGGTGCAGGGAGGTGATGCCAGGTTTGGAAACCAGGGTTCTCACTACCTCATGATCAGGAGCTGAGATTTTCCTCCAGTGAACATTCCAATTTTTTTGATCTTGAAGTATTCAAGTTTTTATTAAGAAAAACTTCAAAGAGAAGTGTCCAGTGAACACCCACATTATTGACCCCCCAAATTCAACAAGTAAGCATTTCCCGTAGGTGGTTTCTCTCTCTTTAAATGCCTATGTATGTACATATAAATACATTTTGTTTTGCTAAAACATTGTGAGAATATATTGGAGCCATCGTGAAACTTCACCCATAAATACCTGGGCATATATTTTCTACAGTGAAGATATTTCCTACATAACCACATAATTGCAACATCATGAGCAAACCTGAGAAAACGATCAATAATTTCCTAACATTATCTACTAACACATCCGTGTTCATGCTTTTTTCCATTTCCCCAAAATTATCTCTATAGTCTTTCTTTGAGAATCAAGATTTAGCTAAGTTTCAAGCACCATATTTGCTTCTGGTTTCTTTAGTCTCCTTTAAATTGGAAACTTACCTCGTTTTTCTTTCGTTTTGTTTTTGTTTATGGGTGCATGGGCCTGGAATCCCCCCTACCTCTTTGACACTGATTTTTTAAAAAGAACTCAGGCCAGTCTGGTAAAAATTTGTCCGATGGTTTCCCTGTGGTGCTGTTTAATCTTTTCCTCCACCTCTCATATTTACTATTAACTGGAAGTTAGGGTCCAAGTCTTGATTAGATTCAGGTTAAATGTTTTTTGGCAAGGATGCTTCATAGGTGAGGCTGTGTGCCTCATGTTGCATCGAATGAAGAGGTACCTAATATTAGGTGTCCCATCTTAGTGGTATTAAATTTGGTCAGTTGGTTAAAGTGGTGGCCTCCAGCCCTCTCCATCATAAAAGTGAGTTAAGAAGTAATCTGTGGGGTTGGACTTTGTCACCATGAAGAAATTTTGCCTCAAGACATCAACTGTTGCTGGAATTTCCAGGCTGCCAGCTTCCTCTGGGGAATTTGGACTCAGGACTTCAACATTGTCTTTACCAGAGTTTCCAGACTAAATCTGTGTGTGTGCGTGTGTGCATACCCATTTGGTTTAATTTCCTCATAGCCTTTTCTCTAATGGTTTCAGCATCCATTAATGATCCTTGCCTGAATCAATGATTTCATTGGTGATTGCAAAATGGCGATTCTTTTAATTCTATCATTCTATCTACATTTATTATCTGGTATTTTTCTGGAAAGAAGAGCTTACCCTCATTGACTGGAAGAGGAACTACAGTTTTTCTAAAAATCGAAGTGTAAATGATTGATTTTTTCTCTTTAATTACTAACTTTCATGGTGAGGCATTGAATAGTCATTTTTTTCTTTCTTCTCTCTCTTTTGATAAGTTTGAGTATCACTATGAACTCATGGATTTTCATTTATCCATTTTTTTTGTGTTAAACTGTAGAATTCTTTTTTATGTCCAGTTTCCTGAGATGTTGCCACCGGGAGCACACCACGCTGCCTGTGTGTCCTTTTGACATCTGTCCATCAGTCTTACAACATGTCCTAGCCTTCTGACACAAGTCTTTCTCTGCCCCACTTCTGGAAGCAGCCAGTTCTCGTTTCGTATAGTGGAGGACAGGATCAAGAAACCGAGAGCAAGGTGTTGGGGGTATCTGCTTTTAAGCTATTTCTGTGTTCCGAACTAGGAAATCGAGTCTTTTTTTTTTTAATTATGAGTTAATTTAAATTTAGCATTAAATTTAGTTTTGAATTTAACATTCTAGGTTGATGAAAACTTCTTTAATTTTGCATTTATATTACCTTTCTTTTACACTGGAAATCTTTGTTTCTAAGAACATTAGAATTTTTACAGCTGGATAACTTTCCATTGTACTATAGTTTATTCAGTTACTCCCCTAGTGATGAATATTTGGGCTGTTTCCAATGTTTAGCTTTTGCAAATCATGCCATGTTAAATAATCTTGTGCATATGTTTTGTGTGCATGTGTGTGTGTGTGTGTGTGTATGTGTTTGTGTGCATAGGTGCATCTTCAGGGTAGATTCCTAGAAGTGATATTAATGTGCCAAAGGGACAATGCAAATGTAATGTTCATAGATATTGCCAAATTCCTCTCTGTAGAAGTTGTACCATTCCACCCTCCCACCAGCATTGCCTGAGAGTATCTGTTCCCCACAGCCTTGCCAGCCCAGCATATTTGTAAAACTTTGGGATTTTTCCCAATCTGATAGAAAAGGAACAGTATATCAGGGTAGTTTTAGCTTGCATTTCACTTATAAGTGAGGATGAGTAATATTTTCATATGTTTAAAGGTGATTTGCATTTCTCGTTCTATGAATTTTCTGTTCATATCTTGTGCACTTTTTTCTATGAAATATTGGCTTTTGTCTAGATTTTTAAGAGATCTCTGCATATTAGGGAGGCTTATCTGTGATATAAATTGCAAATATTTTCTCTCAGCTTATGTATCTTCTGACTTTGCTTATTTTCTTTTTGTTGTACAAAAGCAGTTTTTGTTTTCTTCTGAGGTAGTATATTTGTCAGTATTTTGTTTTACTGCTTCTGATGTTTTAAGCTACTTTTAGAAAGGGTTCCTTCACCCTCCTAAAGAACTCATCCATGTTCTCTTCTAGTACTTACTAGGCTTCGCTTTGACACTTTGAATGCTGGTTCATTTGGAGTTTATTCTAGCGTAGAGTGTGAAGTATGGATCTAATTTTGTCTTTTTCCAAATAGCCACTGCATATTCTGTGCTAAAATAAAAACTTTAGTTGTGAATGTTTCTGCTTTTGGTGGGATGGCCTCATGGTGACACAGATCTCTTCAATATGCAGCAAACTGTAGTACTGCCTGGCACATTTACTGCAAATATAGATATGTGGTCAGAGATTGGAGTGAGGAGGTGGTCTACCTAGGGAGACAAATAGCCCAGGATTTTTTTTTAATTAATTTTTAAATTAAAAAAATATATATAACAACAAACACAAACATTCTTAACACATGATCATTCCGTTCTACATAATCAGTAATTCATAATATCATCACATAGTTGTATATTCATCATCATGATCATTTCTAGAACATTTGCCTCAATTCGATAAAACAAATAAAAAGAAAACCGAAAAATATTCATCCATACCATACTCCTTACCCCTCCCTTTCATTGATCACTAGCATTTCAATCTACTAAATTTATTTTAGCATTGTGCCCCCTATTGTTTATTTTTATTCCATCTGTTTTACGCGTCTATCGATAAGGTAGATAAAAGGAGCATCAGACACAAGGTTTTCACAATCACACAGTCACATTGCGAAAGCTATATCATTATACAATCATCTTCAAGAAACATAGCCCAGGATTTTGAAGTTAAGTTGGCAGGCATTAAAGACAAGATTATATACGATTATCCAATATTTAACACAATCTTTTCCTTTTCTTTCCTCAACTCACAAACCTTCAGCAGCTCCCCTTGGCCTAAAGATGTGGTTTGTTTAGGTTTCTTACGTAGTTTAAGGTTCTCCATACTCTGAGTTTCATCCCTCCCAATTCATGTGTATCCTAAATCTGACCACTCGTCAACAAACAAGCCTTATATGGTCTTGCTTCATGCCTTTGTTCAGGCTGAAGTATTTAAGTATTTAAAGTGTTGGTACCATCCCATTTTACAGAAGAGGAAACTGGAGCTTGGAGACTCACCTAAGGCTATACCACTGGGAGGTTGTTGAGCCTCCTGGCTTTCAGCTCAACCCAACTTAGCCCCGGGCCCGGTTCACTCACTGCACAACTTCGCCTTCATCTTGGGCCACACCACAGCCAATTTCTCTAGCCTCAGTTACCCCCTGAATGCCAGCACCACCCATATCATGGTCTCTGCCTTCTTGCTTAAATTCCACACCCGTGTTTCACAGCCATCCCATCTCAGCCAGTTCAAAATTCATATTTACTCCTGCAAACACATCTGGCTTCTCTTCCTGTGTCACAGGGAGTGGTACCACTCATACTCCAAGCCAGAAACCTGGGGTCACCCTCCTTCTTCTCCACCACCTCACTTCCAGTCAATTACCAAATCCTGTTGGTGACACTCTCTAATAGTACTACACCCCACATTCTGTCTCCTTAGCCCAGGCCACCAACACTTCTTCCCTTAAGTACTGTGTAATTTTCCTCAATGGTCTCCCTGCCTCCTGTCCAGGCCCTTTTCTCCATTCGCTAAAACACAACAGGTGTCAAAGCAATTATAATCCTTCAAGGGCTCCTCACTGAGTTCAGGATCAAGGTTAAATTCCTTTACATGGTTCACAGACCCCTGGAGATTTGCTTGAGTCAGATGCCTGGGTCTGAATCCCAGTTCAGTCACTGAGCTGTGGGACAGGGGCAAGTCTCTGTGATTCAGTTTTGTTACCTACAGAACTAAACCTATTACATAGGATTATTCCAAAGGTCAAATATGTACATGGAAACTCACGGAACAGTACCCCGTATTCAACATGTAATCTACATGTTAGCTAATATTTGTATTTCTTGTCTCAATTTCATTTGCATGCTTCATTCCCGTCATACGTACATCTTGGTAGTTCACTAACTGCTCCTTGCTCTTTTACATTTCTGGGTTTTTAAAAAACACATGTTCTCACCTCTGCCTTGAATGTTCTAACACTCCCTCTCTCTTCTTGCCAAACTGCTACTCACCCTTCATATTTTTAGATATTACCACCACCAGGAAGCCTTCCTGATCTCATGAAAAAGGTGTTGGGTGCTCCTCCATGTTCTGTCATAATGCCCTGTACTTATGCTCATCACAACACTTGCCATGTTATAATTGCTCAGGCACTTTTCTGTCTTCCATCTGGTCTATAAGCATTTTGAGGCTGGAGGCTCTTGTTCACTACTGAGCTTCCTTGTGCCAATCAGAGAAGTGCAGAGGAGACACTAATGCATATTTGTTGAATGAATAATTCTTTTTCTGTGTTGACACATAAACAGCCACATACTGTTTACTTAATACATGTAAAGTAGAACAATGTTGGGCTCATAGTAACTCCTCAGTAAGTGCTAGTAGCGATTTGATTACTGTGTTTACTGGGATGATAGACATGGAAACAGAGTGCTTTGGGGAACAGAGGAGGAAAGACAATGTCTGGTGATATTGGGCATCATTGTCTTGCTCTCAATTTTGAAGGAAATGCTTGTAATTTCTACAATAAGTATAATGTTTGGTCCATGATGTTTGCCAAATTGAGGAATAGATGCTAAATCTTATCAAACGCTTTTCTGCATTTGGCCTTGATGTGAATATGGTGTGGGTCCAGGGGAGAAGCAGCTGGGCCCATTATCAATTAACAGGAGGTCTGAGTAACATATTTTCATGGTCTTCACAGAGACCTAAAAATGAAATGTAAAATAAAATGTTTAGGAATATATTTTATAATTAAAGGTTGTGAAAGGCATTCTTAACAAAACCTCAAAAATAAAGTCTATGTAAAAAAAGAGATGAGTTTAATGATATCAAAGTTAATGATTCTATTCCAATGAAATACAATATAGATAAAGTTAATAGCTAAGAGATTGGGGGAAGATACAGGAAATATTCACGCCCAACAAGAAACACAATTCTAGAATATACAAGGCATTCCTGCAAATCACGAAAAGACAGTGTTCTAGTTTGCTACCTACTGGAATGCAACACACCAGAGATGAATTGGCTTTTAACAAAACGGGATTTATTTCATTAGTTTTTCAGAGGAAAGGCAGCTACCTTTCATCTGAGGTTCTTTCTTATGTGGGAAGGCACAGGGTAGTCTCTGCTGGCCTTCTCTCCAGGCCTCTGGGTTCCAACAACTTTCCCTGGGGTGATTTCTTTCTGCATCTCCAAAGGCCTGGGCTGAGCTGCGAGTGCTGAGATGAGGTATGCTGACCTACTTGGGCTGTGCTACATTGAGCTCTCTCATTTTAGCACCAGCCAATTAAATCAAACATCATTCATTGCAGCAGGCACGCCTCCTAGCCGACTGCAGATGTAATGAGCACAGATGAGGTTCATGTACCATTGGCTCATGTCCACAGCAGCAGAACTAGGCACCTTCACTTGGCCAAGTTGACACCTGAACCTAACTACCACAGATGGTAATCCCAGTGGAAAAATGGTCAAAAGGCAAGAACCAGCAATTTTAAGAGGAAGAAACCCACAAGACTTAACAAGAATAAGAAGAAATGCTCATCTCATTAATAGTCAGATGCAAATCAAAACAAGAAGGACATAACACTTGAGCCCTGTCATATTGACAAAAATTAAAGAGTAAGCTGATGCCAAGTGTTGGCAGGATATGGATGTTCTTGTGTACTTCTGGTTGTAGCAGAGACTGGGTAAACTTCCTGGAGGAGGATTTGGTGATGTTTCTTAAAAGTAAGTCATGTATACCCTACAACCTGCCAGTTTTACTCCTGGTTATATATCTCAAAGAAATTCTCACCCAGATGCATGTGAGAACAAGTGTAGTGCTCTTTATCACAGTGTGGTTTCCAGTGGTACTCTGAGTGTCCTTCCTGGGAAAGTGGAGAGTAGATCAGTGTGGATCTGCATCTTGGAGTAATTGACGCAGTTAGAAGCCACTGGCTCAATGTATACTACACAACATAGATGGAGCTTCAAAACAGTGTTGAGTGGAAAAAAAGGTAAGAAACAGATTGCAATCTATAACATACTTCCATTTACATAAATTAAAAATACATGCATCCAAAATATGCATTTTGCAAGGACACATACAGACAAAAGATGCACTTAGCATACATTAGAATGGCTGTCTATGGGAGAGGAAAAGACTAGTGGTTCAAAATGGAGAGAAAAGGGAATAAATGAGTGAATACATAAGAGAAGGCCCTTTCACAAACTACTGACCATGATGTGCTATGAACTGAGGAATGTGACTAACTTAGCCTTTGGCATCTAAAATCCAACCTATATAAGATAAGTAAGCAAATAAACAGAAAGTACTGGATTCTCAGTACTGGGAAACACCAAAGGGAACAAAAAAATCTGGTCTCTGCTTAAGAGATCTTCATTCCAGTTGGAGGAACAACAACAAATCAAGATGGTGACCAGCCCTATGCAGAACCTCTGAGCTGCCATGGTCACCATGACACAATGTAAGATTAACTCTTGGGTTTCTAATGCTCTCATTGTCTTCATAGCCCTAGTCTTGAAGGATTTGGATTTACTTACATTTGCTCCCAATCTTTCTGGTTTTCTGGTTTTGAGCTAGACATGTTTCAGGAGATCTCTTGCCTCCCCCATCCCCTGCCTCCTGCCTTTCTAGGGGAAGCAGAGCACTTGGCAAGAGATAGACCCCCAAAACACGATTTCAGTAAGCAGTTAGGTTGAATGAATAGAGGCATGTTTTGAGTGGGGGTGGAGAGACTCAGAGCAGGAGTCCTTAGGCCATCCTGGGAATTCTCCCAAGAAGGCTTGCTGGCAGAGAATATATTATAGCTTTCTTGGAGGAATGATAGCTATGATCCAGGTGAAGAGGTGGAAAATATTTCTGGCCATATCTGGCATCTGTTGTTATCAGGAACAGAAGCCAACTTCCATTAGCTCAGATAAAAGTGAAATTTATTTAAAAGATACAGGAGCATCTCCCTGACAAAGCAGGAAGTAGAGCCAGGCTTCAGAGGAAATGGACTGTTGTCAAACAGTTCTCTTTTCTCTCCAAGGTCCTGTATCCCTCATCACCACATCTGCTCATTTCTGGTTTTGGCATACTGACTTCTCCAGCAAGGCTCTTAGCTTCTCTTCCTGCTCAACCTCTGCCTGCCCATAGTGCTGGGAGACCATGGAACAGGTTCTCACTCCGCCTTCAAATGAACCCCATGTATACCTTGGACCATAACAATTTTAATGGTGCCCCCTGGAGTTGTGCAAAGTAGCAAGTCTTTGGGGTCTCTAAGGAAAAATTTCAAGGCTTGTGGTAAGGGAAGTATTCACCTTTGATCTAGGTCCAGTCAGTTGTGTGTGTGTGTGTGTGTGTGTGTGTGTGAAGAGAGAAGAGACAAATGTCTATGGGTTTGGGAGTGGTTCGTAGAGGGTTGCCAAGGCTGTGAGCAGATTCTCTGAGAAGGAGTAGCAGCAGTCAGGATCTTGGTGGCAAACAGTAGGACCCTCAAGGGATAACTGAAGTTAATTCAGTGAAGTGACTATTTAGAGAGGTGTGAGCAGCCTCAGAGAAGCAAAAGCTAGTGACTACCCTGGGCCTATGGGACTCATTGTCACCCCTAGGTGTGAAGGAGCTGTGAACCACCGCCAGGCTGAAGGCTCTTTCTCCCTTCTCATTCCCTGGTCAACTCTGGTCAAATGCAACAGGAGGCCAGAGGGCAAGCGTAGGTGGTACCACAGGTAGAGGTCTGCCTCCTGGGGCCCAAAGCAAGACAGAGAAGGGCAAATAGAGAATGAGCAGCATATCCTTACAGAAGGAAAGGGCATGATCTGAGCAAAAGCATATGGTGTGAAATCACATGATGTTCCATGGTGTTAGAGAACATAGTGCTAGACAGATAAGGGAAGATGATGAGACCGGATAGGTCAGCAGGGATAGGAGTAGATGGCCTTGGGAGCCATTATAAGGAGCCTGGATTTGATTCTGCAGGAGACATGGTCCACTGAAGGCAGGGAGATTGGCCAGGAGGTTGCCACAAAGAAAGTCAAAGAGAGAGGACAACTCAAACAACTGAACTTAAGGTACTAAGAGGGAAATATTTTTGACTAATGGTGACCCTCCAAAGGCCTTCAAATCTCATTGCACTAGAGAGGACTCTTGTTTACAAGGGACAGAAACCCAATTGAAACTAGCATCAGCCAAAATAGGAAGTTACTGCTTCATGGAACTTGGAAGGCCGGAATGAAGCTGATCTCAGGGATTCTGGGGATTCAGGAAATAATATTATGCACTTTTCTCTTCCCAACTCTGTCTCTCTTTGTCTCTTCCATCTCTTGCCTAGACTTCTCACAGAGCTTGCTGTAGGAAAAGGGGAGGGGGAGGTCATAGTTAGCGCCTGGCTTCAGCATTCCAGTCTAGCGATCCATAGAAAAGATAGAAAATATCTTTTTTAGCACCCATATATAAAGACTCAGGGAAGCACTGTGATAGTCTTAGCTCAAGTCACATGTTCATTTATGAGTTATTTGTTCTGCCCAGGCCCACCAGCATAGAGGAATTTCGGAAGAGACTCCAGGGTGGTGTGAGGAAGGTAGAGGTCTGATTAACTTCTTTTTAACAAATGATAAAAATCAGCTCCAGAGAAGAAGAAAATACCTAGGTCGTCCAGACGACTGAGGAGTGGTGGGAGATGGCGGTATAGCTATCTCTGCCTGTTCTCTCTGGCCTTGTTTCATAAGCCCCTGGAGCTCCATATTGAGATAACAATTACCATTCTTCTTCCAGACACTAAACAGTAACAATGCTGTTATGGTCCCCTTGAGGGCTAGCAGCTGATAAATTGGTGTCACTGCTCCCTTCGACCAAGGAGCACGTTCCTAGCAAGATGAGGTCACTGAGACACGGAAAGTGTGTGTGTGTGTATTCCTGGGTCAGAGCCCTGGAGCTGTGCCTGTCCCCACCCCCACCCCCACCCCTTAATCTGAATTCTCCCAATTACTGGCAATCTCAGAAATCGCTCTGAACATACTGAAGTTAAGGCCCTGATATGAATGCAAAGAAAGGGATCTGTCCTCTGAAATGGTTTGTGGACCAGTGGAACTGGGAGAACCCAGGTCTCGTGCTCCCCCCTCCCCCAACCGCCCAATCAATCTACCCCTGTACCCCGAGCCAATCATGACTGGGTGGCTACACAGAAGAATTTAGCATTCTAAGAATTTAGCCTGGGTGAACCAATGCATGGGACCATCAGATGCTGATGGCAAGCACAGTTAATTCAGTAAAAATATTAACATTTATTGAGCTAGGATCTATGCTATCGTATCTTAATATCTCATTACATTCACCCCAAATCCCCATTAGGGTTTTTAAGTATTATTATCATCCCTATTTTGTAGATGAGGCAACTAAGGCTCTCCAGTTAGTAACACGGCAGAAATCTGCATTCAAACCCAGGTCTGAATTGGAATCTTGCCTTCCCCTCCATTAGACCACTGCAATGCCCAGTTCAATTCCCACCTCCCCCATAAGCCTGCCTGGCCCAAGATCTATGGTTTTAAAGGTGTGCACTGGCTCGAGGACACCCAGGATAGTTGAGGGTGGGCCTGGGTTCTACTCACATGGGCCCAGAAGGAGTTTCCTTTTCTAGTACTCACAAATGTGCATACAAGCCAGCAGGATCCCTACCCTGTACCATTCTGGACCTTCTTAGAATTCTGACAGCACCCACTGTGCTGGCCACTCACACATGTGATCCCTTAATCATAGGCTGCCTTGCGTTATAACCCAATTGGTTTCCACGACAAAACTTGCCGTTCTCATAATTTATCCAGCATTTTCTTGCCTCCAGGCTTGAGATACTTTGGTTCCCTGAAACTGGAATGCTCTTCTTTCACAACCACCTTTCCCAGACGGATGCCTATTCCCTCGAAGAGCCTTTCAGATACCATATTTCTACTTCATTTCAGTTGTAGCGCTTATTATCTCCTACTTTGTAAGTGCCATCATTCACTGAGCATTAACTATGCACCATACACTTCCGCTAAGTTATCTCCTTGAATCTTCACCTTGAGAATGTTATTATGCCTATTTCATAGAGGAAGAAACTGAGGCTTAGAGGATTAAATACTTGTCCAGGTTTACTACAGCCAGGAAGTAGAAGAGTGGGGATTGAATTAAGGCTTTCTGATATTAAAGCCGCCTTCTATTATTAAGGTGGTTTTCCACAGATCTCATGACTATGGCTCAACAGTTAGCAATTCGAGGACAGAAGCCGCTTTGGTTCTTCACAGAGTCCCAAATGTGGGTTTTTGCATATGTCTTGCAAAGGAAAGAGGGTGGCTTTTTGTCCAGCTTTTGACTCCTCTATATGAGTTACAACTCCTTTAAGGTTCAAAAGCAAACCTAGCGTGCCCCAGTGGCTCTGTGGGAAATGGAATCATAGCTCTGTGGCCAGGCACAACAAGATATGAGGCACTAGGATCTGCGAAAGGATAAGACAGCACCGAATAAAGGTTGAATGGCACTCTAACCACACCCAACCAAGGCGAACTTGTTTATTTCTCTTCCACAGCCCCCTCTGGCCCGGCCCAGTCACGTGAGTTCCCCCTTCCCTCCCCTCCAATTTTCACTGTGGCTCCTCCCGCCGTGCCGGACCTTCTTTTCGCCTCCTTCGGAGTCACAAGATCTCTCAGCAGTCTCCTTTTAGGATCCTTCCGCCTGTCCCGCCCCCCTGCCTTAAAAACCCTCCTTGTTTTTTCCTTGACCAGGCTGTACCTTCACTAACGAGCAGAATAGACTCTTCTGTTCAACAGAGCTGTCGACAGCGTTCATCTGTTATTTGGTTTGAGAGAGAGGCGAGAACCACCAGGGACTCTTTTTCGTGGCGGAGGCTGCAGTCTGTCGTAGACGTTTCACGTCGGGGAGGTGCTGTACGTCCAAGATGGCGGCGCCCTGTAGAGTGGAGGAACTGTGAGGTAAACAGCTGAGGGGGAGGAGACATCGGGTGAGTATGGGGGTGTCTCCCCTTCTTTTTCCTGTGGGCTTCTTGGGGAAATTATGGCACCATGATTCGGGTCTGGGAGGGTCTGGGGGCATGGGGCACGGAGCGCACTGGCTGGGAGGGGAACCGGGGAAGGGGATTCGGAGAGCTTTCCCCTCCCTCTTACTACGGGTTGTCTCTCGCTGGGCCGGTCAGGGACTGGCGGGTCCCAGGGGAGAAGATGCAGGCCGGGCTGGCACTTCAGCCCTTCTTGGCGGCCAAGAATAAGGCTGGACCTCGGTACCGTGGTGCTCAGGGCAGGGTTGAAGTGGGTTCCTTTGCCAGCCCCTCACTTGCTGGGGTAACAGGTTCACACGGGATGCTGAGGACTGGACAGAGAACCTTGGCAGGAGTCGAGGAGCCGGAGTGGGGGCTGGTCCCAAGACTTGATGAGTGGGCGCAGAGGTAGAATGAATGGACGCTGCTTGTGGGCATCGGGGACTCTCCGGGAGTCGGTGTCTTGGCTGATGTTTGCATGACTGGAGTGTCTTGCTCCGGGTGTACTTGTGGGTGTTTAATTGACGGTGAAAGACAGTTACCTTAAAGTCATCAGAGGTAATTCTTAAGAAACAGCTATTTGCGGAACCAATCCTAGGTGCTCATTCATTCATTTGAGGTACTGGAGGATGAAAAGCCTGCAGTTAGAGAGACTTCTGAAAATTAAAGCTTTCTTTGTGTTTCCTGTTAAAGAGTTTTGCTTCGTGTGTTTTGGATATGGGGGCAACTTGGAAGAGGATGCGGTTCTCCTAACTTATACAATAGCATCTAATGTTTATGGCGTGTTCTCTGTGTGCTAGGCACTGTAGAAGTGCTTTTGTCTGAGGTCTAACGGAGATGATAACTGCAGAGGGAAGAGGCAGCCACTATTAATAAGTCCATTTCTCAGACGAAGAAACCGAGGCCTGGAAAAATTAGGTTACTTGCCCAAGTCACAAAAAGTATCTGAGCCAGGACTGAAACCCGGGTCCCACTGATTCCAAAGACTATGCTCCTGTCATTATTTATACTCCCATAAATCATGTATCTGTTATTTGATAGATGCTGGCCTGTCATTCTAATTAAATGACTAGATTAACCAAATTGGCCAAGGTTCGTGTAAGCATGCCTGTGTGTGTGTGTGTGTGTGTATTTAATTTTGAAGGAATTAGCTTTTGTTAAGGATGGCAGTGTTGCATGTGTAAATGTGCTAGTCTAAATTAAGCTGGAAAGTATTTGATGTTTTTATAAAATTGATGAGTTTACCAGAAAGAAGTTCTGCTAAAGTCTTTGCTGGATTTTTTGTTTTAACAGAAAGCTTCGAAATAGTACTTCAGTTTATATAGAGTAACATGTAAAGTATTGAAGTAGAATAATACTCTTCTGAGACACTTTGATTTATAATTTTGGAATCAACCTTGGAGTCATTTGAATTCAAACATGCTGGCAAAGTAGAGCTGTAAATTTCAATAAGCATTATAAAATCTAATCTTCTGGGAGCCTTTGATTTACTGTGCAACCACCTGTGATTCTTAAGTTGAACATTCCTGAGTAAACCTGGAATATGCAAATGTGAAGACTGATTTAGGGTTGTGTAGGAAAATGCACATTTAACAGTCATGCATCAGGCAAATGAGGCTCCTCAGAAACACGGAACTAGTCTTTGCTATTGCCCTGGGGAGTCGCAGAATCTTCTTCTAACCACCTGGTGTAAACTTAAGGGGTATTTATAGAAGATGTAAATGGAAAATATCCTCTTACTAAAGTTAATATCTTATCCAAAACACTCTTATATCATGTGCCTAGAAGGGTAGATAGAGATATAAACTTTCTTTGCTTCATGCATTTCCTGGTGTATTAAAGGCTAGGCATGTTCCTAAATTCCTAGTTAGAAAGAAGGTGGCTACCAGCCTTCTTACTTGTTTTCATTAAATTGAAGGGTCTGAAATCTTGTGACTCAATTGTATTCTTACAAAGTTAAGACCAAAGATGTCCAGTACTGCTGCTTTGTGATATAATGTGATGCTTTCTGTGCATGGTTTCATTTGTGAAATAAAACTGAACAGTCTTATTGGAGCAAAACAAATGTATACTGTGTATGAAATGTTTACAAATAATGAGATGGCTGGAAACAAGGGATATCAAACTGTCTTTGAGGATGCCCTGGATATATAATTTGGAAGAAGCTCTAGGTGACTCTGATGTACAGCAGAGGTTGAGGACCACTGGTTTAAAGTATTGCTTTGGCTGTTTTTATTTAATTTTAATTTATAATTTATTTCAGAGACATTTCTTTAAATAACTTTTAAACCTCTGATGTAAAACCTCTGTGTGTAGTGGTGAATAAGTGGCTCAGAATTAGAGCTGACTTGGTCTTATAGCTATGTTTTCTTTAGAAGTTTGTTAGGATACAAACATGTTCTTTTCCAGGTTCCAGAGCCATAGTGAACTAAAATGAGCTTCTCCTAGAAATATTTGGTATTCTTAGATGTAGATGAGCCAAATACAGCAATACATCAATTTCAAACTTTTCTAGAAAAGCCCAATAAGCTTTTGAACTTTAGCAAGTCACTTAAGTTCTCCTAGTCTCAGTTTCTTCATCTGTGAAATGAGTTGGACTGTAAATTAGAATATTTGTAAGTCTAAATTTTTGTGATTTAAAGACCTCCTGGGACTTCAGTTAAACATTTTGATTAAAATTGTTTGAATCAAAATGTTAATGGCTTTATAATAACTAAGAAAATGTTTTTTTTTGATCCTGAGTGATGACTTGTTTATCATTTCCTTTATGTCATATTATTTTTAAAAAGATATGGTTTTTATCTATAAATTTCTCATGTTATCAATCTCTTTGAGACTAATTTTATCATTCAAGTATCTAAAAGCATGAAAGAAAAGTATAATCAGCACGCATCTACAGCTGTTTTGCCTTTAAAAATCTGTTTAGTATATGCAAGGACATTAAGTTTTCCCCTCAGATCATCATTTGATAGCAATTTAATATAATTTGGTTTGCATAAAATACTCATTTTTTTAAACCCCATTTAAATTGACTTGAAAGAAGTCTAACCATCAGTAATTTGAGATTTTTTTTCTCTGATTACTTTGTGAGCTTATAGTTGCCGAAAATTAATAATTTAATGCTTAATTTCATGGGAGGGAAGGATAAATGATATATATACTCTCAAGAATGCCAGTTTCTTCTTGTCCCTTTTCTTGTGCAGTGCTAACTTTTGTTGTGTACAGGGAAGTAGCAAAAGGTAACTAAATGCTTTTGAAGGTTTGATGTATTCAGATTGTCATCTAATGAGTAAAGTGCCTTAAAAACCTAGCTTTAATACAAAAAACAAAGCATAGTAGTTACTGGCCTAGAACTCACAAGTCACTTTCTGAATAAATATAATGACAATGGAGGCCATGAAGTGTTTCAGTAATAAGGGACAATTTTGCCCTTCTGTTGGTGATGAAAGTAAGAACAGATGTAGTGGCGGGCCGCGGTGGCTCAGCGGGCAAGAGTGCTTGCCTGCCGTGCCGGAGGACCTCGGTTCGATTCCCGGCCCCAGCCCATGTAAAAAACAAACAAACAAACAAAATATAATAAAACAAGAAAATGTTTAAAGATGTTTCCCTTTCTTCCTTCCATCCTTCCTTCCTTCTCTGTCTTTCCTTCCCTTCCTCCCTCTCTCTAAAAAAAAAAAAAAAAAAAAAAAAAAAAAGAACAGATGTAGTGACCTGAATGTCTGCAGTCATTAAGATCTGTGCTACTTTGAGGAGTTTAAGAGCACAGTAACAAACCCAAAGTGTATCCATTTTAAGTTATAGAATGGTTTTATCAATGTTTCAAATGCTAGTTGTTAAACTGATGGGCTGCTAAGCATTATGTACCCAGGAATACATTTTGTTTAGAAGTAATAATGTTATAATAATAAGTTAAATTTATTGAGAATGTATGTGCCAATCACTGGACAAAGTACTTTACATGTATTATTCTGTTTATGCTTCCTACAGACAGAATAGGGAGATAAAGAAACCGAGGCTTAAAAAATTTAAGTAATTTGTCCAGGGAAGGTCACAGTTAGTAGCTGAGCTGAGGTTTGAACTCTGGTTGACTCCGGAGCCCAAGCATTTAATCTTTTACTGTGATAAACTGTCTGATCTGCTAATCTCGTAAATTGACTGATAGGTCAGTTCTTAAGTTTTTTGAGATTTTTCATTTGCCCTCTGAAAATCTAATATTGCCATTTGAAAATCTAATTTTCAAATGCCCCTACCTCTGCCCTTCCTGTCCCATCACCACCAAAAAAATCTGCTATAGATATGAAATTTTGCATATGACTACTGGGATTTCGTGGACCCAGCTTGAAGTGCTTGAAGATCATTTTGGATAAACTACTGCTCTTAAAAATGGATTTAGGGATGGACCATGGTGGCTCAGCAGGCAGAGTTCTCGCCTGCCATGCCAGAGACCCTGGTTTGATTCCCGGTACCTGCCCATGTGAAAAAAAAAAAAACAAATGACTTGGGCTTTATTAAAATGAAATTTTGTTTTTAATTAGTAGGTAGGGAAAGCCTTTCTTTTAAAGATGGACTTATATACTCTTTGTATTAGAAATAATTTTGTTAAACTTCTATTTGAAATATTCGCCACACTTCACTGAGAATCCAACTTTAGGCGCCATGTTCAAAAAAAAAGAAGTAGAAAACTCAGGCATGTAACCTACTAAATTCTTGTCAAGCTTTGCATTCTATCTGTGCTGATACCTTTAGCATCTGGCAGAATTTCACTGGCTTTTTTTCAAGGTTTCTTTTCCTTTTGAACCTCAAAGCAAATACACACACACACACATATGGGTATATAGTATATATTATACATATGTGTTATATATATGTACATACATGTGTGTGTATAGGTTTAGTGTTTCTTGTCTTCATTGCCCTTTCTTCTTTCTAGACCAGTTTTTCTCAACCTTTGGGAATATCAGAATCATGTAGAAGGCCCCACTTCCAAAGTTTCTGATTCAGAGGTTGGAGGTGAGGCCCAAGAATTTGCATTTCTAGCAAATTCCTAGGTGATTCTGATTGTACTGGTACAAGAATCACATTTTGAGAACCACTGTCCTAGACTCTAAAACCCTGTACTTTTATTCCCTGGGGTGAGGTCAAGAGTTTGCATTTCTAACAAATTCCCAGGTGATGCTGATGCTACCAGTATGAGGACCACATTTTGAGAAGCACTGTCCTAAGACTATCAAGCCCTGTACGTTTTTATCCTATGAATTTGAAATCTAAACAAATCTCACTGTTCGCTCAGATTTCCTCAGTGAACTTTTAAAAACACACATGTGTCTATTTGGCCTGTATTTTCTTGGTAGATAATTTTCTAAACGCTAATAGAAAGTCAAAGCAAATGAAACAGTTTTTATAAAAGAAATAAACCTTACTGAATCAATCACTGTTTCCATAAGCAAGTTACAGGCAGATTCTTTGCCTTTGGAATAGTGTATAAGCTACAGCAAACTATGCATTAAGGTGCCCAATGGCAACAATTCTGGATAAATAAACTTATAAGTTGGAACTCTGCTGCCCCAGTTATGTGACTCAGAGCTACTATGACTGCTGAGAACATTTAACTTGACATGGAACTACAAATTTTGGCAGCTATTTTACTCAGACATAGTAAGTAGCATTTCCCATCCCCATCTCCTTCCTTCTATGTCAGTTGTGGGTACAATTCCTGGCATGGGTAGGAATCGAGAATTGGAGAAAGTATTTCACTCTTTTTAGAAGCATTTGTGCCGAAGTCAGCTTTGTTTAATTGATAGAATTATTACTCTTAAGAAATTATTGAGAGTTTTTAGCCAAAACTGAAATATTAATGTATTAGTGTAATGTTTCTGTTCTACTTATTGTGCTTGGTAATGAATTAGTCCATCTGTGCCCAAACCTGCATATGAATTGTCTTTGAATTTTTATAGATAGAAACCTGAGGATAGAATGCAAGTTTTGGTAGAGACATCTGCCTTCATTTATACCTGTAGTTGTGTTTTTATATCATAGGCAAATGTTTAGAAAATTATTATAGGCAATTTGATACTCAGTTGTCTATCCTATGTGATTTACAGTTCTGAGGTATCTTAGGAGGTAGTTTCTAGGTCACAGACAACACTTTCCTAAAGTCTGAATATTCAAGTGATATCTTCAGATAAAATACTCTCTAATGGCATTTTAGGTGCCTGTCATTAGTATTTCATGAAAGTATATATAGCTATTAAGCCCTTTTAGTTTGTAATTCATATGATGACAGTGTCTTCCCTAGATGTTAGATATGTGAAGAAAGTGTATACAATTCTTGTTAATGATAGTAATACATAGCTTATTACCCTGGGACTCATGTGTATTTCCAGGTATGTAAGCCATCTATCAGTAAACACCTGAAGGATGAAATTATTTAATGTGACCTGTGAAAATAACTTGGCTTCTACTCCAAGCTTCTGTTTAATTGGAAAATACTAAAGCTCAAAGCCCTCATCTTCTTTGTTAAATAAAGATCTACCTTTAGTGGTAGAGATACAGAAAGAATGCTTGAGGAAGTACAATTACAATGTTGCACATAGGTGAAAATTCGGCTTTTGAGTCAAATTTCAAAGAAGAAAAGATCCAGATCTGTTTTCGAATTTGGCTTTTAAAAATTAGAACATGGATTGACACTGTTGTTATGCTGTAAGAGGTGTTTTTATCCATACCCTTTAGGGGTATACATTTTGAGGGGGCCTTCTCTGCCATGCACTTGTGATAACACATCTCATTTTACTGACCAGAATGATTTTATTTAGCTAAGTACTGCCATAGAGCACAGTTTAAATATAAATGAATAAGTATAAAAATACTTAAAAATAGCAATAATGGCAGATAGTCTTTGACACACCAACACAAAATTTGATGCTGATTTATTGTCACCATTTTTTAGCATAGTGATAAAGAAATTAAAGCTTTAACATTGGGCATTGAACAAAAACTCTGATTTCCTATGTAGTGCCTTTATCTAGGCTAGTGATCTTGGCAAAGTGGGCTACAGGATCTTATCTTGTGTATACCTTAATTTTATCCTTGCCTTAGTTAGGTATTTCTTTTTGGGTAAAAGATCCACCTGGGATTCATTATAAGAGGATGTCTATGTAACTCACTAGACTAATAACTGAATTAAAAATTATTGAATATTAGGGACTTGTGTTTTAATTACAGCTCTTTGATTTGGTTGACTTACTGTGGCTGGGCAAGCATTCTCTGCCTGGATTTTTTTTTTTTAATACCAAAAAACACCAAACAAATGCAAACATTCCTATTTTGATCATTCCATTCTACATATATAATCAGTAATTCACAATATCATCACATAGTTGCATATTCATCATCATGATTATTTCTTGGAACATTTGCATCTATTCAGAAAAAGAAATAAAACGAAAACAGAAAAAGAATTTATACATACCATACCCCTTCCCCTCCCTTTCATTGATCACTAGCATTTCGAACTAAATTTATTTTAACATTTGTTCCCCCTATTATTTATTTTTATTACACATATTCTACTCATCTGTTGACAAGGTAGATAAAAGGAGCATCAGACACAAGGTTTTCACAATCACACAGTCACATTGTGAAAGCTATATTATTATACAATCATCTTCAAGAAACATGGCTACTGGAACACAGCGCTACAATTTTCAGGCAGTTCCCTCCAGCCTCTCCATTACATCTTGAATAACAAGGTGATATCTACTTAATGCGAAAGAATAACCTCCAGGATAACTTCTTGACTCTGTTTGGAATCTCTCAGCCATTGACACTTTGTCTCCTTTCACTCTTCCCCATTTTGGTCGAGAAGGTTTTCTCAATCCCTTGATGCTGAGTCTCAGCTCATTCTAGGGTTTTTCTCAATCCCTTGATGCTGAGTCTCAGCTCATTCTAGGATTTCTGTCCCACTTTGCCAGGAAGGTCCACACCCCTGGGAGTCATGTCCCACGCAGACAGGGGGAGGGAGGTGAGTTTGCTTGTTGTGTTGGCTGGAGAGAGAGGCTGAATCTGAGCAACAAAAGAGGTACTCTTGGGGGTGACTCTTAGGCCTAATTTTAAGTAGGCTTGACCTATCCTTTGTGGGGTTGAGTTTCATATGAGTAAACCCCAGACTGGGGGCTCTGCCTGGATGGTTTTGGTGGCCTTTCTGAAAGGCAGGTCTGCTCACTGAATTACACACATGCGTGTGTGCCACTGAGGGCCATTGGTATTTAATGCTTAAAAGATGTTCCACATGGAAATATGATGGCCCTGTTATCAGGATCAAGAGATTTTGTTAGAGAATTGCTCAATCTGTTAGTTTATCTTTGACTGGATTATGTATTTAAATATTTGTTTCCAAGCTTTTCAGTGTTCAATGTAATTAGGCATATGCTGTTATGAAGCTTAGCTTTCATCTTCTATCTTGAATCCTGGGTTGGCTATTGAAGAAGCTGATGAAGTCTTAGGTGATGTGAACAGTATATAGTTTCCTGTTGTGTGCCAGGTACTAAGTTAGGCCCTGTGTGTCCATTGGTATACCAAACAGATGGTCCTTGTCCTCATAAAGCTTATAATTAGTCCTCAGACCAATCCTAAATATAGTTTGAAGGGCCACATTTTTTTTTTTTTTTATTATTAACGGAAAGAAAGAAAAAAAGAAAAAAAAAAAAGAAATTAACACAACATTTAGAAATCATACCGTTCTACATATGCACTCAGTAATTCTTAACATCATCACATAGATGCATGATCATCGTTTCTTAGTACATTTGCATTGGTTTAGAGGAACTAGCAATACAACAGAAAAAGATATAAAATGTTAATATAGAGAAAAGAAATAAAAGTAGTAATAATAGTAAAAAACAACAACAAAAAATACCCTATAGCTCAGATGCAGCTTCATTCAGTGTTTTAACATGATTACTTTACAATTAGGTATTATTGTGCTGTCCATTTTTGAGTTTTTGTATCTAGTCCTGTTGCACAGTCTGTATCCCTTCCGCTCCAATTACCCATTATCTTAACCCTGTTTCTAACTCCTGCTGGACTCTGTTACCAATGACATATTTCAAGTTTATTCTCGAATGTCCATTCACATCAGTGGGACCATACAGTATTTGTCCTTTAGTTTTTGGCTGGACTCACTCAGCATAATATTCTCTAGGTCCATCCATGTTATTACATGCTTCATAAATTTATCTTGTTTTAAAGCTGCATAATATTCCATCGTATGTATATACCACAGTTTATTTAGCCATTCTTCTGTTGATGGACATTTTGGCTGTTTCCATCTCTTTGCAATTGTAAATAACGCTGCTATAAACATTGGTGTGCAAATGTCCGTTTGTGTCTTTGCCCTTAAGTCTGAAGGGCCACATTTTAAAAGCAAATTGGAAGGTATATAGCATATTTAACATGGATATTTAAATATGAGATTATTTGAACAGAAAGTAGGGTAAAAAGAGGGGAGAAAGTGGAGAAATAATAGCTGTCTGCAAATAGTTTATGCTTTCACAACTTGGGTTGCATTGTTTTGAAGACAGAATAGGCCTTGTACGTTTTTTATTTTTTTTAGATCAGTAATTATTTTTATTCTCCTATTTAAAAAAGACACTTGGAACAAATAACTATAAGATGGTATGTATTATGTAGCAACAGACAAATAAAAGTTTTCTTATATCTCCACAGTAATACACTAATAAAGTTGTCACAAGGACACTCATCCTACCTACATCCCACCCTCTAAATAAAGGTCAATTCTTTTAATTCTCTACAATTTTTAACAATGGGTTCTTTAAGTGATCTGAGACTGACTCAGGAACTAAGACATCTGAATCAACAAGGTTTAAAAATTATATATATATAATAATATATATATATACAAAAGATATGATTTAGGTCAGAAACTCCCAACTAATGAATATTCTTACAGGTTTTCATTTTTTATAATTTGCACGAATAAATAATGTTCTGTCTCTGTTCAGATCTTCATGGCAAATAAAATGCAGAAAGCTGAGTACAATATATACACTTTCCTGTCCTAAAAGAAAATATAGTTATATTTAATATACAGTGAACATGCCATTAATTTTCTTAAACAAAACAACAAAATTCTAATTTTCTATACCTTGAAGGTGATGCAGCAGATGGCAGATAAATACCAAAACCATTTATGACCAAATTTAACTAATTTAGCTGATCATATGCACCCTGCCAATTTGGCTCAGAATACACCAGTTTAGGCAGTGATGAATATCCAAGTGTATTTGTTTTACTAAAATTTATCTTCAAATAATACCTGAAGACCTTTGCTAATACTTTTAATTAAATATTCCTATTTAATGATTCATTCATTGAGTGGAAATATGTACAACAATTATTTCCAACCAGGAAAAAAAAGGGGCGATTTTTTTCCCCTACCCTATACCTGGTGCCTTATGACCACTGTTCACTGAGCACATAGAAAGGTAGAAAAGGATATAAAATATTTAAAGGGCTTCATCGAAATATCCAAGCGGATTTTAAATTTACTTTTTATACCTTTTGTATTATCTGGATCCTAAGCTAATTAATTAAATTTTACTGGGTCCTTGTAATGTTAGAAAGATGACTATAAGAAAAGAAAAACTAGCTTTTATATTTTAAAATAAGCCCCCCCACACACCTACTTCCTGGGTATTTTAAAGCAAAAAAATCAATCTCATTGTTTTAGGTGGTGATGTGAAATAATTCCTAAAAAACAATTCTTATAAGCCCTTCAAACCTTTTAGGACCAGTACCAAATTCAAAGGATTTATTCAGTCTGAGGTTTCATGGAAGGTGGGAAAACAGAAACATCAGTACAAGAGGAATCAAATATAAGAAAAAGCACCAAGGGAGGAACCCCCACAGGAACATAGGCTGAAAACAATGGAGCCCAGGAGCTAGGGACCAGCAGATGCCAGCCATATGACTACCCAGCTGACCTAGGTGTTCCTGACCTACTGACCTTTCTTGAATTAAGGCATCCCTCCCTGGATGCCTTAGTTTGGACAGTTTTAGAGACTTAGAACTATATGTTTGTAACTCATTAAATTTTCCTTTTTAAAAGCCAAAAAGAAAAGTACCTAAAGATGGAGGAAAGATAGCTCTGCATTTAGAAATCATTCCATTCTACATATACAATCAGTAATTCTTAATATCATCACATAGTTGCATATTCATCATTTCTTAGTACATTTGCATCGATTTAGAAAAAGAAATAAAAAGACAACAGAATAAGAAATAAAATGATAATAGAGAGAAAAAAAAAGTGACATCATAAAATAAAAAAATTTAAAAAAAGATAGTTCTGCAGCTCTGACATTCTACCTGTCAGTGATAAATCATGCTCATGTGTTTCCATGGTCAAAAAAACTTAAGTTCTCAAAAAAAAACTAATTATTTTTTATTCTATATCTAGCACATTCTTTCGTCTTCAAAAGCCAATTAAATTTAAATTGGTAGGGGTGGGGAACATTAAAAAAATTGTGGGTGATAATCATTAAAGCATGAGATCAACTTCCTATGTGGCAAGTCTCAACTCTCCAGAAGTACAAAAAAACATCAGAAAGTCTTGTACATTTATATAAGAAATATTTTAACTCCTAGTTCCAGACACTATTGTAGCTGCTAGAGATAACAGTACTGGATGTGATGCAGTTTCTTCATGGAGTAACTTCTGGTCTAATAAGGGAGACATTTTCAATAACTAATACACTTGTTTAATTGGGTTATGGTAATAGACACAAAGAAATATAGGCTGCTAAGAAGAGTCTATAATAGGGGACCTGACCTAGTCTGGGGGATTGGGGTGGGGAAATAGAGGTCTGGGGAGGCTTCTCTCATGAAGTGAATATTTAAGCTAAGACTTTAAGGATGAAGAGTTAGCTCTTGGGGCGACAGTGATCAGAGTTTCTTGGGCATAGGGACAGCATGTACCTGGTTCCAAAATGGGAAAGAGTGTGGCTTGGCTAAAATGCTGAAATGCTAGTGGGGCAAGGTAATGGAGAGGGAGGGGGAACTGTGGTGAGTGATAAGATGATGCAGCCTACTAAGTGCTTTATGTTTTGCACTTAATTACTGTTGAGGGTAGAAGACAGCACAATCCTGCCTAATAGAGCTCACTGAGTAGTTACTACATGTCACAGACTATGCTGACTGCTATAGGATGCATCATCACATTTGATCTTCTTATTCTCACTTTACAGACTAAGAAACTAAAAGTTAGATGTTGTAGACTTAAGATAAATAGCCAGAAGTTATGTAGCTAATAAGTGGCAGAACTTGGATTTCAGTTCTGAAATTCCTGAATTTCAGAATTCCTGAATTCCTGAGCCTCCCCTGCCCATTCATTTTTAGCACTAGTATAACAGATAACTAAACAAAAAGCAGGGATTATGAGTTTAGCACAGTATAAAGAATTTTCCTGCAACCAGTTGTTCAGAAATACAGAGGGTGAGAGGCACATCGTTCCAATGATTATAAGTGTTCATTTGAGCGGAAACCAGATGGCCACCTGTCAGGGCTAGAGTAGAAAGGAGGTTGTACCAGATGTATCCTAAACTCCTTTCTGATTGCATCTGGGATTTTGCTTCATTGTAAGATTATTATATATATTTATGTCTTTTCCCTTCAGTGACCATGAAAGACACCAAGTTGACAGCACTGGAAAGTGAAGTATCAATTGTCCCCAGAACAGGTAAAGTATAAACTCATCTCAATGGTTGTGGGAAGAAGTGAGGAAATTGTCAATCTTGTCCTTGGTTGCATTAGTGCATAGATGCCTTTTTTTGTATTCAGGGAATTAACATTTATGGTTTTAGCTACTTTACAGGAACTGGAATATCAGTGCATGAAGTAATTAATGAAATTACTGTATTAATTTCTTCTTCAGTGTCAGGCATTTTGCTAAGCATTGTTTATTTTATTCTTCATAACAATGCCATTGTTATATCCTATTTTATAGATGAAAAGTCAGACTCAGAGATATTATTGTAATTTTACTAAGGTCATACCGCTGGTACTTGGTGGATTCATGACTCAAATCCAGCAAAGTATGGACTTAAATGCAAGACAGCAGTTCAGTGCTGGATTGGGTGGGTTGGTGGGTAAACACACTTAAAATGTTAGGAAAACTGTGAACCTAGATTAGTTGTCTAGGCCTCTCCCTTTCTCTCATGTCTGTTCAACATTTTGTACAACCAATAGTAGTGAATTGGTGGCACACACACATATCTTGGTGGATCCCTGGGCCTGATTATTTGAACACCTACATAAATGTATTGGATATCTTTGTACATTGTCCCCAGCTGACTCCACAGAATATTGATCAAGGGCATGTGTTTGGGTCTCCTAACTCAGAATTTACTTTGGGTAGAGAAATGGCCTGGAAAGGGGGAGCAGAATGGTTGAGTGGAGCCATTGAGAAAGGGCAAAGCAGAGCTACCTGACTCAGTTTCCTGGGGTGAAAGAGTGTGATTGAGACAAAGAGCATATAGTACAGGGCTCTGAGAGGATAAGCTGGGGAGAGAAGCTCGTTTTTTGGAGAGGAAACAGTTACACATATTGGGGAATTCTTGTAAACTACCACACGTGCTCAGTGCAAGATGCATGCTCAGAAAGACCTGCGAAGAGCCTAACTGTTCACTATGGGCTGGGTTGCATTATACTAGTAGAGTATAAACTAGTCTAAGTGTCGAATAAGAACCTCATGACAGAGCCAATCTAACTAAAACCCTGGGTAAGAAAGAGAGTCTGGCTTCCAGAGTTAGTATGTTAAATGTTCAAATGCCCTGACTTAAAGGTTTACAGGACATGCAAAGAAACAAGAAAAGCTGGCCCACTCAAAGGAACAAAATAAAACAACTTAGGAAACATAGACTTTGGAACAACTAATCAAAGACGTAAAGTCAACTCCTACATAAATTCAGTGAACTAAAGGGAAAAATTACTGTAGAGCTAAAGGAAATCAGAAAGATGACTCATGAAAAAAACAAAGGAATTATAAATGTTAAAGAGAAACCAAACAGAAATTTGGGGGATGTAAAACACAATAACGGAAATAAAAACCTCTCTACACTAGAGAGGTTCAGTAGCAGATTTGAATAGGCTGAAGAAAGAATCAGTAAACTAGAAATCTGGATAATTGAAATTATTCAGTCTAAAGTGCAGAAAGGAAAAAGTGATCAGAGCCTAAGAGACTTGTGGGACAAAAAGTGTACCACTTGTGGGACAGTGAGGTGTACTAGCATATGCATTATGGAGTTCTAAAAGAAGAGAAGAGAAAGGGGCAGAAAGAATATTTGATTAAATAATGGCCAAAAATTTCCTGAAACTGATGAAAGACATGGATATATATATCCAAGAAGCACAATAAACTCCAGATAGGATAAACTCAAAGCAACTCACCCACACCAAGACACATTATAATTAAACTGTTAAAGGTGAAAGATAAAGATAGGATCCTAAAAGCAATAAGGAAAGTGACCTATCACTTACAAGGGATCCTCGATAAGATTAAGTACTGATTTTTCATCATAAACCATCGAGGCAAAATGGTAGTCAGATAACATATTTAAAGTGATGAAAGGAAAAAATTACCAGGCAAGAATTTTGTGGCCAGCAAAACTGTCCTTCAAGAATGAGAGAGTGTTTAACACATTTCCAGATGAGCAAAAGCTGAAGTTGTATGTCATCACTAGACTTATCCTACAAGAAGTGCTTAAGGGAGTTCTTCGGGTGAAAAGGAAAGGCCACTAGACAGTAGCTTGGAGCTGTATAAAGAAAAAAAGTTCTCTATTAAAGGTAAGTACATGGCTATATACAAATGCCAGTATTATTGTGTTCTCAGTATGTAACTCTACTTTCTATTTTTTACAAGATCTAAAATACAAATGCATAACAAAATAATTGTATTTCTGTGTTATTGAGCATGCAAAATATATGGAGAGGATATGTGACCAGAACACCATAAAAAAGGGGGATTGAAGATATAGGAGCAGAGATTGTGTAGGTTGTTGAAATTAAGTTAGTATAAATTCAAACTGGATTGTTATAGATTCAGGATATTAAATATAAACCCCATGGTAACTACAAAGAAAATCTTAAAAAATATACAAAAAGGAAATGAGAAGTGGGTCAAATAATTTCACCACAAAAGATCAGCTATACACAAAAGAAGGCAGCAGTGGAGGGAAAAAAGGACATAGGACAAACAAGAAACAAATGACAAAATGGTTGAATAAGTTCTGCCTTATCAGTAATTACTTTGATGTAAATGGATTAAACTCTCCCAACAAAAGGTACAGATTGCCAGAGTGGGTTAAAAAGTGCATGATCCGAACTTTGGAAATGAAGAAGGAAAACACCTCCCAGGATGCTTCATGAAACAGGAGGCCTGGAGAGAAAGCTAGCAGATGATGCTGTGTTCACCATGTGCCCTTCCAGCTGAGGGAGAAACTGTGACTGTGTTCACCTGTGCCTTCTCAGATAAGAGAGAAACCCTGAGCTTTATCAGCTTCTTGAACCAAGGTATCTTTCCCTGGATGCCTTTGATTGTTCATTTCTATAGACTTGTTGTAATTGGGACCTTTTCTTGGCCTTAGAACTGTAAACTTGCTACTTATTAAATTCCCCTTTTTAAAAGCCATTCCATTTCTCATATATTGCATTCTGGCAGCTAGCAAACTAGAACATCACCTGTGCTTCATTTATGTAGAAGGAACATAAAAATTCCTGTACCATCCAGGACACTTGAATTTCCTCTCCTCAAGATCAACAACTAATTTCTCTTACAAAACCAGAGATCTGTAGGCTCATCAGATTGGAGTGGAAAATGACTCCATATATGCAATCTGATTTTGATATATATTCTGTAACCACATTCTTTTTTTTATTATTAATTTTAAATTTTTTTCAAATACCAAAAAAACCCACCAAACAAATGCAAGCATTCTTTGATCGTTCCGTTCTACATATATAATCAGTAATACACAATATCATCACATAGTTGCATATTCATCATTGTGATCATTTCTTGGAACATTTTCATCTATTCAGAAAAAGAAATAAAAAGAAAACAGAAAAAAAATTCATCCATATCATACCCCCACCACTCCCCTCACTGATCACCAGCATTTCAATCTAAATTTATTTTGATATTTGTTCCCCCTATTATTCATCTTTATTCTGTATGTTTTACTCATCTGTTGATAAGGTAGATAAAAGGAGCATCAGGCACAGGTTTTCACAATCACACAGTCACTTTGTGAAAGCTATATCATTATACAATCATCTTCAAGAAACATGGCTACTAGAACACAGCTCCAAATTTCCAGCAGTTCCCTCCAGCCTCTCCATTACATCTTGACTAACAAGGTGATATCTATTTAATGTGTAAGAATAACCTCCAGGATAACCTCTTGACTTTGTTTGGAAACTCTCAGTCATTGACACTTTATTTTGTCTCATTTCACTCTTCCCCCTTTTGGTCAAGAACGTCATCTCAATCCCCTGATTCTGAGTCGCAGTTCATTCTAGGGGTTTTCTCAATCCCTTGATGCTGAGTCTCAGCTCTTTCCAGGATTTCTGTCCCACGTCTGTAAACACATTCTTAAAACAAGATGAACCGTTTATTCAATCTCAAAAAAAAAAAAAAGTGCTATGATCCAACTATATGTTGTTTACAAGGAACTTATCTTACAACCAAAGGTTGTAAGTGAAAGGTTGGAAAAAAAATATTCATGAAAATAGTAACTAAAAGAGCTGAGGTGTACATACTAATATTGGACAAAAGAGACTTTAAGTTAAATCTGTTACAAGAGACAAAGGAGGATGCTATATATTGATGAAAGGGTCAATCTACCAAGAAAATATAATGATTTTAAACATATATGCACCTTATCACAGAGCCCCAAAATACATAAAGCAAGTGCTGACAAAGCTGAAGAGAGAAATAAACAGTTCTACAATGATCATTGGAGACTTTAATACACCACTTTCAATAACAAATCAACATCTACATGGAAGATCAGTAAGGAAACAGAGGACTTGAACAATACTATAAATGACTAGACCTGGCATATAGAACACCCCAACCAATAATATACATTCTTCTCAAGTGCATATGGATCATTTTCTAGGATAGATTATGTCTAGGATAGACCATATCTAGGATAGATTTTAAAAGATTGCAATCATACAAAGCATCTTCCCCAACCACAGTGGAATAAAGCTAGAAATCAATAGCAGAAGGAAACCGGAAAATTCACAAATATGTGAAAATTAAACAGTACACTCGTAGACAACCAATGTTCAAAGAAATACTCACAGAGGAATTAGAAAAATCCTAGGGATGAATGAAAAGGAAAATGCAGCATGCTAAAATGTATGAGATGCCAAAAAGGCAGTGCTCAGAGGGAAATTTATAGTTCTAAATGCTTACATTAGAAAAGGAAGAAAGATCTCAAATCAGTAACCTATTCTTACACCTGGAAGACTAGCAATAGAAGAGAAAACTAACCCCAAAGTGAGCAGAAGAAAGGAAATAATGATTAGTGTGGAGATACATGAAATAGAGAATAGAAAAGCAATAGAGAGAATTAACGAACCAAAAGTTGTTTTTTTTTAAAGTTCAATAAAACTGACAAATCTTTAGCTAGACTGAGAAAGGAAAAGAGTAAGACGATGCAAATAACTAAAATCCATAATGAAAGTGGGGACGTTATACAAATTTTGCAGAATTAAAAGGATTATAAGAGAATAGTGTGAACTGTTGTATGCCAACAAATTAGATAATCTAGATGAAATGAACACATCCTTAGAAACACATCACTTACCTGAACTGATTCAAAAAGAAATGGAAAGTCTCAGCAGACCCATAACAGTCAAAGAGATTGTCTCAGTAATCAAAACTTCCCAACAAAGAAATTCCATGGCCAGATGGCTTCACTGGTGAGTTCTACCAAAAATTCAAAGAATGAGCACCATTTCTTCTCAAACTCTTCCTACCTCATTCTATGATACTAGCATTATTTTGATACCAGAGACAGATAAAGACTTCAAAAGAAAAGAAAACTACAGACCAATTTTCCTTGTTAATATAGGTGTAAAAATCCTGAAAAAATATTAGCAAATTGAATCCAATAGCATGTTAAAATGATTATAATCATAACCAAGTGAGATTTATCACAAGATTACAAGGCTGGATCATCATAAGAAAATCAATGTGATATATACCACATTAATAGAATGAAGGAAAAAAAATCACATGATCATCTCAGTTGATGCAGAAAAGACATTTAACAAAATCCAACACCCTTTCATGATGAAAGCACTCAGAAAAATAGAAATAGAAGGTAACTTCCTTAATATGATAAAGGGCATATGGGAAAAACTTGCAGCATATATCATACTCAATGGTGATAGTCCGAAAGCCTTCCCCCACTGAGGTCAAGAACAAAACATTGATGCCCACTTTCACCACTGCTATTCAACATTGTAATGAAAGTTTTAGCCAGTGCACTTAAGAAAAATAAATAAATAAATAAATAAATAAATAAAAGGCATCCAGATGGGAAAGGAAGAAGTGAAACTCTGTATTCACAAATGACATGATCCTTTATATGAGAAATCCCAAGGAATCCACAGGAAAACTGTTGATAAACAAATTTAGCAAAGTTGCAGACCACAAAATTAATGCGCAGAAAATTAGTTGTGTTCCTATATACCAGCAAAGAGCAATCTGAAGTGGAAATTGTTTAAATTTACCATTTACCATAACGGTGAAAAGACTAAAATACCTAGTACTAAATTTAACCATGGAGGTGAAGGAGTTCTACACTGAAAACTAAAAAATACTGTTGAAAAAAAATTAAATAAGACCTAAATCAGTGGGAAGACATTTGTGTTCATGGATAAGGTAAACAATCTTAATCTTAATATTGTTAAGATATCAGAACTACCCAAAGTATTCTACAGATTTACCACAATACCCATCAAAGTTGCAGCAGCCTTTTTTTTTTTTTTTTTGCGGAAATGGAAAAGCCAATCTTCAAATTCATATGGAATCACAAGGCCCCAAATAACCAAATCAGTATTGAAAAAGAAGAATAAAGTTGGAAGACTCACAATTCAATTTCAAAGCTTACTACAAAGCCACTGTAATCAAAACATGTGGTACCAGCATAAAGATCAACCTATAGACCAATGGGATGGAATTGAGAATTAAGAAATAAGTCACATATCTATGGTCAACTGATTTTCAACAGAGGTGCCAAGTACATTAATTGAGGAGAGCAGGGTCTTTTCAATAAGCAGTGTTGGGAAAACTGGATATGCACATGCAAAATAATGAAACTGGATCCCTACCTTATATCTCATATATATAATAATTAACTCTAAATGGGCCAAAGACCTAAATGTAAATGCTAAAACCGTATGAAGAAAACATAGGGGAACCTTCATAACCTTGGATTTGGCATTGATTTCTTAGATATGACACCAAAAGCATGAAATACAAAGGAAAAAATAGATGAAAAGGACTTCATGAAAATCAAAAACTTTTGTATGTTAAGGGACTTTTTTTTTATTGTTCAAATTCAGTTTTATTAAAATTATTTGGTAGGCCGCGGTGGCCGGTGACCGATGCCCCTCCCCTGCGGGCGACTTCCTGGTCTGGTGGCGAATTCCCTGGGCCCGCTGCGGCCGGCGACCACCACAGGGTCCCCTCAAGCCGCGGCGGCTGACGCCCCCACCACGCGCGGCCCCCCGAACCAACGGAGAGAATTGGATCGGAAATCCCCAGTCCGTGGAGATCGGTGACCGGGGGGATCCCTTCCAAACACGTGAGACAAACGTGTGCCACGAACGCCACCTACTGGGCAGGATAAGAAAAGCAGAACCCAGAGATTTCACAGAAAAATCTTACAACCTTGTTGGGTCTGACACCAAGGGAAATTTGACTAAATGCCCAGATGCCAGCAGCAGAAGATAACGATCCACGATCAGAAGATTGAGAATATGGCCCAGTCAAAGGAACAAACCAATAGTTCAAATGAGATACAAGAGCTGAGACAACTAATGCTGAATATACGAACACAAATGGAAAACCTCTTCAAACATGAAATCGATAAATTGAGGGAGGACATGAAGAAGACATGGGCTGAACATAAAGAAGAAATAGAAAAACTGAAAAAACAAATCACAGAACATATGGAAGTGAAGGATAAAGTAGAAAAGATGGAAAAAGCAATGGATACCTACAATGATAGATTTAATGAGACAGAAGATAGAATTAGTGATTTGGAGGATGGAACATCTGAATTCCAAAAAGAAACAGAAACTATAGGGAAAAGAATGGAAAAATTTGAACAGGGTATCAGGGAACTCAAGGACAATATGAACCGCACAAATATACGTGTTGTGGGTGTCCCAGAAGGAGAAGAGAAGGGAAAAGGAGGAGAAAAACTAATGGAAGAAATTATCACTGAAAATTTCCCAACTCTTATGAAAGACCTAAAATTACAGATCCAAGAAGTGCAGCGCACCCCAAAGAGATTAGACCCAAATAGGCGTTCTCCAAGACACTTACTAGTTAGAATGTCAGAGGTCAAAGAGAAAGAGAGGATCTTGAAAGCAGCAAGAGAAAAACAATCCATCACATACAAGGGAAACCCAATAAGACTATGTGTAGATTTCTCAGCAGAAACCATGGAAGCTAGAAGACAGTGGGATGATATATTTAAATTACTAAAAGAGAAAAACTGCCAACCAAGACTCCTATATCCAGCAAAATTATCCTTCAAAAATGAGGGAGAAATTAAAACATTCTCAGACAAAAAGTCACTGAGAGAATTTGTGACCAAGAGACCAGCTCTGCAAGAAATACTAAAGGGAGCACTAGAGTCAGATACGAAAAGACAGAAGAGAGAGGTATGGAGAAGAGTGTAGAAAGAAAGAAAGTCAGATATGATATATATAATACAAAAGGCAAAATGGTAGAGGAAAATATTATCCAAACAGTAATAACACTAAATGTTAATGGACTGAATTCCCCAATCAAAAGACATAGACTGGCAGAATGGATTAAAAAACAGGATCCTTCTATATTCTGTCTACAGGAAACACATCTTAGACCCAAAGATAAACATAGGTTGAAAGTGAAAGGTTGGGAAAAGATATTTCATGCAAATAACAACCAGAAAAGAGCAGGAGTGGCTATACTAATATCCAACAAATTAGACTTCAAATGTAAAACAGTTAAAAGAGACAAAGAAGGACACTATGTACTAATAAAAGGAACAATTAAACAAGAAGACATAACAATCATAAATATTTACGCACCGAACCAGAATGCCCCAAAATACATGAGGAATACACTGCAAACACTGAAAAGGGAAATAGACTCATATACCATAATAGTTGGAGACTTCAATTCACCACTCTCATCAATGGACAGAACATCTAGACAGAGGATCAATAAAGAAATAGAGAATCTGAATATTACTATAAATGAGCTAGACTTAACAGACATTTATAGGACATTATATCCCACAACAGCAGGATACACCTTTTTCTCAAGTGCTCATGGATCATTCTCAAAGATAGACCATATGCTGGGTCACAAAGCAAGTCTTAACAAATTTAAAAAGATTGAAATCATACACAACACTTTCTCGGATCATAAAGAAATGAAGTTGGAAATCAATAATAGGCGGAGTGCCAGAAAATTCACAAATACGTGGAGACTCAACAACACACTCCTAAACAACAAGTGGATCAAAGAAGAAATTGCTAGAGAAATTAGCAAATACCTCTAGGCGAATGAAAATGAAAACACAACATATCAAAACTTATGGGACGCAGCAAAGGCAGTGCTAAGAGGGAAATTTATTGCCCTAAATGCCTATATCAGAAAAGAAGAAAAGGCAAAAATGCAGGAATTAACTGTCCACTTGGAAGAACTGGAGAAAGAACAGCAAACTAATCCCAAAGCAAGCAAAAGGAAAGAAATAACAAAGATTAGAGCAGAAATAAATGAAATTGAAAACATGAAAACAATAGAGAAAATCAATAAGGCCAGAATTTGGTTCTATGAGAAAATCAATAAGATTGATGGGCCCTTAGCAAGATTGACAAAAAGAAGAAGAGAGAGGATGCAAATAAATAAGATCAGAAATGGAAGAGGAGACATGACTACTGACCTCACAGAAATAAAGGAGGTAATAACAGGATACTATGAACAACTTTTTGCTAATAAATACAACAATTTAGAGGAAATGGACGGGTTCCTGGAAAGACATGAACAACCAACTTTGACTCAAGAAGACATAGATGACCTCAACAAACCAATCACAAGTAAAGAAATTGAATTAGTCATTCAAAAGCTTCCTAAAAAGAAAAGTCCAGGACCAGACGGCTTCACATCTGAATTCTATCAAACATTCCAGAAAGAATTAGTACCAACTCTCCTCAAACTCTTCAAAAAAATCGAAGCGGAGGGAAAACTACCTAATTCATTCTATGAAGCCAACATCACCCTCATACCAAAACCAGGCAAAGATATTACAAAAAAAGAAAACTACAGGCCAATCTCTCTAATGAATATAGATGCAAAAATCCTCAATAAAATTCTAGCAAATCGTATCCAGCAACACATTAAAAGAATTATACATAATGACCAAGTAGGATTCATCCCAGGTATGCAAGGATGGTTCAACATAAGAAAATCAATTAATGTAATACACCATATCAACAAATCAAAGCAGAAAAATCACATGATCATCTCAATTGATGCAGAGAAGGCATTTGACAAGATTCAACATCCTTTCCTGTTGAAAACACTTCAAAGGATAGGAATACAAGGGAACTTCCTTAAAATGTTAGAGGGAATATATGAAAAACCCACAGCTAATATCATCCTCAATGGAGAAAAATTGAAAACTTTCCCCCTAAGATCAGGAACAAGACAAGGATGTCCACTATCACCATAATTATTCAACATTGTGTTGGAGGTTCTAGCCAGAGCAATTAGACAAGAAAAAGAAATACAAGGCATCAAAATTGGAAAGGAAGAAGTAAAACTATCACTGTTTGCAGACGATATGATACTATACGTCGAAAACCCGGAAAAATCCACAACAAAACTACTAGAGCTAATAAATGAGTACAGCAAAGTAGCAGGTTACAAGATCAACATTCAAAAATCTGTAGCATTTCTATACACTAGCAATGAACAAGCGGAGGGGGAAATCAAGAAACGAATCCCATTTACAATTGCAACTAAAAGAATAAAATACCTAGGAATAAATTTAACTAAAGAGACAAAAAACCTATATAAAGAAAACTACAAAAAACTGCTAAAAGAAATCACAGAAGACCTAAATAGATGGAAGGGCATACCGTGTTCATGGATTGGAAGACTAAAAATAGTTAAGATGTCAATCCTACCTAAATTGATTTACAGATTCAATGCAATACCAATCAAAATCCCAACAACATATTTTTCAGAAATAGAAAAACCAATAAGCAAATTTATCTGGAAGGGCAGAGTGCCCCGAATTGCTAAAAACATCTTGAGGAAAAAAAACGAAGCTGGAGGTCTTGCACTGCCTGACATTAAGGCATATTATGAAGCCACAGTGGTCAAAACAGCATGGTATTGGCATAAAGATAGATATATCGACCAATGGAATCAAATAGAGTGCTCAGATATAGACCCTCTCATCTATGGACATTTGATCTTTGATAAGGCAGTCAAGCCAACTCACCTGGGACAGAACAGTCTCTTCAATAAATGGTGCCTACAGAACTGAATATCCATATGCAAAAGAATGAAAGAAGACCCATATCTCACACCCTACACAAAAGTTAACTCAAAATGGATCAAAGATCTAAACATTAGGTCTAAGACCATAAAACAGTTAGAGGAAAATGTAGGGAGATATCTTATGAATCTTACAATTGGAGGCAGTTTTATGGACCTTAAACCTAAAGCAAGAGCACTGAAGAAGGAAATAAATAAATGGGAACTCCTCAAAATTAAACACTTTTGTGCATCAAAGAACTTCATCAAGAAAGTAGAAAGACAGCCTACAGAATGGGAAACAATATTTGGAAACGACATATCAGATAAAGGTCTAGTATCCAGAATTTATAAAGAGATTGTTCAACTCAACAACAAAAAGACAGCCAACCCAATTACAAATTGGGAAAAAGACTTGAGTAGACACCTCTCAGAGGAGGAAATACAAATGGCCAAAAGGCACATGAAGAGATGCTCAATGTCCCTGGCCATTAGAGAAATGCAAATCAAAACCACAATGAGATATCATCTCACACCCACCAGAATGGCCATTATCAACAAAACAGAAAATGACAAGTGCTGGAGAGGATGCGGTGAAAGAGGCACACATATCCACTGTTGGTGGGAATGTCAAATGGTGCAACCACTGTGGAAGGCAGTTTGGCAGTTCCTCAAAAAGCTGAATATAGAATTGCCATACGACCCAGCAATACCATTGCTGGGAATCTACTCAAAGGAATTAAGGGCAAAAACTCAAGCGGACATTTGCACACCAATGTTTATAGTAGCGTTATTTACAATTGCAAAGAGATGGAAACAGCCAAAATGTCCATCAACAGACGAGTGGCTAAACAAACTGTGGTATATACATACGATGGAATATTATGCAGCTTTAAGACAGGATAAAATTATGAAGCATGTAATAACATGGATGGACCTAGAGAACATTATGCTGAGTGAGTCTAGCCAAAAACTAAAAGACAAATACTGTATGGTCCCACTGATGTGAACGGACATTCGAGAATAAACTTGAAATATGTCATTGGTAACAGAGTTCAGCAGGAGTTAGAAACAGGGTAAGATAATGGGTAATTGGAGCTGATGGGATACAGACTGTGCAACAGGACTAGATACAAAAACTCAAAAATGGACAGCACAATAATACCTAATTGTAAAGTAATCATGTTAAAACACTGAATGAAGCTGCATCCGAGCTATACGTTTTTGTTTTGTTTTGTTTTGTTCTTACTATTATTACTTTTATTTTTTTTCTCTATATTAACATTCTATATCTTTTTTGGTTGTGTTGCTAGTTCTTCTAAACCGATGCAAATGTACTAAGAAACGATGATCATGCATCTATGTGATGATGTTAAGAATTACTGATTGCATATGTAGAATTGTATGATTTCTAAATGTTGGGTTAATTTCTTTTTTTCCGTTAATTAATAAAAAAAATTATTTGGTAATTTTGGTAGCAATACAAAGTCATTGACTGTTAACTACTGGAACATTAGACTTGAGTTTATGTTTTGGCTTATTGTAGGTTTGGGTGCATGTACTCTCTAGATCTCCTGACCTGCATTTCATTACCTAATGACAGAGTGTCTTAAGTTTCTTGATGTATAATAACCTACTATTCATAGGAAATAAATTTGTAAAATAAGATTGCAAAAAATAAAATCTACAGATCTAAAAAAAATTCCCTTCAAACATTTAGAACATACAGAGAATATTAAAGACATATACAATTAGTCCTCCAGGTAGTAAGGCAGGCATTTGATGTCTTTAGTTTCTTGATTTTACTTATTATAGTTCGGATATCAAAGATATGCCAAAAGCTGTAAAAATTTTTATCGACATTCCTGGTATGGTTCTAAAGGCATTAGAGAACAGAATCAGGAGAGCACTTGATTTGACCTTTAAAATCACAATGACTTTTTTCTTCGGCAGTAGCTCAGGACACTATTTGCTCACTTGATGCCTTACAATTAGCATCTGCCCTAGAGTGGATCTAAGTATTGGCTTATTTAAGTGTATTACTGGACAGCATGTGGTAGGATATGCTGTCCAGCCTTTCTCTCCATAGCAAAATGTTCAGCAGACCATAAAATAAAGCTTCAGAGGCTTTGGTGCTTCTTAGTTGTTCTTCAGTGAACCTGAATTTGTAAATGGAGTCCTGATTCCAAATTTGCTATGAAATGTCATGGTAATTTTGTTTTTATGTGCTTTTTTTTATCAAAAGCGTGGCATGTATCAAAAGGTGGACTGTACAAGTGAAAGCTCACAGCAGGTTCCATATGGCTGATATTCTCTACCCAGTGTATAGCAATTGGAATCATAAATGTAGACACACTGGTTTTCCGTAAGGATTCTTTTAAACCTCTTGATCATCCCATTGGATTTTTTTATCAGGCCTGGCAAAGTATCTCCTTTAGATTTCCCTTCAGCATCTTCAGAAAGCAGTGGGAATCAGTGTGATCATGTATACTGCTGCTATGTCCTCTGCCCCAACACAGAATCATCAGATTAAATTTTCCATTTCCTTGATCCACAAGAATTTGAGTATACCTGTATTGGCTGAACTTGGTGTACACTGCACTACTTGCTCTTGTAGGCTTCCTTAATGGCCTGCACCTCCTCCACATCTTGTCACCAGTGAAGAGCTGGTGCAGAATGCGGATTAGGTCAGCTAAGGTCCATGGCTTTAGCCCCTTTGTCTGCTCTACACTGCATGAAGCTGGCAGTACACGCCTCTCACTGCTGGGCTGTGGTGGAGAAATTGAGTCAGCCACAAAGCCAAAGGGTAAGCCTTTGCTGCCCATTAGACAGCTGCAGGCACACACACGCAAAATCCCCAAATGTTCGAGTCCCCAAATGCAAAGAAACCCTTACAGAGATATCAAGAGACCCCCGACAGCATGGCAGGTCTGAGCTTGCTGGGGATGCATGACACACTCAACTCAGGACCACATCTGCCTAAGGGACATTATTGAGAAAGTAAAAAAAACAACCTACAGCATGGGAGAAAATAATAGCCAGTGATGTATCCGACAAGGGTTTAATAGCCAGAATATATAAAGAACTACTACAGCTCAACAACAAAATAACAATAACCCAATTTAAAAATGTCCAAAAGACTTAAATAGACATTTATCCAAAGAAAGTATACAAATGGCCAATATACATATGGAAAGATGCCCAGAATCATCAGAGTCATCAGGGAAATGCAAACAAAACCACAGTAACAAAGCCTCCCATCTACTAGGGTGGCTATTATTAAAGACACAGAAAATAACAAGCATTAATAAGGATGCAGAGAAATGGGAACTTTATGTATTATTGGTGGAGTTATAAAATAGTGCTGTCATTGTGGAAATCAGTTTGGCAGTTCCTCAGAGTGTTGGTCGTAGAATTACCATTTGGACTCAACAATCTCACTTCTTGGTATATACCCAAAAAAATTGGAAGCAGGGATTCAACATGTATTTGTTACACCAGTGTTCATAGCTGCATTATTCACTGTAGTCAAAAGGTGAAAGTAACCCAAGTGCCCATCCGCAGTTAAATGGATAAACAAAATGTGGTATATACACACAGTGAAGTATTATTTAGCCATGAAAGGAGTTAAGTTCTGATACATGCTACAGCATGGATGAATCTTGGAAACATGGTGAGTGAATTAAGCCAAATTCAGAAAGACAAATGTGGCCTCGCTTATATGAAATACCTAAGGTAAGTAAAGGAGACAGATAGTAGATTAAAAGTTACTAGGGGCTGTGGGGTCAGTGCAGTGGGGGTTATTGCTTAGTGAGTGAGTTTCTTTTTGAGGTGATGAAAAAGTTTGGGTAATGGATGTTGGAGTAGCATGATGTTCTGAGTGTAATTAACGCTACTGAATTGTACATTTGAAAATGGCTAAATGGACATTTCGAATTGTATACATGTTTCTACAATAGAAATATATTTTTAAAAAAGATCCTTTATCTTCAGTTACTAAAAATTGTTCACAATCTATAGCAGTCATTTTGACAAACTCTTTACTTAAAATTTAGCCTCTGTAGACTCAAAATTATAAGAAATTATCTTCTTTCAGGATTTTCATAAAGTCTGCTTTAAAATTTGACGAGTACAAAATATGTTTTAATGCTTCATTTTTCTTTTTTTAATTAAAAAAATGTTTATTAATTAAAAAAAATTACAAGAAACAAACATTCCCAATACATATACTCAGCAATTCACAATATCATCATATAGTTGCATATTTATTATCATGATCATTTCCCAGAACATTAGCATCAATTCAGAAAAAGAAATAAAAAGACAACAGAATCATTTTTCTTTTAACATTATTTTCTGTGTAGTCTTTACTTTGGCTTGAGGATGATATATCATGAATGTTGTTGGTTATAGTTTTAGAATTTTTTTGCCTCATAAAATTGAAGTGGCAGGTTGGCATTTTTTGTTTAAATTCATCCTCACACGATATGAAGTATTCCCAGGTACCGCTTTTTCTTGACTTCAAATTAAGAGTACAACTTCAATTAAGTTCTTAAAGGTTGCTTTTGTTTATAATAAATGCAAAAAAACCAGTTCTGTAAAAGTTAGAATTAGGATATAATCTCATTTCTGTTATTTTGCCATGAGTTATTTAAAGTTGTATGAACATTTGGTTCAAAGAGCATACACTGTAATTTGTATTTATCTAGCTAATTTCTCTTAGTATTCATATTATTAGGTAATATATCTAATTTTTGAAAGTTCTTAAATGTCTTTGAACAATTAGTCATCATTAATTGAAGATTTTCACTTTTATAATAAAACATATACATTTCTACTTAGTTGACAGAATTTGAACTTATAAAATACAAAAGGACGTTTTCACTTGGATGTTACATCTAGAATGTTTTACCTTTGTAAAACACTTGTATTAAGTTAATAGTATTTCTAAATGCATGCCCTTTCACATTACTGATGTCATATAGATTAGATATAATGATAACTACATCACCATATAGTTATTGATTACACACCCAAGTTCAAGTGTTCCAGAAATGTCACTGAAGTAGAGAGTTGAGTATTCAACTTTTTAACCTTCTAAAGACTAAGGCCCAAAGCCCAGTACTAGATTTCAGCCAGTAACAGAGGCCAAAACTGAACTTCGCTAAATACCTACTTTCTACGCTTGTTGAAATTAGTTATGGTATTGTTTTATCAGCTCTGATAATCAGTCATAGAATTTTAACTTTGTTGTAGGAGCTTTGTGAATTAGAAAGTATCTTTTATTCATAAGATCCATACTACTTTAGATTGAGTGCTCAGGAGAAGCTTCCCAGAGATTGCAATGTTTTGCACAGGTTGAGCAAGAACCAGTTTTCACGTTTTTAAGTAAAGTGAGACTGGAGTGGAGAAAGAGGCAGAGTGGTATGAGATTGGAGGTTGGGGAGTGAATAAATGGCCAGATCATGTGGGGTTGTATAGACCATTCTCATCATATTGACTCTTAATTGCTCCGTGAGAAGCCACTGGATAATTTTTTTTTTGCCTGGTTATTTATTTATTTAAGAAGTTGTAGAAAATGCAGAAAATAGTTTCCATATACCTGCCCTATTTTTTTTTTAAAGTTTTGTCAATGTACTTTTTTATAAATTTTTACATTTAAAAAAATATATAACAACAAACACAAACATTCTTAACTTATGATCATCCTATTCTACATATATAATCAGTAATTCACAAAATCATCACATAGTTGCATATTCATCATCATGATCATTTCTTAGAACATTTGCATCAATTCAGAAAAGAAATAAAAAGGCAACAGAAAAAAATTCATACATACCATACCCCTTAACCCTCTCTTTCATTGATCACTAACATTTCAATCTAAATTTATTTTAACATTTGTTCCTCCTATTATTTATTTTTATTCCATATGTTTTACTCATCTGTTGTTAAGGTAGATAAAAGGAGCATCAAACACGAGGTTTTCATAATCACATGATCACATTGTGAAAGCTACATCATTATACAATCATCTTCAAGAAACATGGCTACTAGAAGACAACTCTACATTTTCAGGCAGTTCTCTCCAGCCTCTCCATTACATCTTGACTAACAAGGTGATATCTATTTAATGCATAAGAATAACCTCCAGGATAACCTCTCATCTCTGTTTGGAATCTCTCAGCCATTGACACTTTATTTTGTCTCATTTCACTCTTCCCCCTTTTGGTCGAGAAGGTTTTCTCAATCCCTTGATGCTGAGTCTCAGCTCATTCTAGAATTTCTGTCCCAGATTGCCAGGAAGGTCCACAATCCTGGGAGTCATGTCCCACGTCGACAGGGGAAGGGCAGTGAGTTTGCTTGTTGTGTTGGCTGGAGAGTGAGGCCACATCTGAGCAACAAAAGAGGTTCTCTGGGGGTGACTCTTAGGCCTAATTTTAAGTAGGCTTGACCTATCCTTTGTGGGCTGAAGTTTCATATGAACAAACCCCAAGATTGGGGGCTCAGCCTATTGCTTTGGTTGTCCCCACTGCTTGTGAGAATATCAAGAATTCAACTTGGGGAAGTTGAATTTTCCCCCTTTCTCACCATTCCCCGAAGGGAACTTTGCAAATACTTTTTTAATTCACTGTTCAGAGCACTCTGGGATTTATTGGGGCATTACTCTGGGCAAACCAACAAAATCTCATATCCTACTCAAGGTTCCATGTACTGATGGTGTTCAATTAAGCTGTCTACGTAAGTTATATTAGGAAATGCACTAGTCAAAATGTAAATTTTGTACCAAATAAACATTTTTTGCTTTAGTCTCACACATAAGTTAAAATTTTAAAATATCAATTGCCATCTGTTTTCAACACCCTGCAGTAATGACATTTGTTCTTCCTCATGAAAAACATTTTTAAAATTTGTACATTTAGTCACTACCATTATTTGCTCTAGGCATTCCTAGATTATACCATCTCAGTCTTTATCATCTATCTTTCTTTCTGATTTCATTTGTGCCCCCAGCCCTCCTCCCTCTATCATTCTCACATTCAGCTTCATTCAGTGTTTTAACATAATTGTATTACAGTTAGGTAGTATTGTGCTATCCATTTCTGAGTTTTTACAATCAGTCCTGTTGCACAATCTGTATCCCTTCAGCTCCAATTACCGAGTATCTTAACCTATTTCTATCACCAGTGGTCTCTGTTACCAATGAAATTCTCCAAATTTATTCACTAGTATTAGCTCATATTGACATGAGAGACCATACAGTATTTGATCTTTTGTTTCTGGCTAATCTCACTCAGCATAATGTCCTTAAGGTCCATCCATGTTGTTATGTGTTTCATGACTTTATTCTGTCATACAACTGCATAATATTCCATCGTATGTATATACCACAGCTTGCTTAGCCACTTGTCTGTTGATGGACATTTGGGCTGTTGATGAACATTTGGGCTGTTTCCATCTCTTGGCAATTGTAAATAATGCTGCTATAAACATTGGTGTGCAAATGTCCATTTGTGTCCTTGCCCTCCTGTCCTCTGAGTAGATACCTAGCAATGGTAATCCTGGATCATATGGCAATTCTATACTTAGCTTCCTGAGGAACTGCCATGCTGTCTTCCACAGCAGTTGTACCATTTGACATTCCCACCAGCAGTGGATAAGTATGCCTCTTTCTCCACATCATCTCCAGCACTGTCATTTTCTGTTTTATTGATAATGGCCATTCTGGTGGGTGTGAAATGAAATCTCATTGTGGTTTTGATTTGCATTTCCCTAATATCCAGGGAAGTTGAGCATCTTTTCATGTGCCTTTTGGCCATTTGTATTTACTCTTCTGAGAAGTGCCACTGGATGATTTTAAATGGGGGGAATGAAAAATTTTGATTTCCATGTTTAAAAGTCTCTTATGGTGGTTTGGTGGCAAATTAATTGAAGGGGAGCAGGAGTGCAAGCAAGCAAATAGTAAGGGAGAGATGGGGTCTTGGACTAGGATGATAGCAAAGAAAACAGTGAAATAAATATGTTTATTGTTGGGTTAGATATGAGGTGGGAGTGAGAGAAAAATCTAGGATGTCACCTTGGTAGTTTGCTTTAGCTAGGAGGCTGATAGTAGTGCCTTTTTATCTGGGATCTGTAAGACTGGCAGAGAGACAGGTTTTGAGTTGGGGAGTGGGTGTTGAAAAAGAATTTAAATCATAGCTCCCTAATATGATTGGTGTTTTCTATAACACTGTACTGTGGCATGTAACCACTAAGGTAATATTAAACTGAGTGGAATGTTGCTTTGGCATATAAGTTACATAAATGTAAGAACGGTCTTTGAGCTTCTCTTATATTCTATTTTCTGTACTTGGTTTCTTCCAAAATGGTGGTGTCTAACTAGAAAGATTTTTATGTCTTAAATGGCACTGACCTTTATGTTGCTTTTCCCAGCCAGTGTTCTGTAGTCTTCAAAGTGTGTTTAACATGTCTCCATCTTACATACCACCACTTAGTCCATGTCAAACTGGTCACTTCCCTCCTTTGTGTGCCTGCTAGGCCATGGCCATTTTTTCTCCTAGATCACATATAATTCCTTATTGCATTTGCTGCTTAGCACCCTGCATTTAGTAGACCCTCAGGAAACATTTGAGTGAATTTTAACAAGAAAGGTATTATACTCAAGGGACTGATTTCCAAAAGCTTATGATTTTACTCTCATTGAGGGTTTTTTAGTATATCAAAAACACTTGAACTTGGGTCACTTATACAAAGAAGCTCACATAAAGCACAAGATTTGTATTTTTTCTTGGGATTAAATATATGGTTAAAAAAGAATTTTAGAACCAAAAAGAAAAGCTTGTTGCCAAAAATAGTCTCATACTACCTTGCCTTCTTTAAAGAATTTAGAAAGAGTAGCCTTAGAAACGAAACTTTTACACCTAAATTTGCAAACTGAAAAATAAGCTGGGTAGCCCAAGCTAGTTGGCCCTGACTATCACCAGGTTGACTGCATAGATGCCACCTTTGTTTAGAGTTTAGTTCATGTCACTCTATGCTGGGATTGCCTGCATTTAGAAGACTAGATCTGACAATATAGACTACCGAATACACAAAAGACAAACTCAGAGTCTCACTACACTGAGACTAAGTAACAATTTTTTTGAAACAAAACTAAACTTATGGACAAAATACTTTTTTAAGTTCCTGAACTGCATCCTTTACCCACTAATTGAGAATTATTTGTCAATTATCTGAAGTGGAAATGAATGAGGGGAGTACCTAGATAAATGTGCTATTAAAGATTCATTTTGAAAGTGACTTTACTAGTATTCTTTATGATACATAGGTATTATTCAGTGAATGTTTATATATTTGTTCCAGGTACTGTGTTAAGTGCTTAAAATACACGATCTCATTTAATCTTCCTAATGAACAATAAACCCTGACAGGTTGGCATTACCTTCATTTAAAAGTTTAATTTACCTCACAATAAAGTAAAATTTGTTTTTATTTTCATTTTTAATTTTTTACAGCAGAATCTTATCAAGTATAGTTTCAGATCTCTGAGATCTTTGAAATAAACTTCCTTTGTAATTTACTTATAAGATTTATGTTTATAGCTTTTGAGGCAGAAACTTCCTATACCATGATTTGATATCAATAATTCATTTAGACATTTTAATAGATTTCTCCAGCTAATCAATTTCGGATTCACCAAGAGCTAAATCACTGAATGTTACCAAGTTATAATTAAACAAGATTATAGTAAGTTCATAATCTAAGTTTCTGGGGTCATTTGACGGCCTTGCAGGAGTATTTTAGGTGGATTTTTCTTTAGAATAGTGTTTCTTAAACAGGGTTTGTGTGTCACCTCTCTAAGAATCACCTGGGGTGCTTGGTAAAATATAGATTCCTGGCCCAAAATTCAGTTCTGGGGTGGGTCCAGGAAACTGTGCTTCTAACAAGTATCTCAGGTGGTTTTGAAACATGCTAAAGCTTAAGAACTGCTAATTTAGCCTAGTGAAAGAAAAGTAACGGAAATATATTTTAATGTGGTTCGGAATCTCATATGTAAATATTGGCGTGGGAGTTGGACCACCTAAGTTCTTTTCTACCATGTGTATTGAGACAGCCTTTTTTTAGAGTACAAAAATTTACTTACCTTCATTTGTATGATGAAGATAATACCTGCTTATTTGATTCTCACAGAGTTGCCCTGGGATCAAAACCACAAGGTAGTTTAATGTCACATTCAAGGACATGGAGCTTTGGTGTCAGGCAGATCTGGGTTCAAATTTCAACCCCCTTCCACCACCCTGTTTTGCCTCTTGCTAACTTTGTGACTCTGGGCAAATAGCTTGATCTCTTTTTCCTCCCTGTAAAATGGGGACAAATTATCAGTTACGTGTATGAGGATTACATGCAGTGATATTTATAAAAGGTGCTCAGTATCTGTCTAATAAAAGCAGCTGTTATTACTTGGGGTTTTTTTTATTTTTAAACTTCAGAAATCAAAATGGGGAAGAATACTTATAAATGTGTATAGTGACACTTGGGGACTGAGCTGCTTTTGTATATATAGAGAAGGCAACTATTTCACTTCCATAAAGCAATGAGTTTTTGAAAAGTACAGGTTTGTCCTGATGGTCCATGTTCATGTGCTTTTTCCTTGTAACCAACGACATTTGGGTGTAGAGTGATGTCTAGGATGGGGAGTGTGTTCTAAAACTAGAGAAATGATTCCTGGTTCAACAAGGTATTGGACTTATGGACTTGTGAGCTAACCACCTATACTAACTTTCAGATGTTGATGGAATTGTCAAGAAGGAAATAGTTTGCTTTCGTTCTTTTTCTGAAAACAGTTCATCTACTTCTCAGATCAATGATTTGAAACATAAACATAGTCTTACCCAAAACCCAAGGTAGAATCAGAAGTAAGAATAAAATTTAAGTTTGGTTATTAAGTTGTTTTGATGATCATTTCTAACTAGTATCAGTTTTTTTAGTTTTTCTCTGATTGTTTTATTATGTAGTACATCCTTCTCCATAAATTTGTCATTGATAGAATTATTCACACATCTTAGCTTCTTTCATCAACAAATCTCTGATCAAACTTTTTACTGTATTTAACACATTTTCTGGTTTGTCTTGCAAGTAGTTCTTTGTGGGGGAAAAACATTTTATCATATTGTTAGTCTTCCTTTTTTTTTTTTTCTCCCAGTCTGGTAGTGGTACCAATGAAGAAGCTGTGGAGTCTTTAACACATGTACTGGAACTGGCATAAGCACATTCATGCAAGATAATGGCCCAACAAGCAAATATTGGGGAGCTCCTCTCCATGCTGGATTCCTCCATACTGGGTGTGCCAGATGATATAACAGCTGTCATTAAGGAGAACCTCAATTTAGGTGAGCAAAATAATACCATTTCTGACTTTTCTGCTAATTGGAAGAGATTGACCTAGAGGTAAATAGAGCCCTGCTGATAAATTTTAGTTTTCATCTTCTATAGAGTCTTTAAAACCACCAAAAAAAGAGCATACATTGATGGAGTCAATATATATGTGTAGGTTTTAAATTTTAATCATGGAAATAATCAAATATATACACACACAGAAGTTAAAAATCATATATCAAATGTAATGAACCCAGCTTCAAAGTTTCTGTCATTCTTGTTCTCTTTATCCTTTCTGACTTGTATGCACATTGAGTATTTCAAAGTAATTCCCAGATATATCATGTTATCTGTAAAAAATACATATTGTTTTAAACATGAAAATGCTTAGCCCCTCTTTACTCAGAGAAATAAAAATTTAAATAGTACCTTTTTTTTTGCTTATCAGATTGGCAAAAATCACACATTGATGGTAGAAACGGTTACTGTTAGCATAAGTGTAAATTGGTGTTCAGCCATTTTGGAGTATCTGTCATCAATTTAAAGTCATGTACCATTTGGTTCACTTACAAAAATCTGTATTTCATTATAGCCTTGGATGAAATATAGTGAAAAATTGGAAAAACCCAAATGTTTTCAGTAGGCAAATTATTAAAATATGTGTAGCCATATAGTAGTGAACTAGGAGGTCAGGCATATGTACTGACCTGGGAAAGTGTCTGCAACACATAGTGAAGTGAAAACGCATACATACAACTAAACTATATATATGGACACGAGGGGTTTAGGTGCAGAAAGCCTGAAAAGGTTTGGAAGAAAATATAGCCAAATGTAAGGGTCTTTATCTGAAGAGCGGGTTGGGAGACAGGTACTTTCACTTTTATATTATATATTTACCGATAGTCTGAGTTTGTAACACTAGACATAGATTCGTTTTTGTAATAAAAAAAAGCAATAAAAAAATTTAAGGTAGCATTTCATATGCTTTTATGGATATTTAGGCAAATAAGCTTAGAATTGCTCACCTAGATAAATTTAAGGAGAAAGAAGTACAATATTAAGTATATCTGGGTAGCATAAAAAGAAACATTTTGTGGTTTTTGTGTCAGAAACTGTTTGAGGAAAATTTAGAACGATAGAGGAAATCAATATTATAAACCGCCCTTCTCTTTATTTAGACCGAGGTCCTATGCTTGTAAACACCTTGGTGGATCATTACCTGGAAACCAATTCTCAGCCAGTTTTGCACATCCTGACTTCATTGCAAGAGCCACATGATAAGGTAACTGCTGAAATGTAATAGTAGAGTAGTGTAGCAGTTTCTGTCTAAATCCACTGCACAGTTTGGCCAGAGTTTATTCCTTCAACTTCTGTATTCCATCCGTGACATTGTTACCAAATTACAACTACATATAAAAATAATTTGTAGGACGTATGTTTCCTGAAAAAGTTTACAAAATAAAACTTCAGAGACTTCTCAAGGTCTTGTTTTTAAAGAAATCCTATAATCTAATATGATAATTTACAGTGACAATTTGACCTATAAGGTACCATCTTTAAAACCATTCTTTGAAAAGAATTTTTAGACATTTTTCAAGACGGGGACATTTGTAAATGTAGATAAATAATGGTACCTGTCAGTCCTGTTTCCCAGCACAAACTATTTGGAAGGCTCCTTTGTTTTTTGTTTTTGATTAACAGCTAAGAAAGTTTTGTAAATTGCAGACTTAAGTCAAGTTCATACGTGAGTGCAGTTTCACTAGGATTTGAAGAACTTGCCATTGTATACCTTTTACAATTACTCTTGTATTTTTTTACTTTGAGCTAAATTTTAGCTTCTTCAACAACATGGTTTATATTTGGTGCCAAACTTAGTAATTTGGGCTACTGAAAGTAGTTGCTTCCTGCAGGATCCCCTCACAGCTTCAGCAAGCTTCAGGTCCCAAACCTGTGGTTATTGTAAGAAGTGTCTTATTTGCGTTTCAGAAAGACTCCCCCCCTCTTGCAGACTTGTATTATGGGAGTCCTTTTTTTAGGATTGCAAACTGGCTGCCAATTCTCAGGCCAAATGCAGGCATGTTTTGTTTGCTAACACGGTTTAAAAAAATCTTGAATTTAACCTCTTTACCCTTGCTTTAAATCAAAGGGAAGACTTGAGGAACTGGATTACTAACTCTATTTGTGTTAACTTCATGCATTCAAATAAAGCTTTCCCTTGTTCTCTTAAATCTTCAGCACCTCTTGGATAAAATTAATGAATATGTGGGCAAAGCCGCCACTCGTTTACGCATCCTCTCGTTATTGGGGCATGTGATAAGACTGCAACCATCTTGGAAGCATAAGCTCTCTCAAGCACCTCTTTTGCCTTCTTTACTAAAATGTCTCAAGGTAGGATGCCTGTGAAGATTTAAATGAACCTGTTTTTATGAATATAGCTTCTAAAATTTGGAGAAACTTAAAACAAGCAAACTAGATTTAAAATTTTGAAGTTTAAAGACATCTCAGCATTTGGTTTTTCTCAACTGTAATGTAGTCCAGAGTTGGTACTTAGTAAAATCTCAAATCCATCACTTTGTTTAATGTCTTTTGTCTGATTAAATATGGTACAATTTCTGTCATATTGGTTCAAAATTACATTATTTCAAATATTTTATTTCATCATTGGCTAGTCTTTCCTCAGTTAAAAATATGCTGATTTTTCTTTTAGGAATGCTTGTTTCTAAATTCTCCTTTAGCTAATAGGAATGTTAGATTAATAGAAAAATGGCTTAAAGTCTCTTTTAACCGTTTAGGAGCATCATGTTCTGGTTGTAGCTATAATTTAGGGTTTGTTGATATAAGGTCTAATGAGTTACATTCTATTTTTTGCCCTAAATTTAGTGTATTTTTCTATACAGGAAGTTATAACCTAAATAGAACTTTATGGTCTTAGATTTGACACTGGCTTACAGAAAACTCAGGTCTATTTGTTTTAGTTCCTGGACTTGTTTCCTATCTATAAAAATAAGAAAATGTGGTTAATATTAACTGCCTGTACCTCAAAGAGACATGAAAATATCCAATAGTGTTTATTCCAGGATGGCAGTACCTTTGAATTCATCTGATACAGCATCATGCAAATTGATTTTTTTCTCTGTCAATGAGAGTAAACATGTTTTATTGTCCCCAGAGCTTGATCCCAAGGAGTCACATTGACAGAGCCATCGTAAAAATGTGCATTTAATGTTGAGAGAAAATAGGAACAATTTTATTTTTAAAAATTATTATTGAGATTATTATCCAGGTTTGAGGCAGAACATTTAGTTCAGATCACTTATCTTTTCTAAACAGGTAATCCTTGAAAATCAGAAATGGAATATTACTCATGTTTTCAGTTAGAATTTTATTATAAATGAAATTGGGGGTCCTTTTTTGCTCAAACTTTACTTGGTAATATATTCTTGGATCTTCTTACCAGATATTTCTACTATAACAAAAGGCTTAATGCTTGTTATGAAAACTAAATCTATTTAAAACTTTATTTCCATACTTGTAGATTTCTTTTATAATAGAATTAATGGATGTCTTATCCTGCATCAGTAGCCTTTTGATTAATACCTTGTTTCTTAAATCTGAATTTCAGTTACTTGGCAAAAGCCTATGATTTAATTATGGGTCAGATGAACTGTTGCAGCTAGTCTGAATTGATTCATTATCTGTTGGGTATTAAGTATCTTCAGTTAGCCTAAAGTTATTTGACTTGATATTTAAACTGTAGGCATGGTTGTAGTCACTATGTCTTCTCTTATTTGCTGCTGATCTTTAAGTACTGCCGTGAAGATGAGACCTGTTAGTTTTAAATTAATTTCTTCTCAAAGTATATATTTGTTGTTGAAGCCCTTTTAAAAAATAGTGATTTATTTATCAATGTGTAGTGATTTTTTTTTTAACTGCAGTAACAAAAAGTAAATATGTGAGGATTTGGTTGAATGAAGGAAAACAGTAGCATTCCGCAGTTCTGGTAAAAAAGCAGTTTCTCATGCTTTCATCCAAGTGCTATAATTAGGACAGCCTTAAGGCTTTAGGACAATGAGCATCACCAAGTCAGATTTAAAATTTCCTGGATGAGTTTGTATAGGTATGTGGTAAATGCTCCCCATAGACTCGCTAAAGTAGAACTAGTTCTCAGTAGTTTTCCTTTTGAGTCTATTTCAGTACTGTCCCTCCACATTCTTTAGGGATAGGGAAATGGGTGTATGAGTGAAATTATAATTCACGATTTCCTTGTGTGGAGTATCTACATGTGCTATATAGTGCTGATCCTAAAGCTGTGTGTGACAGGTTTTTCATCTTGTTTGACATTTTCTTCTGCAGACTGACACCGATGTAGTAGTCCTCACAACAGGAGTTTTAGTGTTAATAACCATGCTACCAATGATTCCACAGTCAGGGAAACAGCACCTTCATGACTTCTTCGATATTTTTGGCCGTCTTTCATCGTGGTGCCTGAAGAAACCAGGTAAAGATCTCTCCATATACCTATCAGACCCTAACAGGCAAATTTTTTCATTATTGATTACTAGGCCAGAGCTGTAAGGAAAGGACATACAGAATTTTATAGCTGAGATGGGAGGGTTTCACCACATATAAGGAAATATCTTAGGAGTTTGCTCTGTAGGCTCGTATAAGATGTATGACTATTGAGATACCTTCTTTATTCTGTTGATTTCAAAGGATTAAGTGTCAGGGAGAAATAGGATAGTAGGATGTAAAACATCCTGACTTTCAGTAAGCTGAAAAACAACTTCAATCTAGATTGTAGCTATCTACAACTAAGCTTGCTGAACATTTATGTTTTATTCTGCTGGTCTGTTGTAACAGAATACAAACTTCTGGTGCAAGAGCCTGTTCATTGTATATGTAGAAGGAGGAGAGAAAATACAGCATGTCCTAAATTACCATTCTAGTTTCAAATACAGTGGGATTGTTTTCCATATCAGCAGGTGGCACAGCTCTATCAAAGTGATTCAGAAGCTGTAAGCACGTGAAATTTAGAATCTTTTGTTAATCCCAGTATGAAAAATTTGTATTGAAAGGTTGACATATTTAAGACCTGTGAAACAGAATACTGTGGCTTCCAGTACAGGATTAAATGTACAAGGCCCGTATGATGCCAGCTTGCTTAGCAGGATCCTCTTTGGGAGAAAAGAATGGTTTGTTATTATAGAGGAGCTTTTATGTATATTATAGACATGAGAATTTCATTGACTCTCAGTAAAGCTAGATTCAATTTTCGGTTTCTCCTACTAAGTAAATATACCTCTATAAAGTTAATTTCCAGATAATTTTTTACTCTGTAGCTATAACACTGCACAGCTAAGGCTATGTATTGATTTTAAAGGTTCTCACAAATTCGTTTCTCAAATATTTGAATGTCTATTATATGCTAAGCACAGTGAAAAGTACTAAAGAGACAGAGGTGAGTAAAACAATCCCTGTCCTCAAGAAATTTGTGCTTAGTTGGGCAGTGGAGAAGTAAAAGTATAACTTTAGAAAGGACGACTATCATTATAAAGATAGTTTAGTATTTTGGGACTGTTTGGGGTTCTTTTTGGGGAATAGCTGGCGAAGAAGACAGATTAGATCAGTCTTTATAGGTCACATTGAGTAATTTAATTTTAACCAAAGACCATAGAGAGCCTTTGATGGATTTTAAATAGCAATGTCTGGTGTGTTCAGAATTGCATTTTAGAAAAGCCCTCTGACTTAGCTATCTTTAGAGTAAGGTGGGAGTATATGTAAATAAAAGATCATGCTGGCAGCTGTGCGTTCATGTCTGTTTTGTACACATCAATCTTGTGTCCAACTAAATCTCCTCTAAATGGTTTCCTTTTTTAGGCCATGTGACAGAAATCTATCTTGTCCATCTCCATGCCAGCGTTTATGCTCTCTTTCATCGCCTTTATGGAATGTACCCTTGCAACTTCGTCTCCTTTCTGCGTTCTCACTATAGTATGAAGGAAAACTTGGAGACTTTTGAAGAAGTGGTCAAGGTAAATTAAAATTGCTTCTTTATTTGGTAGTTAGCATAATGTTTAGACAGGCTGCATTGAATTAAGTCATAGACAGGGAAATTTTGAAAAGAAATTCAGACTCTTTTTGGTAATAGCTTAATTGAAATATAATTCACATACAATACAATTCACTCATTTAAAGTGTACAATTAATGATTTTGGTATAGTCAAAGAGTGGTACTGAAACCAATCCAAAAAGAAACCGTGTACCCTTTAGAAGCACTCCCTATTTCTCTTCAAGCATCCCCTCTCACTCACCCAGCCCTAGGCAACCATTTACTTTATTTCTATATGGATTTTCCTATTCTGAACATTTCTAGAACATGGATTTACAAATGGTATCATACAATATGTAATTTTTTATGACTGACCTCTTTCACTTAACATGTTTTTGAGGTTCATCCATATTTTAGCATGTATCAGTACTTCATTCCTTTTTTTAAAAATTTTTATTAATAAGATCACTCAACATATAACATGAACATTCTTAACATATGAACATTCCATACTTGGTGTGCAATCAGTGGCTAACAATATCATCGTGTAGTTGACTTCATTCCTTTTTTTATTTTTATTTCTTTGCTGAAATCAAAGTTACAGATATAACTTCAAATAATTATCTCAAGGACAAAAAATCAGTTCTTTTTCATTTATGAACTTATTCGAGCCTTAGAACAATCCTTTGAGGTGGTTAAAAAATTCAGTACTATTTCTTGAGAATGAAAACCCAGTGAAGGATAAGATTAATTTAGATTAATTTTGTCTCCAAGGTTTTTTCTAGCTCTAAATTTCTTAAAATTTATGACACATGCTACATATGAAAACTCCATTAATCAAAACAATGGTGTGAAATTTTGTTGTTTTCTTTTTGTCTTATCTGTGCTGGTTTTTATGAGACTTCATTCCTTTTTATTTTCGAATAATATTATATTGAATGAATATATCACAGAAATTCAGCTGTTTGTAATTTGCCAACTCAAACTCTTCTAGCCAATGATGGAACATGTGCGAATTCATCCGGAATTAGTGACTGGATCCAAGGACCATGAACTGGACCCTCGGAGGTACAGAAAATAAGCTATTTAGTGACACAGAATTTTAAAGAATCTTGTGAAAGATTGAAAATATGACCTAGGAGATGTCCCTGTTGAGGTATTATTTGGGAATCCAGATGATTCATATTAGTAAACATATTCCTGACAGATGGAGAATTAATAACTAGAAGTTGTAGTGCAAGTGCTTACCACCAACTTGGTGGTACCCAGTACCATGCAAGGCAGGAGATGAAGTGCATGGCTAAAAACAAGGTATTATGGAAAGTCTGTATATTGAGTGGTTGGACTCTCTCTGGATCCCTTTTTCCATTCTTCAAAACCAGGTCACTGCCATTCTCAATGGGGTCCCCTGCCAAATTCCCAGGTTTATCCTCTGGAGAAACTGAGTCTGAGAGGTTCCTGATGTGAGGATAACAGGCATGGTGGAGGGTGGAGCTGAAATTGAGACTGAAAAGGAGGGAATTAAATTATAAATAGCTCAGCTTCCTCTTCTTACTTTTCTTTGACTAGCAACCAGGCTAACGCTCTCCAGGCAGGCGATCGAAACGTGACTCACATATATTGACATTATGGTATCTCCCACCGAAAAAGCTGGCTTACTGCCTGATTCTCTTATAATGAGTCTCACCTCTCCGCAAGCCCTGCCTACACCATACAGGCGGCTCATTCAGTTTAGAGCAACTTATGATGAAATATATGTAGAAAAGTTTATTATATATATTTTTTGTTATGTAAATTTTAATAACACATGAATACCTGTGTAGCCACCAACCAGCTTAGAAAATGGGCTATCACTGGTAACTTAGAGCTCTTTGTGAAAGCTTGTCTGGTTGTAACCATCTTGTTCCCTGTCTCACCTCGGAGACAACTATTCTTGCTTTACTATGAATCATTCTATTGATTTTTTTATAGCTTCATCATATATGTGGTTTTATTTTGAAAAGCTGATTAGGAAGGAAAGCCTGGTTAAGGAAAGGGCAGTATTGTTACTGTTAGATGAGGAAAAGCAGAGTGTCTGAGACTTGGTCTAGCTTCACCTTCCTTCAGAGTTTATAAAATCCCCTCTGATAAAGTCAGTGGGCAAGGTTATGAGTGAGTCTTGGGAAACCTAAGCCATAACCTAGTTAGAATATCTGGCAAGGCCTAGAGTTAGGGTCAAATACTGGATATGCTGCCAAAATATGGTCAGAGGAGGAGTCTTCTCTGTGTTTTCTGCTTCTAAACTCACCATGGCATACTTCCACCTCTTAGGAATAGGTCAGAGTTGCATACTTATGTAGGATGGAGTGAATATTCTCAGCTGATCCAGAGAAAGAAAAGAGACTAGGAATTTCATTCTAGCACATATTGAAGACAAGCTAAGTACAGACAAGTTATCTAGGCAAGGGTCACCTGGATGTTCTGTCCCCTGGTTAAAAAGATAGTATGGTGGCTGCAAGAATCTTGGTGATGGCCTGTTTGTCTCTAGATGTGTCTGTTCTCACCTTAACTGCTTGTCGTCTATTCCAGGACACAGCTGTCATCTATTTTTCCCAGGGCTTCTCTGCCTGTCTCCTGTGTTAGGATCACCCATTTCCTATACCTTATATCGTCTTTCTTGGTTTACTCTTGTCTTGATGGGATACATAGTCTAGTAGCATTTATATATGGTTTATTATAAGAAATTAACTCATGTGACTGTGGGAGCTGGCAAGTCTGAACTTCAGAGGGTAGGCTGTGGGCTAGAAACTCTGTTAAGGTGATGTCAAAGTCCTTAATCCAGATCACCCAGGAGAAGCTGGTTAGCTGGGAATTCCAGCAAAAGTCAATGTTGAAATGGAGGCAGAATTCTTCTGACCTCTGAAACCCTCATTTCTGGCTTTTGAGACTTCCAGTTGATTGTATGAGATTACCACATTGCTGAGGGCAGTCTCCTTTGTTGATTGTAGATGCAGTCAACTGATTGTAGATATAAATCCCATCTACCAAATACCTTCACATAACAGGCTGCCTAGTACTCAGCCATACACCTGGGCAACATAACCCAGCCAAGTTGACATATGAAATTGACCATCACAAGCATCCCTGGCTTTTTTTTTTTTTTACTGTCATCTCTTTTCTTTTTTTTAATCCACATACCATAAAAATCCATTCAAAAGGTCCAGTCAGTGACTCTCAGTATAATCACAGAGTTGTACATTCATCACCACAATCAATTTTAGAACATTTTCAGTGCTCCACAAAGAAAGCCCCATACACCTTATACAACCCCCATTATTGACACTTAGTCTTGGTGTGGTAACTTTGTTATAATTGATGAGAGAATTTTGAAATATTACTGTTAATTGAAGTTCATAGTTTGCATTAGGTGTATTTTTTCCCAAATATCACCTTATTATTATCACCTCGTAATAGTGACTTACATTTGTTGTAATTCACAAAAGAACAATCTTATGTTTGTACTATTAACCACATTCATCATCCACAACAGGATGCACTATGTTATGCAGTCCCTTGTTTTATCCTCTAGCTTTCCTTCTAGTGACATACATGACCCTAAAGAATGCCTTTCAACCACAATCACATGCACAATACATTGCTGCTAATTGCATTCATGATAGTGTCCTACCATCCCCTTTATTTATTTCAAAACATTTGCAATCCACCTTATTAAAAAATTTGTCCAAATTAAACATTAGTTCCCCATTTTTTACTCTCATTCTATCTCCTGGTAACCTATATCCTAAATATTAACTCATGAGTTTGCTCATTGTAATTACTTCATATTAGTGAGGTCATACAATATCTGACCTTTTGTGTCTGGCTTATTTCATTCAACATAATGTCCTCAAGGTTCAACCTTGTTGTTGCAGGCATCAGACTTCATTTCTTATAGCTGAATAATATTCCATCATATGTACATACCACATTTTGTTTATCCATGCATCAGTTGATGGACACATGAGTTGTTTCCATCTTTTGGCAATTGTGAATAATACCACTGTGAACATTAGTGTGTGAATGTCTGTTATATCCCTGCTTTCAGTTCTGAGTATGTACCTTGTAGTGGGATTGCCGAATCATATGGCAATTCTATTTTAGCTTCCTGAGGAACTGCAAAACTGTTCTTCAGTAATTATTCTATTCTACGCTCCCATTAGCTGTGAATAAGTGTTCCTATTCCTTGTAGTTTTCTGTTTTTTTAGTAGTGGCCATTCTAGTAGGTGTGAAATATCTCATTGAGGTTTTGGTTTGCATTTCCCTAATAGCTAGTGATGTCGAGCATCTTTTCATGCATTTTATAGCTATTTGTATTCTCTCTTTGGAAAAATGTCTATATAAGTCTTTTGCCAATTTTTAAATTGGGTTATTTGTCTTTTTATTATCGAGTTGTAGAATTTCTTTATATCAGATATTGGTTTCCAAATATTTTCTCCCATTGAGTAGGTTGCCTTTTTACCTTCTTGACAAAGTCCTTTTTTAAAAAAAAATTCTTATTAGAACCCAATCAAATATGATTTTTTTTTTTTCGTATGGGCAGGCACCGGAAATCGAACCTGGGTCCCAGCATGTCAGGTGAGAACTCTGCCTGCTGAGCCACCGTGGCCTGCCCTTGACAAAGTCCTTTGAAGCATAAAAGTATTCAGTTTTGAGGAGTCATATTATCTTCCATTTCATTGCTTGTGCTTTGGGTGTAAGGTCTAAGAAACCACCACCTGCCACAAGATCTTGAAGATGCTTTCCTACATATTCTTCCTGGCTCTTGTATTTAGGTCTTTGATCCATTTTGAATTAATTTTTATATGAAGTTTGAGATAGGAGTCCTCTTTTATTCTTTTGGTTATGAATATCCAGTTTTCCCAGCACCATTTGTTGAAGAGACTGTTCTGTCCCAGTTGAGTAGACTTGGCAGCCTTGTCAAAAATCAATTGACCATAGATGTGAGAACTTTCAATTTGATTCCGTTGATCAATATGTCTATCTTTATGCCAGTAGCATGCTCTTTTGACCACTGTATCTTTGTTATATGCTTTAAAATAAGGAAGCATGAGTCTTCCAACTTCATTTTTTTTCAGGATGTTTCAGCTATTCAGGGACCTCTTACTCATCTAAGTAAATTTGATCATTGGATTTTCCATTTCTGTAAAATAGACTGTTGGAATTTTGGTTGGAATTTCATTGAATCTGTGAATCAATTTAGGTAGAATTGATGTTTTGACAATATTTAGTCATGTTAACATGGAATGTCCTTCATCTATTTAGGTCTTCACTGATTCCTTTTTGCAATGTGTAGTTTTCTGTGTCCAGGTCCTTTATGTCTTGGGTTAAACTTATTCCTAGATATTTGGTCTTCTATTTACTATTGTGAATGGAATTTTTTTTTCCTGATTTCCACCTCAGATTGTTCCTTACTAATATATGGAAACACTACTGATTTTTGCATGTTCATTTTATATCCTGCCACGTTGTTGAATTCATTTATTAGCTCTAGTAGCTTTGTTGTAGATTTTTTGAGATATTCTAAATATACGGTCATGTCCTCTTCAAATAGTATAATTTTTTTTATTAATTAAAGAAAATAAAGAAATTAACACAACATTTAGAAATCATTCCATTCTACATATGCAATCAGTAGTTCTTAACATCATCACGTAGATGCATGATCATCATTTCTTAGTACATTTGCATCGATTTAGGAAAAGAACTACCAAAACAACAGAAAAAGATATGAAATGTTAATATAGAGAAAAAAATAAAAATAATAATTATAATAAAAAAAGAAAAGGAAAAAGAAAAAAAAACAAAAGATACAAACAAACAAACAAACAAAAAAACTATAGCTCAGATGCAGCTTCATTCAGTGTTTTAACATAATTACATTACAATTAGGTATTATTGTGCTGTCCATTTTTGAGTTTTTGTATCTAGTCCTGTTGCACAGTCTGTATCCCTTCAGCTCCAATTACCCATTATCTTACCCTGTTTCTAACTCCTGCTGGTCTCTGTTACCAATGACATATTCCAAGTTTATTCTCGAATGTCGGTTCACATCAGTGGGACCATACAGTATTTGTCCTTTAGTTTTTGGCTAGACTCACTCAGCATAATGTTCTCTAGGTCCATCCATGTTATTACATGCTTCATAAGTTTATCCTGTCTTAAAGCTGCATAATATTCCATCGTATGTATATACCACATTTTGTTTAGCCACTCATCTGTTGATGGACATTTTGGCTGTTTCCATCTCTTTGCAATTGTAAATAACGCCGCTATAAACATTGGTGTGCAAATGTCCGTTTGTGTCTTTGCCCTTAAGTCCTTTGAGTAGATACCTAGCAATGGTATTGCTGGGTCATATGGCAATTCTATATTCAGTTTTGTGAGGAACCGCCAAACTGCCTTCCACAGTGGTTGTACCATTTGACATTCCCACCAACAGTGGATAAGTGTGCCTCTTTCTCCGCATCCTCTCCAGCACTTGTCATTTTCTGTTTTGTTGACAATGGCCGTTCTGGTGGGCGTGAGATGATATCTCATGGTTTTGATTTGCATTTCTCTAATGGCCAGGGACATTGAGCATCTCTTCATGTGCCTTTTGGCCATTTGTATTTCCTCTTCTGCGAGGTGTCTGTTCAAGTCTTTTTCCCATTTTGTAATTGGGTTGGCTGTCTTTTCATTGTTGAGTTGAACAATCTCTTTATAAATTCTGGATACTAGACCTTTATCTGATATGTCGTTTCCAAATATTGTCTCCCATTGTGTAGGCTGTCTTTCTACTTTCTTGATGAAGTTCTTTGATGCACAAAAGTGTTTAATTTTGAGGAGCTCCCATTTCTTTCTTTCTTTCTTCAGTGCTCTTGCTTTAGGTTTAAGGTCCATAAACCGCCTCCAATTGTAAGTTTCATAAGATATCTCCCTAATTTTCCTCTAACTGTTTTATGGTCTTAGACCTAATGTTTAGATCTTTGATCCATTTTGAGTTAACTATTGTATAGGGTGTGAGATACGGGTCCTCTTTCATTCTTTTGCATATGGATATCCAGTTCTCTAGGCACCATTTATTGAAGAGACTGCTCTGTCCCAGGTGAGTTGGCTTGACTGCCTTATCAAAGATCAAATGTCCATAGATGAGAGGGTCTATATCTGCGCACTCTATTTGATTCCATTGGTCGATATATCTATCTTTATGCCAATACCATGCTGTTTTGACCGCTGTGGCTTCATAATATGCCTTAAAGTCCGGCAGCTTGAGACCTCCAGCTTCTTTTTTTTCCTCAAGATACTTTTAGCAATTCAGGGCACCCTGCCCTTCCAGATAAACTTGCTTATTGGTTTTTCTATTTCTGAAAAATAAGTTGTTGGGATTTTGATTGGCATTGCATTGAATTTGTAAATCAATTTAGGTAGGATTGACATCTTAACTATATTTAGTCTTCCAATCCATGAACACGGTATGCCCTTCCATCTGTTTAGGTCTTCTGTGATTTCTTTTAACAGTTTTTTGTGGTTTTCTTTGTATAGGTCTTTTGTCTCTTTAGTTAAATTTATTCCTAGGTATTTTATTCTTTTAGTTGCAATTGTAAATGGGATTCGTTTCTTGATTTCTCCCTCAGCTTGTTCGTTGCTAGTGTATAGAAATGCTGCAGATTTTTGAATGTTGATCTTGTAACCTGCTACTTTGCTGTACTCATTTATTAGCTCTAGTAGTTTTGCTGTGGATTTTTCCGGGTTTTCGACGTATAGTATCATATAGTCTGCAAACAGTGATAGTTTTACTTCCTTTCCAATTTTGATGCCTTGTATTTCTTTTTCTTGTCTAATTGCTCTGGCTAGAACCTCCAACACAATGTTGAACAGTAGTGGTGATAGTGGACATCCTTGTCTTGTTCCTGATCTTAGGGGGAAAGTTTTCAATTTTTCCCCATTGAGGATGATATTAGCTGTGGGTTTTTCATATATTCCCTCTATCATTTTAAGGAAGTTCCCTTGTATTCCATCTTTTGAAGTGTTTTCAACAGGAAAGGATGTTGAATCTTGTCAAATGCCTTCTGTGCATCAATTGAGATGATCATGTTGATTTTTCTGCTTTGATTTGTTGATATGGTGTATTACATTAATTGATTTTCTTATGTTGAACCATCCTTGCATACCTGGGATGAATCTTACTTGGTCATGTTGTATAATTCTTTTAATGTGTTGTTGGATTCAATTTGCTAGAATTTTGTTGAGGATTTTTGCATCTGTATTCATTAGAGAGATTGGCCTGTAGTTTTCTTTTTTTGTAATATCTTTGCCTGGTTTTGGTATGAGGGTGATGTTGGCTTCATAGAATGAATTAGGTAGCTTTCCCTCCGCTTCGATTTTTTTGAAAAGTTTGAGCAGAGTTGGTACTAATTCTTTCTGGAATGTTTGATAAAATTCACATGTGAAGCCGTCTGGTCCTGGATTTTTCTTTTTAGGAAGCTTTTGAATGACTGATTCAATTTCTTTACTTGTGATTGGTTTGTTGAGGTCATCTATTTCTTCTTGAGTCAAAGTTGGTTGTTCATGTCTTTCCAGGAACCCGTCCATTTCCTCTAAATTGTTGTATTTATTAGCGTAAAGTTGTTCATAGTATCCTGTTATTACCTCCTTTATTTCTGTGAGGTCAATTATGTCTCCTCTTCCATTTCTGATCTTATTTATTTGCATCCTCTCTCTTCTTCTTTTTGTCAATCTTGCTAAGGGCCCATCAATCTTATTGATTTTCTCATAGAACCAACTTCTGGTCTTATTGATTTTCTCTATTGTTTTCAGTTTCATTTATTTCTGCTCTAATCTTTATTTCTTTCCTTTTGTTTGCTTTGGGATTAGTTTGCTGTTCTTTCTCCAGTTCTTCCAAGTGGACAGTTAATTCCTGCATTTTTGCCTTTTCTTCTTTTCTGATATAGGCATTTAGGGCAATAAATTTCCCTCTTAGCACTGCCTTTGCTGCGTCCCATAAATTTTGATATGTTGTGTTTTCATTTTCATTCGCCTCTAGGTATTTACTAATTTCTCTTGCAATTTCTTCCTTGACCCACTCGTTGTTTAAGAGTGTGTTGTTGAGCCTCCACGTATTTGTGAATTTTCTGGCACTCCGTCTATTATTGATTTTGAACTTCATTCCTTTATGATCTGAGAAAGTGTTGTGTATGATTTCAATCTTTTTAAATTTGTTAAGACTTGCTTTGTGACCCAGCATATGGTCTATCTTTGAGAATGATCCATGAGCACTTGAGAAAAAGGTGTATCCTGCTGTTGTGGGATGTAATGTCCTATAAATGTCTGTTAAGTCTAGCTCATCTATAGTAATATTCAGATTCTCTATTTCTTTATTGATCCTCTGTCTAGATGTTCTGTCCATTGATGAAAGTGGTGAATTGAAGTCTCCAACTATTATGGTATATGTGTCTATTTCCCTTTTCAGTGTTTGCAGTGTATTCCTCACGTATTTTGGGGCATTCTGGTTCGGTGCATAAATATTTATGATTGTTATGTCTTCTGGTTTAAATGTTCCTTTTATTAGTAGATAGTGTCCTTCTTTGTCTCTTTTAACTGTTTTACATTTGAAGTCTAATTTGTTGGATATTAGTATAGCTACTCCTGCTCTTTTCTGGTTGTTATTTGCATGAAATATCTTTTCATAACCTTTCACTTTCAACCTATGTTTATCTTTGGGTCTAAGATGTGTTTCCTGTAGACAGCATATAGGAGGATCCTGTTTTTTAATCCATTCTGCCAGTTTATGCCTTTTGATTGGGGAATTCAGTCCATTAACATTTAGTGTTATTACTGTTTGGGTAATACTTTCCTCTGCCATTTTGCCTTTTGTATTATATATATCATATCTGATTTTCCTTCTTTCTACACTCTTCTCCATACCTCTCTCTTCTGTCTTTTCGTATCTGACTCTAGTGCTCCCTTTAGTATTTCTTGCAGAGCTGGTCTCTTGGTCACAAATTCTCTCAGTGACTTTTTGTCTGAGAATGTTTTAATTCCTCCCTCATTTTTGAAGGACAATTTTGCTGGATATAGAAGTCTTGGTTGGCAGTTTTTCTCTTTTAGTAATTTAAATATATCATCCCACTGTCTTCTGGCTTCCATGGTTTCTGCTGAGAAATCTACACATAGTCTTATTGGGTTTCCCTTGTATGTGATGGATTGTTTTTCTCTTGCTGCTTTCAAGATCCTCTCTTTCTCTTTGACCTCTGACATTCTAACAAGTAAGTATCTTGGAGAACGCCTATTTGGGTCTAATCTCTTTGGGGTGCGCTGCACTTCTTGGATCTGTAATTTTATGTCTTTCATAAGAGTTGGGAAATTTTCAGTGATAATTTCTTCCGTTAGTTTTTCTCCTCCTTTTCCCTTCTCTTCTCCTTCTGGGACACCCACAACACGTATATTTGTGCACTTCATATTGTTATTCAGTTCCCTGATCCCCTGTTCAAGTTTTTTCATTCTTTTCCCTATAGTTTCTGTTTCTTTTTGGAATTCAGATGTTCCATCCTCCAAATCACTAATTCTAGCTTCTGTCTCTTTAAATCTACCATTGTAAGTATCCATTGTTTTTTCCATCTTTTCTACTTTGTCCTTCACTCCCATAAGTTCTGTGATTTGTTTTTTCAGTTTTTCTATTTCTTCTTTTTGTTCAGCCCATGTCTTCTTCATGTCCTCCCTCAATTTATTGATTTGGTTTTTGAAGAGGTTTTCCATTTGTGTTCGTATATTCAGCATTAGTTGTCTCAGCTCCCGTATCTCTTGAACTATTGGTTTGTTCCTTTGACTGGGCCATATCTTCAATTTTCCAAGCGTGATCCGTTATCTTCTGCTGGCGTCTGGGCATTTAATCAGATTTCCCTGGGTGTGGGACCCAGCAGGTTGAAAGATTTTTCTGTGAAATCTCTGGGCTCTGTTTTTCTTATCCTGCCCAGTAGGTGGCGCTCGTGGCGCTCGTCTGTCTGCAGGTCCCACCAGTAAAAGATGCTGTGGCTCCTTTAACTTTGGAAAACTCGCTGTAGGGGAGGGTCGCCAGCCGAAGCGGCTTGGGGGAGTGCCAATCTGAATCTCCCAGCTGGTCCGGGAATCCACACGTGGGGGGCGTCGCCGGCTTCCGCGGCTTGGGGGAGCGCCTGTCCAAATTTCCCAGCCGGCCCGGGGTGCCAAGCATGGCGGGCGGGCGCTGGCCGCCGTGGCTTGAGGGAGTGCCTATCCACTGTTCCCAGCTGGACCGGGAAGCCACGTGTTTGGAAAGGACCCCGGTCGCCAGTCTCCACGGCTTGGGGATCTCCGATCCAATTCTCCCAGCTGGTCCGGGGGGCTGCGTGGGGGGGGGGGGTGCGCCAGCTGCCGCGGCTTGAGGGGATCGCCTGTCCAATTCTCCCAGCCGGCCTGGGAAGGAGGGAGGGAGGGACTCCGGCCGCCTGCTGCCCCAGCCCGGGGAAGCACGCGCCCCTCGGTGATCTCACCGCAGCAGGTTCTCCCAGCCAGTCAGCCGTTCCAGAATGGGGCATGCTGTCTTCTTGGTCTCTGTCTTGGCTCCAGGAGCTGTTCTGTACCGTTTCTACTTCCCTAGTAGCTGTTCTGGAGGAGGAACTAAGACCCTCGCGTCTTACTAAGCCGCCATCTTCTCCGGAAGTCCAAATAGTGTAAGTTTTAATTATTCCTGATTTGGATGCTTTTATTTCTTTTTCTTGCCATATTGCTCTTGAATTGAATAGTAGTGGTGACAGTGGACATCCTTGTCAGGTTCCCGATCTTAGATGAAGCGCTTTCAGTCTTTCACCATGGAGTCCAACGTTGGCTGTGGGTTTTTCAGATATACCCTTCATCATATTGAGAAGGTTCCTTCTCTTCCTATCTTTTGAGGTGTTTTTATCAAGAAAGGATGCTGGATTTTGTCAAATACCTTTTTTTTGCATCAATAGAGATAATCAGGTATTTTTTTTCCCCTTTAATTTGTTAATGTGGTGTATTACATTGATTGATTTTCTGATTGTTGTACCTCCCTTGCATACCTTTGATAAAACCCACTTGATCATGGTGTATCAATCTTTTAATGTGCTGTTGGATTTAATTTGCAAGTGCCTTTTTGTTTTTGTTTTTGTTTTGACATGGGTAGGCTCCGGGAAGTGAGCCCAGATCTCCAGCATGGCAGGCAAGAACTCTACCACTGAGCCCTAATTTACCCACCCTAATTTGTAGGTATTTTCTTAAGAATTTTTGCATCTATATTCATTAGAAGATTGGTCTGTAATTTTCTTTTCTTTTTCTGGCTTTGATATTAGTGTAATACTGGCCTTATAGAATGAGTTAGGTTGTGTTTCCCCTTCAATTCTTTGGAAGAGTTTGAGCAAATTTGGTATGAATTCTTTTTGTAATGAGTATTAGAATTAGTCTTTGAAGCCATCTGGTCCTGGGCTTTTATTTTGGGGGAGTATTTTTGGGTGACTGATTCAATGTGTTTACTTGTGACTGGTTTGTTGAGGTCTTCTATTTTTTCTTGAGCCAATGTAGGTTGTTCTTGTGTTTCTAGGAAATTGTCTATTTCATCTCTCTAATTTGTTGACAATACATTTGTCCATAGTGTCCTCTTTCATTTCTGATTTTATTTATTTGCATTTTTTCTCTCTCTCTTATATTTTTTTGGTTAGTCTTAGTAAGAGTTTGTCAATTTTATTGATCATCTCACAGAAACAACTTTTGGTTTTGTTGATTCTGTTGTTGTTGTTCTCAATTTCATTTATTTCTGCTCTAATCTTTGTTATTTCTTGCCTTCTGCTTGCTTTGGGATTAGTTTGCTGTTCTTTCTCTAGTTCTTCCTGGTGTGCAATTGGGTCTTTGATTTTAGCTCTTCTTCTATATTAATGTAGGCTTTGAGGGCTATAAATTTCCCTCTCAGCATTGCCTTTGTCACATTCCATGAGTTTTGATATGTTATGTTCTTATTTTCATTCATCTCAAGATATTTACTGATTTCTCTTCAATTTCTTCTTTGACCCACTATATTAGTTTGTTAAGCTGCTAGAATGCAATATACCAGAAATGGAATGGCTTTTAATAAGGGAATTTGTTAAGTTAAAAGTTTCTACTTCTAGTGCCAAGAAGATGCCCAAACTAAGCCATCAACAAGAGGCTACCTTCACTCAAAAGCTGATGCCCTCTGGAACATCTCTGACAGCTAGTAAGATACGTGACCGGCATCTGCTGATCCCTTACTCCTGGGCTCCATTGCTTTCAGCCTCTGTTTCCTGTGGGGTTTCTTCACTTGACATCTGTGGGCCTTTACTTAGCTCCTCCGGAACACAATTCTGGGTTCTGGCTTGCTTAGCATCTTGTAGGATGGATTTTAGAGCTTGCTACAGTTTACAATTCCACAATTTTAGATTTTTATTTCTAGCTGCTCTAAGATACTGGAGACTAAAAAAAAATCAATATAATGATTCATCATTCATACTCATTTGTTAAATCCTACCTTCTCTATATAACTCCACCATCACCTTTGATCTTTCTCCCACTCTTTTTGGGGTATTTGAGTTATGCCTATTCTAACTTTTTAAGGTTGGAAAGGACTGTTGATAATTTGGGATAAGGGGATGGAACTAGTTGATGTTCTGGAGAGGTTGGCCCCTCTGCATTTCAGAACCTGTCTGGTCTAGGAACCCATCTGGAGGTTGTAGGTTTCTGAAAATAACCCTAGTGCATGGAACCTTTGTAGAATCTTATGTAATGCCCTAGATATTGTTTAGGATTGGCTGGGTTTTTTTCTTTTTTTTTTCAGCATATATACATTTTTTTTATTAATTAAAAAAAATTACAAGGAAAAAACACAAACATTCTTAACGTATGCTCATTCTGTTCTACATAAATAATCAGTAATTCACAATATCATCACATAGATTCATCATCATGATCATTTCTTAGAACATTTGCATCAATTCAGAAAAAACAATAAAAAGACAACAGAAAAATAAAACAAAAACAGAAAAAAAAGATTATGCATACCATACCCTGACCCTTCTTTTTCATTGATCACTAGCATTTCAAACTAAATTTATTTTAACATTTGTTCCTCCTATTATTTATTTTTATTCCATATGTTCTAACTGATCTTGACAAGGTAGATAAAAGGAGCATCAGACACAAGGTTTTCACAATCACACAGTCACATTGTGAAAGCTATATCATTATTCAATCATCCTCAAGAAACATGGCTACTGGAACACAGCTCTACATTTTCAGGCAGTTCCCTCCAGCCTCTCTATTACATCTTGGATACCAAGGTGATATCTACTTAATGCGTAAGAATACCCTCCAGGATAACTTCTTGACTCTGTTTGGAATCTCTCAGCCATTGACACTTTGTCTTGTTTTACTCTTCCCCCTTTTGGTCGAGAAGGTTTTCTCAATCCCTTGATGCTGGGTCTCAGCTCATTCTAGAGTTTTTCTCAATTCCTTGATGCTGAGTCTCAGTTCAATCTAGGATTTCTGTCCCACTTTGCCAGGAAGGTCCACACCCCTGGGAGTCATGTCCCATGTACACAGGAGGAGGGTGGTGAGTTTGCTTGTTGTGTTGGCTGGAGAGAGAGGCTGAATCTGAGCAACAAAAGAGGTTCTCTTGGGGGTGACTCTTAGGCCTAATTTTAAGTAGGCTTGACCTATCCTTTGTGGGGTTAAGCTTCATATGAACAAACCCCAGGACTGGGGGCTCAGCCTATAGCTTTGGTTGTCCACACTGCTTGTGAGAATATCAAGAATTCAACTTGGGGAAGTTGAATTTTCCCCCGTTCTCACCATTCCCCGAAGGGGACTTTTGAAATACTTTTCCACTCACTGATCAAATCACTCTGGGATTCATCGGGGCATCACTCTGGACAAACCAACAAAATCTCATGTCCTACCCAAGGTTCCATGTACTGATGGTGTTCAACCAACTATCTACATAAGTTATATTAGGAGATGCACTAGTCAAAATATAAATTTTGTACCAAATAAACGTTTTTTGCTTTAGTTTCACACATAAGTTGAAGTTTTAAAATAATAATTACCGTCTGTTTTCAGCACCCTGCAGTAATGACATTCCTTTATTCTTCCTCATGCAAAAACATTTTTTATATTTGTACATTTAGTCACTATCATTATACACTCTAGGCATTCCTAGATTATACCATCTCAATCTTGATCGTCTATCCTTCTTTGTGATTTCATTTATGCCCCCAGCCCTCCTCCCTCCATCACCCCCACACCCAGCCTCATTCAGTGTTTTAACATAATTGTATTACAGTTAGATAGCATTGTGCTGTCCATTTCTGAGTTTTTATATTCAGTCCTGTGGCACAATCTGCACCCCCTCTGCTCCAATTACCCAATATCTTACCCTATTTCTCTTGATGGTCTCCGTTACCAACGAATTATTCCAGGTTTATTCACTAATGTCAGTTCATATCAGTGAGGCCACACAGCATTCGTCCTTCTGTTTTTGGCTAATCTCACTCAGCATAATGTCCTTAAGGTTCATCCATGTTGCCACATACTTCATAACTTTATTCTGTGTTACAGCTGCATAATGTTCCATCGTGTGTATATGCCACAGTTTGTTTAGCCACCTGTCTGTTGATGGACATTTTGGCTGTTTCCATCTCTTGGTAATTGTAAATAATGCTGCTATAAACATTGGTGTGCAAATGTCCGTTTGTGTCCTTGCCCTCATGCCCTTTGAGTAGAGACAGCATATAGATAGGTCCTGTTTTTTAATCCATTCTGCCAGTCTATGTCTTTTGATAGGGAAGTTTAATCCGTTAATATTTAGTGTTATTACTGCACGGGTAGTACTTTCTTCTACCATTTTGCCTTTTGGAGTTTATCTGTCATATCTAATTTTCCTTGTTTTTACCTTTACTCATAGTCTTCCATTCTACACTCTTCTCCACACCTCTCTCTTCTGTCTTTTCATATCTGTCTCTAGTGCTCCCTTTAGTATTTCTTGGAGAGCTGGTCTCTTGGTCACAAATTCTCTCAGTGATTTTTTGTCTGAAAATGTTTTAATTTCTCCCTCATTTTTGAAGGACAATTTTGCTGGATATAGAAGTCTTGGTTGGCAGTTTTTCTCTTAATAATTTAAATATATCATCCCACTGTCTTCTCGCCTCCATGGTTTCTGCTGAGAAATCTACACATAGTCTTATTGGGCTTCCCTTGTATGTGATGGATTGCTTTTCTCTTGCTGCTTTCAAGATTCTCTCTTTTTCTTTGACCTTTGACATTCTGATTAGTAAATGTCTTGGAGTACGTCTATTTGGATCTATTCTCTTTGGGGTATGCTGCACTTTTAATTTTTAAGTCTTTCATAAGAGTTGGGAAATTTTCAGTGATAATTTCCTCCATTAGTTTTTCTCCTCCTGTTCCCTTCTCTTCTCCTTCTGGGACACCCACAACACGTATATTTGTGCACTTCATATTATCACTCAATTCCCTGAGTCCCTGCTCATGTTTTTCCATTTTTTTCCATATAGTTTCTGTTTCTTGTCGGATTTCAGATGTTCCATCCTCCAGTTCACTAATTATATGTTCTGCGTCTCTAAATCTACCATTGTAGGTTTCCATTGTTTTTTTCATCTCTTCTTCCATGCCTTTCATTTCCATCAGTTCTGTGATTTGTTTTTTCAGACTTTCGATTTCTTCTTTTTGTTCATTCCTTGCCTTCTTTATATCCTCCCTCAATTCATTGATTTGGTTTTTGATGAGGTTTTCCATATTTGTTTGTATATTCTGAATTAATTCTTTCAACTCCTGTATCTCATTTGAATTGTTGGTTTGTTCCTTTGACTGGGCCATATCTTCAGTTTTCCTAGTGTGATTTGTTATTTTTTGCTGGCATCTAGGCATTTAATTATCTTAATTAATCTGCATCTGGAGATTGCTTTTACTTCTTTTACATAGGATTTCTTGCTGGATGAATTTGTTGTCTATCTGTCCTTTGACATTTAGTTCAGCTTTATCTGGACCTCTAGCTTAGGTTTTGTTTAACAAAGGAGCATTTTTCAGTTCTTGTTTTCTTGTTTCTTGCCCTACTTGTATGGTACCTTCCCACCTCTCCCTTAGGAGGGTCTACTTAGGTATTATAGACCCCAGTCAGATTTTCCTAGGCCAAACTGGCCTCCTGTCAGGAGGAAAGAGTTACCTGCATTGGTTTTCAATGAGGGTGAGACCCAGCAGGTTGGAAGACTTTTCTATGAAGTCTCTGGGCTCTGTTTTTCTTATCCTGCCCATTATGTCGTGCCTGTCTGCCTGCAGGTCCCACCAGCATAAGATGATGCGGTACCTTTAACTTTGGCGGACTTTCCCTGCCACGGATGTGGTAGAGACAGAGAAGAGGCTGTAGACTAGTTTTAATGGCTTCAAATTACCAAGCCCTGGTGTCTGAATTTCTTGAGGGAGGGATTCCACCTGAGTTGGGCTTCACCCCTCCCCTGGGGAAGGCACAGACTCCACAGAAGCCCTCAAATGAGCTTGTTTCTGCCTATGCCTGGGGCAGTTGTAGCCTGAGAAGTCCTGCCCGTGTATCCCAAGGCAGTCAAGTCTTTATAGAAACACAGCCACAAAAACCTCTGTTTGCTTTTTTTTTTTTTTCCCATCAGCCCAGCCCCCTTGGAGCCAGGGCAAAAATGAGCACCCTCCACTTTGACAAGGTTCACCTGAGCTGGGGGCCTAATTTTAATAGTCATAATCTGTTAATTAATTCCACAATTGGCGTTTGGTTGGACTTGGCCCCTGCTGCTGGTGAAGTCTCTTTCCTTTCCCCTCTGGGAAGTAGCCTGTGGGGGAGGGGCGCCGGCTGCCATTGCTTGGGGAACTCACGGTTCTGGTAGGGCTTGTAGCCGGTCCAGCTGGTCCAGACTGGGGTACACTGTGTGTCCGGTCACTGACGTGGCCCCAGGATCTGTTCTGTACTGTTTCTGGTTATTTAGTAGTTGTTCTGGAGGACGAACTAAAATGCGCACATTGCTAAGCCGCCATCTTGGCCTGGAAGTCTGTTGCTAGCATATGGCTTGTATGGTTTTGATTGAGGTTTGGCAAGTTAAGATAGTTAGCAATGTCTAACTGAAGTGTGCATAAGAGTGACCTCCAGAATAGTCTATCAACTCTATTTGAACTCTCTCTGCCATTGATACCTTATGTGTTACACTTCTTTTCCCCCTTTTGGTCAGGGTAGCATTGTTCATCCCATGCTGCCAGGGCCAGGCTCATCACTGGGTGTCATCTCCCACACCACTAGGGAGACTTTCATACCTGGATGTCATATCCCACGTAGTGGGGAAGGCAGTGGTTTCCCTTGCAGAGCTGGGTTAGAGAGAGAGTGAGACCACATCTGAGCAACAAAAGAGTTCCTCTGGAGGTGGCTTTAGACATACCTGTAGATAGGCTAAGCTTCTTTGCTACATACATAAGCTTCACAGAAACAAGTCCCAAGATCAAGGGCTTGGCCTATTGATTTAGGTATCCCTAATGTTTGACACGGTATCTGGGGTTTCCCCTGTGATAAAGTTATTTATTTTTTAAATTTTTATTGCATAATATAACATATGTACTAAGCAAAGAAAGAAAAAAGCAATAATTTTCAAAGCACTCTTCAACAAGTAGTTACAGGACAGATCCCAGGGTTTTGTGGGCTACCATACCATCATCTCAGATTTTCCTTCTAGCTGCTCCAGAACATTGGAGTCTAGAAGGAATACATATTTTTTTTGTCTTTACAATCGACTTTTTTTCTTTTTTGTGAAAAATAGCATATATATAAAAAAGCAATAAATTTCAAAGCACAGCACAATAATTAGTGGTAGAACAGATTTCAGAGTTTAGTATGGCTTACAATTCCACAATTTTAGGATTTTACTTCTAGCTGTTCTAAGATACTGGAAACTAAAAGAAATGTCAATATAATGATTCATTAATCATACTTGCTTGTTAAACCTTACCTTCTCTGTATAACTCCACCATCAGCTTTGATCTTTCTCCCACTCTTTAGGGATATTTGGGCTGTGCCCATTCTAACTTTTTCATGTTGGAAGGGGCTGTCTATAATATGGGGTAGTGTGATGGGCCTAGCTGATGTTCTGGAAAGACTGGCTTCTCTAGATTTCAGGACTTACTTTGTCCAGGAACCCACCTGGAGGTTGTAGGGTTCTGGAAAGTTACCCTAGTGCAGGGAACCTTTGTAGATTCTTATATATTGCCCTAGGTGTTCTTTAGGATTGGCTGGTATAGTGTTGGTTGGGGTTTGACAAGTTATGATAGGTAGCAATGTCTAACTCAAGCTTCCCTAAGAGTGACCTCCAGAGTAGCCTCTCAACTCTATTTGAACTCTCTCAGCCTTTGATGCCTTACTAGATACACTTCTTTCTCCCCTTTTGGTCAGGATGGCATTGTTGATCACATGGTACCAGGACCAGGGGTCATCTCCCACGCTGCCAGGGAGACTTTTACCCCTGGATGTCATGTTCCACCTAGGGGGCAGGGCAATGGTTTCACTTGCAGAGTTGGGCTTAGAGAGAGTAGGCCACATCTAAGTAACAAAAGAGATCCTCCAGAAGTAACTCTTAGGTATACCTATAGGTAGACTAAGCTTCTCTGCTATGTACATAAGTTTCACAAGAGGAAGCCTCAAGATCAAGAACTTAGCCTTTTGATTTGGGTATCCCTAAGTTTGATGGTTCCATATTTTTTCTCCCATCCCTGAAGGGACTTTGCCAATACTTTTTGATTGTCTGCTTAATGTACTCTGGGATATATCCAGGTATTACATTGAGCTGAACAGGATTAAAGGCTCTCATTGTTATTCTGGGCTCCCTGTGTTTGAATTGTTTAAATGATCTATCCAGACAGGTTGAATTAGATTATATGCTACAGAAAATTTAGGTTCTGGAAAAAATAAACATTTCTTCCTTTGATCTCAAAGAGTAGATGAAGTTCTAAAGTACAGACAATGTATTCCTTACGCCTGTATTCTGAACTACCTTAATCTTGACCTGATCGACTTCATTCTTATCTCTAATACCAGATTATACATACAGAAAACAGTCTCTCAATAACCAGAAATAACAATTACTACTCTGGACTAAATGTGACTGCTGTAGGAGCTTACAGTCTAAGCCCCTATTTTCTTATAAGTAATTTCTAAATGAGACCATACAATATATACTCTTTTTTTTCTGGCTTATTTTGCCTTACCAAATGTCATACAGGTTCATTCACAATGTTGCTGGCTTCACAACTTCGTTCCTTTTTTTAGCAGCACAATATTTGATCATTTGCCAATCTACTTCTCAGTCGGTGCATCCTCCATTCATTTTGGGCATCATGTATCATGTCTGTTATAGTTTGCTAGCTGCTGGGATGCAGTGTACCAGAGACGGAATGGCTTTTAAGAAAGGGAATTTAATAAGTTGCAAGTTTACAGTTCTAAGACTGAGAAAATATCCCAATTTAACAAATTATAGAAATGTCCAATCAGAGGTATCCAGGGAAAGATACCTTGGTTCAAGAAAGCCAATGAAGTTCAGGGTTTCTCTCAAGTGAAAAGGCACATGGCAAACACAGTCAGGGTTTCTCTTTCATCTGGAAAGGGACATGGGGAACACGGCATCATCTGCTAGCTTTCTCTCCTGGTTTCCTGTTTCCTGAAGCTCCCTGGGAGGCATTTTCCTTCTTCATCTCCAAAGGTCACTGGCTGGTGGACTCTCTGCTTCTTGTGGCTATGTCATTTTCTGCTCTTTCAGAATCTCCCTTATTCTCCAAAATGTTTCCTATTATATAGGATTCCAGTAAACTAATCAAGACCCACCCAAATGGGTGGAGACACGCCTCCATCTAATCCAGTTTAACAACCACTCTTGATTGAGTCACATCTCCAGGGAGATGATCTAATTAAAGTTTCAAACATACACTGAATAGAATGTTCTATTCAAACATACTGAATAGAAATTAGAAGAAATAACTGCCTTTACAAAATGGAATTAGTATTAAAACATGGTTTCTCTACAGTACATACATCATTTCAAACCAGCACAATGTCCGAAGTCAACAGTCCATCAACACTCTGAATTTTAGATAACTTCATTGTTCTCAAGAGAAAGGTAACTAATAAACACACCCTCACCAAACAGAAAATCTAAACCTCCCTTAGCTCTTGTCCCTTCCCTCGTTATTTACCCCTGGTTTTGCTCTGGTACTGTTAATGTTTTCCTGTTAAACATAGCCCATAGCACGCAGTAGCAGTTTTCCCCCTATACCCCAAACTTACACATTCTTTGTACAAGATTCATAACTTTGCAGTAATTCATGCAAGAACTTATTTATATTTGTAGTGTTAATCAGTGGGATACATGGGTCTATACAACTCCTTTCAATCATGTTCACCTTCAATATGGTAATATTACTTCTAGACCCACTAGAAAACCGCCTTCACTTCTAAATATCTATTCCCTTCCGTTTAACTTCAACCTCATTAGCTAACCATTCTCCCATCTTTAGTGTCTGTGTATCTCTAGGTCCCCTATATTCTATATTATAATCCCCTTATTTTACGTTTACCATGATCAAAAAGATTGAATCATACAATATTTATCCTTTTGTGTTTGGCTTATTGCACTCAGCATTGTGTCCTCAAGGTTCATCCATCTTGTCATGTGCTTCAGGACATCATTTCATCTTACTGCTGCTTAATATTCCATCATATGTACATATCCCATTTTGTTAATCCACTCATCTGTTGATGGACACTTGGATTGTTTTCATTTTTTGGCGATTGTGAAGAATGCTGCTATGAACATCAGTGTACAAATGTCTGTTTGTGTCACTGCTTTCAGCTCTTCTGGGTATATACCGAGTGGTGGTTTGCCGGGTAATAGGGTAACTCTATATTTAATTTCTATATTAGGCATTTTTTAAGAACTGTTTTAGTTTAGAAAATATTAGCAATAGATAGACTGAAAATGGGGAAAAAATAGCAACAATAAAAAAATCAGAACCCTAAGACAAACTAAATCGAACAAGAAAGGAAATAGGATCATAGTATAACTTTTGGCTCAGCTATGAATAGTACTTACATAGTTACAATAATTAACTGTTGAATATTGATTTTGAAATCAAGATCAACAAAACAGTGATGTACTTATTTGAGAGGATTGGGAGGGAGGGAAAAGGATGTATGAAACTGATCTAAATCTTCCCCTACAAGAATGTGAAGTTAATAGATGATATATAAAATTTATTAATCAGACATTAAAAGCATAGGGAATAGTATTTAGAAATATGGAGATAAGGTAACAGTTCAGCTAACAGAATTTGAAACAGTTGCCAGAGTGGTTGCAGAAGACAGAGGTAGGGGTTACCTTTTAGTAATATATTGACTTTTTAAACTGCCATATCATTGACTCTATGATGTCATTGAATTTATCATATACTTTTATATACCTCTGAAAAGAAAAAAAAAAGCCAAATCAATGTGCAACTGAGTAAAAGATCCTTACCAATTTCAGAGATATTAAAATATGAAAAGTCCATTTAAGAAGCAGTGAAAAATTAAAAGTATATATATTACTTTGATTAAAATAAAAAATTTAAATACATTCCTGTTCTAGTTTGCTAGCTACCAGAATGCAATATACCAGAAATGGAATGGCTTTTAAAAAGGGGAATTTAATAAATTGCTAGTTTGTAGTTCTAAGGCCAAGAAAATGTCCCAATTAAAACAAGTCTATAGAAATGTCCAATCAAAGGTATCCAGGGAAAGATACCTTGGTTCAAGAAGGCCAATGAAGTCCAGGGTCTCTCTTTCTCAGCTGGAAGGGCTCATGGTGAGCACAGCGTCATCTGCTAGCTTTCTGTCCTGGCCTCCTGTTTCATGAAGCTCCCCCGGAGGCGTTTTACTTCTTCATCTCCAAAGCACTGACTAATGGACTCTCTGCTTAATGGTGCTGCAGCATTTTCTACTTTCTCTGAATCTCTCTCATTCTCCAAAATGTTTCCTCTTTTTTTTAGAACTTAAGAAACTTATCAAGACCCACCCAAATGGGTGGAGACATGTCACCACCTAATCCAGTTTAACAACCACTCTTGATTAAATCACATCTCCAGGGAGATGATCTGATTAGTGTCAAACATACAGTATTGAATAGGGATTATTCTGCCTTTACGAAATGGGATTTTGCTTAAAACATGGCTTTTCTAGGGGACATACATCCTTTCAAACCAGCACATTCCACCCTCTGAACCCTAAAAAAGACATGTTTTCCCCATATACAAAATACATTAATTTCATAACAATATCAGAAATCCTTAAACCATTTCAGTAGCAATATACATGAAATACAAAGTTAGAAGCGTACAAACTCTTATCAAAGTTAGTTACAGGCGTGGTCTGTTCTAAGGCAAAATTATCCCCTGGCTTTGGACCTTTGAAAACTCATAACTAAGTTATTTGCTGCCAACATACAAAGGCGGAACAGTCACAGGATACATATACATGTTTCTATAGAGAGGAAGGAACACAGGGTTCACCGGACCCATACAGTTTGGAAAACCTGCAGGGCCAAGTCCATTAGATTTCAAAGTCTGAGAGTCATTTATCTTTGGGGCTTTAGAAGCAGCAGTCTCACCTTTTCCAAAGGCCTACACAGAAGCCTGCCTCTCTCTGAATGCAACCTTTGGGGACATTGGGGAGACCACCTTTTTCTCGGCTCCACCCTCTCTAATCATTGGGGCTGCACCCTGGCTCTCTGCCACCTCTGGGGCACACACTCAACCCCTCCATGTGGTGGCATCCAAGCTCTCTCCAAACCCCAAGGAATGTGCTTCACCCTCTCCAAGGTCTGAGGTGGCCTGACTCTTCCACTGCAATGAGGTGGAAGGCCCATCCTCTGTCTTTGGGGCAATTTCACCCTCTCCATGGGCTTGGGTGGGTCCGCTGTCCTGTCCCGAGGCTTCTTGACTTCAGACCTCAGCCTCCATGGTTTTGCCTCTGAAGTTATTTTTCCTCCAGTGTGTCCTTTCTCTGAACCCCCAGTCTAGACTGGCAGTGGCTCTATTTATACAGATCCCACAGCACTCTTGTCGGCTTTCTATGCAGTAGCCTTGGATCATGCCCATCAGACATAAGGAGTTTCCACAAATCCTTCCTGGATAACTCAGAGTCCAATCCTGGCTTTCTCTGAAATGGCTGACTGGTTCCACATTTGGTTAAATCCTCACACAAGGCACTGTTCTCTGGGGTCTCTGTTTCTGGAGGCCCAGAATTTTCCAGAACTTCAGTTTCTGGTTTCTTTGTACTTAAGAGTTCAGTTTTCAATTTATCTCTTTCCTGTTGCATTTCACTATAAGCTGCGAGGAGAAACCAGGCTGCACTTTCCACATTTAATATGGAGATCTCTTCTGCTAAATATCCAAATTCATGACTTTTAAAATCTGCCTTCCAGCCATAGCCACTAGTCAGTTTTGCCAGATTATCTGCCATTTTAAAACAAGGTTCTCCTTCCTTCCAGTCTGCAATAACACATGCCTCATCTCTGTCCAAAGCCTGGTCAGAGGTATCTTTCGAGTCCGTGTGTCTACCAACAGTCTCTTCAAAACATTCTAGGCTTTCTCTATCAAGCTTCTCACAACTCCTCCAGATTCTTCCCCTTATCCATTTAAAAAGCCATTCCAACATGTTGGTATCTGCAAACCGCAGCAGCACCCCACTCCTGGTACCAAAATCTGTTCTAGTTTGCTAGCTGCCGGAATACAACACACCAGAGACAGATTGACTTTTAATAAAAGGGGATTTATTTCATTAATTCTTCAGAGGAAAGGCAGCTAACTTTCACCTGAGGTTCTTTCTTACATGGGAAGGCACAGGGTGATCTCTGATGGCCTTCTCTCCAGGCCTCTGGATTCCAACAACTTTCCTCGGGGTGTTTTCTTTCTGCCTCTCCAAAGGACTGGGCTGAGCTGCAAGTGCTGAGCTGTGAGTGCTGATATGAGGTATGCTGAGCTGCTTGGGCTGTGCTACGTTGACCTCTCATTTAAGCACCAGTCAATTACATCAGACATCATTCACTGCAGCAGGCATGCCTCCTAGCCAACTGCAGATGTAATCAGCAACAGATGAGGTTCACATACCATTGGCTCATGCCCACAGCAACAGAACTAGGTACCTTCACCTGGCCAAGTTGACAACTGAATCTAACTACCACAATTCCTATTTTATTATGCATCTCATTTCTCCTCTAAAATCAATCTTATTATGTGTACATATGTTTTCTGACTCTTGCTCTCACTTAATCGTTTTCCAGTCATGATGAGAATGTATAAAGAGGAGACTCTTATTCCATAACACAATTCTCTTAGGGAGTGAGAACCTAGATAGTGACAGAAGAAGCAAAACTGAAAATTAAAAGACTTTCCCCTCAGGGAAGCTGCTTTATATTTTCTCCATGTCCTAGATGCCTTTGTTTCTGTATTTAATACCACAGTTTCAGCATCTAAGATTTAATTATGAGCATTCTAGAACAATTGTGTAAGATCAGATTTTTTAATGGTAAACCCATGCAGTGCCTTTAGCACTGCTGTGCTGTTCTCTGGAGACTTTGGAGCATGAAGATGAGAGTCTGTTGGAGTTAACTAAATAGTAAGGAACATGTATGGCAAAATTATATTGTCTAAAAGAAAGAAAGAGTGGACTTGAGCAGGTATTGATATTCTAAGTGTTCTGTTAATTATAAGGTCTTCATAGAACGTTTGGAAAGTACTGAAGAATTGTAAGAAGAAAATGAACACCACTCATAACTTTAGTGCTTTTACTTTGAATGCTTAATGCAGTTCATTTGTATCTATTTGTTGACATGCCTCTGAATAGTTTTGTATTCTTTTCTTATTTAAGATAATATCCTGAGCATTTTATATCTTTTAATATTTTAGAAGCAACTTTAATAAGAAATAACTTACATACAATAAAATTAATAAATTTTAATACATTTTGAGAAATGTCACAATCACAATAAGGAACATTGTCATCCCACCCCATAAAGTTTTTTGTGTCTTTTGTGGTCAGTCCCTGCCTCCCATTCCTGGCAACCATTAATCTGAAAGTCTGATTTTTCATGGTGGTGTGATATTGCTTCTATAGAATATGTCATTTTGTTAGATTTGGATTATTTTCTTTCTTCTTTCTATTATATGCTATGTTGTAATGAACTTGTATATCTTGGTGTATGTCTATTTCCATAGAATAAATTCTTAGAAATGGATTGTGGATCACAACTAAAATTGTTAGACAAGTCTTTAAATATTCTCATGGTCTTTCCCTAGGTTTGAATCTTTCTTTCTGTGTTTCTGGTCTAGGGATGAATTAGAATCCTGAGTCTTTGCTAGGAGACCTTAAATCAGTCTTCAGTTGTCTGTCAGTTTCCAAGCCTCCCCATATTCTTTGATAACCATTGTTCCATAGGAAATTTTTATCCCTCTGCTGGCTGCTATGCATTGTTTATGTTCTTTTTTGAGGCTAGGCCTAGTCTTTTTCTTCGGTATGGGCGAACTCAGGGAATTGAACCTGGGTCTCCGGAGTAGCAGGTGAGAATTCTGCCACTGAGCCACCGTTGCACTGCCCTATGCCTAGACTTTTGTTGATGAAAATTTTTGTTTCACTTTGTTGCTGATAACCTGATGTAGCCCATTTTAAAAAGGGTGAGGATAGATTTGTAAAATGAATCCCTAATTATTTAAATACTAGTTATGTTTCATACTTGGGCTGGCATGGTTCTGTCTTGTTCATTGCTAAACCTATGTCAGTGACTGGCACTAAATTGGCACTCTAAATATTTGATTGAATGGATTAAAATTTCTGTTTCTTCACTTTCATTGCTTTTTACAGATGGAAGAGATTAGAAACTCATGATGTTGTAATAGAGTGTGCCAAAATCTCTCTGGACCCTACAGAAGCCTCATATGAAGATGGCTATTCTGTGTCTCATCAGGTGTCATCACGCTTTCCTCATCGTTCAGCTGATATCACCACCAGCCCTTATGTTGACACACAGAATAGCTATGGTAAAAAGTAACTTTGGTACTTATCTGCTTTACAACTTTGTCTCTGGAATAAATTGTTTATTTTGTTGACTATATTTTCTTTTCCTAGAATAAACTTAGTTCTTAGAAACGTTTTCTCAGCTATTTTTAATTTGAATTTTCTTCCATCTTATCCTAATTAATTCCTCCTTCAAATTTTGTAGGTAATGATAATTTAGAGTCCTATGTCCTTGAATTCCTGCATGATGGTATGTCAGCAGACTTGGGGATGTATCTTCTACACATTAAAAAAAAATGGGTTGAAGTATTTGATTTCTAGGTCCTACCTTATAAGGAAATCTTTCCATTTTTCTGACACTTAACAGTGAGGTCCTCTTGGCTAGAACATTAACACAGTTTTAACAAATCTAGACTGTTTAGAATTGGATTCATGTAAAAATCTAGGCTTTATTTGTAGGCAGTACTCACCTAAGCTGTCATTCAGATTGTGCTTTTTACAAGTTATTGTGAGACTGAGGTAGATGTCAGTTTTAGTAAACTTTATTTCCAAAGAGTATTAAAGAACTTTCTTAATATTTTTATTTTATCCCTAAGGACATCAGGAAGACTCTCAGATTTTTTTAAATATAGAGAATTAAACATTATCAAGTGGTTTATAGCACCATAATTTATTATCAGAGCAATCTAAAACCACACAGTAACCCTATGTGTTCTTTCCCTTTCATTTTAGGGAGTATTACTTCTACCCCTTATTCCACTTCTCGGCTGACGTTGTTAAGTACACCAGGGCAGCTACCTCAGACTCTGAGTTCCCCATCGACACGGCTGTTAACTGAGCCGCCACAAGTATGGTGTAAAATAGTGTGCTTGTTCTCTTCTCTGCTTTCTGTTGAAGCTGGCCCTTTGGGTCAGGATTTAGTATATGGTTGGGAAAATCTTACACTTCTCATTTCAGGAATCACTTTTAAGGATCCCTGATATTAGGAAAGAAAGTTACAGTTACAACATGGGTTGATTTTGGAGTCTACATTTAGAAAATATAACTTGTCTTTTGATAGAGCTTTAATAAGATGCCTTTTTAGAATTGGAAAGACTAAATTTAAACTGAATATTGGTTCATGGATATAAACCTTGTGGACAACTTAGTATTTACCTTTGCTGACATACTTTATTAACTTCCTAGACTACTCTTTGGAGCCCGTCTATGGTTTGTGGTATGACCACTCCTCCAACTTCTCCTGGAAATGTCCCACCTGAGTTGTCACACCCTTACAGTAAAGTCTTTGGTACAACTGGTATGTATGTCTTAGGGTGGATTTGTTTGATGGATTTTGACCTGCCTTTTATGATAAAAGGAACTTTCTCTTAGATCTAATAATGAGTTTAGGGGCCACTTTTAGTAGTAAACCTTTTTTTTGGATACATAATGCAAACCTCTGGAGCTTTCAAGACATGTAAAGGAAAAAAAAAATGATCTAAATCCCAGAAGGTTAACTCTAATAGCTTTATTTGTAGTGATAGTAAGGCTGAAAAAAATCAGTGACTTTTCTAATAGTTAGACTAAGTGTTCATATATATTCTTCCCTTGTCTCTGAGCAGGTGGAAAAGGAACTCCTCTGGGAACCCCAGCAACCTCTCCTCCTCCAGCCCCACTCTGTCATTCGGATGACTATGTGCACATTTCACTCCCGCAAGCCACAGCCACACCCCCTAAGAGGGTATGTGCAGCTCATCTGTGGTTCCTCTGCCCAAGCACAGTAATTTGCTTGCATCCTCATTTTGTAAAGCCTAATTATGCCAAATATAATTTTGAACCAAAATGTGATGTGTTTGAATCAGAACAATTGAGAATGGCCTAACGAGCAGTTCTCTTAAGTGTGGTTTGACAGACTCCGTGGTCCCAAAACCCTTCTTTGGAGTCTACTCGGTCCAAACTATTTTCATTGAAATACTAAACTGCTATTTGTCCTTTTTACTGCGTTGACATTTGTACTGATGGTGCAAAAACAATGATAAGTAAAATGACAGCCACTTGATCATGAATTAAGACAGGCACCAAATTGTCTAAATAAGCATAGAATTCTTCCCTGTCATAATCTCTGTTTTAAAAAGAAGAAAAAAAAACTGTCAACACTTAAGAATGCTTTATATAAAGTAGTAATATTTATTAATTTTATTAAGTCCCAGCCCTTGAGAACATGATTGTTAATATTCTGGGTGACGAAATAGAAAGTATGCATGAAGTGCTTTTACTGCATACCAAAGCACTTTTTACCTAAGCATTCATGCAGTTATTTGAGTTAATAGTTGAACTAGCTGTTTTTTCCAAGCAACGCTGGTTTTCTTTGAAAGAACAACTGACAAACTATAGTTTCACAGGCAGTTTCTTAATTGATGAAGTGCCTCTGTCACTTCAAGGAAAACAATGATAGTTTTTGCTGCTAATGATAAAATTCAACTTTCAAATGAAAATTAAAATATTAAAAATTTCTGTCTGACACCAGGAGGTTGGTAGCTTCCCAAGACCTTTCTTATGAAACTGGAAAGTCTTGGAAATCTTGATTAATGAGTTTGATTTTTTTGATGTCTTATAATGAAATGTGAAACAATATTTTACGAATGACCAATGCATGATATTACAGAATCACGCATAGGTGAGGGTGTGTTCATAACGCAAATTAGATCAGTAGATTTCAACACAGTATGAAAAGTTAATTGGTATGATTTCAGATTCCATATCATAACTAACCTTTAGGAAACTACCAGTTGTCGAGTTTTGTTGTACTATCAAAGACTATCCACAATTAACTGAGAAGTCTGATAACGTACTTTTACCTATTGTAACTACATATCTGTGGAATGCCAAATTTCTTATGCTTAAACCAAAGCAACATATTGCAATAAATAGAATGAAGAGGCAGTTAAATGAGAATCCAGCTTTTTTCCATTAAGCCGTATATAAAAGTTCTACTCTTCTGAATAAGTTATTTTTATTTGTGTTTACATGTAATTAATTTGTTATTTGTAAGTGAATTAATAGATGTTTTAAATTTTTCTCAGTTTTAATTTCTAATAAATTATTTGTTGATAGATATAACCCACATAAATAAAAGCTGTTGGGGTTCTTGGTAATTTTTAGGAATAAAAAGATTTCCTGTTTTATTCCTATAACACTGGTCTAACCTTTATTCTCCTTTATAATATCCTAAAACATTGGATATTTATGATATTTTTCTTATATCAGAGAACATATATGCAATTTTTTACCTTGTAATATAAATGTACTTATCTTTTCAGGAAGAGAGAACAGATTCTGCAAGGCCATGTCTCCACAGACAGCACCATCTTCCTAATGACAGAGGATTAGGTAAAAAAAATCTCTGTGGGAAACAATAGGCCTTGCTTGTCTATTGTTGGGCTAAAATGTATATAGTAGCAAAGTTAAGTGGAAACAAGGAAATTCCTGAATATTACAAATCACTGAAGCCTAGAGAAAATGAAACAGCAAGTAATTGATTCTTTAAAGCTAATCTAATAGTAGCATTAAAAATTTAAAAAAGCTTTTAAGCTGTTGCAGTAAGTTAAGTGTTTTGATCTGGTCAAACTACGTAGTTTTATCTGTTTTCTGAGGCATTAAAGACTGAGAATTTTATTTTTTAGTATCCTTAATTAGATTATTTATAATATCTTAGCCTTCTATAGTAGTAGCCCCTGGAGGGAGCCATTTCAAGCCTTCTCTGATCAGCAGGAAGAATCATTATAGACATATTCTGTTATAGTGTAACAGTGTAAGCAATTTTACAGCTATGGGGATTACAAGTGTATTTATTTAACTTGAATCATCTTTGTTCCTCTGTAGAAGAACTATCCGGCAGCAAAGGTTCTGTCACTCTAAGTGATCTTCCAGAATTTTTAGGTGATCTGGCCTCTGACGAAGATAGTATTGAAAAAGATAAAGAAGAAGGTAATATATATGGGATTCTGAGCCTGTATAAGATTGCTGTGAGGGGCAGGCAATGGTGGCTCAGTGGCAGAGTTCTTGCCTGCTGTGCCAGAGACCTGGGCTCGATTCCTGGTACCTGCCCATGTAAAAGGAAAAAAAAATTGCTGTGAGATGATAAAATTTGATGCTTATTCTGCTGTAAAACCATTATTTAGTGTCAAAACACATGGGCTCACTTGGTTTTTCTTCCTTTGGGAAAAGAAGTGGGTGGTTTCTTCTAGGTTCTATAACCAGGTAAAGGGTTACCACTTTTTGTCTGCCCTTTTGGGTGACACTGGTACATGGCAAATCCAAACCTACCCTGCCTTATCCAGACTGAATATTTACTGTAGTTTTTCTTGTTTCCTTTCATTCTCTTCTCAGCTGCAATATCTAAAGAACTTTCTGAGATTACTACAGCAGATGCCGAGCCTGTGGTTCCAAGAGGAGGATTTGACTCTCCTTTCTACCGAGACAGTCTCCCAGGTTCACAGCGGAAGTCCCATTCAGCCTCTGGTACTCAGGGCACTAATGTGAACTCTGAGCCTTTAAACTCCTCCCTGGACAAGCTTGGGTCTGACACACCAAAGCAAGCCTTTACACCCATCGACCCGCCCTGTGGACATGCTGATGAAAGCCCTGCTGACAGTAGGGAACGCCAGTCTTCTTTGGAAACGAATATTCTCACTCCCAGCCCTTGTAAAATTCCACCTCAGAGGGGAGTAGGGTTTGGAAGTGGGCAGCCTCCCCCATATGATCATCTCTTTGAGGTGGCTTTGCCAAAGACTGCCTGTCAGTTCGTCAGCAAGAAGACTGAGGAACTATTAAGGAAGGCAAAAGGAAACACAGAGGAAGATTATGTGCCCTCTACCTCCCCAATGGAAGTACTGGATAGACTAATACAGCAGGGAGCTGATGCACATACCAAGGAACTTAACAAGTAAGGAACTTTTGTGTTTTCTTTTTATTTAAATATTTTACTTTATTATTAAAAATAGAAAGTATAAGGATGGAAATGAGAATCAGTCTTTGTGTTCTCATTTGAAGGCAGCTGTTTCTCTTCCTGTGTTGTCATATGTCCTTCTAGTCTGTTGCCTTTTCATGTATATGAACTTGTATAAATATATTTTTTTAATATGTGCCCATTAAATTAGGATAATTCTTTAGATATTATTCCCTATAAAAATGAGTCTTTTATATTTAGGCCATTTTGTGCCACTGTACAGTGAGGAAGCTCAAATGCTTTCATATTTGTGCTTTGAAAATTTGAGGATGAGGCTATGGTATTTCAGATAATCTAAGAATATTTGTCACAGTGTCTTCCTCTCTATTATATTGTTTTTGTTCCCCTTTTTTTTTTTTTTGTCTGAAAATTAGTCTTTCTATTTTGGTAACATGGCTCAATAGATGGAAGATAAATCAGCAGTATTCCAGTGCAAGTTCATGCTAGCCTTCCTCCTCCTCCTGATTCCCCAGGATGGTTTACAAGGTTCCTAGAAAGAAATAGATCCATGATACTGTTTTCAACCCTTTTTTAAATTACCTTTTACAAAGGATTTCCAGGGAAGGGATTAGGGAATAACTAGTCTAGAATTGAATCCTCTGTCATTTCTAAACTAGTTCTTAGAGATGTTAGTTTTTATTTTTCTTCAATATGGTAACTAGGTGGAATTTGACAGGGATTGTAATATTTAAACATCTTCTTTTAAAATGGGATTTGGTGTGATAGGCTCAGGTAAATTTACCTATTATTTTCCTTAAACCTGAATGAGAGTAGTGTCTCAAGCAGAGCAACTGCCTATATATTTCAACAGAGAGGATTGAAAACAGCTCTCAGTGTGTTTTATTACCCTGTTGCTTTGGAGAGCTGGCCAAAAAATGTAGGCCAGTGTGTGAAGCAATATGAGCTCACTATTAGAACTTATCAGCTCTCCTAAGTGATCCTAAATAATGAAAATGCCCTGCCCATTGGCAGAGGGTCCTCTATTTTATCCGTTAGGCTTTTCCTGCAACTCTGTGCTGCGTGAGTGTGAAACTTTCTTATGCCAGTGTGGATTTTGACCATAAGGAAATGTCTAACCTTACTACAATTAAAACTCCCAGATAAGTTTTTCTCGGTAAAATTAGTAACTTTGCTACTCGAAAATTTTCTTCTTAGGTTGTCTTTACCCAGCAAGTCTGTTGACTGGACGCATTTTGGAGGTAAAATTGTTATTTTAGCTCCACATCTAGCCCATATAGTTCCCCACGTTTGTGGCCTTTTCTGTCCTTGAAGGAGGTCCCCTGTTATCTTCTTGGCTCAAGTATTGCAAAGTCTGTATTTTCTATTTTTGAAAAGCATAAATACCATGTGCTTAAGAATGGAAATGTAAAAAGTGCATATGTTTACATCAGGCCTTTCTAGAAAACACTCAAGTGAAGTAAATGGTACTGGGAGAGTTCTTGTTGGAAAACATAGCACTGAAGGAAGAGCCCTGAAAAATAGAAAGGTAGTCCTAAGTTTGTATATACATGTATGATCCAGGCTTGTGGGGGAAAATAAAGCTCTAATAGAATCATCTGTATTTTACCTTTGTATTCCTTTGAAAGGGAGACAGATGATAAACCATGTTTAACCCTCTCCTAATGAATGATTGTGCAGGGAATCAAGTAGTCATTGCAAAATAAGTGGTGATTGATTTTTAGAGCATTTTGTTTGTTAAGCTAACAAAACATAGGGCAGGGCAGTGGGGGTAGGCACTTTAATTGAACTTTATGTAAAAGTCATCTCTGTCACCCTCCCTCTGCTTTAAAATTAGGCTCTCCTCCCTCAGATGAGATCCACACCCTCCGTAACCAGTTGCTTTTACTGCACAACCAGTTACTCTATGAGCGTTTTAAGAGGCAGCAGCATGCTCTTCGGAACAGGCGGCTCCTCCGGAAGGTGATCAAAGCAGCGGCTCTGGAGGAACATAATGCTGCTATGGTGAGACCTTTTTTTAAGCAGTTGTGGGGAGGGGGGTGGGTGTTGGATTTCATTTTTTATTTTGTTTTGGGTCAGCATGATGGATTGTAATGAGCAGTAGCTGAGTAGAGATGTTTTCATTGTAGCTTACTTCTTAACCATTTGTATGGCTTGTGGCAGGTCACTTAATCTCTGAGGTTAAGATGTGAATGACTAGATCTCTGAATTCTCTTGCAGATCTCAGAAACTGTGGTAACAAATGATTTTTTGTTTGTTTGTAATTGATTATGATGATAAAAGGACCAAAAGATTGCTGTCTTTCATTGAATGGGAACGCTTGTATCTTCTTCTAAAGCTCTATCATGGCATAACACTTAGTACAATGTGGTATGGTGGTTGTGAAGCCAGTCAGACTTGGAAATTGGATCTTGGCTCTACCATTTATTTCCTTGGAAAAGTAATTTGGCCTCTTGAAGTCTTTGTTACCCATTCTATAAAATGGGAAATAATAATAACAGCCCTGCTTTTTTAAGTTTTGAAGGTTAGAAGAAATAATATCAGCAAAGCACTGGCTCAGTGCTTGGCAGATTTTCAGCATTCAGTAAATATTAGTTATTATAAACTGCCTGGGGGGAAAAGAAGCTCATGGTTAAGATGACTTACTTAATTATTTTAGTGAATTTAATCAGTACCATGTATTAGAGGTTTTATTCCAGTTGTGGTTTTTAGGACGTTTGAAAGTTTTGGAAGCAAGTTGATGCCTGATAAAAGTTTGTTAAGCAACTTAAGGTCATTATGCTAGTTTGGAAAACCTTGACTTGAAGTAAATAAAACAGTAGTGAGCTGTCAAATTCTGAGTCTATTGTTGCAAATTTTAAAGTAGCTTATAACTGTTGGATAAAATGTTTGCAGCATGTGTTAAACTTGAGTATCAGTGCCCATGTTGGAAGGTAGCTAAAATGATGACGTCTTTGGTCTCTGCTAGAAAGATCAGTTGAAGTTACAAGAGAAGGACATCCAGATATGGAAAGTTAGTCTGCAAAAAGAACAAGCCAGATACAGTCAGCTTCAGGAACAGCGTGACACCGTGGTAACCCAGCTCCATAGCCAGATCAGACAGCTGCAACATGACCGAGAAGAATTCTACAACCAGAGCCAGGAATTACAGGTATAAACTGCAACACCAGGCAGAGTCAATCAAGAGAGGGCATGAAAACAAATGAGAGGAGAGTAAAACCAATTCCTTAAATGTCACCTTGTTCGTATTAACTAAAATAAAATACTTTTGTCTCTAAAATCGTGACAGATATATGAGATGAACTTTTATTGAAGGCAGAGGTTCCCCAGCTTTTTTAGTTCACAGTCCCCTTAGTCTCATTAGTTTTTTCCTGGCACTCTTCAGCCAGAAGAAATGCCTAACAGCTTTGTTTATTAAGTAGCTCCAAACAACTTAATGAGTATTTATGCCCTAACAATTTAGTAGCTATTTGAAAATAATACCCATAAATTTAAAACAATTTTTTAAATTGCATTTTTAAATAACCACAGCTATTCCTAATGTTTCGTACCTGTTGGGCGCTGCACACTTTCTCAGACATTGGAATCAGATTGGATACTGACACCCTCATTTCTTGTTTCACATTGATTTTCTCACTGAATTTGCTTTATATCACAGCACCCACTGAAAGCCCAGCTTTGCAAAGCTATGACGTCATCTAAAGAAATACAGCACTGTCTTAATACTGAAACTGAACTACCTCCAGATAGTTAGTAGTTCATGTGATATCCAATAGATGTCGCTATGTTTCCCTCAAAAATTTAAAATATCCTCCGGCATCCCTGTGAATTTGCTGCATTGCCTGAAGGGATTTTTGGTGCAGTTTGGGAACTGTGGGTCTAAGGTCTTTTTTTTCTCCTTTTGTTAAACAGTAAGGAACTCAGAAATCAACCATTACTTACTTTTAAAACTAAGAAGTTGGGCTGGCAGTGGTGGCTCAGTGGCAGAGTTCTCGCCTGCCATGCTGGAGACTTGGGTTCGATTCCCAGTGCCTGCCCATGTTAAAAAAAAAGCATTAAAACTAAGAAGTCACATCTTGATGGCCCAAGAATAGTAGAGCAATTGAGGAAATAGGTATTACCAATTCTGTATGGGCTGACGGCCGAGTGGGTTCATGACCTGTCCTGACAATGTTGCTATAACTTCATGCTGACATCTCTTTGAGTAGACAAAGCTGGAGGACTGCAGGAATATGATTGCAGAACTGCGGATAGAATTAAAGAAGGCCAACAACAAGGTGTGTCACACTGAACTGCTGCTCAGTCAGGTTTCTCAAAAGGTAAGAAATGAGACATACTTTTATCTGTTTGTACAGAATTTGCTGACATTTTTCCTTTAGACGGGATAATATATTATTTGTATATCTCTGTCAGAAGTTCTTAACTGGGGGCAAATTTACCCTTCTCCCCTCCCCCGAGGGGACATGTGGCAATGGCTGAAGACATTTTTGGCTGTCACAACTGGAGAGGATGCTCTAGTAGGTAGAGGCTAGGGGTTCTGCTAAACAGCCTACAGTGCACCAGCCAGCATCCCAGAACAAAGAATTATCCCACTTAAACCCTGATCTATGTATATCCTGAGGAACTCTTATACCTTATTTACGTAAATGTAAGAAGTATGTTCAGGTTTCAAGAATAGGGGTTTCCCCTGGGGCTGTCCCACTGAATTTAAAGTCCCTGCTGTGCTGGTTGTATATATAGCCGTGTTTTCCAAGCTACCTGTGGGTGGCCCAGTTTGATATAGCTCATCTGTACTTCTTCCCCTTTGTATAGCACAATTTTAAAGCATTTCTGTCCATTTTTGTTTCCCTTGGGTGCCTTCCTTCCCTTCAGCCAGTATGTCAGGGTATTTAAAACCATGGGTGTCATTTATCCTGCCCTCTGAAATAGTTTGCTCCTAGTTGGTTCCCTATTTAATGTGCTTTTGCTAGTTTTGTGTTGTCAGGTTTTTCACTTTGCTTGTTTATGTGTTTTGTTAGCTCTCAAACAGTGAGTCAGTCCAACAGCAGATGGAATTCTTAAACAGACAGTTGTTGGTTCTTGGGGAAGTTAACGAGTTATATTTGGAACAGCTGCAGAACAAGCATGCAGACACCACAAAGGTATGCTGGAGCTATGGGAAGCCAAAACCTTAAGATCCAGGAAGTATGTATGAGGCATGTCAAATAGTATGGTTTTATGAATCTGTCAGTTTCTAAAAGATGGAATGGTGGTCACAGTGTCCATTCCCACCTCTCCCCAGCCTAGGGATATAAATACTTTTCAGCCATCATGTGACCTTGTTTCCCTTTTTGCTGTGAAAGTATTTAATAATAGTTAGTATGGAGCAGGTGCTGAAAGTGTTTTTCTCCCCATGTTCCCTTTAAAAAATGAAGAGAATGACAAAGAAAAACGATGAGAAACCAGTCAATTCTCTTTACTTTAATTATCATGACTGTGGGTGTATGCTGGTTTACATATCATTTTTTCTTCCTTTTAACGTTGAATCTAATCAGTATATGGTATTTCAGTCCTGGCAACAAGGGAAGCATCAGGATAATCTTACATTAATTAGTGCCTCACCAATGGTATTGAAGCAGTAGTTTTTTTCACTTTATAAATAGCCTCGGGTAATGTTAGTGAATAAAGTGGGAATAGAATTTTAATAGTAAATGTTCAGATGCTTACTGTTACTAACTTCTCCATCACATATGGTCCTTCTTTTAGGATTTCTAGAACTCATGCTCTGTAAAAAACCTTTTCAACCAAATGTAGGGTAGTCTTAGAACTGAAAAGATGTAAGTTTCATAATGCCATTGCTTCTTCCTTCTCAGCTCCTCTGCTCTCAAATTTAGACTCCCTTCAAAAGAGTGTTAAATGTGAAACTTTCTCTGTAAACATGCTATCACTTTTTCTGGAGGTATAATGTCTTTGGAAAAACAAAGAAGGAAAGAAAACTTAAGAAACAGGAGAACCTTTGTAAAAGCTTTCTTAAATACATTCTTAACATCTCCTGAGATATATATGCATGGGTTGGATTCTGCGTGTATTTTGTTGTTTGAGATACATGTTCTCTTTGGCACCTTGAGCAAAGCACCTAATCTCTTCGGGCCCTGTTTCACAGTCCATAAAATGGGATGACTTTGCTGACTTGTAACAGGATGCCTGAAGTTGTAAGCAACAACAGCAACAAAACTAAACTGGCTTAACAATAAGGAAATGTTATTATTTTACTTGACAAGAGGTATGAGGCACGTGGCTTGCAGATTGGTGAATTGAGCAATTTAGGAACACCATCAAGTTCTTCCCACTTTCTGTACTACCTTACTTATCATGTTGACTTTTCCTCAGACTAGCTCTCCTTATAGTAGCAAGATGTGTGGTACAATTACAGACATCACAAGTATACACAATGATGTCCCACAGAAGGAGAGAGAGTCTCTTCTGATAGGTCTTTATCTTCAAAGATACCTTTCCTGAAACCCTCCAGTAGATTTCCCATCCCTTTTTGGCCAGGATTGTGTTATATGCCCATCTTTAACCTAGTCATTGACTTGAACCAATCAAGATTTGCCCCTGGAACTAGAGCTAGGATTAATCTTGTTTAGTCAAATGTGGAGGAAGAGTGGATGTTCAGGTATCATTTAGGGAATAGCTGGTAAAGTGTTGGCCATACTACCTCATAAGGTGGTTGCAAAGATTAGTGAATGCACATGGATATACCTTGCTTGATTACATATAAATAAAATTTGTTATTTATGACAAAGGTCACATTTGTTCATCTAGCTCTTGCTTAAATCTGGAGCCGTTTCGCACAGCTGGGGTGACCACATTATCTGATGCTCAATTCTGTGCATAAATCTACTGCATTCAACCCCTAGGAAGCATTGAGTTTACCAGTCATCTTCAAGGCAAGGGGGACACCTTTGTGAAAGTTCATCTCCTTGCTCCTTATGATTTATTATCATTAAAAAACAAAAACAAATGTAACATATGCTTGTTAGAAAAGTATCATTTCTGCTTTTTTCTGTGTGTTTGTATATATCTGTGTTTTAAGCTCATCTTACATGATCATGTCCGCTGCCTTGGCATGATTGACTTACCTTGTCAGGGTACCTAATCTGCAAATGCTGGCTTGAGTAAACCTGCTCCATTTGTGTTGTCTTCTCTAGCTTTACCTTAGCTAGTGCGAGGAAGAAGAAGAAAAATATAAAAGTAAATGAATGACCCATGATGCTACTATATTGAAATTATAACTGTGAATATTGGCATATATTCATTTGTGTTGCAAGTGGATATGTTCACATAGTTGATCATACTATTTATAGAAATTTGTAGTGTCCTTTTAAATATTTTTACTGATATATTATTTTTTAAAAACTTATAAATATAAAATGTACTTTAGTTTCCCTGATGTTAGACTTATGGTGTTTCTAGTTTCCAGCATTCTAAGTAATGTTGTGATTTTTATTTTTATTAAAAAATGCCTATTAATGTTTCAAATGATTTCAAGAAAGTGATACTAGATTAATATTTACTGCAGGCTTTCCAGAAAGTTGTTCTGAATTTATATTTCCACTAGCATTAATCTACAGCACCCTCTTAATGCTTATTACATTAGTTTTTCACTATAGATATGCCATTGTTCATTTTCTGAAAGTACTAACTCAAGTCTCTTTTTTTTAGGAAGTGGAAATGATGAAAACTGCTTATCGGAAAGAATTAGAAAAAAACAGAAGCCATGTTCTCCAGCAGAGTCAGAGGCTCGATACCTCTCAAAAACGGATTTTGGAACTGGAATCTCATTTGGCCAAGAAAGACCACCTACTTTTGGAACAGAAGAAATACTTAGAGGATGTCAAAGTTCAGGCAAGGTAACTTCCATTGGGAAAGGTTTTTGCAGTGATATGTGTTCTTTATTAAGTGAAACTTCTCGTATTTTTGGGATGGTCTGTATCTTTCAGAGGACAGCTGCAGGCTGCAGAGAGCAGGTATGAGGCTCAGAAAAGGATCACCCAAGTGTTTGAATTGGAGATCTTAGATTTATATGGCAGGTTGGAAAAAGATGGTCTCCTGAAAAAACTTGAAGAAGAAAAAACAGAAGCAGCTGAAGCGGCAGAAGAAAGGTAGGAACAAATAGTTGGTGTCAAAAGCCTTGTGATTCAGAATAAGAAAGAGGTCCTTTAATCCTGTATGGATTACTGTAATGCCTGGAAACATCCTAGAGTATAGTAACCAGATAATCAAAAAGTACTGGCAAAATCCCCTCAGGGAGGGAGAAAGAATATGGAACTATTAAACCTTACCATCAGGGAATCCCCTGATACTGTGTCAAACTTTAGGGACACCCAAATCAGTAGGCCAAGCCCTCGATCATGAGGCTTACTCTTGTGAAATTTATGTAGGTAGTGAGAAAGCTTAGACTACCTATAGGTATGCCTAAGAGTTACTTCTGGAGGACCTCTTTTGTGGCTCAGATGTGGCCTCAGTCTCTCTAAGCCCAATTCTACAAGTAAAATCATTGCCCTCCCCCCTATGTGGGACAGGACATCCAGGGGTGAAAGTCTCCCTGGCGATGAGGCAGATGACTTCCAGGGATGAATCCAGACCTGGCATCGTGGGATCAACAATTACATCCTGACCTAATGGGGGAAAAGAAATGTAATTAATAAAGTATCAGTAGCAGAGAGAGTTCAAATAGAGTTGAGAGGCTACTCTGGAAGTGGCTCTTATGCAAGTTTCAGGTAGACCTTGCTACCTATCATAACCTGCCAAACCCCAACCAGGACCACTCCAGCCAATCCTAAAGAACACCTAGAGTAATATATAAGATTCCACAAGGGTTCCATGCACTAGAGTGACTTTCCAGAAACCTACAACCTCCAGATGTGTCCCTAGCCCAGATAAGTCCTAAAACCTAGCCCAGCCTCTCCAGAACATCAGATAGTTCCATCACCCTATCCCATATTAGTGGTAGACCCTTCCAATATGAAAATTAGAATGGCCATAGCCCAAACACGTATGAGACGTGATGAAAAGAGAGGGATGGAAAGATCAAAGGTGGTGGTAGAGTTATACAGAGAAGATAGGATTTAACAAATGAATATGAATACTGAATCAATAAACTGATATCTCTTTTAGTCTGCAGTATTTTAGAGCAGCTAGAAGTAAAAACCTAAAATTGTGAAATTGTAACCCATGTCAAACTCTGAAATATGGTATACAACTAATTGTGGTGCTGTGCTTTGAAATTTGTGGCTTTTTTGTATATATGTTATTTTTCACAAAAAAAGGAAAAATCAATTGTGATGATAAAAAAATATTTAAGCCCTCTAGCCTCCTATATTCTGGAGCAGCTGGAAGGAAGAATATGAGAGGATCATATGGTAGCCCACGAGAAACTCTAGGATCTGTCCTGTAACCACTTGTTGAAGAGTGCTTTGAAAGCTATTGCTTTTTCATTTCTTTGCTTTGTATATATGTTATATACATATGCTGTACTATACAATATATGTATAAATGTTATACTATACAATAAAAGTTAAAAAAAAAAAAGCCTTGTGATTAAGCTGTCACTAGCAGAACAAGGACAGCATCTTATGGCGTTAAAAGCAATCTTAACTAAATTAGACAAGGCTGCAGCATTCATCTCATTCCATATCAAAGAATACCTGATTTCTCTTTTCTCAAAATGCCCAGTCATCTTTCCATGTTCTTTGTTCTTTTTCCTTGGCCCTGAAGCACTTGATATGATCACAGGAAAAATTCGTATTTAACATCGCCATTCAGTTTCCATAATTGTGATTTACATTTCTCTTGATGCGATCTTATGCCTGATTCCTCTACTATAAAATATAGAATGGGCTAGCAGAGTTCAGTGTCAGTGTGAGCAAGTTGTCATTATAATTCTAGCCTGCCAAATATGGATGCTATAATCACCAACTTCTTTTTTCTGCCTTGGATTTCTTACAGGCTTGACTGTTGTAATGATGGCTGCTCAGATGCAGGCATAGGGCACAATGAAGAGGCATCTGGGCACAATGGTGAGACCAAGATCCCCAGACCTAGCAGCACCCGGGGCAGTAGTGGAAGTAGAGGAGGTGGAGGAAGCAGCAGCAGCAGCAGTGAGCTTTCTACCCCAGAGAAACCTCCAAGCCAGAGGGCAAGCCCATTCAGCAGTCGGTGGGAAACTACCATTGGAGAGCCTTCTACCAGCATTCCTATGACTGTTGGCTCACTTCCCAGCTCAAAGAGCTTCCTGGGCATGAAGGCTCGAGAGTTGTTTCGTAATAAGAGTGAGAGCCAATGTGATGAGGACGGCATGACCATCAGTAGCCTTTCTGAAACCCTAAAGACAGAACTGGGCAAAGACTCAGGTGTGGAAGCCAAAACTCCCCTGAACCTAGATGGCCCGTGCTCATCTACCCCAAATCCAGACAGTGTTGGACAGCTTCGTATCATGGACTACAATGAGACGCATCATGAACACAGCTAAGGATGATGGTCAATCAGTGTTAACTTTCATATTGTTGGCATAGAATAGGAGGTGTGAATGCAGGTTTCAAAGCTTTCCTGTTTCCAGGGTCTGAGTGGCTAGCTCATGCGGTGGAAATGGGATGGAAGTCCTTTTGATAATTGACTGAATGCAGAACGGTTTTTGGATTCGGCATTGAAATGCCTCTTAACCTCACCCTCACCCTGCCTCCAAGCCTCTCTTTTATTTACCTAGCAGTGTGTACTAATCCAAGGGCCAGTTTAAGTTCTTAAGTAGCTTTATTTTCTTCCTTTTCTCCCAAATGGTTGCGTCCTTTGAACCTGTGCAATATGAGGCCAAATTTAATCTTTGAGTCTAACACACCACTTCCTGCTTTACTGAAGCTCAGATAACTTGGTTGACTCTTGTTTTAGACCAGGTAATTGGTGGCATTGCAGGTAAGTCTCATTTTGTCTTTCCAGGGAGTAGTATGCAAAGCTGTTTGTCTTCATGTGAAAGCTTTTTCATGAGACTTTTCCACTGCTTTTTGGTTCTGAAGTTCAGCACCTAAAGCAGCAGATTTAGGAAAACAATGGTTTATTCACCCTTACATTCTTTTGGCAGTTCTGATAAGCTTCCTAGAAAGCTCTGTGTGAACAAACGTCTGCTGTTTCAAAAATTTAGAGCTGGACTGAGGAGACCATATTTATTTACCCTTTGGGAAAGCTCTGTTCCTCCTTCCCCCACTACCTCTTATTTATTTGGTGTTTGCTTGAAAGCTGGTACTTTTCTGAGCATAGGCTGGCAGTATAGATGGTAAAACCTGTTCCTGCAGGAGAGAAGGAGTGGTATCTTTGAAAAGTTACCTGAGAAGCACTTGTGTAAGAGTAACTGCATCGCCAAGCAGACTCTTGTGCTAGCTCAGCTTTTTAGTTAAATTCCTTTTTCCCTCCGTTTGTGTTCACACTTGCCTCTTTTTTAAATGTAGCTTCTTGGTAACACTGCAGCAGAAAGGCTCTAAAGTTCCAAAGAGTTTCTTCACTGTTTTATATGACCATTGTTTCTCAGGCTGTTTTAGTTGCCTCACTGTGATAGTAGGTTCTACCACCGAAACAGCTTCTTCATACCAGTTCTAACTTTCAGGGACCTACTATCCAGGGAGCTTGTTGCTGTTACACTCCCATGTGTTAGTAATGGCAGAGCATTTTAAAGGAAAGCTTTGGAGAATGTTGATAAAGGCTGACTGCTGTATACCCACTGGGGTGACCACTTGTGCTTAGGAGAGGTAACTCCAGTCAGAACACTGATGGTGGCAGAAAAATCCAAACTCAACAAATGCTCCTGAAAGAAATGCTAGATGCCTAAGAATTGTAGCCTGGTATTTCAGCTGAGGTAAGGAGAGACTTGTTAGGAAAGAGCCAGTGAATTTGATCTTCCTTTTTCTCTTCTTTCCATAAAAGAATAGGGTTCATCCTTGAAGAGGTAAAAGATAAACTGTAATGGTACGAAATCTTACTGCATATAGAAGCATCCAACATCTGAGGGTAAAAGTCTTTCTTTTCTTTTTTTTTTTAAGTGTATCAATAAATATTCTAGCATCCCTAACCAAAGAGAGCTAGACAATTAGGAATTCCATGCCACTATAGTTATGCTGGCAGAAGACCTCCTCAGGACAGGACTTCTGGGAGTGACTGACTGGTCCCCCCTAAGGGAGAGGGCATACTTGACTGCTTCAGCCCAGCACAGGGCCAGCAATTGCCATTAATGGTCCAGTGTGGAGTAGTAGTGGCACCAATGTTTAAGTTTATCCAAAGGAAAGCTTAAAATCCAATATGTTCTAGTTTTCTAATTCAGTTTTAGAAAAGGAAAACATGAACAAATTCAGGAAGAAAAAAATGTTATAACTGTTGAAACTGGTTTTAAATGCTTTCTCCTCCTTAAGCCCAAGAGTTGTGCCACAAAACAAAGATACCAGGCGCTTAAGTCAAAGCCTTTTCCCTGACAAACTGGCAAAGCAAAGGAGGCCAAGTGTAAAAAAAGAAGGTTTTGTTTTGTTTTGTTTTTTAATGGGAAGATTGTACAAATATAGGAAAGAAAAGGAGGGAGCATAGTAAAATGGAACAGGATGAGGCCAGAAGCTCCATGGACAGGTCTCTGAGTACTGTGATCTCGGCATTTTCCTTTACCCGGGTAGCTGTTTACTCAGCTTTGAAATGGAGGCTCAGCTAGATGATCTTTGTCTCAAGTTCCTTTGAATTCTAGTTGTTCATGGTCTCTTTTTTTTTTTTCAGCTAAGGTTGGGGAATTAGACCGGGAGTCATGTTGAAGTTAGCCAACCTAAAAATTTGGGCCTTTATTTGCAAAGGACTTCAGAGTGAAGAGGAAGGTTTTGTATTGTTCTTTTGAAGGTGATAAACCTGCCAAGAATCAATGGTTCACTTGCTCATGCTGCAGCAAGTTTTTTTTAAAGACAGACAGGTGATGTTAGAGGAACCCCCAAGAGACAAGTCAGGTATTGGAACAGGCAGGGCAAAGGTATTGGAACAATTATTGTTAGGTACAGCCTGTTTTGACTGTGGATGAGCATCTTAGTATTCATAGATGTTGGGATTTGAGAGCCTCATCCTCAAATCACTATGAGCAAGCTTACCTGACTCAGAGATGTTTGACCAATGTATGTAACCTACTCTGATTCCCACCTAACACTAAGCAGGGTTAATACAGATCCTGAGAAAATTGGAGTCTGCTGCTTGCACAGCATTTGTTTAAAAAGGAGCACTACAATATTATTCGGGGGTTGAGGGTAGGGAGTAAACAGGTGAATTGGGATGATATAGCATGATCTCCATAGAGAAAATGAGTTTCTAAATCTATTACAGGTAAATAAGCATATGGATCTCTATCAGATATAATTTATAGATTTTTTTAAAAAGCCTTTGACAAGGTTCTGACACAGAAATTATAAAGATTCTTACTATGGGATTGGAAGAAATAACTGTTCATCAGTAAGAAAACTGACTTAAAACCAAAGGTAGAAGATAAAAGTCATTTCTTGGATCAAGAGGTTTTAAAAGGTCTGTTTGGAAATGAGTGCACTAGAACCAGCCTTATTAAAGCAGGTGGGTATACCTCAACCTCTCTAGGTTGATGATAACAGAGTTTTTCAGGAGAGGAAATTGTCTGACCTTTGGAAATACACTGTAGAAGTTTCTCATTAGGCTTGTATGAGTGGAAAGAAAAATGATAAATTTCTTTGTAAGTCAGAACGTAAATGATGTGTTTAGGGGGAAATAGCCCAAACTATTCTTAAAAAGTAAGCTATTACAATCCAGGAAATGGTCCTGGAAACCACTGACAATTAAATTAGCCCACCACGCTGCCATGGCCAAAGAGGCCAGCAAATCACTGGGCATAGTCGGGACAAGAAGAAACAACCCCAGACTCTGTGCCATCCCCATTTTCAGCACCACATCTAGTTTCTGATATTTCTGTTAAGGCAAAACTCAAGAAATTGTTCAGAGAAGAGTGAACAAAATAATGGGGATGAAAGGCTCTCTCTGAATTGGACCACAGAGGTTCAACTCATAGTTAAAAAAAAAATGGGTATGTGTTTTTGTAGAGAATATAACTGAAATGTGTTATGATTAGCCAATGTGAATTTTCAGCAAATACAAGTACATGCCACTTGAATCCAGAAAAAATAACTGAAGAACAAATGAGAGTACTGTGTAAGGGTATAAAATTTTTCTAACTGTAAGCACTAAGAAGGTTGTTTGAACGTATAACAGGTTTAAGAAGGGTTGGGCAAAGTGAAGTCTCAGTCCCAGAACTGCAGTAGAGGTGGAGTGCCTCCTGCCTTTTGAGAATACTCTCAGATAGGCTAGTCTTCTCTTCACAGAATGGTCCTGGGGAGAAGCATGTTCCCACCTGAGAGAATGTCTCACTTGGGGAAGAAAGCTGCCTTGGGTGGAATGACCCAAATCAGCACACCTTATTCTGCTTCATTTTTCAGTCTTCAAGGTCCATGCTTTAAAATTGACCTGCAATGAGTATTGAAAATGTATCCAATATGAAGATGTTGGTGTATCTGTTTACATCCAGAGTTCTGTGACACATACCTCCCTGTTCCCACCCTGTCCCCTGGACTGCTGCAGAGTAATTGATTGCACTTGATTAAGCTTTTCTCTATAGGTAAAAGAACAAGTTTAGGTTGGAGATGGCTCCTAAAGGCTGCTACTGTGACCTTTGCCCCGATGCAGCTCGTTTCTTTGTCCATTGACTCAATAATGTGCCCTGGGGGAGCAGGGTTTCCATCTTTTCCACACTGTTCTACAGTCTGTATATGCTAACTTGAAAGAAGGGTGGTTATAGCTACAAGGGAAACCTGACTGGGATGGTTGAGCACCTATGCCAGGACTGCTTTTGGCCTTGAAACGAGTTAATGAAGGCAGAGGAGCTTTCTTCCCCATTTCCCAGTGGATAAAAACAGAATGCCCCCAAATTATCCTTTTTTTTTTTTTTGAATAGGCTGGTTTAATTATTAGAGTAGATCTTTTAGAGGAAACCCTTGAGAGTCTGAGAATCCTCAGACCAACCTCTCCCTCCCTTTCTTCACCTTGTTACAGTGTTTGGATAGGAGGGTACGGTGCTGCTCTATGTAGCAAATACTTTGGCTTATTAAAGAGGAAGCCAGGCATTTTGCACTAGGAAGAATCAGTGATCACTTTTCAGAAGACTTCAGTGGACCACAAATATATTATGGAGGAACAGATTTTGCTAAGACATAATCTAGTTTTATAACTCAATCATGGATCAACCATATGTAGCTAACTTGCAGTTTAAAGGGATCCCATCAGTGAAAAGAAAACATATTTTTTAAACTGACTGCTTTTAGTTAAATTGAAGAAAGTCATCTCTTGTCAAAAGATTCAAACTTTCCTGTCTCAATCTTAAAAGCATGTCAAACAATCTATATCTGATGCCATAAATATAAACTGCAAGGGAAAATGGTACAATCGTAGTGAATGGGAATTGGAATCAAAAGGGTTTGCTGTCCTTCTTAGAATATTCTAAAATGTCAAGGCAGTTGCTTGTGTTTAACTGTGAACAAATAAAAATTTATTGTTTTGCACTACTCTGCTGTGTTGATATGGAGTGACTAATGCCGACCTTTGGGGGAGCTTATAGATAAAATAGACTGGTCTATAGATGGAAAAGCCTAAGATTGATTAACTTGGGTGGTTATAGGAGGGCATTGACAAATGCAATTCCGGCTTCAGTCTCTATAAGATCCTTCTTATTCTGGAAAATGATCTAGTGAAGAGCCACAAATCCTACCTTTATTTGCCTCAAATTCATGCCTTTCCCCCAGATTGTGGCATGGTGGTGGTAGTGGAGGAGTGACATGATCATTTCTACTATGGAAGCCCTCTGAGCCAGGCAGCCTGCCTGAGTCTGCACTGTCACCCACGATTGCTTTCTGTAGTCACTTGAGGCTAGCTTTCTATTGGCACTTGAATTCCTAGGGGTTTGTCTGGCATGTTCACCTTAATATAGTCCTTTTGGTGGAACCCAATTGATTTTAAGTTGTTCAGATTTTATTAACTCTGAACGTTGCCAGTTGTGGTTTGTGAGTGTGCCACGGGAAAAAGTGCAGCTACTATATACCACTTTGCATATGCCCTTCAAATATTTGGTAGAAAGCAGGAAACTAGACCTTTAAACAGCTTTTAGATCCACCCTGGTCTTAAGATCTTTTGGCTTTGGACTTCATGGGAAAGGACCAATAAGGAAGTGTTCCATTTGCAATATAATTTTCAGTTGTTTGCTCTGCCTAGCTGTGTCTTAAAATCAGTATTGCTCTGTCCATTTTAATGGCAGAAGCAGCTCCTCCCAGACCATTGAGACAAAGTCTCAGACAGAGGTGGCAGTTTTAAATTTGAGGGGAAAATTCAGGTTTGTTTTATTTGAATAGGTATCTAACTCTCCAAGGAGTTACTTCCCACCCTAGGAGAGATGTTTAAATGTTGGCCTTATGTGGCTCTTTAGCATGAACCTCTTAGAAGCAAACATTTTTTTAGAGATTGGTATACACCTGTCTATAGTAGTTACTCTTATTGTTAGTTTTGCTAGTGTGGCTATAGCCTGATATCCTTGTAGGATAAATGTAGATTTTCTTTTAGGGATAAATCCGAGGAAATCAAGCCAGGCAGAGAGGTGGTAGAACACTTTATTCTTGACTGTCTCCCCCCGAGGAAGCAAGAATACAGAAGCTAAGTCGTCCCCTGTGAAGGGAAAAACCAACAGTCAGACATTACTTAAGGCAAGCTCTGAAGTCAGTGACACGTTTTACAATGTTTGGGCCTCAAATAAGTTGTGATAACCGGGTCAGTCCTTGCACAGGAACCACGAAATCAGATTTCTTCTGACTTCTGTCATATATCTCCCTTTTCCAAGTAAAAGAGAGGGTAAAGTAGGTTCATTCTGGTTTTGACTCTGATCCAGAGACCTAAAGACACTTTGAGAGTTCAACATGCTGATCCTTACAACATCCCTCAGAGGTCGGAACCTCTCTGTCTTGCAGAGAGGTTGTGCCTGGCCTAAAGTTGTGGGATGGAAGTAGGAAACAAGCTGTGCAATCTCCTCCAGCTTGATCACTCAAACTGGAAAGCTTGAGCCTGCAACTCAGGTAGGCCTGGCAGAGTGATGGATGGTAGGTCAAAGAGGACCTGGGTTGGGGCAGCTCAGTGCCCTTCCTTTTTACCAGCCTTCCTGGGACATCCTCTATCAAAACACACTGCTTTGGCAACTTGCTTAAGTGGGGATCCTCTTCTATCATCACAGAGCCTGACACTTAGAAGGGAGGAAAAGTTAGAAGTTAAAGCAAGAGAGAAAGAGCGATTCTCAATATATTGGCCAGTCCCTTTAGGGGCTAATACACGAGGGAAGGACTGTGAATACCAATGAATATGGCTTCCCCAGTAGAAGCCAAATTAACAAAGCATGCCTATCACATCCCAGTAGGTCATAGCTTTGATTTACAGTTTTCCACCAGGTGGTCTCCAGGGAGGTTTTACATATCCATTGTCTTTCCTACTAGATTTGAGGCTGCCTTTTGTAAGTCCCCTACGTTTGTTTATTTTAAACCAGGTCTGGGTGCCTATACTTTGATAAGTACATGTGGCTCCCACGGCGCTTTTGCAGTATGCCCGAGGATCACTCACATGCTGCAGTACTTTGCGGGGCAACTTCTCCGAGTGGGCGATCCATTCTTTCATTAAGTCCAGGACTATAGGGATAAGACTGACTACACCTCCGTAGTGGTTCCTGGCCTCATCACAGCTGAGGTGGTTCACCACATCGTGAGGGTATCTGCAGGATGGCAAGAGGGGGATCAGGTGAGCCTATGTCTCCTGGGACTCAACATGCAGTGGAAAATGATTTACAGACCAGGGACAGGTTTCTAATCCTAACTGCACATCAGAATCACCTTGGGAGGTTTTAAAACTATACTCAGCAAGCTCAGGATTTCTATTTCTGGAGATTCTGGCTCAAAAATTTAAGGAGCCAGGAGCCCAGGTAATTCTGATGTGAAAGGCAAGAGTTGAGAACCACTGACCTGCAGTTTGTAGAAACTTGGATTAGGGGCTGTTGAAACCTGCTGTAATCGTTTCAAAGTATGCTGTTTAGTTCCTTTGACTCTTCTTACTCTAACATCAAGCTTCCTAGAGAATTTAGGCCCATTGTTCTGTGGATTTCACAATGTCAGAATTAGGGAATCCACAAAAGTAATGCTGGCACCCATGGAAAGCAGGCTCCAAAAGTGCTGGAGGCATATTCGGCATATAGTCATTCAGTAGACAGAGCAAGGACAGAACATCTATCTCACTGATGGACTCTCAGCGATTCTCCAGGAAACCCGATTCCTGGGCCTATCCTACTTCTAATGATTCCCAGAATCCTGCACGATGCCTGGCACACAGGTGCTTGAAAAAAATTAGAATATCAATTTCCTAGGGTCTAATGAAAGACTCAAACCTGATGTAGACATTAAAAAATAAAATTGAAATTATGACCACTTTGGGAGGGTGGGGTCATTAAGGACAAGGCCAGCAGGCTAACTCATGGAATAAACTGCTTCCAGTCCTCTATAAGCGGCAGTTCCGGACTTAGAGTTAATAAATTTAAAAGGTTAAAATATATATATAAGGCAACTGATTTAGGATTGTTAGTTTTTTATTTGCCAAGAATGCGTGATAACAAATCTGTAACTTGCAATGGTGATTATTTCCTGATACAAAATTCACATTGACACCAAAAAAGTAGGAGGATAGAAAAGAATTGGGGCAACCTTTTTCAGATATTTTTTTCTCTCACTTCTTTGCATATCAGTAAGGACCTCTGTGGGCTTCTGGGAATAACTGATATATAACTCCCTTTTCCTTTGCTTGGTGCTAACTCGAGTGAAAGAGTTTGTATGCTATTGTATTTTGGCTTCAGCATCTCTAGTATTAAGGAAAATGTTTTGTCAAGTCAGTCTTTCCAAATAATTAATGGGAACTAGGATTTCCCCTTAGGGAAGACTGAAACAGTAGCCATCTGATCCCTGTCAATAGAAGAGAGAATCAGTTTAGATTTACCTGTCATCTGGACCCTTGAAACCCTGCTCCTCCTCCAAGACCCCTCCCAATCCCCTGCCCGATCCCCCAATCCAAGGAGGCTTCAAAAACAGGAGCAAAAGGGTCTTACTTTGCTCTGAGGTTGCTTAAGTCATTGCTTTGGCTAACAAGGGTTTTGCATTTCTCTAGGAGATTGTTGGTGACTGGGGTGCCAGAGTGCAAAGCTTCAAAGTGTTGGCAGAGCTTGTTTAGCTCTGTACAGATGTCCAGGAACATGAGCAGAATCCGCCGATCTGTGGTATTATAACAGTAGTGTTCCATGTAGCTCTGCACCTGCAAAGGCCAGTGTGACATGAGCTGTGGAGGTGCCAACCAGGATCTTGGTTGGCTTATGGGGCAAACATCCAGGAGCACCCACCCTATTTCCTCCCACCCTCCCATATTCACGGATGACCTGATCTGCTTTGAGGGAGATGTCACTAACATTCACGCATTTTAACGTTCAAACCACTATATATAGCTAATCATTGAGTGTCCCAGGCACTGTGCAAAATGCTTTACAAGCCTGATCTCACTTAATCCTCACTTACATATTACATATTAATAACCCGAGGCTCAGAGAGGTGAAATAATTTGCCCAGGGCACCAAAATAAGTGGCTAAACTGGATTTCAATCCCCCAGCTCAATGACTTTAAATCTGAATGCCTTAGTAATCCCCATGCCACCTAAGCCAATAGCTAAAGCAAAAGGGGGCTTTTTTGCCCAGACTTTTCATGCAGCAGGCCCACTTTGAGAACTGCTGCATTGAGCCACCCAACTGAGGAGGAAAGAGAAGGAACTAGAATCTTTTGGGGGTCAACTGTACTGAATTTCCAAGATAGAGGAAGGAGGGACAAGTCAATAATTGGAACTTGAAAAAAATGATTATCCATATAGGAAAAATAAAACTTGATCTCTAACTTACACTATGTATATAAAATGAATTCTAGAAAGAATCAAGATTTTAAATATCAAAATCAAAACTTAAAAACTCTCACACAAATATATTTTAGACACTGGAGTAATCATAAAAGATGCTAAAACTACTGATACATCTGACCTACTTTCAATCTTTTCCTTGGTATAGGGATGGGGATCTTTCCTGGGTCAGGCTCTTTCTCCAGGTTTACCTGGGACCAAGCAATAACTCTGGATCTGAGATTGGATAAGGACCTGACTTTGTGCTGGAGAGGACTGACGCCAGTCCAGGCAGGATTAGTTGACCCATTTCACAGTCAAATATTTCTCCTACTCACTATCACCTGATAGAAGGAAGGTTATTACCTACATTTTCCAGCACCCAAAAGTTCTAAATATAAAAAAAACAAGGGTTTTCCTACTGCAACCAGTTGCCTTTTTTGTTGTTGAAGAGGCTGCCCTTCCCAAATGATCTCAAGTGATTTCTTGCCAAGTATTGCCAGGCACATAGAGGCCTTGCAGGGGGAGAGGGGTTTTTGACACCCTTTGCCTTGCGCACACATGCATGGGCAACACAGAGGAAGCACTGGTGGCTACCTAGTATACAGTGATGGACAGAGCCCCTCATCTTTGGGTACTTGAGCTGGTATATCTCTGGGTCAGGGGAAGGGCAGTGTGAGAGTTTTAAAGTCAACACTTCAGATGGAGACTTGTGATACCATTGTTTCCCAAGCCTTCAATTGAACAAAGACAAGAGGAGCACTCCCTTTTGTGCAGGAGGGGACTGGGTCACTTGGCATTGCTGTAGCTTTTGAGTGAGGATAGGAGGAGGTGGGGGTCTTGGGTGCTCCTTTCCCACCACTGTTGGAAGTCTGAACTTCTGGGGGATAGGCTCACAGATTGCAGTTAGTTTATGTTCAGATTGTTCAGTGGGCATTAAGGGCATGTGTGTGCAGAGAGAGATAACAAATGTGGCTAAATGTTCAAAACTGGTGAATCTAGGTGACGGTCATATGAGTGTAACTTGTATGATTTTTTTCAACTTTTAGGTTTTAAAATTTTCAAGTTAAAATGTTGGGTGATAATTTTACTAAAATTAGAAAAAATAATGTTTTAAAGGATGCTGCCAGTGAGGGACACCTCGTCCCTCACACCCTGAGCCTGTTCTCTGTGGCCCTGTGTCTCTCCTAAACAGTTCTGAGTCCTGTTTCCCCATTCACACACCCCCCCGCCCCCACCCCAAGTGTGGTTATCCTTTGACAAGCTGACTTCCCCACAGGTGGGCATCTTTTCAGTCTGAGAGGTTCAGCTTCTGTGTGTGTCACTAAAAGCACCGTGGTTCATTGCTGTCACTGGTAACTTCCTGGAAGATTCATTCAGTCTTGATGCCTCCAAGTCTTGCAAAGCAAACTTGGATAGCAGCTAAGCCACAAGGAGACACAGATTAAATTTAAAATGTCTGCAAAAGTGGGTAGCAATGTGCTTAGCATGTCACAGTTTCTCAAACTCCAGTGGTATCTGATGACAGTCCTACTGATCTGTCCTGCTCACTGATCTATCCCCACTACCTAGCCTGGGACGAGCAGATAACATTGGGCACTCGTTGAATATGTCGTAGGTGCCAGTGTACTGGACTAAGCGTTTTCTGTGGATGATTTTACTGAAGCCACATAACAACCCGTATAAAGTATGTCCTGTTGTTATTATCCTCATTTTACAGATGAGGAAACTGAAGTGAATTCACTGGCCCAACACCACAGAGGTAGCATGTGATAGAGTACAGGATTCACATCCTGGCAGTCTGATGCTTGTGCCCATATTTTTGCCATTATGTTCTTCTCTCAAATCTTGGTGGGGGGATGAATGAATGAGTCATCCCATCAATCAAGATCTGAGTCCTGGTTCTGGCAGAGTTGCTTCACCTCTCTGGGCCTCAGTTTTCATTTTGCAAGTGAGGAGACCAGCTCTGGCATAAGGATACCCTGGATTTGTCAGGTGTTCCTTCGTCTCCCGACCCCTGCCCTGCCCCTTCCAGGATGCACCACCTGTCCGATGCTAGAGATGGGCCGGATCTTGTCATGGGCGTTTTCTCTGCAGTGCTCCAAAGCCGCAATGAATGTGAATTGTTGCTGCTGAAAGAGCTTATACGTCTGCTCAATGCTTCGAAGGGATTCTTTCACCTCATTCATTGTCTTCCTTGGTGGTCATTTACAGGAGAGTAGGAATCTAGAGAAAAGAGGGAGAGGGATGAGGTCCCTGAGGCCAGGCACGTGGACCCAGCTCTGCAGTAGTCCCTGTTGGTGGAGTACTGTGCTTGAGCATCTCCCCACAACCCTGAGGAATATGTTCTATTTTCATCCCCATTTAGTAGAGAAGGAAATAAAGCCCTGAGAGGTCTGCACTACTTATGTAGGATCCCTGAGGTCGTTCAGACAGAGCTGAGCACACTGTCCCTCATCCATTTACTCTCTGAGGACACATTCTTTGCCATGAAAGGTAACTTATTTCCTGCAGCTGTGGATAGTTTCTCTGGGGTCCTCAGTCTCTTCAGTCTGTGGGTAGCCACTGCCCCTTCCCCTGCCACACACAGACATACACAGTTTTCAATGCCTCTTTATGGTGTCAACAAAATCTGGGATCAAGGACAATGCCTCAGATGGAAAACTCGACAGATTATCAGTTTGGGCCAAATTTTTCAAAAACATCTGCTATCATGCAATTGGTAGAGAAATCTCAGACTTCTTTTCCAGGATGCTGAGAAAGCAGGGGTAAGAGCACTTGATCATCTGTTTGAGAAAATGTGTTTCCCTACTCTGTAATTGGGGCAGGAACCTGAATCTCAGGTTTGCCAATTCCCAGGACAGGGGTTAGTGGCTGGTGGACTCACTCACTGCCTCCCATATTAATTGCAAGAACGATGCTGATTATTAATATTGATGCCATAGGGAGTGCTTTCTTTTGGCATCTTACACACTTTCCCTGGTGTGATTCGGGTGTCAACAATGCATCTTGAACCCCCACTGGGAGCAGAGACAAACAAAAAGTTGTTGGACTCTGACATCGCAGTTTTACGGAGGACATGCAGAATGCTCCAGATCAAGGAATTATGGAATGTTAGAGCTGGAATGGACCCCTTAACTTCTGGGGGGTAACTGAGGCCAAGAGACAAGGGACTTTCCCAGGGTGTCATAGCAAGTTTATGCCAGACACCCTAGACCTCAGGCTTTTGTCCTTACTGCTTCCACATCCGGCTGTCCCTGCACCACTATGAGACGCAAGCACAAACACAATCCTGGTTTGAATATGTGGGTCTGTACTATGGGTCCCTATCAGACAGCATCAGTGAGCAGGGGTCAGAGGACGCTGCACAGTGGTAGGGTCCAAGCAAGACAGTGGAAGAGGGAAAAGGTGAGATATGTGACAAGGATAGGGGTAAGGGTGAGGCAAGACACATGCAGTTCCCCAGGTTGCAGAGGAGCGAGAAAATGATAGACCCGGAGTTATTTCTTTTTGTGATGTCTCTCTCAGCATCCTGAGCCCAGAGGAAGGCTGGAGCCAAGGAGAGCGTCTCTATGGCAAGAGGAGTTGGCATCAAGGTATGAAAGGAAATGCAAGGAGAACAGACCAGAAAATGGCCTCCATAAAATGAGGGGAGCAGTAAATCAGAGAACTTGGGGAGGACTGGGGAAGAGGCCCTTAGAGCTGCAGTGCTAGGCTGGGAGCTGAAATGCAGCAAAGATGCCATAAAGGAGCCGTACCAGGAGGGACCCTGACAATCATGCCCCATAAACCCGAGTGGGTCTACTATAAATATAATGGGGCATGCTTCAGCCGCAGCATCCTGAAGCCACTCCTGGGAGCCATAGGGCCTGCGTTTGCCAACAGACCTGGAGCAGCTGCAGCTCCACTGGGGCTGGGGCTGGTCCAGGGCTGGGCAGGGGAGTGGCCTCCTTCACCTCAACTTCCTCTACACTCAGCTCCCCTTAGTGGGCAAGTGGGGAAAGGGAGCCTGGGTAATGGGGCTCTGGTAGAGGGGGTGGAGTGGGGGCCTGCTGTTTACTGAGCCCTGGTGATGTCCTTGGTTTTTTGGTCTGCCTACCGTCATGTCGGGCGTATCAGGGCCTGATCTAGGGTGAGGCAACTGAGGCACTCACCTCTGCACAAAATTTAATGGGGTGCCAAAAACTCAGTAATCAAGGTAAATAGTAATATTTTTATAAGTAAAAATTAATCTAAAAAACATTCACTAAGAACAAACAAGATACCAGAATCTTAAATAAAGACTGGATTGGTTACAGTGCTTCACTTGACTTCCTGGAGGACGGGGGGGGGGGGGGGGGGGGGGGGGGGAGAGGTGGGGTGAGGCGTGTTTGAACTAAGGCTTGAAAAGGTAGGCAGGCTTTGGAGATGTAGAGAGCAGGTGGTGCGAGTGGAATTCTGAGTAGAGTTTGAGAGGTGGGGATGTGGGAATATTGTGAGATGCAGGGGCAAAGGATAGGGTCAGGTTGAGGGGCACTGAATGTCAGGGTAAGCCACTGGAAGAGCCACAGAGGCTTCTAAGTCAAGGGGGTGAAAAGCAGTGCAGGCATGCACTCATGCATTCTACAGTGCCCACTATGTTCAGGGTGCTAGGGGCATCCAGCAATGAACAAATTAGGGAAAATTCCTTGTCCTGGAGTAAGTTCTCTTTCAGAGTGGGAGGCAGACAAGTATAATAAGTAATACTACTGAGTTGAAAAATAAATCAGGAAAGTGGGATGGGAGTGATGGGAATGAAGCGTGCTTGGAGTATTTGGGGTGGTTTGGAACTGTATGTACCCCAGAAAAAATAAATTCTTAAACCTAATCCATTCCTGTAGGTGTGAACAAATTATAAGTAGGACCTTTCAATGAGGTTATTTCAGTTGGCCCACCTCAGTCAGGATGGGTTTTAATTTTGTTACTGGAGTCCTTTATAAGCTGAAGGAAATTCAGACAGAAGTAGAGAAAGCTAATAGAAGCAAGATTATGGAAATTCAACAGATTCCAGAACAGAGAGGCCAGGAGAGGCCAGTATATGCACTGCTGTGTGACAGAGCAGCCAAGGACCAAGGACCAATGGCAGCCAGCCCCAGAACACTAGTCCTCGGGAAGAAAGCAGTGCCTTGATGATTCCTTGATTTGGATTTTCTCTTAGCCTCAAAACCATGAGCTAATAAATTCCCATTGTTTAAGCTGTACTATTACATGATATTTTCTTCAGCAGCCAAGGAAGCTAAAACAGGGTCTATAGAATCTGCAAGAGGGGCATTTACAGAAGATGGTTTGAGGGTGGGCTAGAGTTGTGCTCCAGTCCTCAATGAGATCCTGGACGAAGAAAGGTGGCTCACCTCAATCCTCCTAAGGACAGCAGATCACTCAGATCATGTACCTACTTGGTGGCACGCTCTAGGTAATGCTGAACATGCATTACCTTGAGACCTCCCCACAGCCCTGTGGGCTTGGAACAAGGGTACCAAGATTTCCCCCTGTGACAGATGAGGAAACTGGGGTTACACAGCTAGGAAGTGGGCAAGCCAGGATTTTTCACTCAGCTCCGCCTGACTTGATAAAGTCTGGACTCTTAACTTCGGTACTCCTTCCCTCCCTGATAGTCTTTAGAGACAAACATGCCAGGCATCAGATTAATGGAGGCTGGGGGGATTGGGAACACAAGGGCCTGGAAAGCTGCTAAACTCTTCTTAGAGTTCATCCACTAGTTAGAACCCTGGACCCCATTTTCACTTCCTAGATTCTTTCCCATTGTTCATCCCAGAGCAATGAGGATTAGCATTCAGGGAGCTGCCTTTTGTGTGTCCGGCTCCCTGAAACCCTCTTGGGGCTTCCCGGGACTGCCAAGTTTTCCACAGATGCAGTGCTACCTCAGGTAGTGGCCCCAAGGGCCCCTGAGAGCAAAAGTGACTTGGTTCTTGATCCCAGCAACTTATGACATGCACTCCAGGAATGTCATGAGAGGAGCTGTAATAAACTATTCAAAGTGATGGTCCCTGAATGAGAGTCACTGCAGCCAAATTAGTCTGTATGAAAGGCACAGAATGCAGGTACTTCTCTATCTGGGGGAAGAAGGAGGAAAAAATGATTACCCAATCGATTTTATGCTTTAATTGATTTGTATTTTTCCAGGCTGCTAAAGAAGATTAAATCATAGTATGAAAAGTGCCTAGGGCTTAAAATAAATGAGGAGAAAGGCAAGTCATTTCAGAATTGTCCAGGAAGCAAACAGAACTTCTCTGGTGCAAATTGCAGACTTGGTTGTTGTGTTCTTTGTTCAAAGGGAGGCAGCTTCCTTTTCTTCCCTAGCTTTCTTTGCAGTTGGGTTTGACAAGCCTACCAAGGTACACACGTTTAGGAAGTAGTTTCTGGGGGGAGAAGCAGAACTGCAGCCTTTAGCATTGGAGATGTCTCAGGCAGGTGGCTAGTGACAAAAGCTTTGGCCTGGATGTCAAGATACCAAGTTCTAGCCCTAGCTCTGCCTTTGATTTAACAGGTAACCCTGGCCAAGATTTTTCCTCTTTCTACAGCCCCAATTTATTCATCTGTAAAGTGAGGGATTTGGATTAGAGTCTCTTCAAGGAGCCTTCTAATGCTTCCTGATCAACTGATTAGAAAAGAGGCCCAGAGAGGGGAAATGACTTGCCCAAAGTCACTCAGTCAACTATCCGTCTTCATCTCTCTAATCCTCCAAATTTTCACCATAAAATAGGTACCTATTTCATGGGGTTGCTGCAAAGATTAAACGAGGTATCACTAATATATTAATAGTAGCTCCCATGCATTGTGTGCTTACTACACATTTTATTGTCTAATACTTCAGCTGCTTTAGCTCAATGGATTCATTCGCTCAGGGAGGACAGTGAGACACAGCACAAATTAAGTAGCCTCCCCAAGCTCACAAAGCTAAGGAGAGGGGGAGCCAGGATTTGAACTGGGCTGAATGAATACCAACTAAACCATATTCTCTCTTAATAATGTACATAGACATCACAGTTTCGCTTGAGAGCCAGGCACAAAGAGCCCAACAATTGTTAGCTCCTACTATTATTGGCAACAGATAAGAACTAGAGTCCCCAATTCAGTGTTGCCCCCCTCCTCCCCCATCTCCTGGGAATGCAGTGCCCTCCCAGCTCTCCCTCCCTCATCCACCGCCCCCTTCCCCCTACACCGAGTCCCACTCCATTTGCCTCCTGGGGCAGCAGCTCAAGTGCCCCAGTCCCTGCTCCCCACCGTTCTCTCGTCCCCATATCCCAGTTCCCTAACCTGGGTGCTAGGGTAGGCCCGGAACGCACTGCCCCCTGTGCCTGCCCCCTGTCCGTTTAACCTTGTTTGTCCTAGAGTAGTCTTCACCTCACAGACCTCTCTGAAGCTGGAGTGACTCCGTGGGTACCTCTCGGACCCCAGAGGGGTGGAGAAGCCCTCCCCGGGGCTTGGGGAGCGGGGGCGGGTGGGGTGGGGAGGGGGGTGAGAGGGGTGGGGCCGCCAGCCGGATTGTTACTGCCGGTGTCATGGCAATCGGGTGACGTGGCATCCCTGCCCCACTCCGGGAGCCTGTGGTGCGATCACCTGGGGCTCAGAGGCCGGGAGCTCGGTCCAGGGTTTCTAGCAGGAACTTCGGCCCTCCCGCCCGACCCCCGGACGTCCCTCCCTTTTCAAACACCCTCCCTCACACCTATCTATTCTAGTGACTTCATTTCAAAGATTAGGAAACCGAGGCCTGGAGAGCAAGGCCAGGGTTGGCCGACGAAGCTCTTAATGCCTCGTCCAGGGCGCGTTGGGAATCTGAAGCAGGATCGCCTCCCGCCCCCTCGGGGTTCTGACCTGCCACTCTAGGATGTTGTTGGTTCTCAGCACAGCGGCGACCCTTACCAGGGGGACACCTCTAATCCTAAAGGTCACAGCTAGAAGCGACCTCTAGGTGCCCCCCGCTAAGATGTACAGACGGGGAGACCGAGACCAGGAGAGAAGAAAGAACTTGCCGAAGGCCGCTGAGCACGTCTGCGGAGGAGCTCGGGGCGGGGGCGGCGGCGCGCGTCAGAAGAGGGTCTGGGACCTGAAAGGGGAGCGGTGAGTTTGGCCAGGCGGGACCCGAGGCGCAGAGTGATGACGCGCGCGGGCGTGCGGCGGCCCTAGCAACAGCGGTTACTAGGGAGCGGCTCGCGCGGCACCAGAGAGATGGACGCCACCACTGATCCACACCTCATACCCCCGGAAATGCCCGAGTACGGGGAAGCGAACCACATCTTCGAGATGATGCAGGTGACCGGGGCATCCCTGCTCAGTCGCGACAAAAAGGTGGCGGCTGGCGACCGTCTACCGCGATATCAGGTTGTGCGGCGCCGGGACCCTCAGCGGGGCGTCCGGGTCGTGCGCACTCTTTATTAACCAAAAGATAGCCCAGTTTAGGGTGTCGCGATTCCTTGTATCCCCGTGTCCCCGAGATATTCCTCGATCTGAAGATGATCCCTGCCCCTGCCCGCGCTTGCCTCATGCAGTCCCAGCAGGAAGGAAAGTGCGGAGGCGCTCTTGGTCCTGACTCTGCCACCAGCTGGCTTTATGGTCTGGGACAAGTCCCTTCCTTCTCTGGGCCTCAGTTTCCCCATCTCTGAAATGCAGGATTGCAAGAGGTAGTCTCCAGGGGCTCATCCAGCCCTGGCAATTCATAAGCTATGCATCACTGGGAGCTTCTGAGCAACAGGTTTCTAAGCTGGGTGGTGGCTCCTTGTTGGACAGCAGATGTGTGGGTCGGACAGCACCATTTCCATGACCCTCCTGAATTTCAGACTTGTATGACCTTAGGCCAAACCCTGTTGTTACCAGTGTCTCAGTTTTGCTTGCTGCCCCCTACAGAGGTAAAGGCTGTGTGGAGTTGGGTAGGAAAAATTCTCAGCCACTCAGGGATCCAGAGGAAGGGAAGCTGGAGGTCAGTTTCCAGATCATTTGCTGTTTTTCAAGATACTCCCTAACTGTGTTCATGTCACATCGGGGTCACCAAAAAAAACCAAAAACAAACAAAAAAAGATACTCCCTACCCCCAGAGTCACAGTTATGGTGATGCTCTTGGCTATTCAAGTTTCTGACCTACACTGGCAAGACCAGACCTCAGACTAAGCAGATGAAATCTCTTTCTCTCTAATGAGCTCGTTGGAAAGTGTTAACCAATAGAGGTAGAGGGGAATTCCGAAAACTATTTGGGTTGCCAGGCACAAATAAAGAAAATGGCCAGCTGAAGGAGTTGAAAGGTGGCTGGTGATAGGTAGGGGGTTGGAGGGAGCTGGGAGCCACTGGGGCATGTGGTCTGCTCAAGAAGATCTGTTTGTCTTTCATAGGGGTCTGCAGGAGGTTGCCTAAGAAAGCTTTTAGTCTAGTATTTTCAGTCTTTAGTCATTTGTGTACTCCCTCCATGGTTTTTACCTGTCCGCTTTTTTACTTTTTTTATTTTAAAATAGTTTCAGATTCACAGGAAGTTACAAAAAATAGGACACAAGGACAGTGTACCCTTCACTCACCTTCCCCCAATGGTAAAATCTTCCGTAACTATCACAGCTTGTCAAAAGCAGGAAACTGACACTGGTACAATGCTATTAACTAGACTACAGGCCTATTCTGGTTTCATCAGTTTTTATGTGCACTCATTTATTTGGTGTGTGGACACCAAATTTGTCACATGTATCCATCATATGACCATCAACCACATTTCCATTTTTAACTTATTTCCTGGAAATCAACTCACTTTTTAAAAGTTAATAACTTCTTTGCCTCATCCTGAACAATATCCTTGAAATCATAGGTTTGATTTACTACTTATTTTTCTCATATACATTGAAATAAATATACAACTATTTAAAAGTAAAATTAAAAATATTCATCTGTGAATCATCTAAAATCATCTTGCACCACCTCACCAATGGTATATAAATATTGGTCAAGCCACCCCCCCACCCCCCGCTTTCATTTAATGGATGGGGAAGCTGAGGACCAGAGAAGGGAAGGGACTTGCTGATGAGATGCAGAGTGGGGACTACAACCAGGACTTCCTACAGTTCACTGTTCTTTTTATTGCCCCACAGTCTCTCCATCCCAAAAGGGCTAAAGCCCCTTCCTGCTTGTTCCTAGGACAAAAGAATACTTCTTATTGCACCAGCTCAGCTCCTATCAGCTACCCAGTTCATTTCTGCGCCATTTATTTTGGACCCCTGGAAAGTGCTTTTCCTTGATATGTTTGTTGAATTAGATTAAATGGTTAGATTATCCCAGGACTGTTTGCCTAGTAAATATTCTGTCCCACTCTGGAGGGACATGGGGAGCTGCAGTTACCAACTCCCTCTGCACCCCAGGGACATATCTGCATTGGGTAACCAGATAGACAGGTAGGCTCATAGAACCCATGGCATGGCAGGGGAAATAGCAGCTGAGCAAGCAAGGATAAGGGTGAGACAAGTAACAAGCGAGAGCCACAGGACTATATTAGAGGGGAATTACCTGGTGTATACAGTACAGAAGACACATTTCCATTGAGACCTAAAGACGTAATAGAAGTTAACAAAGGGGAGGAGGAGGAAGAAATGGTCCAAGCTGAGGTGGGGAATGATCATGGTGTACCACGAGAACTGAGAGAAGGCCGGTATGGGAAGCACAAAAGGACCAAGGGGAGAGGGCCTTGGGGCTGCCCGTTGCTTTTGAGTCAGAGGCATGGTCCCTCCAGCTCTGCCTCCCTCCAGGTGCCTCCTCAGCCACACCCACATGGTCCCTCCTTCTTGCCTCTGCTCATGTGCCAGCTGGGACAGGGGCTGGGTCCTAAGTTAAAGACATGTTTGGTAGGCTGAGTGGGGAGATCAGACCCATAGCTGGATTCCTGGCAGCCGGGGTGGTGGACCTAGGGCCCTCGGTGTCCATGCAGGTATTAACCACCTGGGTGTGTGCCTTGTGCCCCACAGAACTTGCTGGAGCAACTCCTGATCCACCAGCCCCAGGACCCCATCCCGTTCATGATTGAGCACTTGTCTCGAGATAACGACAACGGTGAGCACTCTGGGTGGGCCTCCTCCTCCTGGGAACTTGCCCTGTCCTCGGAAAAGCTGTGAACCCCTCTTTCCAGTGTGTGAAGGGGGGTCAGAGCAGGGTGGGGAGGGTTTTGACAACTTGGGGTGGTGGCTAATTTAAAAATGCTTTAATTTCTTTTGGAACACCACAATAAAAATGCTCTTGCCAAGTGATTAAAATGAAAACTGCAGAGTGGCCCATGGAATCAATTAATGCTTTAGTGTGCCCCAGCTGATGCCAGCTTTTGGGTTAAATCTCTCTATTCACTCCACTTGTCAGGTGTAAATTTGGTTTCTGGACTACCTAGACAAATAGCACTTGGACTTTTCTGATACTCTCATTATCAGCCCCCTTTAATGAGTTCCAGAGTGCCCCAAACCTCAGCCCGAGTACAGATTGACTGAGCTCAAAACCAGGGAGGAGTCCACGAAGGACGGCTGTACTTGATCAAGGAGGGTCCTTGCTCCATTCCGACAACTGATTTCCAAGTGAGGATCATTCTTGTCCTGTGAAACTGTCAGAAGAACAGGTGACTTGGAGCTTTGATGCTTCTCTCATTAGAGACTTAGCTTTGAAGGAGCTACCAGTGCTCCAGTGAAATGAGTGCTTGGCACAGCCAAGAGGATGGAGGCCTGAGATGCCCATGATGAGGTTCAGATGGTCTAAGAGGAGAAATGAGGCTAAGTGGTTAAAAAAAAAAAAAACTGTAAGCAATTAGAGACACCAGGTCTACAGATGTGTTTAGACACACTTGGTCTTTTCATCACCCCCCTGCACCCAGTCCCAGTGCAGCCTCAAGTTTGGCTGAAAAGAATTAAAGTAAGGTGCGTCATGACTCTGCATGCTGTCTCATGAGCCTAAGCGGTGTGGTTCAAAGAGAGACCCAGGGTGCCCTTTTCTGAGCCTTCAGCTAAGCATGAATGTCCAATTCTCTGGGCATACCCTCGTTCAGCTGACGTTGACTGAGAGCCCAGTGTGCTCCAGGTGGAGCTGGAGCCATGACTGGAGAAGGTCAGGAGAACCACCTTCCTGAGCTGTCCGTCTTAGCTTCTCCCAACCCCTTCATTCCCAGTGTGACTTACTTTGCCCTGTAGAGACTCTTCTAAAATGTGTCCATTCTCTGGTTGGCACAGGGGAGCTTCTGTCTCCCAATTCACCTCTCCTCAAGGCAGATGTTAAGCTTACCCTTCCCTCCTGGCCAGTCCTTACTCTAGCAGACTGTAGTCTTACTCTACACCAGACTGTGGCGTATCACCCAGGCCTCACCTCCTGGGGCTCCATTTGCTGGAGGAAGATGTTTCTACATATCTCCTCCCTCAACTCCGGACTGACCGCCTGCTCAGCAATTACCAAGCTCTGTTATTTGAAGGCAACTGGGAGCAATTCTGCTCAGACTCAACTTTGTTATACCACCACTACCAAATAAAGTAAAGCAAAGCCATGTAGAAAGTAAAATTACAGTAAAAGCAAAAATTAAAGTAAAAGCAAGTGAAAGCAAAAGTAAACCAAAAGTAAAAGCAAAGACAAACTAAAGTAAAAGTAAAGTAAAATAACAGTAAAAGTAAAGTTAAAATAAAGCAAAAGTGAAGTACAAATAAGTAATATAAAAGTAAAGTAAAAGTAAAAGAGAAGTAAAGTAAGTGAGGTAAAGTAAAAGCTGAGAAAAGTAAATTGTCATTTTACAGTCAGGGATTACTTCTTCAGGCCGTTTTCTTCAAAATTCCCCTATTGAGGGATATGGAAACTCTGTATTTTCTGCATGTTTTTTTTCTGTGACCCTACAACTTCTCTAGTAAAAAAAAGTTTAAAAAAATAATAAATTTCCCTATTAAAATATAAAGAAACTTTGAGAGTTCTTTCATCTCTCTTGGCCTTGGTTCCTCATTTGTGAATTGCGCTTGCTGGGTGAAATGTGTTAGAGAACTAGGACTCGGTGGAGAGAAGGGAGGCCACCAAGGGTGGCAGAGAGAGCATTCTCCTGCTGTGCTTAAGGTAATGGCAAAGTTGAGTTTCAGTTTGTGAAAAGCTTAATGAGATTTCTCTAAATTAAAAATAGTATTTGATAATATAGTCTTCTGAGCTTTTATAAATTGGGATACCATGGAACTTCATATTTCTCATTTGAAAAATTCTACTTAGGTGTAGATGTGGCATGCTCTGTGTTTTTAAACCAATAGCCTCAAGGCTTAGCCAGTCCCCCAATCTAGAAATTCAAGAACCTGAAATTTGAGGCTTATTTTTCTCTTTTGTTTTGCTCTTGCTGCTCTGTGTAGAGATCTAATTTTTAGAGACAGAGGATATACTTTATCAGGCTTTTTAGGTTCAGATGTTGTCCTTCTTTGGATGTGCTGAAGCTGATGTTGGCCGGGCAGCCACTTTGGGCCACTTCTGTTCCCTCTTCCCTCCCTATCACCACCTCCTTCTACCCTCCTTGCCACACGTTTCTGTTTATTCTTGGGTCTTGTAATTTTCCAAAAGCTTCTCTGCTGCCATTACTCCCCTTTCCATATGATACTTTCTCCTCCATTCTTGAGCAGGAGGGAAGCATCCAGACCTGCTTCATGTTAACTTCTAGCAGAAAGTTGGCTTTCAGCCTGTCCACCTGAATAGCTGGAGCCCTCTTCTTTGGCATGAATACTGTCTTGGAATAGGATTATCAGAGCCTAATAACCACCATTTTATTAATAACCCCACAACCCTCTACCCCCACTCCCAGGCTTTTGGACTGGTAGGTTTTATGGATATTAGAACATCTTGGTCCTTTGGCTCAAGTCAAATTCACCACGTGAATGAAGAGGGGGTAGACTGTATGGGTTTCTCTCCCCTTCCCCAGGCCTCTGCTGACAAATGGGAAAAGGAGAGGAGGCAGGGGAGGGGACCTTGATTTTTAAAAAATTTTTCTAGAAGTGGGGGAGGCCTGGAAACAGTTTACTCCAAACCTTTTATCCTATAGAAGCATACAGGAAACTCAGAGAGCATTCCAAGGCTGGTATTCTACTGGGCCTGTCAACCCAACATGCATTTCAGTTCACCTGGGCTGGTGCTACAAATCGATGTGCCTCCTTCCAACCCTATAGTCACCTTTGCTAACTGCACCCTTATGCTCACTGGGCATGGGTGTTGGGTGGGTAGGTGTTGACTGTGAAACACGGTGACATGGTTAGTGACTAGAGGGAGAGAAGTCTCTGGACTTCTCCTGGTGAGCACATACATGAGGGAATGAGGGGAGCCACTGGTGCATGGACCGGCAGCCCCTTTGCTGCAAGAAAAGCAGATTTAGTACAAAGTGAGCATTTACAGTAGCCCTGGGCAATATTAAAGCAGGCAGTGGTGTATATAATGGTATGTTTCGTTTTTTATCAAACGTTTGTCCAAGAAAGCTGTGTATTAGAGCTCCAATACCTAAGGGTGTTCTTGTGAATTTTAAATCATGCTCCTAGTTAAACCTCAAAAGGATCTGTGGATGGAAGAGGTTTTTGATTTCCTTTGAAGTGGTTTGAAGAAGTTGATTACTCTTGGCAGTCAAGCAGCCTTTTATGACACTGTTTATAAATAATTACTCATGAGCAGGGCTGGAGTTTCGAGGTGTTAGATTTTAGGAAACTGAAATTAATCACAGAAATGTGTGCAAGAAATTAGGTGGGGAGAAAGTCCGTGGATGTTCCCCTTTTAAAGTATTTTCATAGTGGTGGTGCCACATACAGGAACCTATAAGGGGAGGGTTTCCTCTGCAGCTTTTGAATCCAGCAACTTTGTCAAAATGAGTGCTTGATTTGGGAGTGAGACTCAGGCCCCAAGCTCAGTTGGTCTGGCCGGTGTTCTGAGGAAGTTCAGAAGAGGCCCATGGTTACCTGGAGAGGCAACGGGTGATTGCACAAGAACCAAGCCAATATCCCCTCACTTCTTCCTTATCCTGATCTTTGGCCAAGCAAGTGTTCTCCCAGCAGTCTGAGCAAGCCCGTTACTTCATTGCATGAGGACTTTTCTACCCTTGAGTCCCCTCCCTGCAGCTCTAATACTACACTCTTCCCCTCAAACCTTCCATGGCATCCCATCTCCAATCTCATCTCATCATGTAGACCTGACAAAGTGTCCCCAAAGCCACCTTACTTCCACACTGGTCCTGCAGACAGTATTTTCCCCAGTCACCACAGAAAGAGATGGGGACAGCTGAGAAAGAGGCCTCTGGGAGGCTGTTGCAGGTCCTGCTGTGTGTGTGGCTCCTCACAGTTTTGCCTGCCATGGGGACAGTAAAGAAGGATGAGACTTGGTTTCTGCTCCTCAGGAGCTAGCTACCAGGTGGGGAGACAAAAGTACCACCAGCTTCTCAGCAGTAATATGAAACTTACCAAGGTGGAAGGTAAACAACAGCAAGCTCAAGAACCTCAGAGAAGGAAGAGGTAGGTGCTGATTGATTGGGTTGCAGAGGGCATTTCTGATGGGAAAATGACAAAGGATAAGGTGGAAATGTGGAGGGACCATCTGCAGGAAGAATGAGGAAGTCTAAGACTTCTTAGATAAAGAGAGAGGGCCATTCAGGTCTCCTGGGTAACCCTCTAGATCCCCAGCTCAGCTGAGATTCTAGAGGACAAGGCTGTTAGGATGACCAGGACACTCCCAATCTTATGTTAAGGTCATGACCTTTGGGTCTGTATTAGTCAGGGTTCTCTAGAGAAATGACCCAACATGAGACATCTGTAAATATGAGATTGATAACGGTGTCTCACAACCGTGGGAATGGAAGAGTTCAAAATCCATAGGACAGCCTCTGAAGCTCTGATGAAGGGTCTGAATGAACTCCACAGGAAAGGCTCACTGGCTGAAGAAGCAGTGAAAAAAATCTCTCTTCTTCCTTAATAGTTTTCAACTAATTGTTGGCGTGAGACAGATTGCGAATGTAACCAGCCACAGATGCAATCTACTGACTGATGATTTAATACACCAGCCTTCTGGTTTATCAACCAGCCACGAAATATCTTTGCAGAAACAGTCAGGCCAGTGCTTACCTGACCAGGAACTCCGCAGGGCCAAGAAAATGCAGAAGTCAAGACTGTAATACAACTGGACATCATCGCTTGGCTAAGTTGACAACAGAACCTGTCCATCACAGGGTCCAAGAAGAATTATGGGGACAGAGAGACCTTTGGCCAAAAGAATTTTGGGAGCCGTGGCCACCATATTGTGGTGGGCAGGAAGCACCCCACCTGGAGCTTTATTTGGAAAGAAACATGTTCACAAGGGTTTGATAAAGCAAAGCACCACAATATTTCTCTGGGAAGCAGGCCAGACTTGAAGAAGTGCTCTGGGGCTCCCTTATGCAGAGGCTGTACTGCCTCTGGCATCCATCCATTCATATCACCTCCAGCAGGAAGGGCTTTGGGCTTCCATTTTACTTATCAGTGGGTCTTTATAGACCAGATTTTTAAATGTATAGAACTGCAGAAAAGAACAGGGTGTTCTAATGTATTTAGTTGGGGACACAAAAAAGCCATGATGTGTGAGTCCAACCCTTCATGTCCTTGACAAGAGAATAGTTCCCTTGCCAGAGACTTGGAGAAAGAGGATGGCCAGCTGTGCTTTCAATTCTCTAATATATTCTTACTAACTCATCTCTGGGGACCATTGTCCATCTGGCTTTTCTCAGCAGCATCCAGCACAGAGCTAAGCACAGAAGAGGGGCTCAGTGAATATTTGTAGAATGAAGAAATGAATTATCTAGAGCTTTTCCTCCAGATTTTCTCTGAAAATGAGAAACAAGGTGTTGTAAATATTAGCAAAGATTTATTTAGACCCAAGCCGACTGGGTTAAACTGTGCTGACCGTTGACAAACCAGCGAAAAGGACACTGTCTAGTTCCTTCTCTGTGCCCACTTCAAAACTAAGGAGGGCATGCACATCCCACCCTTTTGCATAAACAAGATTCCCCTCCCAGTAGCCTGACAGGAATGGACTCTGCTTATAGACTTAGAGCCTCAAGGAAATTGGACTGGACATCTGTTCATCTGTTCAGGGGCCAGGCTAAGGATAGGCAAAGGCATATGTCTAGTTCCCCAACATCTACTTCTGTGACCCATGGTCCCACTGGGAAGGGGATTGTTGTCGTTTGCTAGCTGCCGGAATGCAACACACCAGAGATGGATTGGCTTTTAATAAAAGGGGATTTATTTTGTTAGTTCTTCAAAGGAAAGGTAGCTAACTTCCCACTGAGGTTCTTTCTTACATGGGAAGGCACAGGATGGTCTCTGCTGGCCTTCTCTCCAGGTCCCTGGGTTCCAACAACTTTCCCCGGGGTGACTTCTTTCTGCATCTCCAAAGGCCTGGGCTGAGCTGCGAGTGCTGAGAAGAGGAATGCTGAGCTGCTTAGGCTGTACTACAGTGTGCTCTCTCATTTAAGCACCAGCCAATTGAGTCAAACGTCATTCATTGCAGCAGGCACGCCTCTTAGCTGACTGCAGATGTAATTAGCAACAGATGAGGTTCACATACCATTGACTCAAGTCCACAGCAACAGAACTAGGTACCTTCACCTGGCCAAGTTGACAACTGAACCTAACTACCACAGGGATAAAGCTGACCTAATCAAGATGACATTCAGTGAGGCAACCATGGACTCATTTGTCTATATAGCACATCTTGTTTCCTTCGTTTTGACCCAAGTGCACATACCTTTCCCACTGTTCTTAAGATAGTGGTCTTTTCTTTTCCAATCACGCTCACTTACTCAGTGTACAGGTAACCGCTTTAGGAATTCCACAGGGCCAAGAAAATGCAGGAGCCAAGACTATAATACAGAAGCAAGCTGCCAATTTTTTCCATTTGCATAGAAATGCCCATATTTGAAAACAAAGGCCTTTCTATCTTGGGCTTTATAAATCTGGTCCATACACTCCAGACTTTTTCCCATTATTTCCCTCTGCAAAATGATGGGGAATGCAATTTGCTAAATAAAAAGACATAAATAATATATATTTTTAAAAAAAGCTTCCAAGGTCGATTTACATAAAATACAGCTTTATTTGAGAGAGTGTCCCCGAGACAAAATCCCTGTTTAAAATGCTTTATGGTGTTTGAAGTCCCAATTGTTCTTGATATTTATTAGTTTGGCGAACAAGTTACCGTGCCCGTGTTCCCTTGGAGATAGAAAAATAAACCATCTCAGTGATCGCTTACCTCTCTAAACACAGAGAATATGTTGTCTGGCAAGACCATCTCTGAGCCACTGGGTTACAAATGACTGTGTCACTTGCAGAAAATGAAATCTGAGGAAGAAAGAAATAAATACACTCAGAGTGCTGCAGGTATGGGGGGCTGCTTTGTCATATCAAGTGGTGACATTCAAATCTTTTTATTCCACAGTGCCGAAGATTGTAATATTAGGTCCACCCGCCTCCGGGAAAACAACTATAGTAAGTGTATCATATTTAAGTGTTGTAATACTGTAATATCTCATTTATCCTGCAGATTGGAATGAGGCACTGTAGTTCCATGAATTTTCAACTTACCTTTCTCCTTCTTTTCCTTCTCCTCCTTAACTTATTTTCTTATTACAAAAGGTGGTGTATGTTCATGGTAGAAAGCCTAGAAAATAGAAAGAAACAAAAATATATTTCATCCAGATGTAAGCATTGTTTTAACAGTTTAAGGCATACTTCCCAAGATTTTCTGTGTGTCTATAGATACACCATCTTTGTACACCCATTAATATATCCTTGGTAATAATTTCTAGAAGTAGAAGTGCTAGGTCAAGGAGCATACATGTTTCAAAGACTTTTGGCATAGAATCCTAAGATTCACTCTTAAAAATTTAATTATGAAATATTTCAAACAACCAGAAGTATAGGAACTATATCATAGATACTCATGTACCCAACTACCATATTTTACAGAAATGTATCATTCTGGCATATTTTCTTCATTTGTTGTATCTCCATGTTAAATAAAATACAACTTGAGAGATAACACGAATACCCCACCCTAAACTTCTTCGTCTCTCTTTCTCCAGAGGCAACCACTGTCCTGTAGTTCGTGGCTTCATTGAATCTACATTTTCCGTCTTAAAGTTCCATTTCTTAAAAACTTGTTAAAATTTTAAAAATCTGAAATGGAATTTTTTTTTAACACACTGGTTTTGAAAAGCCTGGTTAATAAGCATCAGTTAACCCATCCTTGGTGACTAAGTCATTGCTATGACTGCTTGTCACGGGCCTACATGATGTGGCAGGCTACATCCCCTGATTAACTGATCCATTGCTTTATTCTGGTTGAGCCTTGCATGAAATAACTGCATTTGCTATGCTTTTGGAGTTAGTGTAGCTGTTCTATTTATCTGTCATCCATCTATCCATCCATCCATTTTCCCAGCTGTCTACCTCTCTGTAGTTTTTATTTATCCCTGTGTTAGGATGTCAGCTTTCACTATTCTCTCCAATCAATGCTTCTGAATCCAACTCTTGCCGTTTCACTATTAGAAACCAGGGGCTCCTAGGCCTGCTGTCATTAGTATTTTCCTGGCTGCTTTGAAAAACCCTGGACTCCATTCCAAAACTACTGAATCAGAATCTCATGGATGTGGGGCCCAGGAAACTGAATTAAAAGAGTTCCCGGGTGATTCTGATATTGGGAACTAGGAGGATGGAGTCTGCTTTTAGACAAACAAGAGGCTTGTTTGAGCTATGTTTTAAAGGGGAGTGGTTTTTTTTGTTGTTGTTGATTTTACAAGAAAGGTAACTTCTCTGTTTTCCCGGTTGCATCCCACAAGGTTGAAATCACATCACAGTCAATTCCAGGTAGTTTTCCCAGTCTTCCTCCAGGATAACATCATGGTTCCAGGAGGCTCACACAGGCCTGGGGATGAGGCAGGGTGGGGAGTAAGGAGATCTGGTCCTCAGGTGCCATCTGTCCATAGCAATGCCATTATAGCACTCCCTTCTACCTGGCTTCTCTGGGACACACCAACGGCTGCTTCACTGTGAGGTGAGCAAAGCTTCTGCTTGGGGGCCTCTCTGGCATGGGCCCCTTTTTGGTAAAGGATTTTGTCCTTGTGACTTTTGACGCTCTGCTGGGTAGAATTTCAGGTCCCAACTTGACTGAGGCAATCAAGTTTGTCCTCCCTGATGAGGTCAAGTTCTGACAGCTCTTAGGTAGTGTTCCAGCTACAAGTCTTTTAGTGAATTCACTGTCTCTGCCCCCAGTCAATGTGCAGGAACACACAGAAACTGTTTTTACAATTTTAAAGTAATATATCGTAAAATCCAAACAGAGACCCAGAAAGTGCTTTTCCTTATATTGTTGCTTACATTTCCCAGCTCAGGGAACAGAACCAGTTAATGTCCACACCAGCTTGGGGGAGCATGGACAGACCTTTACTATATATATAGTAATTGTCAATGAACCAAATATTCAGTTGGCCATAATATTTTATTTCCTAATCTTTAAGAAACAAAATGTAATTGCATGTGAATTGTGACTCTTATTTAGGTCCTGACCCCATATTTCCTGTTCTAAACCTTTCTTGAATTAAAAACTTATGGTTCAAAGATCTTGAAAAGACATACCAAAGACAACTAAAAGCATAGCCCATTTGTAGGTTTTTCAGTTCCATTTAGGAATCAATGGCTAGTTGAAAAAGAGATGGAAAATGATCAGAATTCTTGAGCAGGGGAGGTATTTTATGGGTCTGACTTAGTTGATATCCTCTCTCCAGCCAGAATTATGTCTTTCCCAACATGGCTAACTTTTTCTGGTGGAATAGGGAAGGACTTGGGTATTTTTTTTTTCTAGGTCTTGGTACACATTCTGGGTCTTTCCTTTGCCCTTGGAAGTGCTGCTTACCCAGGGCATTTTGTATTGTTTCATTCATGTTCAGATCTTTTCACCCTTTTTTTTTTTTTTTAATTAACGGAAAAAAAGAAATTAACCCAACATTTAGAAATCATACCATTCTACATATGCAATCAGTTAATTCTTAACATCATCACATAGATGCATGATCATCGTTTCTTAGTACATTTTCATCGGTTTAGAAGAACTAGCAACACAACAGAAAAAGATATAGAATGTTAATATAGAGAAAAGAAATAAAAGTAATAATAATAGTAAAAACAAACAAACAAACAAAGAAACAAAAAAAACCTATAGCTCAGATGCAGCTTCATTCAGTGTTTTAACATGATTACTTTACAATTAGGTATTATTGTGCGGTCCATTTTTGAGTTTTTGTATCTAGTCCTGTTGCACAGTCTGTATCCCTTCAGCTCCAATTACCCATTATCTTACCCTGTTTCTAACTCCTGCTGGACTCTGTTACCAATGACATATTCCAAGTTTATTCTCGAATGTCCGTTCACATCAGTGGGACTATACAGTATTTGTCCTTTAGTTTTTGGCTGGACTCACTTAGCATAATGTTCTCTAGGTCCATCCATGTTATTACATGCTTCATAAGTTTATCCTGTCTTAAAGCTGCATAATATTCCATCATATGTATATACCACAGTTTGTTTAGCCATTCTTCTGTCGATGGACATTTTGGCTGTTTCCATCTCTTTGCAATTGTAAATAACGCTGCTATAAACATTGGTGTGCAAATGTCCGTTTGTGTCTTTGCCCTTAAGTCCTTTGAGTAGATACCCAGCAATGGTATTGCTGGGTCGTATGGCAATTCTATATTCAGCTTTTTGAGGAACCGCCAAACTGCCTTCCACAGTGGTTGCACCATTTGACATTCCCACCAACAGTGGATAAGTGTGCCTCTTTCTCCGCATCCTCTCCAGCACTTGTCATTTTCTGTTTTGTTGATAATGGCCATTCTGGTGGGTGTGAGATGATATCTCATTGTGGTTTTGATTTGCATTTCTCTAATGGCCAGGGACATTGAGCATCTCTTCATGTGCCTTTTGGCCATTTGTATTTCCTCTTCTGAGAGGTGTCTGTTCAAGTCTTTTTCCCATTTTGTAATTGGGTTGGCTGTCTTTTTGTTGTTGAGTTGAACAATCTCTTTATAAATTCTGGATACTAGACCTTTATCTGATATGTCATTTCCAAATATTGTCTCCCATTGTGTAGGCTGTCTTTCTACTTTCTTGATGAAGTTCTTTGATGCACAAAAGTGTTTAATTTTGAGGAGTTCCCATTTATTTATTTCCTTCTTCAGTGCTCTTGCTTTAGGTTTAAGGTCCATAAAACCGCCTCCAATTGTAAGTTTCATAAGATATCTCCCTACATTTTCCTCTAACTGTTTTATGGTCTTAGACCTAATGTTTAGATCTTTGATCCATTTTGAGTTAACTTTTGTATAAGGTGTGAGATATGGGTCTTCTTTCATTCTTTTGCATATGGATATCCAGTTCTCTAGGCACCATTTATTGAAGAGACTGTTCTGTCCCAGGTGAGTTGGCTTGACTGCCTTATCAAAGATCAAATGTCCATAGATGAGAGGGTCTATATCTGAGCACTCTATTTGATTCCATTGGTCGATATATCTATCTTTATGCCAATACCATGCTGTTTTGACCACTATGGCTTCATAATATGCCTTAAAGTCAGGCAGCACGAGACCACCAGCTTCGTTTTTTTTCCTCAAGATGTTTTTAGCAATTCGGGGCACCCAGCCCTTCCAGATAAATTTGCTTATTGGTTTTTCTATTTCTGAAAAATAAGTTGTTGGGATTTTGATTGGCATTGCATTGAATTTGTAAATCAATTTAGTTAGGATTGACATCTTAACTATATTTAGTCTTCCAATCCATGGACACGGTATGCCCTTCCATCTATTTAGGTCTTCTGTGATTTCTTTTAGCAGTTTTTTGTAGTTTTCTTTATATAGGTTTTTTGTCTCTTTAGTTAAATTTATTCCTAGGTATTTTATTCTTTTAGTTGCAATTGTAAATGGGATTCGTTTCTTGATTTCCCCCTCCGCTTCTTCATTACTAGTGTATAGAAATGCTACAGATTTTTGAATGTTGATCTTGTAACCTGCTACTTTGCTGTACTTATTTATTAGCTCTAGTAGTTTTGTTGTGGATTTTTCCGGGTTTTCGATGTATAGTATCATATCGTCTGCAAACAGTGATAGTTTTACTTCTTCCTTTCCAATTTTGATGCCTTGTATTTCTTTTTCTTGTCTAATTGCCCTGGCTAGAACCTCCAACACAATGTTGAATAATAGTGGTGATAGTGGACATCCTTGTCTTGTTCCTGATCTTAGGGGGAAAGTTTTCAATTTTTCCCCATTGAGGATGATATTAGCTTTGGGTTTTTCATATATTCCCTCTATCATTTTAAGGAAGTTCCCTTGTATTCCTATCCTTTGAAGTGTTTTAAACAGGAAAGGATGTTGAATCTTGTCAAATGCCTTCTGTGCATCAATTGAGATGATCATGTGATTTTTCTGCTTTGATTTGTTGATATGGTGTATTACATTAATTGATTTTCTTATGTTGAACCATCCTTGCATACCTGGGATGAATCCTACTCGGTCATGATGTATAATTCTTTTAATGTGTTGTTGGATATGATTTGCTAGAATTTTGTTGAGGATTTTTGCATCTATATTCATTAGAGAGATTTGCCTGTAGTTTTCTTTTTTTGTAATATCTTTGCCTGGTTTTGGTATGAGGGTGATGTTGGCTTCATAGAATGAATTAGGTAGTTTTCCCTCTGCTTCGATTTTTTTGAAGAGTTTGAGGAGAGTTGGTACTAATTCTTTCTGGAATGTTTGATAGAATTCAGATGTGAAGCCGTCTGGTCCTGGACTTTTCTTTTTAGGAAGCTTTTGAATGACTAATTCAATTTCTTTACTTGTGATTGGTTTGTTGAGGTCATCTATGTCTTCTTGAGTCAAAGTTGGTTGTTCATGTCTTTCCAGGAACCCGTCCATTTCCTCTAAATTGTTGTATTTATTAGCGAAAAGTTGTTCATAGTATCCTGTTATTACCTCCTTTATTTCTGTGAGGTCAGTAGTTATGTCTCCTCTTCCATTTCTGATCTTATTTATTTGCATCCTCTCTCTTCTTCTTTTTGTCAATCTTGCTAAGGGCCCATCAATCTCATTGATTTTCTCATAGAACCAACTTCTGGTCTTATTGATTTTCTCTATTGTTTTCATGTTTTCAATTTCATTTATTTCTGCTCTAATCTTTGTTATTTCTTTCCTTTTGCTTGCTTTGGGATTAGTTTGCTGTTCTTTCTCCAGTTCTTCCAAGTGGACAGTTAATTCCTGCATTTTTGCCTTTTCTTCTTTTCTGATAAAGGCATTTAGGGCAATAAATTTCCCTCTTAGCACTGCCTTTGCTGCGTCCCATAAGTTTTGATATGTTGTGTTCTCATTTTCATTCGCCTCTAGGTATTTACTAATTTCTCTAGCAATTTCTTCTTTGACCCACTTGTTGTTTAAGAGAGTGTTGTTGAGCCTCCACGTATTTGTGAATTTTCTGGCACTCCGCCTATTATTGATTTCCAACATCATTCCTTTATGATCCGAGAAAGTGTTGTGTATGATTTCAATCTTTTTAAATTTGTTAAGACTTGCTTTGTGACCCAGGATATGGTCTATCTTTGAGAATGATCCATGAGCACTTGAGAAAAAGGTGTATCCTGCTGTTGTGGGATGTAATGTCCTATAAATGTCTGTTAAGTCTAGCTCATTTATAGTAATATTCAGATTCTCTATTTCTTTATTGATCCTCTGTCTAGATGTTCTGTCCATTGATGAGAGTGGTGAATTGAAGTCTCCAACTATTATGGTATATGTGTCTATTTCCCTTTTCAGTGTTTGCAGTGTATTCCTCACGTATTTTTGGGGCATTCTGGTTCGGTGCATAAATATTTATGATTGTTATGTCTTCTTGTTTAATTGTTCCTTTTATTAGTAGATAGTGTCCTTCTTTGTCTCTTTTAACTGTTTTACATTTGAAGTCTAATTTGTTGGATATTAGTATAGCCACTCCTGCTCTTTTCTGGTTGTTATTTGCATGAAATATCTTTTCCCAACCTTTCACTTTCAACCTAGGTTTATCTTTGGGTCTAAGATGTGTTTCCTGTAGACAGCATATAGAAGGATCCTGTTTTTTAATCCATCCTGCCAGTTTATGTCTTTTGATTGGGGAATTCAGTCCATTAACATTTAGTGTTATTATTGTTTGGATAATATTTTCCTCTACCATTTTGCTTTTTGTGTTATATATATCATATCTGACTTTCCTTCTTTCTACATTCTTCTCCATACCTCTCTCTTCCGTCTTTTTGTATCTGACTCTAGTGCTCCCTTTAGTATTTCTTGCAGAGCTGGTCTCTTGGTCACAAATTCTCTCAGTGACTTTTTGTCTGAGAATGTTTTAATTTCTCCCTCATTTTTGAAGGACAATTTTGCTGGATATAGGAGTCTTGGTTGGCAGTTTTTCTCTTTTAATAATTTAAATATATCATCCCACTGTCTTCTAGCTTCCATGGTTTCTGCTGAGAAATCTACACATAGTCTTATTGGGTTTCCCTTGTATGTGATGGATTGTTTTTCTCTTGCTGCTTTCAAGATCCTCTCTTTCTCTTTGACCTCTGACATTCTAACTAGTAAGTGTCTTGGAGAACGCCTATTCGGGTCTAATCTCTTTGGGGTGCGCTGCACTTCTTGGATCTGTAATTTTAAGTCTTTCATAAGAGTTGGGAAATTTTCAGTGATAATTTCTTCCATTAGTTTTTCTCCTCCTTTTCCCTTCTCTTCTCCTTCTGGGACACCCACAACATGTATATTTGTGCGGTTCATATTGTCCTTGAGTTCCCTGATACCCTGTTCAAATTTTTCCATTCTTTTCCCTATAGTTTCTGTTTCTTTTTGGAATTCAGATGTTCCATCCTCCAAATCACTAATTCTATCTTCTGTCTCATTAAATCTATCATTGTAGGTATCCATTGCTTTTTCCATCTTTTCTACTTTATCCTTCACTTCCATATGTTCTGTGATTTGTTTTTTCAGTTTTTCTATTTCTTCTTCATGTTCAGCCCATGTCTTCTTCATGTCCTCCCTCAATTTATCGATTTCATTTTTGAAGAGGTTTTCCATTTCTGTTCGTATATTCAGCATTAGTTGTCTCAGCTCTTGTATCTCATTTGAACTATTGGTTTGTTCCTTTGACTGGGCCATATTCTCAATCTTCTGAGCGTGGACCGTTATCTTCTGCTGCTGGCGTCTGGGCATTTAGTCAAATTTCCCTTGGTGTCAGACCCAACAAGGTTGTAAGATTTTTCTGTGAAATCTCTGGGTTCTGTTTTTCTTATCCTGCCCAGGTCTTTCATAAGAGTTGGGAAATTTTCAGTGATAATTTCTTCCATTAGTTTTTCTCCTCCTTTTCCCTTCTCTTCTCCTTCTGGGACACCCACAACACGTATATTTGTGCGGTTCATATTGTCCTTGAGTTCCCTGATACCCTGTTCAAATTTTTCCATTCTTTTCCCGATAGTTCTGTTTCTCGTGGCCCACGTTTGTCTGCGGGTTCCACCAGTAAAAGGTGCTGTGGGTCCTTTAACTTTGGATAACTCTCGCCGTGGGGGAGGTTCACCAGCCGAAGCGGCTTGGAAGAGTGCCAGCTGGCCCGGGGGTCCGAACGTGGGGAGCGTCTCTGGCCGCCGCAGCCCGGGAGAGCGCCCGACCAAATTTCCTAGTCGGCCCGGGGCACCAAGCGTGGCGGTAGGGCGCCAGCCGCCACAGCCCGGGAGAGTGCACTGTTCTTAGCCAGACCGGGGAGTCACGTGTTTGGAAGGGACCCCCCCGGTCACCATTCTCTGCGGTCTGGGGATTTCCAATCCAATTCTCTCAGTTGGTCTGGGGGGCCTCGCGTGGTGGGGGCGCCAGCCGCCGCGGCTTGAGGGGACCGCCTGCCCAATTCTGCCAGCTGGCCTGGGAAGCAGGAAGGGAGGGACTCCGTCCGCTTGCCGTCCCGCCCGGGGAAGCCTGCGCCCCTCGGCGATCTCACCGGAGCTGGTTTTCCCAGACAGTCAGCCGTTCCAGGATGGGGTGCGCTGTCTTTTTTATCTCTGTCGTGGCTCTGGGAGCTGTTCTTTATCGTTTCTACTCCCCTAGTAGCTGTTCCGGAGGAGGAAAGGTGAGGGTGGCAAGGCTGTTGAAGACGGTGGCGGAGGAGCCGGTGAAGGCGGAAGAGGGCATGGTGGTGGTTGGAGAGCCGCCGGAGCAGGAGGAGAAAGGGAAGGATAAGATGGTGGATGGAGCACCACCAGAGCAGGAGGGGAAAGGGAAGGGCAAGATGGCGGTGGGATCGCCGCCGGCGGAGAAGGGGGAAGAGGAGGACTGGATGGCGGCGGGAGTGCCGCCCGCCTGCGGAGAAAAAGCAGGACTTGGGTATTTTAATATAGTTCTTTTATGATTATATAATGATATAGCTTTCACAGTGTGACTGTGTGATTGTGAAAACCTTGTGCCTGATGCTCCTTTTATCTACCTTATCAACAGATGAGTAAAACATAGGGAATAAAGATGAATAATAGGGGGAACAAATGTTAAAATAAATTTAGATTGAAATACTGGTGATCGGTGAGGGGGAGGGGTGGGGTATGGTATACATGAATTTTTTTCTGTTTTCATTTTCTTTTTCTGAATAGATGCAAATATTCCAAGAAATGATCATGACGATGAATATGCAACTATGTGATGATATTGTGAATTACTAATTATATATGTAGAACAGAATGATCAAAAGTTAAGAATGTTTATGTTTGGTGTTTTTTGGTATTTTAAAAAAATAAAAAAATAAATTAAAAAAATATATATAGTTCTCTTGGTGTATTTATTGCCTTTACTACTTTGACTAAAATTTTCTTTTTCTCTTTCCTTTGTTTAGGCAATGTGGCTTTGCAAACATCTCAACAGTAATCTTCTCACCATGGAGAACCTGATGGCAAAAGAGTTTTCTAATCTAGCTAATGAAGCAATGAATCATTATCAGAGATTCAAGGTAGGACTGGAGGACAGAGTGACTGAGCTCTCAAGGCTTGCTTTCCCTTTACCTGTTTCACTTTGACTAGTTTCCATTTCCTTTTAGGTTAAGTGAAAGAAAACTCAGGTTTAAAATGAGGCAGGATGTGCTGAAAGGAAGGAGAGAATTCTTAAAGAAGGCTCATATGCTGATGGGTTCTGATGTGAGGTTTTTGCGGGAGGGAGTATCATTAATAGAGTGAGGGAGACTGCTTCATATTGGTGTAGCAGCTCAGGCTTACTCCTTTTCTTCTTAGGTAGTAAAGAGGGTGGGAGCAGGGAGAGGGTCCCCATTCCAAAGATGGTCTCCATTCAAAAGACAATATACCTGGTGACCTGTGCTTGAGCTAGGCCAGGAGTTTAAATGGTAGCCATCCAGGCTGTCTCCAGAGTGGATAGTCTCCACATGAACTGTATCTTAACAGACATTTTGGTTCCATGGCCCCTGGTACCCTGTGGAACAGTGCCCACCCTCCTCCTCCAGGCAGTCTCCCATCCACACTGCCACGCTCACACTCTTCTGAGTTAGAGCATCCCTTGAGATTGGATGTTTGGTTTTTTTTTGTTTTGTTTTCTTTTTAAATTTTTTTATTAACGGAAAGAAAGAAAAAAAAAGAAATTAACACAACATTTAGAAATCATACCGTTCTACATATGCACTCAGTAATTCTTAACATCATCACATAGATGCATGATCATCGTTTCTTAGTACACTTGCATCGGTTTAGAGGAACTAGCAACACAACAAAAAAAGATACAAAATGTTAATATAGAGAAAAGAAATAAAAGTAGTAATAATAGTAAAAAAAAACCCTATAGCTCCGATGCAGCTTCATTCAGTGTTTTAACATGATTACTTTACAATTAGATATTATTGTGCTGTCCATTTTTGAGTTTTTGTATCTAGTCCTGTTGCACAGTCTGTATCCCTTCAGCTCCAGTTACCCATTATCTTTCCCTGTTTCTAACTCCTGCTGGACTCTGTTACCAATGACATATTTCAAGTTTATTCTCGAATGTCCGTTCACATCAGTGGGACCATACAGTATTTGTCCTTTAGTTTTTGGCTGGACTCACTCAGCATAATATTCTTTAGGTCCATCCATGTTATTACATGCTTCATAAGTTTAGTCTGTCTTAAAGCTGCATAATATTCCATCGTATGTATACACCACAGTTTGTTTAGCCATTCTTCTGTTGATGGACATTTTGGCTGTTTCCATCTCTTTGCAATTGTAAATAACGCTGCTATAAACATTGGTGTGCAAATGTCCGTTTGTGTCTTTGCCCTTAAGTCCTTTGAGTAGATACGGATGTTTGGTTTTTGAAATCCACCAACCCTTTGTTTGAAAACATTTTTTCAAGTGAGATACAGGGCTTGATCACATTATTTCTCTTTAATATAAAGAGAAACCAAATCCATTTTGGAGCATAAGCAGATACGTGCCCTTTTAGGTTTTCTTACTGAGTCTGGAATTTCTCTTGCTCGGGGAAGCCTCTGAGAACTCTGCTGACACTCCTGTGTTTTGAGCATCGGTTATAGATGAGGTGCTTTCCATGTCTTCCCTTCTTGCCTCCCAACCTCAATGCAAAGAGCATCTCCCCTTTGCCAACTAATGAGAAAACCAAGGCCTGTTGAGGTTAAATAATTGCCTAGGACTAGGCCTGGATTAAGCAATTGATGCCCTAAACACAGGCCTTCCCCTGCTTAAAATTAGAGAGTATTAAATGTCCAGCACAGGAATTAGCTGATGAGTTAAGTGCCAGCTAGACCCAGCCAGCTGGGTTTACACTCAAAGGAGGCAAAACTCTCACACCATAAAATGGAAACATCTGCTATCTGATGACACCTTCAAACCAAACTTTTAAAATTTAGTCACTCACCAAACCAAGGGAAAAAAACATTTTTTTCACAATGCAGATTAAAGTTGCATTAAATGGCCAATAAAAGATAATTACAGAAAAATTTGGATAAAGTGGAGTGTGGCAGTGAAGGAATTAAGGGCACGACCTCTAGGGGGTGAAAACTCTGTGGTGCCCCCTTTCCTGATGCCCTAAGCAGGTGCTTATTTTGTGTAATGGTTAATCCAGGGTTTCCCGGGGTCCTGTAGTAAGTCAGGGTGAGAACTCTGGGTCTTTCACAAGCTCACAAGCTGTACATCCTGGTCAGGTGCCCAGGGGGGAGCAGGAGCAGCTCTGGTGTGTGGAGAGAGGGCACAGAGAGGTCAGGTAGCATGGGCCAGCTGTGAGGGCCCTGTAGGGGTGAGGGCAGTTCTCGGAGATGAGAGGTATGACTTTGGCAGATCTATACCACCTGCCCCCCAAACACACCCCACAATTGCCTATTACAAGGACTTGATAGAAAAAAAGGAAAGCATCATTCAGCCAGGTCAGCCACTCCTTTGAGGAATCAATTTAAAAACTGCTTAACCAAGTGGAGTTCCTGTCCCTGTATTCCCTGGCCAGGACTTTCAACACGTGAGGAATCCCCCCTCAGCCCCCACCCTGCCCCCACAGCTGCTCCCGTAGGTTGGGAGGCCACCAGCTTTGGGGTGGGGAGCATGGTTTTGAAAAGAAGTAGTTGTCTCATTTTTGCAGAAGATAAGCTTTTAACGGTGGGGGAGGCAAACTTATTTCTAGGATAAAGATGCTTTTATTAGGTTCATAAAATTCAACATAGAAGCAGTAGTTTAAGGAAATTCCTCCAGGGTTCCATTACGCTAATTATCAACATATTTCAGACCACATCCAAGTGCTTTCAAGGGTGCCCTGTTGGGGTTCCTAGGCTCAGAAACACAGGTGGAGGGAAGATGAAAGGCCAGGACGTCAGGCCTAATCAAGGAGTAAAAGGTTCTGAGGCGCCGAAATGGGTGCGTGTCAGGGCTCGGCTGTGTGTGCCCTTGTCTGCAGGTGGCCGCCTGCCAGGAGAGGCCTCTCATTAAATGCCATCTTTAAATCTTCTGCTGATTTGGTGTCTTTATGGTTCTTTTTTCTTCAAGTAGCAATAATACCTTCAAACACCTAATTTTCTCCTGCTAATCTTGGCTCTGCTCTCCTAAGCAGAATCCTCTTGTGTTGCTGGTGTTAATGAAGGTATCTCCATTTAAGGCATGTCCAAATGCTTTCCAAAATATTTCCTCATCACCTACTATGTGCCAAGCACTATTCTGCATTGATATGAGAGATCCAAAGATGAATTCCTTCTCCTTGCCCCTGTGAATTTCCAGCCCAGTGTGGGTGGGACTGACTACCACAAAACTAAGCACAAAATAGGATGGGTTTGGTTGATAAATTTATTTATTCAGTAAATGTTCTCTGAGCACCCACTGAGTCCCATGCATTGGCTCTAGACTGGGAGGGTGGTGCAGGCTGTGAGATTTAGGGGCTCCATGGAGCTGTAATCACACCATAACTGTGATGTTCCATGACATGGAAGAGCCAGGAAAGGGCAAATTTGCCGCTGAGGATGCTTGAGATTCAGGGTGGCCAGTGGATTGGAGACAGCTTTTGTCTTGTTTTTAATGTTTATTATGAAAAAGGGTAAAGATATGCAGAAGTGGAGAGAATGATATAAGGAACTCATATGTACCCATAACCCAGCATCAACAGGTATCAACTCATGATCAGTGTTGCTTCATGTATACCCCCACCGGCTGCCCCTACCCCAGGTTATTTAAAGCACACCCATACAGCATTTAATTTCATTCATAGATGTTTTAGTCTCTAACTCCTAAAGATAAGAGATTTTTTTTAATGAAAGCACACACGTACATTATCACACCTTGAAAACAATAATTCCAATATCTGGTCAGAGTTAAAATCTTTCTTGTGTTTTTTTGGCTCCTCTCTCACTCTGCCCAGCCCCAAGCACACTCTGCTATTGTGCTGTCATTCTCTGCTCCACCTCTAAACCGACCATCTGATTCATCAGTTCTTCTGAGCCAGAGCCAGAAGAGATGCTCAATGCCCTGATACCCCTGACTAGCGCTGGCATTTACAGCTGAGGCCATTGGCTGGGGACCAGGCTGCTTTGTTTGTCTGATTTGGGCTTCACTTGGATGATGACTTGGAGGGTGTCAGGGACGCAAGGTGAAAGCAACCGAAAGGAATGTCAAAGTGACGCCGGTTTTGACAATACTGTTTCCAGTGGTTCTGCTTCAGCTCCCACCTTTGCTTCTCACCACAGTAACTTTAGCACCTTTCTCTTCAAACCCTTTCCCCACCAAAATGCACCTCCTTGGCCCCAGCCAAGGCCCCTTTTGCTCCCCTTTCCTCCTCTTTATTAAGTTAAATGGACTTTTGCCAAGTCCTTTTCCCTCATCTATTTTCTCTGGTCCCATCTCTAAGTGGACCTTCAGATTCACCATCAAAACACCAAAAGGTTCCAGTGAAGGAAGCCCTGGGGCTTGGGGAAGGGGAGCAAGGCTGAGATTAGTGGGGCCAGCCGGGAGCCCAGGGTGCAAAATTTAAGGAAACACCCACTTTTAGGCACCTACCTTTGCATTTGCATGAGCCTGTGTGTGAGTGCCTCCTTAAATTTTACATGCTAGGGCCTTGCTCACCTAACTTTAGTCCTGCCAGTGGCATGGAGTTTGGGAATTCAGAGAAGAGCAAAGCTGGAGTTCTATTAGGAGGAGTTGGGAGAAACTGGAGCATTGGTTTATAATCATGTGGGAGGTGAAAAGAAGGTGAAGAGTTTCCGTGGTAAAAAGGATGATTTTCTTTAGCAGGAGCTGAATGTGATTGTTCTGGGGTGTTTCAGATTTATGACCATTGACTTGTTCTGTTAAAAAACAAAAACCACAAAGCCTTTATTATGGAAATCATGGCAGGAAGAAAATATATTTGCAAAGTTAAAACTAGCTAGTCCAGAGGTTCTCAATCTTAGTAGTACATGAGAATCACCTGGGCGTCTTAAAAAGTTATCCATGCCTGAGTCCCAACAACTCATTTTGTCCAAATCTCTATGAGTAGAGCCAGGTAACAGCATTTAAAAATGCTCCCCAGGGAATTCTAATTTCTGCCAGTTGAGAACCACTGATTTAGTTCCCAGCTACTGCTCCTCTTTTTCTCACAGCAATTATTATTTTTAAAAACAATTTCTTGCTAAATCAAGGTTCCTTTGGAATGCAGCTGTTGGATTAGAGCAGAACAGCCTGTGTCTGTTGTGTGAATGGCCCAACTTCTGAAGGCTGATAGAACAAGAAGGAGCCTTTCCCAGGACTGGTTCTTCCTAACTTCAGTTTTCCACTCTGTTTACAAATAAAAATATGATATAACCTACTATACCCAAGACTTCCAGCTTTCCTGCATCACTATTTTCCTTAATATCCAAATAAGAACTTTTGCCCTCATCTCGCATCTGTCTCTACAAGAAACTTAGTCCCTTCTCGAATATTTCTGAGAACCTCTGGGAGTTGTCCACCAGCTCTTGCTTCCCAGTCCAGCTCCTGCTTCCCAGTCCTGTCACCTCTGGCCATTTCATCTTCTTCCTTCCTTGCTGCTCTTGTTTCCTGGAGGCTGCTCTGAGACAAAGAACGGAATTAGTCCTTTTTTTTTTTTTTTAACATGGGCAGGCACTGGGAATCGAACCCAGGTCCTCGGGCATGGCAGGCAAGCACTCTTACCTGCTGAGCCACTGTGGCCCGCCCTGGAATTAGTTCTTAAGGTCCCTCATTTCCTAAGACAATCACTAGCCCAAGGCAGTGGTAGGTGACAGGCCTTTCACTTTTGGAGTCGTAGAGTATAATTATAGCACAAGACAAGAAACAGCTAAACCTGAGGATCAGCCATTGTAACTCCTTTTAAAGTTCTCCTTTTAAAGTTCATTGGCCTTTCCCAACCACAGGGCCACTCTTTTTTTTTTTAATTTTTTAATTAAAAAATATATATAACAACAAACAAACACAAACATTCTTAACTTATGATCTTTCCATTCTACACATATAATCAGTAATTCACAATATCATCACATAGTTGCATATTCATCATCATGATCATTTCTTAGAACATTTGCATCAATTCAGAAAAAGAGATAAAAAGGTAACAGAAAAAAATTCATGCATACCATACCCCTTACCCATCCCTTTCCCTTTCATTGATCACTAGCATTTCAATCTAAATTTATTTTAACATTTGTTTCCCCAATTTACTTTTATTCCATATGTTTTACTCATCTGTTGATAAGGTAGATAAAAGGAGCATCAGACACAAGATTTTCACAATCACAGTCACATTGTGAAAGCTATATCATTATACAATCATCTTCAAGAAACATGGCTACTAGAACACAGCTCTGCATTTTCAGACAGTTCCCTCCAGCCTCTCCATTATATCTTGACTAACAAGGTGATATCTACTTAATGCGTAAGAATAACCTCCAGGATAACCTCTCAACTCTGTTTGGAATCTCTCAGCCATTGACACTTTATTTTGTCTCATTTCACTCTTCCCCCTTTTGGTTGAGAAGGTTTTCTCAATCCCTTGATGCTGAGTCTCAGCTCATTCTAGGATTTCTGTCCCATGTTGCCAGGAAGGTCCGCACCCCTGGGAGTCATGTCCCATGTAGATGGGGGAGGGCAGTGAGTTTGCTTGTCAAGTTGGCTGGAGAGAGAGGCTACATCAGAGCAACAAAAGCGGTTCTCTTGGGGGTGACTCCTAGGCCTAATTTTAAGTAGGTTTGACTTATCCTTTGTGGGGTTAAGTTTCATATGAACAAACCCCAAGATTGGGGGCTCAACCTATAGCTTTGGTTGTCCACACTGCTTGTGAGAGTATCAAGAATTCAACTTGGGGAAGCTGAATTTTCCCCCTTTCTCACCATTCCCCGAAGGGGACTTTGCAAATACTTTTTTATTCACAGTTCAACTCACTCTGGGATTTATCGGGGCATCACTCTGGACAAACCAACAAAATCTCATGTCCTACTCAAGGTTCCATGTACTTAAGGTATTCAATTAAGCTGTCTATATAAGTTATATTAGGAAATGCATTAGTCAAAATATAAATTTTGTACCAAATAAACATTTTTTTGCTTTAGTCTCACACATAAGTTAAAATTTTAAAATATTAATTACCATCTATTTTCAACACCCTGCAGTAATGACATTCCTTTGTTCTTCCTCATGCAGAAACATCTTTTAAATTTATTACAGGGCCACTCTTACTAGACACCAGCCTCTGTGGGCATGTCTGGACACATTGTGGAGTTTGCTCTCTCCCTCCCTTTACCCCCGGCCCCCTCCTTCCAAACCTCCTGTCTCTCCATTCCAGACTGGCTGGACCCTGCCTAAAAGAGTCAGTTCATGCCATCTACTCAACCTGTTTGGTAACTACAAGAAACAGCAGAAGCTTTGAAAATAGGCTTCTTAAGGATGTTCTGATCGGTTTTTAGATGGGCCCAAGACAAGTACTCAGCTTTTCAAGTCAAGTACTGGGTTCTGTGATGAGCCCCTTTAGGGGGAAGGTATGGCAACTGGACAGAGCAGGGAGTCTCAATTGTCCCTCTCCCCACATAACTCCCAAAGTTCATAACTGTAAATAAAAATCCCCTTATCTATTGAACAAGTATCCCCCACCAAGGTGATTCAAGTGTTCCTGAGAGTGGGGCATGGGTGATGGGGCAATGTTTTTAGCAGAGCTCATTTAATTCGCAGGCCACCTTGTTATTCAGAAGAGGAACCTGAGGCTTGGAGAAGTTAAGTGGCATTCCCAAGGGAAGAGCCAGGATTTGAACCTCCACATTGACTGCCTTTGAGTGGCAAATCTATTGTATCCTTCAAAAGGAGGGGCAACACATCTAAGGGTTAATTTTGGTCATTCTGCCATACGGACCCAGGAAAGCTTCAAAATTTGGCTAATTTTGAAGCCAAAATTGGGAGTTGGAAGGAGAAGAGCAAATGCAGTAGATCATTTCAGGGCGAGGAATCAGAAGCGGGGACAGGGGTGTGTTGCTTTGCCACCAAGCAGGAAGACAAGGGATCAGGGGTCTGTCCCCTGAGCTGAGGCTTGTCTTAGAAAAGGAATAGCTTCATTGGGTCCCATCAGTTTGTCCCCGATTCTCTTCAAAAAGGAGGGGGTCCTGGGGTGGGAAGCATCTCAGAACTCTGGAAGAGAGAGCCTGATTCCTGCAAAGACACTTTGGCAGAGCTTCAAGAAGAGGCCCCTTGGAAGCCCCCAGCTGTTGGCGTGACACATGAAAGCTGGCATTAAGACAGCACAGTGGTGGAGACCTGTGGGGGGTGCCCAGGAGGTACCTCTCCCCTACCATGCGCCTTTCAACTTCCTTGTTCTTTGACTGGCTTTCAGCCCCATGTGTCCCCAGTACCTGTTTGAACACTGCCTTCTGAATGGGTGTTGTCAGGGAGGGGAGATGAATCAAGGGAATGATGAAGCACTGCATTAGCCCCTAACAGGAGTGAATACTACTTTGCCCTGTGTGAAGAGGGGACAGGAGGAGACAGTAGGGAATAGGAGGAGATGGGATGGCAGGGGAAGAGGCTGGAGGTGGGAATCTGGAAGGGAGGGGCAAGGCTGCTTCCTGTCAGCCCCCCTTCCCTGGTCTTCCTGGGAAAATTTCCGAGGATATCTGGGAGAACATGGGTACTGACAGAAAGACACCTTCCTTCTCGAGCAACTTTTCCCCCGCTTGGGCTAGGGCTCTTTGGTGCTTGAATTTGCTGAAGCTAGTGGCTCTCTAAGTGTGGTCCCAGGGCTAGCGTCAGCATCACCTGAGAACTTGTTAGAAATCCAAATTTGAGGCCTCATCCCAAATGTCCTGAATCAGAAATTCTGGGGGTGGAAACCAGCAATATATGCTTTAACAGTCTCTCCTGGGATTCTGATGAACCCTCAAGTTAAGACCCTCTGGTTTAGAAATGGGGAGGGGGTAAATATAGGGACACAGAGGTGTCTCAGGAGTTGTTGAAACCAGAGACTGGCTGCTAGCTAGACTCCCTCTTGTCCCTCTTGTTTGTTAGAAAGATTAGACTCAGTTATGGAAATCGAGATATTGGTTCTGGCCAGAAGAAGAAAGTTCAGATGAGAGAAAGCAGAGGGAAGGCCCTTTTAGCCTCCTACCTATACACCCCACCACCACCTGTATTTATTTGTCATTTCCAAACCTGGCTGGGCTGGCCAGTGAGTGAAATGCTTAAGAGACAGGGCTCTGGCTAGACCTGAAGGGTTTAAATCCTGACTGCTCCTCCTGGCTGTTTAACCCTGGGGAAGTGACTTAGCCTCTCTGAGGCTCAGTTCTCCATTTGTAGAATGGAGACAAAAGTAGAACAGCTTGGCGGGCCGCGGTGGCTCAGCGGGCAAGAGTGCTTGCCTGCCGTGCCGGAGGACCCCGGTTCGATTCCCGGCCCCAGCCCATGTAAAAAACAAACAAACAAACAAAATATAATAAAACAAGAAAATGTTTAAAAAAAAAAAAAAAAAAAAAGTAGAACAGCTTGTACAAGCATTGTTGTAAAAATCCAATAATTTAATGGTTGGAGCAGTGCCTGGCATGTAGTATGTGCTCAACAAATGCTAGCCATTATTATTACTACTTGTTGAATGAATTGAGAAATATAAAATTTTGTTAATTCAGTCAGCCCAGGCTTTCTGTATCCTTGGTACTGTTCTGGGGGAGTGGTGTGCTGGTAAATATGTAACAACTAGCATTCAGGGAGGACAAGCTCTGATTTGTTGCATTTGCCCAGTTCTGTGGTATATATACTCTCACTGTGACCAATTTCAAGCTACTAGCATGAAGTCATAGAATGTGGAGTGGGGAAGAGCCTGTGTGAGCCAGTTCCCACATACCACTGGCTGGGGTGCAAAGGTTATTAGGTCTCCATCCCTTTCCTCAGTGAACTCTCACCTTACTGGGGAGACAGGCAGATGGACAGGCCATTGTAATGCAGTGCAGTTAGTGTAGTAATAGTTCTGCATGGAAGATTATGGGAGTACATGGAGACAGGGTCTCTGGACCCTGGATTTCACCTTTGATGGAGGAAAAAGAGCAACATGGTATTTATTGTACCCATCAGGGTTCTGGCAGGAAAGTGCTGGCTCATCCAAAGGGTTCACAGGAGAGACTTTAGTGAAAGGATAATTACAGAAGTATAGACAGAATTAAAGCACCCCACCCAGCTGGGGTTCCTGCGGGCATCAGTGCTGAGGGCTGGGGCTCGGGGGAACCCCTAGAGTTATTCAGCGTTCTGGGTGAAGAACCCAAGATATGCAGGGGTATGGAGGCATGAAAAGGTTTTGAGGGTGACACAGGTGTGACAGGGAGGGGACCATCAAAGCGGTGGTTGGTGGGATATAAAGCTCAAGAAAGGTAGAGGACAGAGGAGGCTGGGGTAAGGATAAAGGCCAATTGGGTGGTCCTGAGCTTTATAGAAGCCTTAGGGGTTTAGTCAGGAATTCTGAAAAAATATTGTTGACACAACTGAGTCCTCTCAGGTTTCCATTTTATCCCACATTCCTACCAGTTGTATGTCCCTTTGAGCTCCAAGGTGCAAGTTCCAGCCCTCATTTTGTGTATGTTGTGTTTCTTTCAGACAGTTCCCAGCAGATTGCTGGTCAGTCTGATTCAGGAACGTCTGAAGGATGAGGACTGCATCAGGCGGGTAAGAACTCTCATGTGGAGTCAGCTTGGGAGTTCCCAGAGAGAGGGGGTTTTATTAACAGGATAAAGGAAAGGCTGAGGGTGGCATATGCTAATTTCCTGGAGCAGGGATGACCAAAGGTATACAAGGAAAGCTTTCTTGACAGAGAAAGACAATAACAGTCACACAGGAACTCAGTGAAGATTAGCCTGTGGACCCTGGATTTCATCTTTGATGGAGTTAAAAGAGCAACATGGAATGTGCCGTAACCTTAAGGGTTCCACTTAACAGAGTCACAGGAGAAAGTTTAATGAAAGGTTAATTACAGAAGTGTGGACAGAATTAAGGGAACCAACAAGCAAGGGTGAAGTGCACGAGACTAGCAGCAGCATGGAGCTGTTACATTTCTGGACCTGTGAAGGGGCAGGGAACAGAATGGATTATAACCATAGGAGCCCAAGGGGTCAGGTTACCATGGTAGGTCAGGTTACCATGGTAGGTAGGTAGGTACCAAATGGTGAGATTTAGGTTGAGGTTGGTTCATATGTTTACATTCAGATGTCCAATTCAGATTACCAAATGGTGGAGGGGTAGAGAGAAAATTGGAGTTACCCCAAGCTCTTTCCTCCCAACCTTTGATCTCCTGCCAGGGCCCTCTTTGGCCAGACACAGTGAAGCCAGAGGGCAAGGGGCCTAGGTGAAGCAATCCATTGAGGTCAACCTCCTGGTGCATGACAGATGGTGGAGAGAGACAGGAAGGGATCTGGAGGGTCCAACGGAGAACAACAAACAAAACCACCATCTGCTGAGCTCTGATGGGCACCATGTGAGAACTTTCCATGCGCTGACTTGTTTGATCCTCATGGGAACCCTTTTTTAGTTGGTATTATAACTCCCCCATTTTACAGATGAGGAAACTGAGGGTTGAGTGTGTGCTATGCAAATATTTTCACCCAGCCTGTAGTTTGTCTTTTCCTTCTCTTGACAGTGATTTTCACAGAGCAAAAGTCTTTAATTTAATGAAGTCCAATTTGTCTTTTTTTTTTATGGGATGTGCCTTTTGTGTTATGTCTAATCCCAGATCCCAAAGTCTTCTTGTTTTCTCCCAAATGTTTTATAGTCTTATGTTTTCTATTAGACTATGATCTACTTTAAGTAAATTTTTGCATAAGATGTGAGATTTAGGTTGAGGTTGGTTCATATGTTTACATTCAGATGTCCAATTGTTTCAACATCGTTTCTGGAAAAATGCTATTAAATTGCATTTGCATCTTTAAAAAAATCAATTGCCAGACTTGTGGGATCTATTTCTGGGCTCTCTAGTCTGTTTCCTTGATCCATTAATCTATCCCTTTGCTAATATCACACTGTCTTGATTACTATAGTTTTATAAACTTAAAATCTTAATCTTTTTTTTAATTAAAAAAATTTTTAAACATAACAACATACAAACATGAACATTCTTACCATATGATCATTCCATTCTTGGTATATAATCAAGAACTCACAATGGCATCACCATGATTGTTTCTTAGAACATTTGCATCAATTCAGAAAAAGAAATAGAAAGAAAAAAAATTACCATACCACTTACCTCTCCCTCTCATTGAATGCTAGTATTTCCATCTACCCAATATATTTTAGCCTTTGTTTCCCCTAGATTTTTCTATACCTCTTATCACTCCTTTTCATTGATCATTAGCATTTCAATCTACTAAATTTATTTTAATGCTTGTTCCCCCCCTTATTTATTTATTTTTAATCAGCATGTTTTACTCATCTGTCCGTACCTTAGATAAAGGAGCATCAGACACAAGGTTTTCACATAGCACACAATCACCTTGTGAAAGCTCTATCATTATACAATCATCTTCAAGAAACATGGCTACTGGAACACAGCTCTACAGTTTCAGGCAGTTCCCTCCAGCCTCTCCGATATAACTTAGCTAAAAAGGTAATATCTGTATAATGCGTAAGAATAACCTCCAGGATAACCTCTCAACTCTGTTTGAGATCTCTCAGCCATTGACACTTTATTTTGTCTCATTTCTCTCTTCCCCCTTTTGGTCGAGAAGATTTTCTCAATCCCTTGATGCTAAGTCCCAGCTCATTCTAGGATTTCTGTCCCACGTTGCCAGGAAAGTTTACACCCCTGGGAGTCATGTCCCACGTAGAGAGGGCGAGGGCAGTGAGTTTGCTTGTCAAGTTGGCTGAGAGAGAGAGGCTGCATCTGAGCAACAAAAGAAGCTCTCTGGGGTGACTCAGGCCTAATTTTAAGTAGGCTTAGCCTATCCTTTGTGGGGATAAGTTTCATATGAACAAACCCCAGTATTGAGGGCTTGGCCTATTACTTTGGTTGTCCCCATTGCTTGTGAGAATATCAAGAATTTTCCACATAGGGGAATTGAATTTCCCCCCTTTCTCACCATTCCCCCAAGGGGACTTTGCAAGTACTTTTTATTCACAGTTCAAATCACTCTGGGATTTATCAGGGCAACACTTTGGACAAACCTACAAAATCTCATGCCCTATTCAAGGTTCCATATATTTAAACTGTCCACATAAGTTATATTAGGAAATGCACTAGTCAAAATATAAATTTTGTACAAATAAACATTTTTTGCTTTAGTCTCACACATAAATTAAAGTTTTAAAATATGAATTACCATCTATTTTCAACATTCTGTAATATTGACAGTCCTTTCTTCTTCCTCATGCAAAACATTTTTTAATTTGTACATTTAGTCATTATCATTGTACACTCTAGGCAGTCCTAGATTATACCATCTCAGTCTTTATCATCTATCTTTCCTTCTAATTTCATCTGTGTCCCCAGCCCTCTTCCCTCTATCATTCTCACATTCAGCTTCATTCAGTGTACTAACATTATTGTATTACAGTTAGGTAGTATTGTGCTATCTATTTCTGAATTTTTACAATTAGTCCTGTTGCACAATCTGTGTCCCTTCAGCTCCAATTACCCAATATCTACCCTATTTCTATCTGCTAATCATCTCTGTTCTTAACTGAAATTCTCCGAATTCATTCACTAATGTTAGTTCATATCAGTGAGACCATACAGTATTTGTCCTTTTGTTTCTGGCTAATCTCACTCAGCAAAATCTTAATCTTAGGATGTTATTCTTCTTTGCCAAAATTGTTTTGGCTATTCTAGTCACCTTGCCTTTCCATATACATTTTAGAATTAACTTGTTCGATTCAACAACAGACAAAGTTCTGCTGAAATTATGGTTGGATTGGCAATAAATTCATAAGTGAGTTTGAGGAGAGTTGATATCTTTTTCATGTTGAGTCTTCTAAACCATAAACATGCCATCTCTCCCCATTTATTTAGATCTTTTCCTATTTCTTTCATCAGCATTTTGTTGTTTTTAGCATACGGACTCTTTACATGTTTTGTTAGAATTATACCTAAATATTTCATTTCTTTGAAGTGATTATATTCTTTTTTTTATGTTGAGTTCTAATTGCTCATTATTAGTTGTTTTGGTTTGTGAATGTTGCTGAATTGCAATATACCAGAAATAGAATGGTTTTTATAAAGGGGATTTATTAAGTTACAAGTTTACAGTTTGAAGGCCACAAAAATGTCTAAACTAAGGCATCGAGAAAAAGATACCTTCACTCTGAAGAAAGGCCAATGTCTGTTATATGCTGTTCTAGTCTGCCAAAGCTGCAAGAATGCAACACATCAGAAATGGACTGGCTTTTAATGAAAGGGGATCTATTTAGTTAAAAACACATAGTTCTGGGTGGGCCATGGTGGCTCATCAGGCAGAGTTCTCGCCTGCCATGCCGGAGACCCAGGTATAGTCCCAGTGCCTGCCCATGTAAAAAAAAAAAAAAAAAAGCAAACAAAAAACCATATAGATCTTCAGAGGAAAGGCATTTAACTTTCATCTGAGGTTCTCTCTTACACAGAAAGGCGCACGGCAATCTCTGCTGGCCTTCTGAGGTTCTCTCTTACACAGAAAGGCACACGGCAATCTCTGCTGGCCTTCTGAGGTTCTCTCTTACACAGAAAGGCACACGGCAATCTCTGCTGGCCTTCTCCCCAGGCTTCTGAGTTCCAACAGCTTTCCCCGGGGTGATTCCTTTCTGCATCTCCAAAGGCCTGGGCTGAGCTGTGTGTGCTGAGATGAGGTATGCTGAGCTGTTTGGGTTGAGCTCTCTCATTTAAGCATCCAGCCAATTAAATCAAACATCATTCATTATAGCAGGCACTCCCCCTAGCTGACTGCAGATGTAATCAGTGACAGATGAAGTTCACATGCCATTGGCTCATGTCCACAGCAACAGAACGAGGCACCTTCACCTGGCCAAGTTGACACCTGAACCTAACTACCACATATGGGAAGGCACTTGGCTGGCATTTGCATCCATTCCTGGCTTCTGGTTTCAAATGGCTCTCTTAGACCCTGTGGCTCCTTTGGCTTCTGGCTTGCTTAGCATCTCATGGGAAGGCATATCACGACATCTGCTGGGCTCTGCATCTCCAAACATCCTTGTGTAGGGATCTGACCTCTCTGTCAGCATTCCAGGCATCTCCTTCAGCACTCTAAGCATCTCCAAATGTCTGTATCTATGTTGTTTCTGAGCTTTCTCCAAAATGTCTCCCCTTTTAAAGGACTCCAGTAAACTAATCAAGACACACCTTAAATGGAGAGAGCCACATCTCCATCTAGAAAGGAGGAAATATTAAACTTCCCCATCTGGGAAATTCTTAATATTCTCATAAGCAGTGGGGACAACCAATTCAATAGGCTGAGCCCTCAATCTTGGGGTTCACCCCTATGAAACTTATTCCTGCAAAGGAGAAGCTAAACCTACTTATGATTATGCCTAAGAGTCACCCCCAGAGAACCTCTTTTGTTGCTCAGATATGTCCTCTCTCTCTAAGCCAACTTGGCAGGTAAACTTTTTCTTTCTTTCCTTCTTTCTTTCCTTCTTTCTTTCTTTCTTTCTTCCTTCCTTCCTTCCTTCCTTCCTTCCTTCCTTCCTTCCTTCCTTCCTTCCTCCCTTCCTTCCTTCCTTCCTTCCTTCCTTCCTTCCTTTCTCTCTCTCTCTCTCTCTCTTCCTTCCTTCCTTCCTTCCTTCCTTCCTTCCTCTCTCTCTCTCTCTTTCTCTCTTTCTTTCTTTCTCTCTTTCTCTCTCTCTCTCTCTCTTTTTCTTTCTCTCTCTCTGTCTCTCTCTCTGTCTCTCTGTCTGTCTGTCTGTCTCTCTCTCTCTCTCTCACTCCCTCTCTCTCTCCCTCCTCCCTCCCTCCCTCCCTCCCTCCCTTCCTTCCTTCCTTCCTTCCTTCCTTCCTTCCTTCCTTCCTTCCTTCCTTCCTTCCTTCCTTCTTTCCTTCCTTCCTTCCTTTCTTTCCTCTCTCCCTCCCTTCCTCCCTCCCTCCCTTCCTTCCTTTCTTGTAGATTCCTTGGGATTTTTTACATAGGCAGTCGTGTCATTTGAAAATAGGGACAGATTTATTTATTTATTTATTTTCTAATTCGTATGCCTATTCTTTCATTTCCTGGCTATGATTTCCAGTAATACATTGAATAGGAGTAGCGAGAATGGAAATCCATGCCTTGCTCCCAATCTTAGAGGGAAAACTTTGTCTTTCACCATTGAATATAATAGTAGCTATAACTTTGTTTGTGTGTTCGTTTATTTTGCAGGACGTTCCCTCCTATTCTTAGATTGTTGAAAGTGTTTTTTGCTTTAATGAATGAATGTTGCAATTTGTCAAATGCTTTTTCTGCATCAGTTGATATGCTTATATTTTTTCTTCTTTAGAGATTTAATAAGGTGGATTACATTGGTTGATTTTCAAATACTGAGTGAAGATAACCTCCACTTAGTTGAAATGTGTTTTTTCTTTTATACATTGCTGGATTCAATTTGTTTACTTTTTATTTTGAGGATTTTTGCATCTGTGTTCATAAGGAATGTGGGTTTGTGCTCTTTGCTTATACTTTATCAGGTTTTAGTATGCTGGCCTCATAAAATTAATGTCCTTTCATCTTCAGTTTTCTAGAAGATGTTGTGTAGCATTGGTGTTATTTCTTCTTTATATGTTTGATAAATTTCAGCAGTGAAATGATATGAGCCTAGAGATTTCTTTCTTAAAAGGTTTTTGAACAAAATTCAATTTCTTTAATAGTTATAAGGCTACTCAGGTTATTTATTTGTGTATTTCGTTAGTGGGTGCATGGTCCGGGAATCGAACCTGGGTTTCCCACATGGAAGGTGAGCATTCTACCACTGAACCACCCATGCACCCCTCAGGTTATTTATGTAATCTTGAGTGAGTTGGGGTAGTTTGCGGTTTGTGCCATTTACTTTAAGTTGCCAGGTTTATGTGCATAAAATTGTTCATATTATTCCCTTAATATTCTTTTGATACCTTCAGGGTCATTTTACCAAGTTCCTGACATTCCTGGTTTTGCTAATTTGTGTTTTCTCTTTTTGTCCTTTGCCAGTTTTGCATGAGGTTCATCAATTTTATTGACCTTTTCAAATACACAGTTTTTTTTTGCATTGATTTTCTCTATTGTTTTTCTATTTTTAATTGCATTTATATCTCCTCATGTCTTTTTTTTAGTTCCATACTTCAATTTGCTTTGGATTTATTTTGCTCTTTTTTGTTTGTTTGTTTCTTAAGTTGTAAGCTTAGATCATTGATTTAACACCTTATTTTCTAATGTAAGCAATTAATGCTAAAAATTTCCCTCTAGGCATTGCTTTAGCTACATTCCATAATTTTGTTAGGTTGTATTTTCATTTTCTTTCCCTTGAGAAGTCTCCATGGAGACTAAGAAGTGTTGTTTAATTTCTAGTTGTTAGGAGATATTCCTGCAATCATGTAAGTGATTTCTTGCTTAATTACATTGTGGTCAGAGAACATACTTTGTATGATTTAACTTCTTTTAAGTTTGTTAAGGTTTGTTTTATGACCCAGGGTGTGGTCTATCTGGGTACATATTCCAGGTGCACTTGAAAAGAATATATATTCTACTGTTTTGGGGTGGAATGTTTTGTAAATGTCAATTAGATTTCATTGGTTTATGGTGTTGTTGAGTTCTTCTGTATCGTTGCTCATCTTCTCTCTACATTATCAAGAGAGGAGTTTTGAAGTTCCCAGGTATAATTGTGGATTTGTCTGTTTCTATTTTCAGTTCTGTCAGTTTTTGCTTCAGTTTTGCGAAGCTCTGGTGTTAGGTGCATACACATTTAGGCCTGTTATGTCTTTGTGGGGTATTTAGCCTTTTATCATTATGTAGTGTCTCTCTTTTTTCCTGGCAGTTTTGATGCTCTGAAATTTATTTTGTCTGATATTAATATATTAATTCTCTGTTCTTCTTAGTGTATGCATGATATAACTTTTCCCATCCTTTTACTTTTAATCTACCTACATCATTATATTAGAAATGAGTTTCTTGTAGAGAACATGTAGTAGGGTCTTACTTTAAAAACTATTCTCACAATTTTTTTTCTTAACAGTTTACATACAGCAATAATTTATTCTGAAATGTTCATTTAGTTTCTACTGAAACATGACTCATGTCTCTTAAATAAAAGAGCAGCTGTCTCATCTCATATACCAGAATATACAACGAATTACAGCATAGCAAAGATTCTACTAACTTTCAGATAAAATCTAGTTCAGGTAAAATAATTTCATTCAATGTTTTACAGTTACATTTTTTTCTTTTCTAGCACAAAATAGTATAAAGTGTTATGCTGTAGCTATCTGTATGCACACCATGCGACCACAGAACTGTTAATCATTACTTCTGAAACACAATTTCTCTTTTAATTGGTATTTAAACCATTGGTATTTATGTAATTTATTGATATGTTTACATTTAGATCTACCATTTATTAGCTGTTTTCTGATCGTTCCCTCTGCTTTTTCTTTTCCTTCCTTCTTTTAATGATTTGAACATTTAAAAATATCCCATTTAAATTCATGTCATGTTTTTTACTATATCTTTTTGTATAGTTTCTTAGGTGAATGGCTTCTGATTATAATATACATTATTTTTCACATCTACTTAGAATCAGTATTTTACCACTTCAAGCAGAATATAGATACTTTACCACGATGTAGGTCCCTTTACCCTCCCTTCTTTATGTTATGATTGTTTACATCTGTACACATTGAAGATATGATCAGATAGCGTTAAAATTATTTCTTTCAGTTATGGAACATTTTAAAGAACTCAAGAGGAAAACAGTCTGTTATAGTTTCCCAGATATTTGCCATTTCTGTTGTTCTGTCTTCATTCTTGAAGCTACAAATTTCCCTTACATCTCATATTCTTTGTGTCTAAAAAACTTCCTTTAGCAATTCTCTTAGAGTAGGTCTGCTGGCAATGAATTCTCTTCATTTTCTTCATCTGAGAATGTCTTTATTTTGCCTTTGTTCTTGAAGGATATTTTTGCTGGATATAGAATTCTTGGTTGACAGTTCTTTTCTTTCAATACTTTACAAATGTTTTTCCACTTACTTTTGGCTACTATAGTCTCTGATGAAAAATCCACAGTTGTTCATATTCTTTTAATTAGTGTTTTAGTTTCCTAGGCTGCTCAAGCAAATATCATGAAATGAGTTGGCTTAAACAATGGGAATTTACTAACTTATGGTTTTGAGGCAAAATAAAAGTCCAAATTAAGGCATCATCAAGGTGATACTTTTTCACTGAAGACTGTGGCATTTAAGGAATGGTTGCTGGCAATATTTGGCTCCTCTGTTACATGGCATGTTGTTTTGTGGTGTCTCCTGGTCTCTCCTTCTCTTCTGGGTTCCATTGATATAGCTTCTTGGTTCCTGTGGCTTTCTCTTTCTCTGTCTGAATTTCATTCCACTTATAAAGGACTCCAGTAATAGGAATTAAGACCAATCCTCATTGAGGTGACTCCCACCTTAACTGAAGTAACTCATCAAAAGGTCCTACTGACATTGTGTTCACCCACAGGAATGGATTAACTTTAATAACATACTTTTGGGGTGTGCATACAGCTTCAAACCATCACAATTAGTAATGTATCTTTTTTCTCTGGCTGCTTTCATGACTTTTTTCTTTGTCTTTAGTTTTTTGTTTTGTTTTTGGCATGGGCAGGCACCGGAAATCAAACCTGGGTTTCCAGCATGGCAAGCAAGAATTCTGCCACTGAGCCACTGTCACACTGCCCTGTCTTTAGTTTTTAACAGTTTGATTATAATGTGCCTAGGCATAAATTTCTTTAAGATTAATCTTTTTGGGGTCTTCTGAGCTTCTTGAATTTGTAGGTTTATGTTTTTCACCAAACTTGAGGAGTTTTCAGCCATTATTTCTTCAAATATTTTCCTGTACCACATAATTCTTCTTTCTTTCCTCCTAGGATTCTAATGGCATGAATGCTAGATCTTTTGGTATTATCCCACAAATAAACTCTGTTCATTTTTTTTTTTCTTCTTTTTCAATATTTTCTCTGTTGTTCAGATTTGAACATTTTTATTGATTTGTCTTCAGGCTCATTAAATCTTCCCTTTGCCATCTCATTCTACAATTAAATCCATCCAGTGAGGTGTTTGTTTTGGTTTATTTTTATTTTTATTTTTCAGTTCTAAAACTTCCATTTGGTTCTTCTCTATATCTTCTATTTGTTTGTTGAGACTTTCTGTTTTTCCATTAATTTACTTGTTGGAGCATTTTAATAATAGCTGCTTTATAGTCCTTGATAACTCTAAGTCATGCCAGTGTTGACATCTGTTTACTTTTTTTTTTTTCACATGTGATTTGAGATTTGCCTGGTTCTTCCTGTGCTAAATAATTTTGAATCCTGGATATTTTAATATTGTTATGTGACTCTGAATCTTATTTACATCCTTTGGAGATTGTTGATTTTTTTGTCTTAGCAGGCAATTGATTCAGTTGGGTTTAGTCTGCAAGTTCCAACTAGCCTTCTCAGGGTTGTGGTTTCAGTGTCAATTGTTTTCAAAGCTTTTACAGTGCTATTAGCTCTGTCCTGAGTGAGTGCTCTCAGTGGCTGGATGGTCTCTAAGTCTTTGGTATGCCGTTTAGGGTGAGATCCATGCATGCGTAGCTGGGGAATGAGGCCATGTGTTCATAAATAACTTTAACTGGTTGTTTTGCTGGGGTCCCTCTCTTCCATCTCCCTGATAACCTACATTTCCCTGATGCTCCTTTCTTAAGTCTTCTGGTCAGAAAGCTAGGGCTTTATTTTCCTTGCTCTGCTGTGCACTTCCTGTGACTGTATCTGCAACAAAAACCAAGGGACAGGAGGACAGAGAAGAAAACTTGGTGGGGTTTTGTTCTCTCTCTTGGGACCACAGTTCCTCTGACTGGAGAGGAAGATTCCCCTCCCTCAGATTTTTAGGCACATGCAGGCCCCCTTTGTCATCGTTGTGCTGCCATAGCTTCAGCCATAGCAGGATTGCCTGGGGGCTGGAGTATGAGAAAACAGAGAAAAGGGGGAAAAAACACAGAGATTTCCCCTATTCTTTCTGTAATAGTAGGAGTTCTTTTTCCTGTTCTTTAAGCCAAAAGTAAAGAACTCCTCCTAGAGTGCTCTCTGTCCATGCGTGATACCCACTTTGAGATTTCAAGTTGCCTTAAAACCAGGCTGGGGGATACTGGGTTTGGTGGTATTTTGAATTCTGGTTTTCTTCCCCAATTCACACAACTATTTTTCTGAATTCTCAAATACGTTCCCCCCTTCTCCACCCCCAATGCATTCTGTTTATGTATTTATTGTATCTGCTTTCAGTGGGAGAGACAGGGTGGGGTATACACCTTACCATGACCTGTAATGTGTGTGCTTTTTTATTTTTTTAACACGCACATACACATTTGTTTAAGAATTGATTGGGAGGTCCCAAATCTGGAAATGTATCTGAGAATCTTTCCAGTATACTAACAAGTGAGTAGCAATTCTCACAGGCTTGCTCTGCATGGTACAGTGAGTATAAATTATAAAAGAGCCATGAATAAACTGTAGTATGGGGTTCAAAATCTCATCTGAATAGCATATTTTCCTGTGAACTCAAAATTGTTCACAGTAAGCTGAGAGTCTCCCATTGTCCAGTGATAGGCAAGTGTCCAAAGCTCAGAGGCATACTAAACCAGAGGTAGACAAACTTTTTATGTAAAGGCCGGAATGTAAATGTTTTATATTTTGTGAGCCATATAGTCTTTGTTGCAACTTAACTCAATTCTGATATATTGTGAAAGCAGCCATAGATAACAAATAAATCAAAAGGCATGGCTGTAGTCCCAAAAAAACTTTATTTCCAAAAGCAGTCAGGAAGCCAGATTTGGGCCCAGGTCCCATAATTTATCAACCCCTATTCTAAATGATCATAAAAAGTATTTTTGTCCTTTTCCCTCAACTCTAAATAAAAACCAAACTTTCACCTTCCAGGAATGTTAGGGAAAAAGGCCAGCTTAACCAAAGGCATTCATTTTAACCAAGTTCCCTCCTTCTAGCCCCTGCTTCCAAGCCCACTGACTCAGTTCTGCAAACTCCAGTTGAGCACTCCTTATAGGCACTGCATTGTCCTTGCTACTGAGGCACTTCTCTCTTCACCCATGCACTCCAGCCCCCACCCCAGCCCAACATGAGCAACGAGCAAGATGGCCTTGCCTGCCTCAAGTTCATGATCTGCAATTGGAGGTAGTTCCTTACACCACTAAAGGAAGGCAGGCTGTGATGGGCACTAAGTGTGAAGGAAAATCAGGGCCAAGAGAGTCAAGTTGCAACAGAAGCCACGAGAAATGGGGACTAGGGCTGTCAGTGGAGGGGGCGTCTTAGACTGAAAGAATGACAGCTGGAATGGAGACAGGGGTAGGACAATCTAGCACTTTCCCACCCACCCCTGCACCTTAGATCAACTCTTCTTAAAACTGACCATGTTTTGAAGGTTTTCTATCTCATTTATCTGGGAAATGGCAAAACAATCATTTGTCAGAGAGAGGATAGAGGGGAGGGGGACAGTCCTAAGCTATTAGAAATGGGCCAGCACTTTCCTGTAGAAAATGCTGTATGCCTTAATCCATAATTTTTTTTTATGAGTTTGCCAGGTTGAATTAAACTTTTATATTGGAAATCACCTGGCTGGAAGTATTCGAGTCTGCCTGTTTTCTCTTTGGATCTTTGAAGCTAAGCTGTTTTCTCCTTTCCATCAGTGATAGCTACTTTTACCATTTGTCCAAATATTGAAGGCTATTACTTCTATGGCATAAAGTGTACCTGAGTCACCCAGGACTGGAACCCTTGGTATGGATGAGGGCTGTGCTTAAAAGCAAAACTATGCAAGCCTTTCACATCAGGTGACATTTTAAAACACAATATGCCAAGAACTCGTAGAACCAGTATTGTGGGCATGATCAACCTTGGTTCTAAACACACAGGGAAGAAGAATGCTACAGCTCCTATCCCCAGGAATAGCACTCTCCCTGAACAATGTGGGCCATTCATGAGCCACAGTTATCACCTCTGCTGAACCAAAGTCCCAGCTGAGATGGCTCCGTGGTCTGTCTCAGTCTTAGCAAAAGCAGCGGGACTTCCCTATGCCTGGTTGTAGAAAATTCTCCTTTTCCTTTTCAAATTTCCTTTTTAAGTTATTCACAACCCCAAATTGCACACGACCCAGGAACTTGAGCGGGATCTGTGCTTCTCCCTTCTCTCTTACACTAGGCCCTCCCTCATTGATCAAAAGTATTTTGTTTGACTGGCTGTCATGGTGCAACAGAGGCCAGGAGCCACTGCCCCACTGACCACTGGAGCGCAAAAGGCCGGGGCTGTGGGCAGGCAGGAGGGCAAGCCCTGGAAGCTAACTTCTCTGCTCATACCCTCCACCTTGCCCAGAAAAAGAGCCAGAGACCTAGAGTGAACAGCATCTGAGTCTCAGAACTAGGTGCTGCCATGACGGTGGTTTAGACTGGCAGAGTGGCAGTGGAGTGGTGAAAATAGCCAATTCTTTTATTTATTTATTTATTTTAAATAAATAAATTTATTTATTTTTTTACATGGGCAGGCACCAGGAATCGAACCTGGATCCTCGGGCTTGGCAGACAAGCATTCTTACCTGCTGAGCCACCGTGGCCCACCCGAGGATGGTCAATTCTTGATCTGTTTTGAGAATAACCCTGCAGTTTCCCGAGGGATTGGACTCTGGAGTATGAACATAAAAGAGGAATTAACAAATTTTTAACCATATTTTTATCCAGAGCAGCTGAAATAGGGGAAGAACTACAGATAGAGGTTTAATTTTTTTTTTTTTTTTAATGTTTGGGATGGTAGTGGTGACAGGAGGAATCAGGGTTTAGTTTTGAACATGTTAAATTTATGATGCTCCTTAGATACCCAAGTAAAGATCTATGAGCCTGGAGCCAGGGGAGAGATATTAGCTGAAAATGGAAATCGCGGCAGCTCATTGATGGCTTTTGAAACCACAGGACTGAATGAGATTGCCAAGGACATGTAACTAGAGAAAGAGACCAAGGACTAAGCCTCGGGACACCCCAGCATTGAGAGACTAGAGGATGAAGAAGATTAAGCAGAAGGAGATTTGAGGGGAGCAACTAGAGAAGTAGGACGAAAACGAGGAGAGTAACTCAGGAGCTGGGGGGAGAGGGTGTGTCAGTGCGTCTTTGAGTCCTTCCTTCCTAGTTCCTGCCCCATAAATATTGTGAAGTGGAAGACTGGGGGTAGGATGGGGGGCTGCGATGGGGAAAGAGGAAGGGGGTCATATTGTTCGTGACCCGGATCCTGACTCCCATGGAGGCAGAAGCATTCGGATAGTTGAGCAACTGGCAAAAAATGATACTATCTTTTTCAATTTTGAAACATATAGAAACAAAATTATTTTCTGTAAGTTATTTTGTATGTTACCCATTTTAAGTGTTTCTATTTTTTAAGTGTTCAAAGTAGAACTCAGAGGTGTAGGTTGGATTATTGAAGAGTCATCCATGCATCCATCGGTTGGATAAATTCTGTTGAACACATGCTGCCCCTTCTTTTTTCACTTGAAAGCTTAAGAAATGCCATGCCGTTTTAGACACAGAATTCGGCTGGCTTGGGCTGGTTTGTTTATATCTTGTTGTTGTTGAATCTCTGAAAGTCAGTGAGTGTTAGTTTCTGGGGTAATGTGGTGGTTGTGGCAGGTTGAATCATGAACCCCAGAAAAACATGTCGTTAATCTTAATCCATTCCCTTGGTGTGAACCCACTGTAAATAGAATCTCTTGAAGGTATTATTTTTAGTTAAGGTGTGGCCCAACTGAATGAAGTTGCATCTTAATCTGGATAACTGAAGTCCTTTAAAAACAGAAGAAATTCAGAAATAGAGTGAGAAAGCCATGAGGAGAAGCTAGAAACTGGAAATCAACAGAACCCAGAATAGAAAGGAGAAGACATCGTTATGTGATCGGAAAGCCAAGGAACCCCACAAATGCAGTCAGCCTTGGGAGGAAGCAAGCCTTCTAGCCTCAGAAACCATGAGCCGTAAATTCCTGTTGTTAAGCCAACCCATTGCGTGTATCTGTGATAGCAGCTTGGAAACCAAGACAGTGGTTATCTCTGTGATTTCAACTTGGTATCCCAATTTGCCCACAGTGATCTGGAATAGTCTCTCAAACATGAATTTAACTTCTATAAACTCTTCTTGAGCTAATGTACAAGTTTTGTCTACATGATCTCTTTGTGCAGCTGGGCCACACACATGCCAAGTCTCTGTCAACAACTTCCACCATCATCAAAATAATAAGATTATTTATTATTATTACTATTAAGTAATATTGAATATATTATAATTTATATTAACTTTATATTGAACCATATAATTGCATTGCCTAAAATAATAATTAACAACAATAATAATATTTGTAATACTAATAATAGTTATCTGGGACACCAAACAAGGACTTGGGATGCCTGGTCTGGCACTTTGTCTGCTATGTCACTCCACAGGTGCACTATGCACTATGCAAAGAGATTGTGATAATAATGATCATAATAAATAATCATTATCATACTGTTGAAAGTTACCATTGACTGGAAGATTAGTGCCTGCCAGGGCCTGACTAAATGCCTAAGTCCAATATCTCACATAATCTTTATAACAGGACTAAGGAGGCAGTACAGTTATGACTCCTATTTGAGAAATACAGAATCTAAGGCTAACAGAATTTGCCGGATTTTGCTCAAGGTAACACAGTAAGTCCCAGAACCGAGGCTCAAACATGGACTCGTGCTTTGGCTACTCTGTTTTTTTTTATAAGTCCACATCTAATCAAGGAATGGCAGCATTACCCTGACAAGTCCTTCACTTCCTTAAGCCTCTGTTTCTCCATCTTAAAATAACAGGGTTGGGCTTCAGCATCGCAGTTCCCCTGGCCTTACAATTCTGTGATGCTGATCATGTCCAAGCCTTTGTTACCTGCAGGGTGAAGTCGCATCTCCTTGAATTTGTTTAAAAATTTCTTCTAATTTTCAAGGGGCATCAATACCTTTTTCATCTCCTCCCACTGGAGACAGGATTTCAAGAGTAAGAGGTTATATTTCTAATTATGCGCCTTGGTTGTTCAAAAGCAAAACAAACCTCCTTCCAAAATAAACAGGCTTTCTTGCTTTTAGGGAGAAAAATGACACATATGCATATTCATTTATATGGTAATTATTATTATTTAGCTACCCAGGGACTAAAATTGGTAATTTAGAGCACAGGAAGAATGCAGACAATAGTGTTCAGGGAAAAATAATGTAATCATAACCCATCAAGATTCTGTAGTTAATGCTAGGTTTTTCCCCTTTTTTCTTTTTTTTTTTTTTTGTCTAATGCAATCTCTTTGAAGAATTTCTTTGAAGTGACCATCAATACATTAAAGAAAGAGAAACTAATCTTGGCACTGAAACTATAAAAAGGAGATAAATTCTACCTGTTGGAGACCTGTTAACCATTCTTTAGGAAACAGTCAAGTTCTCGAGATCAGAGAATGCCCACTGCAGCTCTAGGGCAAAGGGTAGCTGAGAAATAAAGTGCTGAGCTTGGGAAATTTTGGGAGAAAATCTCAATACCAAAAAGATTCTGAACTTTACCTTGACCATAGCATACTCGCTGCTTACACTCCATTTTGTTTGGATTACTGAGGATCCCATTCCTTTATTTGACACCTATTCTGTCTCTCTGCAGTTGCCCTGGTTTCTTCCTAATCCTTTTTCCACACTGCAGCGAGAAGGATTGCTTTCACAAAACTGAGTGAAATTTATTTCTTGACCACAGCATGTTCATGTGGTTTAAAATTTCCAAAGGTCCCTGTGCTGGTTTGAAACTGTTATATACCACAGAAAAGTCACGTTCTTTTTTTTTTTGTTTGTTTATTTTTATTTTTTCCTCAAAAAATTTTTAATTTTTTTAATTTAAGAAAACAAACAATACACTTAGAACCACCAAAAATGGATATCATTAGTTAGCTTAATCATAGGCATATTTAAATAAATCATCCCTGTAATCATTGTAAAACCTGTGTTTGTGGAGTAAGTTTCATAAATCAATTTAAAACTAAGGCAACAAAGAAAAAATCTACATATTTAGATAGCAAAGTTCTTAAATTCTAAGTATTAAAAATTAACTTAGATACCATTTGATCAGCTGTCAAAACTGTGAATGTCCTCAAAATATCAAGTAGAAAGTTCTTACAAATATCTGCATTGCTATAGCAATGACCTATGTTACTAAATATTTACCTTATTTCAGGAAAATATGAAGATACAAATATTTTTACAATTAACATATGGAAACCTTAACCACCTAAAATAGATATCTTAGCTTATCCATAGGCATATTAAAAAATATAAGTAATCATTGTAAAGCCCGTTTGTACAATATGTTTCAAAAACCAATTTTAAATTAAAGCAAGGAAGGAAAAAAATCTATAAATACAGATATCAGAGTTACTTGAACTCTAAATATTAAACAGTATCTTAAATACCATTTGATTAACCATCAAAACTATGTGAGTTCTCAAAATATCAAGTAAAAAGTTATTACAAATATCACCTGTGCTATAGTGGTGAGCTATGTTACTAAATATTTTCAAATTTAAATGTATTTTTTTGAGGAATCTTCACACACATACAGTCCATACGTGGTGTACAACCAGTTGGCTCACAATATCACATAGTTGTGTATTCATCACCATGATCATTTTTAGAACATTTGTATCACTCCAGAAAAAAGAAAAGAGCAAAACCTCATACATCCCATATCCCTTACCCCTCCCTCTCATTGACCACTAGTATTTCAACCTACCCAATTTTTTACACTGTCTCCCCTATTATTTATTTATTTTTTTATTAAGAAATATCTACATGTACAGTCCAACCATATTATATAAGCGATCCTTATTTTTTTGACTCATCTGGATAAAAGGAAACCCTGGATAAAAGAAGCATCAGACAAAAGGTTTTCACAATCACACAGTCACATTGTAAAAGCTACATCGTTATATAATCGTCTTCAAGAATAAAGGCAACTGGAACACAGCTCAACAGTTTCAGGTACTTCCCTCCAGCCACTCCAGCACACCATAAACTAAAAAAAGGTATCTATATAATTCATAAAAATAATCTCCAAGATAACCTCTCGACTGCGTTTGAAGTCTCTCAGCCACTGGCTACTTTATTTTGTCTCATTTCTCTCTTCTCTTTCTCAATCCTGTGATGCTGGGTCCCAGATCATCCCGGGAATTCTGTCCCATATTACCAGGGAGATTTACACCCCTGGGAGTCCTGTCCCATGAAGGAGGGAGGACAGTGAGTTCACCTGCTGAGTTGGCTTAGCAAGAGAGAGGCCACATCTGAGCAACAAAAGAGGTTCTCTGGGGGTAACTCTTAGGCATATTTATAAGCAGGCTTAATTTAACCTCTGCAGGAATAAGTTTCACACGGGCGAACCCCAAGATCAAGGGTTCAGCCTGTTGAATTGGCTATCCCTGCTGCTTGGGGGAATATCAGGAATTCCCCAAATGGGGAAGGTGAATATTTCCTCTTTCCTCCCCAGTTCCCCAAAGGGACTTTGCAAATACTTTTTTAATTCTCTGCCTAAATTACTCTGGGATATTTTGGATATCACCCTAACTTGGATGAACCAACAAGATCTCATGCCCTATTCAAGATTCCATGTACTTATTGTGTTCAACTAATTTGTTGAACACAATACAAGTGCTCATACACTTTAAATTATAAATTAGGTATACATATTAATTTAACCATACAAGTTAAATTAGGTAATGCTCTACCCAAAATATAATTTTTTTTTTTTGCACCTAATAGACATCTCTCCCTTTGGTCTCACACGGAAGTTGAAGTTTTAAAATATGGACCATATCATCCTTTACCCTGTATTCTGATTTACCTTAGTCCTATCCAGATCAGCTTTGTTCATATCTCTAGTCGACATCTGATCACTTTTTCAACTTTTTAAACATTGCAGTATATGGTACTGATGACTTTCACGCTTCAGAGCTCTAACTCTAAATCTCACGTGTCACATAAATACCCTGAGTTTCTGGGAATGCCCAGGTTATATACAAACAGCTCAGTACCTCAGAATTCAGAAAATAACAGTTACAATTCCTGAATATATGTGACTACTGTAAGAGCTTACAATGTAGGACCCTTTACAGTAGGCCCCAGCCTGATAGCCCATGCTCTCAACTTCAGTTCTCTGAGTTTGTATATTATAGTCAGTCCATATGAGTGAGGCATGATAACATTTGTCTTTTTGTTTCTGCCATTTCATTCAACATACTGTCCTTAAGTTTCATTCACCTAATTGCATGCCTCACAACTTCATTCCTTCTTGCAGCATACACTGCAGTTCCCCCCTTCTTCCCCGAGTCCTTGTATCCTTAGGCCACCTCTATCCATTGTGAACTGTGAACACTGCTGGGCATATTCTTTTAACAAATCTTGTGGGGTCAGACCTATTTTTGGGTGGGACCTTTTGATTAGGTTGTTTCCATGGAGGTGTGACCCTACCCACTCAGGGTGGTTCTGATCTGCTTACTGGAGTCCTATAAGAGGGAAACCTTTTGGAGAAAGCACAGATGCTTGGAGAGCTGACAGAGAGCTGAGAGATGAAATCCAGAGTTTGCCTCAGCAAATGCCAGAAGGACCCACAGGAGCTGAGGGAACCATTTTGAAACCAACCTAGGAGAGGAAGGCCAGCAGACATTGCCATGTGCCTTCCCAGGTGACAGAGAAACCCCGGATGCGATCAGCCTTTCTTATGTTAAGGTATCCTCTTGTTGATGCATTAATTTGGACATTTTCATGGCCTTAGAACTGTAAATGTGTAACCTAGGAAATCCCCTTTGTAAAAATCAATCCATTTCTAGTATATTGTATTCCAGCAGCTTAGCAAACTGAAACAGTCCCCAAGTTTCCCTCTTACTCTTGTCCCTTACCCACCTGTTCCCTTCCCTGGAGGCAAGTAATGTTAGCATTTTCTTGAAAGTACACCCTTCTAAAAAATAAAAGTACACCCTTCTGAAGATTATTGTATGCACAGAGGAGGAATATTTGCCTTTTTCAAACAAATATTTCCCTCCACTGCTGAGAATCTTCATTGCTTCGCATTCTTAGGGTACATCCTGTAGATCCTGCATAACCAGCCCCTACAGCCTAGCTTCATCCCTCTGTCCCTCTCATCCATGCCCCCTCATCCATGCCCATCACCTCTCAGTCCTCCTTCAACTCATCCTGCTCCCACCTCACTCAAGTGGCAACAAACCCTAATGTGACTTGCAATGACTTCTTGCCTCCTGATGTCCATACCTTCAATAATCCCACTCTTTGTTTGAGTGGAGTAGGACCTGTGATTTGCTTCTAATTACTTTTAATCAATAGAATGTGGCAAATAAGATGGTATAGAACTCCCCTGATATTATCTAAGACTCTCTCTTAACAGACCAGAGAAAGAGAGATTCTCCCTACTGACTGCTGAAGAAAGCTGCCGTGCTGGGGAAGCCCATGCAGTAAAGAACTGTGGGCAAGCCTCTAGGACCTAAGGGCAGCCTCCAGCTGGAGCTCTTAGTCATATAGATGCAAGGAAATGAATCTTGCCAACAGCATAAATAAATTTGGGATGAGATTCTTCTTCATTCAAGCCTCCAGATGAGAGCACATCCCTGCTGACACCTTGACTGCAGCCTTGTGAGACCCTGAGCAGAGGACTCAGCCAACTTGTGCCTGGACTCCTGACCCATGGAAACTTTGAAATAATAAATGTGTCATTTTAAACCATTATCTAATAAATATGTGGTTTTAAGCCACTAAGATTGTGATGTAATAGAAAACAAATACATACACACTTTTTTCACTGCCTATAGCTGGACAACTACTTTTCATTCCTGAGTCGCAACTTGAAGTCACTGTTTTTTTTGTTTGTTTGTTTGTTTGTTTTTTATTAATTAATGGAAAAAAAGAAATTAACCCAACATTTAGAAATCATACCATTCTACATATGCAATCAGTAATTCTTAACATCATCACATAGATGCATGATCGTTTCTTAGTACATTTGCATCGGTTTAGAAGAACTAGCAACACAACAGAAAAAGATACAGAATGTTAATATAGAGAAAAGAAATAAAAGTAATAATAATAGTAAAAATAAACAAACAAACAAACAAACAAAAAACCTATAGCTCAGATGCAGCTTCATTCAGTGTTTTAACATGATTACTTTACAATTAGGTATTATTGTGCTGTCCATTTTTGAGTTTTTGTATCTAGTCCTGTTGCACAGTCTGTATCCCTTCAGCTCCAATTACCCATTATCTTACCCTGTTTCTAACTCCTGCTGGACTCTGTTACCAATGACATATTCCAAGTTTATTCTCGAATGTCCGTTCACATCAGTGGGACCATGCAGTATTTGTCCTTTAGTTTTTGGCTGGAGAAGTCACTGTTTTAAGGAGATGTTTTGGTTTGCTAGAGCTGATGAAATGTAATATACAAGAAATGGACTCATTTTTAACAATAGGGATTTATTAACTTATGATTTGGAGTTCTTGGTCTGTGAAAATGTCCCAACTCAAGGTATCAACTGTGGAATACCTTTTCTGAAGACTGGTTACTGGCTAGCTTAGGCTCCTCAGATAGCTAGGCACACATGGTGACATCTGATGGTCCTTTTCTCCTGGTTTCACTGCTTCAGTTTCTGGCTTCTCCACCTGCGTCTTTTCTCTAAACTTCTCTGGGTATTTTTCTTACCTAGCTTCACTGAATTTCATCTCTTAGCTTTTGTATGTGTTTTAGCTTTTTACAAAGGACTACAGTATGAGGATCAAGAATCATCTTGAATGGGGTGGGTCACATCTTTATTGAAATAAGCTAATAGAAAGATTCCACCCACAACAGGTCTCCACCCACAGGAATGGATTAAAAGAACATGGCCTTTTCTAGGTACATAACAGCTTCAGACTACCACCTGACCTCCCTCACTTCCAGGCTAGACTGTGTTTCCTGTTACATGTGCTTCTCCTCCTCAGCATTTTCACAGATGTAATTAGGAATGTGAGTTCTGTGAGTGCAGGACCACATCTGTCTCACTGCAGAATCCACCATCATTTCACATGGTCCTTACATATGATGCATTTTCCGTAAAAATATTTATGGAACGAATAAATGAATGAATGAATATCATCCAGATAATTCCTTGTTCTGTGCCACCATGGCAGTGAAATCCTATCCCAAATTGCTGTTGACCCAAGGAGGGAGAAGGCATTTAAAATTTGCACATTCTAATAAAGGTTATGTCTATATGAACATATTTATCTTAAAGTTTTTTGGGGAGAATTTTTATTCTTGTTACCTTGGATTGGGTGTGGAGATCTGATTTGTGACTTTCTTCCTCACATCTTAAAATTGTTTTCGGTCATTAGTGACTTCAATATCCCACTTGTCTCTGTAGTTTCCTACTTCTTGAGAAGTTCAACTGCTGCACCATAAGGGTGGATCTCTGCCACAAGGCCCAAGGTTTAGGTTTTTGAGAACCAATCTTCCAATTTGATCTTGTGCCCTGTGTTGTAAGATTTTTCCATGTTCTGTCTCTTCATTCTTTCAACTGACTTTAATAAGGATCAACAATCAGGATGTTTGATTTAAAATCATTAAATAAAAGCATTTCATGGGCGGGCAATGGTGGCTCAGTGGCAGAGTTCTCACCTGCCATGCTGGAAATCCAGGTTTGATTCCCAGTGCCTGCCCATGCAAAAAATAAAAGGTATCATAAAAATGATCATGCCTTGGATGCATTCCAATTCATTTTATCAGTGACTTTCTAGAAATGATCTTTAGAAATCAGTCTACCTAAAACCTGCTTTTACAAAAGGGGAAACTGAAGACTGGATGGGGGAAGACACTTAGCTGAGATGAGAGGATCACTGGGCCAGGACCGTGAGGGCATTTTACATACCACCATCCTAGATTCTTGGTTATCTGGCTGCCAGACTGGGCCTTACCTGGCTTTGTGAGCTTGTTCCAGGGCCTTTGACAAAGGCAGTTTTGCATCTCTAGAACCATACTGAGTTGGAATGTCACAAACTGGAAAGTATCTAGCGAAAAGAAAAAGAAGATGTTTTTATATAGGAGTACCACTGCCGCCGACCACCACCCCACCTTGCGAGAAAGGAAGAAACACGTGCCCAATTAGGATGGCTTGTCAGATGGAGGGTATTTTATCACCCATGAAAAAGCAGAGGTCTCCATGAATGAGGAATGTCACTTTATGGGTTCCACATGTGACTTGTGTCCACTTCTCCTAGCCTAAGCTGTCCCTTGTATATCTAGGCTAGTGGGCAGCAGGTAGGGAGAATGCAGAAAAGAACTGGTGGGGAGAGCCCACTCAGGCATTGGTACATTATGTAATGCATAGGCACAGAACCAGGGACCCTAGTGTGTGGCTGGGTGTGGTCTGAAGCAATGGCTCAGTCTGTTTGATTAAATGAGATAATACAAGCAAAACGTTTAGCACTATTTGGCCCTGAGGTTCACTTACACAGAGTTAAGACATTTTTCCAGTGCAAAAATGAGCAGGATAAGAACAATAAGACCAAATCATCTAAGAGAAGGAGAAGACTGTATCCATGATACATTGCTTTGTTTTCAAAATGGAGCCTGTACAGTTGCAGGATTAGCACGTGACTCACTGTGATCTGTGCAATAAGTTTTCAGGCCTGAGTAGCATCTAAAATATATCCCTGTACTTGAAAAAATAAAAACCAAGGGAAAAGAAATCAATGCAATTTCAGAGCCAGCTATGGCCTGCCTCTGCTACTTCCATCTATTTGCCTCAGTTTTTATTTTATTAATATAAGCACCCGTTTGGGATCAAATTCTACAGCTCTAGAGGAGAGACCTAATTTGAAAGGAGGCCTAGCAGAATGCAGGTTCCCAGGTGCAACATGTGTACCTTTAAGACTTAGCTAAGCTGTCGAGGAAGAACCTTTCATGCAACTGAGACAGTGATTAGCTTCCTTGATGCTCAACTGGTGGTTGGTACCCTCCTTGATCTCCTTTCGATTTCATAGCATCTCTTCCTTCTTCCTAAGTCACAATGCTTGGAGCTCCCACCTGAGTTGAAGCCATACTTTGGCTAACGAAAACTAGGCTTGCTGCATCTTTGCATCCTCCCCTGGTGATCCAAATGGTAGCCTGCAGAGGGTCGCTCTCCTGTCTGCATTCTGGTTACTGAATTCTAAATATCTCTTTTCATTCCCCAGGATCTGCTCAAGAAATCTTCCCAACTGCTCTGCTAAAAGCAAACAAACCTGAAATGGAGTCTGCCCAGTGGAACTTGAAGTTAGTTGAGTGGGATGTGACCTCAGCTAGTTAAGCAAATGTTAACTTGCCCCATGACTGATTGGACCTGTGATTGTGTTAGAGTAAAACTCGCAGGAATGAAAACAACAGCCAGAACTCAACCCAAACATAGGTGATGGAGAACAGGATTGATCCCTTGAGATAAAGATAAAAATAATAGTTAGCTAGCGTTTATTAGCATGTGATATGTGCCAGACACTGGGCCAAGCTTTGAGACATTTTCTGATTGAATCCTCAACTTTCCTATGGGGTTTCCCACAATTAAGACTTATCTGGTACTATCGTGTTCCAGGAATGTTCTAAGTCATGTTGGGGACAAAACAACCCAAAGTAAACAAAATAGAATCCCTGCTTTCACATGACTCGCTGTGAAGGTGAGTGTTAGGTACTATAGTTAGCCCCATTTTACAGACAAAAAGACTGTGATGCAGTAAACCCATCTTCTGATACAAGGTAAGGATAAATGTGCTAACTAAAAGGAAAACAAGCCTTCTAGGAATCCACCAAGTACAGAATATCTGATTCCACATAAATTCCTTATTGAGCTGAAGAAAGAACAGCATCATCAAATGGAGAACTTTAATGATTCTGTCAAACTTTGATCACTTTCCCTGAGTTCCTGGAGTTAGGAAGCAGGTCTCTGGCGCACACTGGAAGCAAGGTAGTGCCCCTGGCCCCTGCAAGGAACAGTGCTGGGGTGTGTGTGTGGGGGGGGGGATTCCTTTATTATAGATAAAATGCAAAATTAAACTTCATATTCACAGGTTAACTTCTTCATCTCAATTGATGTTGTGGAGACTCAATTATTTCACAATAAAAGAGGAGATTAGTATACTTTTGAATGTGTAATCAAAAGTTTAAAATGTCTAGGTAGGTTTCCAGAGCTTTTTTTTTCTTTTTGCAGGGAGATTTATGCTTCCCTGCCCAAAATGTGAGTCAGTATTTTATAGTGAAAATGTTAAAGGAGTGGAGGAGCTGGATGCAGGTCCGCCGAAACACCAGCTGTTTGTTTTATTTCTCCTTGTGGTGTCATTGGGCTGGCATTAATTACACAGCTTTCATCCCACTGACAGTAAGAACACAGGATTTTCTTGCCATTGTTTTGACACTCATGGGTTTATAGATGTCACATGCATCCTCCAAGGAGTGTGGTTTTATTGATCAACAGCTCTGCTGAGGCTCTGGGCTGCGTGTTCCTCTAATACAAATGCAGTTAGGATTGCAGGGGATCAGAAGGAGAGATCTCAACTCTACTCAGAAAACTTATGACAAACATCACAGTGAGACAGGGACTTCTAGGGCTTGGTGCGTTGTTGGGTAGAACACAGTGAGCATCCCCTCATCATTCCCTTATTTGTGGGTGTTTCTAGACCCTGATGTCAAGATCAGGGTTGGCTGGATCTGTGTGATCTAGGGCTTGTTAATGACAAGTGGGTGCCACCTGATAAGCAGCACACAGTGTGGATGGGAAATGGACATTCTTTTCCTTTTATTTTTTTTTAATTAGAGAAGTTGTAGGTTTACAGAAAAGTCATGCAGAAAGCACAACGTTCCATATGTATTACCCTATTATTAACACCTCGCATTCAGGAATGAGCATTTTGATGTACTTTGTGCAGCTTGCTAGCCAGTTAATTGATCTACTGCATCATATAACCCCTTTTGCTGCAGTTTGGGAGGAAAAATGGATTGTCAAAATGCTTGAGAGAGTCTGAAATGTTTGAGTAAATTTAAGTGGGCTTACTTTGGAGCTGTAGAGGATACTGGAGAGGCACGGTGATGATGGAAACGGAACTGGACTAGAACCACTAACCTTGCCCACATTTGTAAATTAAATGTTAAATCAGAGACTGATATAGCATTAGCAAACCAGGCCTGCACCTCAAGAAGGAGAAACATGTATCTCAGGAGGACAGTGCTAAGTGCAGTTCAGTTCCATGTGCTCATTCATAGGCTTATAGTTGTTGAGTTTTTAAAATTAGTTGCCAATTGTGAAAATCATGGTGTATGTCAGCATAGTGAATGCTGATAAAAAGACCTTACTGTTCATTAAGCATTTATTGTATGCCAAACATTGTGTTAACACTATGTACATTATTGCAGTTAATCCTAAACACTATGAAAATGAGCACTATTATCATTATTCCTATTTTGCAGATGAGGAAATAGTCACACAGCTTAAAACTGGGAATCCAGGGATCCTCATCTAGGTCAACTCTGCATTTGGTAGGATTTTAAAGAATTGTAGAAACTAAAGTGGATGATTTTCATCATTTGCTTTCTTAAAGCTATAATCTGTAACATATTAACTATCCCAATTTTAATTATAAACATACTGACTGCTTATAATATTAATTATAAATAAAAATATTGGTTAGAATACAGGAACAAATGTGTGTTTTATTGGCATGAGGAATGAGTTTGCCAGGCTGCTGTAACAAATACCACACAATGGGTTGACTTAAATAATGGGAATTTATTGTCTCATAGTTCTGGAGGCTAGAAGACTTGCTTTTTTCTTCCTTTTGGGATCAGTAGCATTCTGGTGCTCACTTGCCACAATCCTTGATGTTCCTTGGCGTTAATTTTTTGTCTCCATCACATGGCAATGTTTTCTCCTTTCTCTTCTAGGTTCTCATTGACTTCCTACTTTTCCCTGTGGCCTTCCCTGACTTTGGCTTCTGGTTTCTTCCTTTATAATGCTTCCAGTAATCCGGATTAAGGTCCAACCTCCTTCAATTGGCCATACCTTAACTGAAAATAACAACTTCAAAAGGTCCTAATTACAGTGGGTTCACACCCATGGGTGTGGATTAAGATTAAGGACATGTCTACATTGGGATAAATAATTCAACCTACCACACATGCCTTTTATTTATTGAAATTTTGTATTATTCACCAATATCTAGACTAGTGAATTCTTATTCTCTGAAGACATAAAAGACCTTCCCAAATTCCTGTTCTCAACAATTGGTTGAGTTTGATTTCTTTCTATCTTGAATCAGCCAGTGAAATCTGAAGCCAAGGAAATAGAGTCTAGTCTTCGGAAGTAGAAGAGACTTGGACCTGAGTTGAGGATGAACTGAGGAAAATGTGGGAAGTGGTCCCGGCCTAGAAGAGTTGCGAGTAACTGTCCCTAGGGAACTGAGCTAGGGAAAGAGAAAAGCTCTTTTTTTTTTTTTTTTAACATTTTTATTGAGAAATCTTCACACACATACAGTTTATACATTGTGTATAATCAACTGGCTCACAATATCACATCGTTGTATATTCATCACTATAGAATTCATTCATTTATCATTTTTAGAACATTTGTATCACTCCATAAAAAGAAAGAAAAAGAAAACAGAGAAAACTCATACATCTCATTTCTCTTATCCCTCCTTCTCATTGACCACTAGAATTTCCATCTACCCAACTTATTTTACCCCTTATCCCCCCTATTATTTATTTATTCTTTTATCCATATTTTTTTTACTCATCTGTCCATACCCTGGACAAAAAGAGCATAGACACAAGGCTTTCACAATCACATAGTCACATTGTGAAAGCTAAATCATTACACAATTGTCTTCAAGAATCAAGGCAACTGGCACACAGCTCAACAGTTTCAGGGACTTCCCTCCAGCCTCTCCAATATACCATAAACTAAAAAGGGATATCTATATATTGCATAAAAATAACCTCCAGGATAACCTCTCAACTCCAACATCTCTCAGCCACTGACACTTTATTTTGTCTCATTTCTCTCTTCCCCCTTTTGGTCAAGAAGGATTTCTCAGTCCCATGATGCCAGGTCCTAGCTCATCCCAGGAGTCCTGTCTCATGTTGCCAGAGAAATTTACACCCCTGAGAATCATGTCCTACATCTGTGGGAGAGCAGTGAGTTCACCTGCTGAGTTGGCTTAGAGAGAGAGGCCACACCTGAGCAACAAAAGAGGCGCATCAACTCTTTTGATGGCAGGAGACAAAATAAGAGTGGTAATGCATTGACCTGATGGAAGTGACCCAGAACAAATTTGAGAAAAGATTCTGCCAGCCATGGGAGGAGACAAAGAGATACTGATCCTTTTAAAGGTGTGGTCCAGAGTATCTGGAGTTTTGCTCTACCTCGTGGTGCCGGAAACTGCTGCTTTGTAAATTTTTTAATTCAGTGTTGTTTTAATCACGTGTGCATGCCAATGCCCTTGACCTCAAATTATATTTGAGAGAAAAGAACTGATATTTGTGAAAAATCTACTTTGAGCCAGGCACTTTTTCCATCACACTTGTTATTAATGGTCTCATTTAATCTTTTAAATGATTGATCTTCCATTAGGCAGGTCTTATTGTCCCTAATCAAGGGCAGGCTGCCTTAGTTCTGAGCTGTGTCTGGATCAGTGGATTTGGAATCGAGAGGGAGGAAAGAAGTCTGAGGAACCATTTGGAGTGCAGTGAGCTGAGGCTCGTGTAGCTCCTGAGAATTAGGCCACCCCTCTTTTCATGTCAGCAACCCCTAACTCAGAGTAAGCTCTGACTCTCGGGGTGTACTTGAGAGGTAGCTTCCTAGGAAAGGAGTCATTTAAGTGTTGATCAGACCTCTGTAACTTCTACCTTCCCCACTGCTGGCCTCTACCACTACTCCGTGGAATTTCTCCACCTTCTTTTCATGAATTCAGGGAACTGGCAGAATTGTAATAGTAGAATTAGGCTGGCTGACTGAAGGTAAATCATGATGTCTGAATGTCCAAAAGGCACTCAGTGGTAGGGGAAATCACAGGTCTTAGTTTATGCCTATTTTCCCACATAATTATTAATAGCTAACCCATTAACTCTCAAAATGCCTTAGCTAGATTATAAATTATGTGGTCCCATTACTTAGAAGTTATCTAATTCAACCCTCTTGTTTTGCATATGACTTTTAGTGCCTTGCATAAGGTCAAATGACTAGTTAGGGAAAGAGCCTTAAGTATAGGCATTGGTTAAACCAGAATTGGGGTAGTCAGTTGAGTAAACCAGTGACAGTTCAGTCTCCAGATGCTAACTACTGGACAAGCCCCCATGCCAGCAGAGATTCTCCTCACCTTTCCAGTATGGAAACATGGTTCTTGCACATGGTGGCCAACAAATAATCAAATGAATTAATGAATGGGTAGGTAAGGAATGAATGAATGAATCACTATTTGGAAAGTCTTATCTCATTGTGACAACGTAATTATTGTTTATCCATATTCTGGACCCAGACTAGTGACACTGGTGGCCCCTGACCATGGGTTTCCAGAGGAAGAGCAAATGTCCCTTCAGGGGGTGGGTGATGGGTAGAGTGCTGTAATAGCCGATGAGCACACTTTGGAGTGAATCTACAGCAACTGTCAACTCACCAGATTCCACTCATTTTAATTGAAAAACACTTTTCCCAAGTCCTCTCTAATTAAAATGCTTTCTTTAGTTCATATTTAGGATGCCAGTTACTCCTCCTTCCAAGTTACTGCTCTTTTTTTTTCACTATTTCTTTATATTAAGTTCTACAAACTTAAGTAGAATTCCTTCCAGAAAGTAGGTGGAGAAAAGGAACATACTCACCTTTTTCAAAATTATAATAATAAAACTAGTTGCCACTGCTGGGTCATTTCTTTCTTATTAAGCACTATATTTGTTTGTTACTGTTTTTTTATAGCTCTCATTTAATTATCCCATTATAGATTGTTTTAATTGTTCCCATTTTGCTGATAAGTACAAGAAGGCCTAGAGAGGTTGAAGTGACCAGCATAAAGTCACAACTGGCAATGGCACTGGCTGGTTTTCACCACCATAGGCTTGTTTCTGAAGAGGTAGGTCTATACTGCAGGGGGGTCTAAAATGTTTGTGACCCTTTACCTGGATATTGTCGAATTATCCATTTCTTTCACTTTCAACCAGAGCCCAACCTTCTTGAACTTGAGAACTAATGCGAATCCCTAAAGCAGGCATCCCTGGGATAGAATTTCTATGCATGGCCCCTGGTCATTATCCTACCTGTGGGACTTGGGTGGGACTAGTTCCTTTGGGGGCAGAATTCTGTGGTCTTCAAACTATGTCTTCCATTGTGGAGTGACCTCAGGGGCACCACAAACATTTGATGTGAATTTGATTTTAAAATACTTTTTTTTTTTTAGCTCTTTGAGAATAATAAAAAGCTTCTTGAACACTCAGATCTGTTCTTTCAACTTTTGAAATCCTAGAGATCACTGGCTTTTAACCTGTAGACCTTGAAGTAAAGATTTTCCTGTATCTACGTGTTTGTATAAAACCTTTACATGTTTGTCATTGTTTAGGAATTCAACATTGATGTTTAGAAAAATCACTTCTTCACATTTTAGCCAAGTATAAGCAAATGCACTGTTGGGTTCTGCCTGGAAAAGGCCAGATGAACCCTGGGGCACGACTTGCCAGGGCGGAAGAGTCGTCTGTATAAATATAAGTTAAAGTGTAACTCTTCCTACTGCAGTCGTATGCCTTTAGCATGATAAGGAATGCCAACAGTTGTTATTAATAATATTATAATCTCATTGATATTAAGGCTTGACATGAAAATTCTTGCTAGTCATCTTTCAGATGAGTTTAATATGGAAGGCATCTTAAGACAGCACAACATGCTATTTGGAGGAAAAATTACCATTTTGCAACCACTTGTCAATGTGAATCAAGAATTTCATGTTTTTGTAGAAACATGAAAGCCAAATTAACTGGCTACTGGGGCAGTTTGAAGTTACCTTTTTTGTGTTCATCAAAATTGTCTCATTGTTCTCACTAATTAGCTTTAGAACAAATCAGTATCTTAAATTTGATCTTCTGAAATGCATTTCTTTTTGGACTGATAAAATCTCTCTCTCTTTTTTTCCTCTTTGATATGCTGAGAAACCACATAGTATTTCATTTGGAAAAAAATGGGGCAAGGGGGAAGATTGGCAGTTCTGTGATACATCTTGTGATGCCTCCCCAGGTTCAGACTTTGAGCTGAGTTGGTTTGATTTGTTGAATCCGAATCTTCAGCCTCAGAGTGGCTCCTTGGGACTGTGAAGAATCAGCGTTTGGCCCCAGGGAGCACCTTGGAAGGAGTTTGCAGTTGGAGCTGGAAACAGGATGGGGGCGGGACTGGGGAGAAAGCCCAGGGGACCACCTGTGCTCTGGTCTTTGGTGAAGAGGGGAGGAGATGAAGGGCAACTCATCAAAAAGACAAAGGACCCAGAGGGCAACCAAGTTTTACCATGTGAAGTTGCTAATTGCGCTTTAATAATAGTCAGGAGGGCAAAAAAGGCCAGTGTTTGCACAAAGCAAGATGGGCCTGTTATGCATCAGGCCGTGCTCTGCTGGGCCTCGCCAAGTTCCCTAGACTAGCTGACTTCTTTTCTTTCCTTTTTTTTTTCATCTGTGACATCTGCTTGGTGCTTGTCCCTCCTGTGATACCATACTCCTTGCAGCTGTGCAGACCTCCAGCTCTGCACTGGTGCATGGAGTGCCCTGAGCATACGGCCTTTTTGATGTGTGATAAAACAGAACCGAGCCACGGGGGTATGGTGAGCGAAGGCATCAGAATATCAATTAACCTGCTCTGAACAAAGCTGCAGCTCCAGAGTGGAATAGACATTTCACTGAAGTGTCAGGAAGATGGATAATGTATTCTAATTAGGGATTGACTGATACTCCACATTGAGCCTCTCCTGAAAGTCAGACCCACAAACCTAACCATGCAGGGTTGTTCTGAATGTTTTTAGTGACCCATGATGGCAGTTGTAGGATGTTATTTACCGACTGCCTTTCCAGAATTTGAAGCCATTAAATTGTCCTCAGTTAAAATAGGTGTTTCCTCTTGAAAGTGCAGTCCATTTTGCAACTGGGCCGTTGCATGCAACCTCTATAATTACAAGAGCTCTGGAAAAGAAAGTTTTTCTAAGTGCTGTGGCTAAACCTGGAGCTTCCATCTTGAGGGCACTCCAGGATCGACACTCCCTGACTTGCCTTGGTCACCTTTGCGATTCCCTTCCAGGTGGGCCAGTGAAGGGTCTCTCTGACTGCCTTCCCCATAAATGTAGGTGCTGGACCAGGGGTCTCTCAGGGACCTCATTTCTTGGTACTTGGGTCACTGTACCATTCCTCCAATCAGAAAGAGCAGACCTGGAAAGCTGGTGGCCTAGAGTTAGCTTGTGAGCCCCCCTCCCCCCCCCCCCACTTCTTCTTCTTTTTATAATTTCAGATCTGCACCAGAGTGATGCACCAGTGAGGCCAGGCTAATTAGGGAGATGTTCCTCATTTTGCTGCACTTTTCCTGTGTAATTGGAAGCCCCTTTTCTCCAATGAGAAGTCAGTGAGAGCTGTTCCCCTGAATAGTTCTAAAAGCTTTGGACCACATACTGATATCAGCTGCAAATTTATGGGCAAGATTATAATGATTGCTCAGTAATGCAATATTAAAAGCCAAGGTCTTTTTTGGTGCTGAGTGAAGATGGAATTCCAACCTTCTTCCAGCTTCAAAAAGTAACTCGAAGCAGAATCACCAGCCCTTTACTGTAAGAAGCAATCAATCATTGGGCTCACAATGCCCCCCCTCCAAAGTGAGAAAAATTATGGGGTTATGAATTTAGTTAAACTTCAGAAAATGTTGGTGTGGCTTCCAGTAAGTGAGAGAACAGTGAGATGCTGCATTTCATGGTTCCAGTGGTGTTGCTCACATCTGTGGATGTTTGCTAGTTTTAAGAGCTTTAGCCCAGCACTTGGCTGGCTATAATAAGGGCTTGAAGGAGCAAAACGCTGTTAAAAAATTATTTTTTGCACTTTTACATCATTAGTTCTAGAAACCAGGAATTCAGTGGCTGTGAGCTTTCCTGTATAATTTAAGAAATTAATGACAGCATGCCTGATTTTTCCAACACTCTACTCTGTAAATTTGTTTAGCTTTTTTTTTTAAACTGTCAGTTGAGGCTGTTGAAACCTAAATATTTTAATATTGAAGAAATATGAACAACTTATTTTTTGTTTCTTAAGAAAGACATTTCTCATATGGATTAAAAATAAATAATGGGGGAACAAATGTTAAAATAAATTTAGTAGATTGAAATATTAGTGATAAATGAAAAGGAGTAGTAAGGGGCATAGAAAAAAATAGGGCAACTAAGGTTAAAGTATATTGGGTAGATGGAAATACTAGCAGTCAATGAGAGGGAGGGGTAAGGGGTATGGTATGTGTAAGTTTTTTCTTTTTATTTCTTTTTCTGGAGTGATGCAAATGTTCTAAGAAATGAGCATGGTGATGAATATACAACTATGTGATGATATTGTGAGTCATTGATTATATACAAAGAATGGAATGTTCATATGTTAAGAATGTTCGTGTTTGTATGTTTTGTCAATAAAATTAAAAAAAGACGTTTCTTTCCATCACCCAAAATATGTTCTGTTAATCAAGTGTTGTAGGTTATTGGAAGTCTGAATTCACCCATATCAGTCTATCCTCTGACCTTAAAGCAAACACGTTCTCCTAATAATTGAGAGGGAGAGGCTTATGAAAGAGGGCTCCCTTCTGGGAGTCAGAGTCAGAAACCTCAGCTTCACCCTACAGTTGCCTGTTCCCCTATACTGCGAAGTGGAGAGTTAAGCAATTTGAATGTTTAGTTTCACTCTTCCAAAGCTCACTTTACATACTTTTTCTGGATATTAAGTCTAAAGCATTGTATAGTACATGTAAAGGAAGAAATCTAGACTCATGGGATTTGGAAGGACTTTAGACATTGTTTAATTTGAACATTGTTGAGGGATTTTTTTAAAAAGAAAACAACCTTAAACAAATGGAAAGATAATGTATTGATTTTCTGTTGTAAAAGTGTGAATTCTCTGTGTATTAATCTATACATTTAATGTAGTTCTAAAATCTTAGTGGGATTTCTCTTTTGGACCTTAACAAAATATTATTGATTATTATCTGGAAGAATACATTTTGGGGAAAGAAAGAGGGAGCAAATACATTATAAAATGACAATAATTTAAATAGTTTGAGGATAACTTGAAAGCTGGCAACTGTACAGAAAGCTTGGTGCCAGAGCTAACATATTATCAGACGTGGATGTGATCAGATGTTGATTCACTTCGGAGGGGAAAGGATAGATTATTTCATAAATGAGATTGGGAAAGTTGGCAAGCCACAAGGAAACAAATTAGATCATAGTGTTGTATCATTCATACACAAAAATGGAGTTGTATTAAATATTTAAATGTAAAAAGGGAGTCAGTGAGAGAAAATTTAAGTGCAAGTGAACATTTATTAACCTTTGCAGTGGAAAAGGCCTTTTTTCCATGTCTGTACGAAGCCAGAATCTAAAAAGAACAACATTGATAGATCTGGCCAAAAACTTGTGTCAAAAAAAAAAATCACCCACAAAATTAAAAGGCCAAAGACAAACTGCAAAAATTGTTTCAACATTGTTTGTCTGAAAGGGCTTGTGGCCACATAGGCAAAAAAAAGGGTTAATATTCTTAACATGTAAAGAGCTCTTCCCCCAAGGGGAAGGTGGATAGATGGCATTTTGGAAAAGAAAACAATTCAAATAGTCAATAAACAAGTGGAAAAAATATTGAATTTCACTAATGGTCAAAGAAATGTAAACTAAAGCAGCAAAGTATACCATATTTTGCTGGATAGACTTTTCCCCCCAAGATAATGTTCAACGTTGATGAAAATGCAGGAAAACGTTTGTTAGGCCATTTTGTAGAGTGATATGGCAAGATGTATCAAACAAAGGAGAGTTTTATTTTTTTATTTATATTTTTATTATAAACAACAAACAGACATACAAACATTCTTGACATACACTCTTGATATGGTTACAATCAGTGGCTCACAATATCATCACAAAGGAGGGTTTTAACTTTCAGAAATTTATTTTGAGGCTATCAGATGTACAATAAGATGTACATACAAATAAGTACAGCATTTTTAAAATAATGTTGAATAACTGGACTTAACTAAAGTAACAATATGGGAAGAGTTAACATATGTCATATCAATTCTTGCAATACCAGACTGTTATGGAAACTGCCAGGAGAGGAACATTTTGACATGGGAAAATGTTCGTGAAATGCTTATGCTATGTGAAAAGAACAGATTACAAAATAATATGCTCAGTGTGATTCTCCCCTCCCACCCACCCCCGGGAAAAGGATATCTGTACGTGAAACCTGGAAGGAAATATGGCAAAATTTTCTTAACAGTGGCTAGTTTGGGTCTGTGCAGTGTCGGTGACATATTTTCATTTGAGCTTTTCAGTATTTTCCATATAGGATGCATACGATGATTATGTATTGCTTTCACAATCAGATTTAAAAGAGTTGATAAAAAATAAATCTCCTAAACCAATCTCCTAGCTACTGAGAAAGGAGCTCAAGCCTAGGGGATTTCAGTCCTACAATAAATTGGCTACAGAATAGAAAGTGAACTCAGGTCTTTTAATGCTTAGTTCATGGCTGTGCTTAAGAAAAGTGGGGATTTATTTTGACCCTGGTGATTTGCTGTCTCAGAAATTCCATATCTGAGAAACTCTCCTTAAGAAATAATCCCAAATGTGGGAAAAGCTATATGCACGAGGATGTTCATCACTGTGTTATGTACGATAGTGAAGGTTGTTAGAGATTGAAATGTTCAGTTGTAGGGCGTAGTTAAGTCTAAGTATGGCACATTCATTTGGTGGAACATTGTACAGCTATTGAAAATGGTGACGATGAAAAAGTGTACCAATAGGAAAACATGCTTATGGTGGATATAATATATGGTGGAAAAATTCAGCATGTAAATTATGTATTTTATTATTATAATTATAAACATAAGGTTGGAAGGGGGTGCAAGGGTAGTTCAGTGGTAGAATTCTCGCCTGCCATGCAGGTGACCTGGGTTTGATTCCCGACCCAAGCACCACCATGACTCCCCAAAAATTCAACAAATGATGCTGCAATAATGGGATAATCAACTGGAAAAAGAATGAAATGTAACCCTCGCCATACAGCATACAAATAATATACATTGAGAGTAGTTGTTAAATAAGGGTTATGGGGTTACTAGAGACGGTTATTTTCTTTTGTTCTATTCCAATCTTTCTGCAAAGTTTTTGCATTCCTTTTGAGTTAATTAAAAAAAATCAAATAAAGATGAGGACCTTTCCAAATTCTCTGTCTAGGGCTGGATTCTGGACGGTATTCCTGAAACACGAGAACAGGCTCTGATGATCCAGACCGTGGGGATCATGCCCAGACATGTTAGTAAGTGGCCTCTGGTCAGACCCTCCGTCAGAACTGCAGCCCCTGGCACCACAAGAGCCACGGAAAGTGAGCACGTGAGCCCCCTGCTCTGTGCTGCTGGCTCCCCAGTGCCCATTCTCAGCCAAGCACCATTCAAGAGGAAGGCTCAATGGGCCTGTGGTCAAGAAAAAAGAGAGCACAGTAGATTTTTCAGAAAACTAAATTTGTACAATGGAGGAGCTGTCCTCTGTCCTGAGATACGTTCTTTGTGTTTTGGTGCTGAAAAGACCTTTCTTTTTAGGAATTCAAGGGATGGGAGATAGTGTTTTGTCATTAGTATCACTATGTAGCAAAGGAAGCTTGAAGTAAATTATTAGCACACAAGATTCGAATGTCTACAATCCACTGCTGAACGTGACTGTGTTTTGCTCCTTTTACTCTTTGCAGTTGTGCTGAGTGCACCAGACACAGTCTTAATTGAGAGAAACGTGGGGAAGAGAATCGACCCTCATACCAGAGGTATGGTCCACCTCCCACCCGCACCCCGTGGAGTTTCAGAGATAATCACTCTAACACCTCCATTGTTTTGGAGCACTTACTATGTTCTGGGCAAGCTAAGGTTCAAATGCACAGGCTAGGTTCTGAGCTGGAAGATACTTTAGAGATAATAAATTCCAACAGATGAGGAAATACAGGCCCCAAGAGGTGAAATGGGGAGACCTAACTGTGGCAGCACCAGTCTAGAGCACGATGGCAGAGCATGGATAGAGTGTGCCTGTGCTTTGAACCCACTGCCTGCCAAACTCATCTCCTGGCTTGAGGCCACCCACAGGAACCAGGGAACCATCTCTGTTTCCCTGGAGCAAACACTGTGCATCCCATGAACTTCTCATTCTTTGCAATGCCAGCAGAAGAGGGCAGCACCAGTATTATGTGGGAAAACTGGCAAGTATTTTGGGGCAAAGGACCTTGGCATTGGACCCTAAAGAACAGGTGTTTCACCAAATGAGGGAATGCTCTTGACTCTCTGGTCTCAGAAAGCAGATAGGATCCCTGTGGATCCCTGGCTCTGCCCCTTTCACTGGAATGAGTCGCCCAGTGTCACTAAGACTCAGTTTTCTCATCTGTACATGGGCATGAAAGCACTGACCATGTGATAGGATTGCTGTTGCTGTGAGGGTGAAGAGAGAGTCTACAGGTGAGTGCATGTCAGAGTGCCTGGAAGCAGAAGAGGTGCTCAAAGCACCACAGCTGCCCTTACCATCGTGCTGAGTATCATTATCATCAGTTGGTGGTTGTTGATAGTAACAGAAGGGTAGGCCTGCAGCCAGAACCCCCCACCCCAACCCCCACAATGCTGTCGGACTCCTGCTTCCTGTTGTAGTCAGTCACACCCAGCCAGTCTCCAGCTGTTGGAACTCACAGGCTCTGGCTTCCAGGACAGCAAGTCACCCCCGAGCCCCCCCACCCCCTTTCCCATCTCCTCACCCCAGGCCAGATGCACTTGGCCACCCATAGCGGCCCCTTGACTGAGGTGGTACTAACTGTTCACTGCTCTCCGTTGCAGAGATTTATCATACCACTTTTGACTGGCCTCCGGAACCTGAAATCCAGGACCGATTGGTGATGCCGGAGGGTATCTCGGAGCTGGAGACAGCTGAGAAACTGATGGAATATCACAGGAACATTGTTAGGATCCTTCCCTCTTACCCCAAAATCCTGAAAGTCATCAGTTCTGACCAGCCTTGCGTGGACGTCTTCTACCAGGGTAAACACAAATGATCAATGCCTCCTGCACCCTCATCCTGGACATGCATCTAATGGGCAGGGTTCACCACACACTTTCACCCTACCTCATCTGGACACCACTTAGTCTGGCAACAGCCAATGTCCCAGATATGCCTGGGACTCTGCGTGCCAAGTCTTCAAGGGTCCAGAGTCCCTGTCCAGGAACACTCCGTGTCCCTGGGAACACCCCACTCGGAGACCCTGGCTAATGCTTTACCCTCGGGATTTCCAGCCCATGGCAGTTTTGAAGGTGACAAGAGTGGAATGGGAGAAGAGGGGAAGGGCAGGGGATAAGGGGTGGGGATGGGGCAGGGGTAGGGAGAGAACATGGTAGCAGGAAGTTTGGGCCTGACTGGGAGGGGAAAGGGAGAGAGAAAATGTATAAAGGTCAAAAACAAAGAAACAAAAAAAACCCCACCACCACAAGTACCAAAAACAAAACGCAGGTCCAGAATGGTGGGTGCATTCAGCGTAGGGACCAACTGTAATACCACTCCAAGCACTAACAAAAGTTCACAGCAATTTTGTGGCAATCAGGCTGAAGTAGGCCTGGGTAAGGGGGGTTGACAGCTGAGCCCTGAGACTTTGCGGTCAGGTGTTCTGTGTTCAAATCTCAGCTCCACCACACAACAGCTATGCCGTCTTCGGCAACTCTTTTAACCCCTCAGAGCCTCAGTTTTGCCATCTTTTTAGAGATGGCAACAAAAATCATACCTACCTTGCAGGTTTAGGTGGACAAATCATGTATCTACCGCTGTAAGCCCAGTAGCAGGTACAGAGAAATGGCTCGATAGCTGTCAGATGCTATTACTATTATCATGACTCAATATCCCGTTCAAGGCAGCAAGGGAACGTTATAATAATTCTGTACCAGAGTGGTTGTGCTATAATTCTTCAAAGTCTTGGCAAGCCTCAGTTGTCTCAAATCCAGTAATTCCCCTTCTATGTACTGCCAGGTAAATGAATCATTTAGTCTGTTTTGATTCGATAAAAAACATCACAGATACTGAAGACATTTGATAGTTTACAAAGTCTTTTTTTCATACATTCTCTTAAATCTGCTGAAGGAAGAGTTTTGTTTGGTGGGGAGGTGATTCTGAGCTCCCTGAACTCAGCTTCGAGCCTGTCTCAGCAGGCCCTTCGGGGCCCTCACCTGCCCGCAGGCTTGTTGAGTCAGTGACTGTGTTTTACTGAGGGCCCAGAAATGGGATTCTGACTGGTGGCATCTGTAGTACAGCCTTGCTCGCTGAGGGGTGTCAACAACCAACAGTTGGATGCCTAGAAAACGAGGCTACTTTAAAAAATGCCAGACTTATATGATGGCTTGTAATTTACCAGTGATTTTGCATCTCGGAAGGATCTTTAGTAGAAAACACTATGCTCTTAAGATAAACAACGACATTTATCTTATGCCATGATTCTGAATTTACACATTAATTACTTCCAAATTACTTAATTAAATTTAAAAGTTCATATGTTCATTCATAAAGAATTCATGCCTGGATTGTAAATAAAAAGTGAGTGTCTGAATATTAATTATTATTAATTAATAATGCAGAGAGATAAATTGAAGATTGGAATGCAAAATTCTCTGTGTGTTGTTTTTTTTAATCTCTCTGCAGTGCATCCAGCAACCACGTATTTTTAAAAAGAATAATTAGATGTTGAGACTGTCTGGGGAATCATTACTTCTAATTAACTTAGTTATTTACTGTAAATTAAGCATCATTTGTAAGCAGCCTGCTTTGCCTGTTGTACTTGCGCTTTTCAGCTGCACTGGTATGGAAGGTCTGAGAATAAAGAGAGCCTTGCTTGAGTTGCTTCCTGCGGGTTTCCTCTCACTGGGGGAAAATGTTACACATGGCAGTCGGTGTGGGAGAGTTGCCCCAGCTCTGCCAACTCTCCGAGACGAATTGACTTATCTGTAAACTGGGGATAAGAATAGCATGTCCCTCGTGGGATTATCGGATCAATCAAATGAGATAGTACCTGTAGTGTAGTTAGCGTAGCAATTAATCAAAGCTGGTGGTGGTGATGGTGACCACGACCTTGCGGACAGCTGCTGAACTTACCTCTGCCTTCAGTTCTCAAACCAGGGGCTTGTCGCACCTCTAATAATCCCACCAATTAAAAAAAAGTTCTACAAAGATTTGAGACTTCACATGTCACACAGTGGACATACTCCAGCAGTTCTCAACCAGGGGTGGTTTTGCCACTCTCCGGGACTATGTGGCAATGTCTGGAGACATTTGTCATTGTCACAATTGGGAGGAGGGGCATGCTGCGGGCATCTAGTGGACAGAGAAACCCTCACCACAGAGAATTATCCAGCCCTAAATGCCAACAGTGCTGAGGTTGAAATTCTGCCATTTCCGGAACGGTTTCAGGGTGGCCGTAGTCCTGAAGATGTGCCTTTTGGCTTAGCCATTTGCCCAGGACAGAGACCACTGAAAGGCAAATTGGAAGGAAGGTGTAATTGGGCCACCGATGGTTGTCTTTGCACAGGATGGTCTGGGTCCCTGGCAGGAGACTAGGCCTTGTTTTCCAGGTGGGCTAGCTGGGGGGCTGGCAGGGGCTGTGGCCTCAGCAGGCCAGCATCTCCCCCTTAACTCAGGCTACCCTTTTATGGCCTAATCAGCCTGTTCTCCCTCCCCTCTCCCATGCTTAGGTGTGAGGTGACCCAGTTTGATGTTCAGTAATCACTTCCCTGTGATTCCTTGGCATCCAGTGACCCCCACCATGCCTGTCACTTTATTGTTGGAGACACTCACCCCTGTCTTTCCATTGCTCTTTGTACATCACATGCCAGGGGAACTCCTCGGGCCAGGGTTGTGCAGCTCAATCTGTCTGCTCCGGTGGCCTATTTGATCGTTGCCTCTTTGGAGTTAGCATTACCAGAGTATCATGGCACAAATTATTCTCCAGCCACTCCCGAGGTCTTTAGATGTCCCTTAGCCCTAAGCCCCCTGCTCGACGTGAGCATTTATCAAAGCCAGTATCTGACACTTGGCACGAGACACAGAAATCCAGTGTGGACCTTCCCTAGGAGACCAGCCTGGTCCCAAAGGCTTCAGGTTAGAGGCTCAGTCAGACTGGATCCAGTTTGGAAACATCCCAACCCCACACCACACACATCTTGAAGCCTCTGTGTCCCTGCACAGGCCCCCCAGACAAAACATACCCAGTTTAATCGGGAGGGAACCACAGGTGCCTGCACTGAATTTTAGAGGAATTCCAGGGCAGTGCTCAGAGGGGTAGCTGCTGTGGATTTAATTGCCCTTCACCACATTGGGGCCCAGCCCCAAAGTATAATTCCTTTTCCTGCAGCTTCACCCTATGGCCTCTCAGCATATGCACAGAGGGTTTCCAAGGTGCTGTAAAAGTGAGAAATAATTGCTGCCATTAAAAGAGCCAAAGTAAAGGTGTTGTAAGCTGGTTTCTTTTTATTTAAGACCTCATATCCTCTCTTTCCAGCTCTGACCTATGCCCAAACCAACCATCGATCTAATGCCCCGTTCACCCCACGGGTGCTGCTTTGTGGGCCTGTGGGTAGTGGGAAAAGTCTGCAGGCGGCTCTCCTGGCACAGAAATACGGCCTTGTCAATGGTGAGTGTCTGGAAGCACTAACCTGCCTCCAGAGCTTTTTCCTGTCTTCTGCCCTCCCAAGATTTCTTGTTTCATGGGGTGGGGGTGGGGTGGTAGGAGGGTGGGAGGGAGATCAGTGTCACTTCTCTCTCTTGCTCTTTGCTATTAATGATTTTTAGTAAGTCTGTCTTTTGCAGGGATAAGGTTTTTTTCCCCTCCTTTCCAAAGAATTTTGCCATAAAGACATTAACCGATAAAAACATGTCCACAGCCCAAAAAGCTGGAACATTTTCTAGTCATCATTTTGCATATGATGGTGGTTTTTCTGCATTATACACCAAAGGTGCTTCCCTCAGCCTCTGCATTCTTCCTCAAAACCACAGCTCTTGCATAATACGGATCCGTTTATTTATTTTCTCTGGTCTCTGTTCACTTCCCCAACCCAGGTCAGTGTGTTTACAGGCAGACTATTTATGAACCAGAAGAAGACTTCTCACTCTGCACAGTTTCAATAAATATTTTACCAGGAGGAGAGAAAATATTGAAATCAGCTCTCCAGGTCTTTCCCAGGGTGGTCCCAGGCGGGCTTGGATGCCAGCCTGCCTTCAAGAGGATAAAGGTCTGGAAAGGAGAAAAAAATTGTAGCAGACACACGGTGCAGTTGGGGGAGTTAAAGGCACTGCTCCCCCAAGTGCTCCAAAAACCTAAATAAACACTATTTACTAAGAAAACATGAGACTTACACCTCTAAATATATAAATATACATATACATACACACCCCAAATTATGCATACACACTATACAAATATATATGTATATATATGTATACACACATATATGTAATACACACACAAATAATAAATTTTTCAATTAGTTCTCCTCCAGCTTTAAATTCCAAAGTATTTGAAAGACTAGCCAGGAATTAGTGACAAAAAAATTGTACCTATAAAACAAAGATAAAGAACTGCAAATTTGATTAGCTTGGGAAAAAAAATCCAGACACTTTAGGTCATAAATTTGCTTTTCCTTGCATAAATATTTTAATGGAATTTTTAAAATTGTTCATTCTCCTTTTAATTTAATCTTTTTATTTTGATATTCCTGTTAAGAGTATTATAAGGCTAAATTTCCAGCTCTGGTTAAGGATGAATTCTTTGTTAAGAATGGACAGCAATCTGGCGGGCCGCGGTGGCTCAGCGGGCAAGAGTGCTTGCCTGCCGTGCCGGAGGACCCCGGTTCGATTCCCGGCCCCAGCCCATGTGAGAAACAAACAAACAAACAAAATATAATAAAACAAGAAAATGTTTAAAAATGTTTCCCTTTCTTCCTCACTTCCTTCCTTCCATCCTTCCTTCTTTCTCTGTCTTTCCTTCCCTTAAAAAAAAAAAAAAAAAAAAAGAATGGACAGCAATCTAATTTGTGGCTACACCCACGTATTTATTTAAGTCTCTGCATTTATTATTATGTATTGAATTATCATGGCAAGTGCATTAATGATAGAGGAAGGATCTGAAAAACGGAACAGCAATACCTTAATATAGTGCATGGCTTTATTTAAATAATTGTTACTGTGCCATATTTTGTATATGCAAAAACTCTCATTCAAGAAAATTTTTTTTTTAATTTAAATAGTTTTCAGTGCGCCAATCATGAAGACATGAAATTAGCCTGCCTAAATTTTTCTGGAAATGAAAATAGAAAAACTCATCATGTATTTTCCTTTGTCTATCATCAGTTCTCCATTTTGGGACTATTTTAGATAATTGAGCATTTGGAGACTAGCTCAGAAAATTTGCATTTTTCAATTTGTTGAGAACTTTGGTTTTGGTTAAATACAAGACATCATGAGAGTTAGGTCTAAGGTTTGAAGAGGCGCATATGGCACTGTTGAGATTGTTCCTTGGGCTTAACTGTCCACTGCCCTGTGACCATCCCCTGACTTAATTCTAATGTCCACATGGATGAAACCTCTAAGTCAGGGGAAAACATCTCCAAATAAACTACCCACCCAACTTTCACTCTTACAAGTTTTATTGAAAGACTCTCATTTACAGTTGATGGGCGTATAAATTGGCACAACCTTTTTGAAAGGCAAAGGCCCCTATTGATTAAAATGCTAGCAGTGCAAATCCTTTGACCCAGTGATTTCCTCCTAGGATTTTTTTTTCCTACTGAAACACTCACTCGGATACTCAATGAGAGATGTGAAGGATACATAATGAAAATTAGAGGCAGCCTCAAACTTTTAATAAGAGGGCTAATTTAATTATGGTACACCCAATCAGTGTAGTATTAGGCAGCTATTAAAAAGAAACTGTAAATTGACTTAAAACCATGATATATTGTGAAACAGGATAGGAGGCAGAAAGCAGGTCACTCAGTAGTATTCAGGGGTGATCTCAAGTTTGTTTGTTTTAAAAGTGCATCATCTATAATCAGAAAAAACTGAAAGAATGTCCACACACCAAGCTGGTTAATTCTAGAGGGTGTATAATACAATCTGATTTTTTTTACCAGCCATAAAGATTTTACTTTAAAATAATATTATTCTTTTTTTTTTTTTTTTTTTTTTTTTTTTTTTTTTTTTTTAAAGGAAAGACAGAGAGAAGGAAGGAAGGAAGGAAGAAAGGGAAACATCTTTAAACATTTTCTTGTTTTATTGTATTCTGTTTCTCCGTTTTTTGTTACATGGGTTGGGGCCGGGAATCGAACCGAGGTCCTCCGGCATAGCAGGCAAGCACTTTGCCCGCTGAGCCACCGCGGCCCGCCCTAAAATAATATTATTCTTAATATTATTCATTGAGAGCCTGCTGTATGCAGTGTACTTTACTAGATATAAATAGGGTCAAATGTTCAAAAAAATAAGAGGAACTTGAAAGATCAAGGTAAACCCTGCAGGGCCATGGGAGGGAGTCCAGCAAAGTGAGGTGAAGCTGATCTCAAAATAACCCCAGGCCTGATCATGTCTGAAGCTTCAGTACTTCATGTATACCCCTTCTGTCTTTTCAACATGCCTCATCAAATCCCATAGCAAAAAGACATTTGTCTTTTTTGATAATTTTGACAACTTTTAGCTAATTATTGTTTCTTTCCAGATTTTGAATCTTTAGGAGAGAGGAGACTGTTACAGTATTTTCTTCATAGGACGTTGTAGAGTGAAGTGGTTGTAGGCAGCAGCACTCCTCTAAACACTGCTCCTCTAAACACTGCTTTAGCTGCATCACACAACATTTTATGGTGTGTTTCATTATAACTCAGTTCAACATATTTTCTAATTTCTCTTGTGATTGCTTTTTTTGACTCATGTATTATTTAGAAATGTACTGCTTAATTTCCAAATATTTGGGGATTTCCCAGATTTTTAAAATTGATTTCTAGCTTAATTTTATTGTTTCCAATACCCTACATGATTTCCATACCCTATATGATTTCAATGCTTTGAAATTTATTGATGTATTTTCACGGCCCAGCAGATGGTCTATTTTGGTAAGTTCCATGTGCATTTGAAAAGAATCTGTATTTTACCCTTGTTAGATATTGTGCTCTATAAATGTCAATTAGGATTAGATGTTTGATAGTGCTGTTCAAATCTACTATAACCCTAATGACTTTCTCTCTACTTATTTACCGAGAGAGTGGGTTAAAATCTCCGACTTTGATTATGGATTTGTCTGTTTCTATGCCACTTTTTGGTTCATATAATTTGAAGCTCTGCTGTTCAAGACATATATACTTAGGAATGTTATGTCTTCTTGATGAAATGACCTTTTTGTCATTAAGAAATGTGCTCTGTCGCTCTACTAATATTCATTGACTTGAAGTCTTTTTTGTCTGATATTGCCACTCAAACTTGCTTATGATTAGTGTCTGCATGGTATATCTTCTATCCTTTTTCCTTTAAACTCCTTGTGTCTTATATTGTAAATATGCATCTTGTAGATGACATATATTTGAATCTTTTTAAAAAATCTAGTCTGATGATCTCTGCCTTTTAATTTAAGTGTTTAATCAGATTCTATTTAAAGTAATTTTTAAATATATTTGGTTGTAAGTCAGCCATTTTTTTTCTGTTTTCCATTGTGTCATCTCTTCTTGGGTCCTGCTTTCTGCCATTGTTTAGGTAAATCGAATCTTTTTTAGTATTCTATTGCTTTTTAAAAGCTATATCTCTTTATTTTCTTGGTGTTTGCTCTAGGGATTAAGAACACATCCTTTATTTATAATTGTCTATCTTAATATTATACTTCTTCATATGTAATAGAAAAACCTTACAGCTGGGAAGATGGCAGAGTAGGGTGGCCTGATTTCACCCAAGCTCCATAAAAAAACAAAGATAAGGTCAAAATACATAAATAAATTAACAACTGGGACTGTAGTTGAAGCAGTGAGACTGGGACAGAGAGAGAGGGGACTCAGTGTCCTCAACCATGAGCCCACTGGGGGTGGGTGGTGCACGGGGTGGGTGTGTCCTGAGGGAGCCACATGTTCCTGCACTTTGGCCAGCTCCCGCAGGAGGCTTGGGAGATCTTCCTTGTGACCCCACAGTGGAGAGTTCCCATGGGGAGCCCAGAAGGTGGCAGACTTGCTTCCCCCATGTAGGGGAATGTGGGCTGGTGCATGGTGGCTGATTCCCACCCCTGAGGTGGGCCACCATGGGTACCTGATTTTGGCGGAGACTGGGGAAGAGGGAGGGGACACAGAATATAGCTGAACTGACAGCCAGATGGCTGATGGTGGAGATTGTGGGGACCTGGTCTCGCTCCCCTTTACCCACAGAGGCCCAGGGATCTTGGGCATGCACAGACAGTGAAGTGGGGCCGAGGAGGCCAGATGAGCTCCATGCCACCATCTTTTTTTTTTTTTTCTTGTGCATGCACCGGGAGTTGAACCCCCGTCTCCCACATGACAGTAAGTTTTCTACCACTGAACCACCTGTGCACCCTTTTCTGCCTAGTTTTTAACAGACTCTCAAGTATTTTATTTTATTATTTTTCTCTTTTTTGGGGGAGGGGGGAGAACATGGGCTGGAAGTCCAAAACGGAACTGGATCTCAGGAAAATGATGGACAACCAAAGGCGCACGAATGTAAAAATCATTGGTGTCTCAGAAGGAGAAGAGAAAAGTAAGGCCTGGGAAAGTTAATTGAAGAGATAATCAGAGAAAACTTCTCAAACCTTATAAAAGACATAAATATGTAAATCAAAGAGGCCCGATGAACTCCTAATAGAATGAATCTAAATAGGCCTACTCCAAGATACATACTAATGACTGTCAAATATTGAAGAAAAATAGAAAGTCCTGATAGCTGCACAAGAAAAGAGATCTACTACATACAAATGAAACCAAATAAGACTGAGTTCGGACTACTCAACAGGCACCATGGAGGTGACAAGGCATAGTACGATACATTTAACATCCTAAACAAGAAAGGCTTCCAGTCAAGAATTCCTTATCCAGCCAAGTAATCCTTTAAAGTAGAGGGAGAGATTAAAATCTTCAAAGACTGAGAGAACTAGTTAACAAGAGACCTGTCCTACAAGAAATGTGAAAGGTAGTTCTGTCAGTTGAAAAAAAAGAGACAGGAGAGGTCTAGAGGAGGGCACAGAACTGAAGAATACCAGTAAGGGTAATTCAAAGCATAAAAAGCGAGAGAAGAAAAAGAATATATAAATTAACAAATAAAAACAAGGATAAGATGATAGATTGAAGAACTGTTTTACAGTAATAACTTTGAATGTTAATAGACTAAACTAACCAATTAAAAGATTGGCAGAATGGATTTAAAAATATGACCCATCTATAAGCTGTTTACAAGAGATGCATCTTAGATCCAAGGATTCAAATAGAATGAAAGTGAAAACATGGAAAAAGCTGTAATCAAAAGAAAGCAGGAGTAACTATATAATATTATTAATAAAAGGGACAATTTACCAAGAGGAAATAACAATCACAAATGTTTATGCTCCCCATCAGGCTCCAAAGAACATGAGGCAAAAATACGTAAAACTGAAGGAAACTATAGATATTTCAACAATAGTGGGAGACTTCAGAGCACCTCTCTCCTCCACATGGAACAAGCAGACAGAGAACCAACAAGGAAATAGAGAACTTAATCTGATAAATGAATTCTACCTAATAGACGTATATAGATTGTTACACCCCAAAACACCTAGGATGTACATTTTTCTCCAGTGCTGATGGAATGCTTTCCAGGATAGATCATATGCTGGGACACAAAACAAATCTTTATAAATTTATTAAGATTGAAATTATCCAAAGCCCTTTCTCTGACCACAATGGAATAAGCTAGAAATTAATAACCACCAAAGAACCAAACTTTCACAAATATATGGAGATTAAACAATACACTCTTAAATAATCAGTGGGTCAAAGAAGTGATTCCTAGAGAAATCACTAAATATCTGGAGATGCATGAAAATGAGAATATAACATTATCAGAACTTATGGGATGCAGCAAAGGCACTTCTGAGAGGGAAATTTATTGCCCTAAATGCCTATATTAAAAAGAAGAAAGAGCAAAAATCGAAGACTTAACTCACCGAGAAGAACTAGAGAAAGAATAGCAAACTAACCCCAAAGCAAATAAATGAGCAGGAGAACTAAAAAATAATAGAAAGAATCAATAAAACTAAATGTTGGTTCTTTGATAAAATCAATAAAATTGATGGACCCTTAGCTTGGTTGACAAAGAAAAAAACAGAGAGGATGTAAATAAAATCAGAAATGAGAGAGGGGTCATTACCATTAATCCTGACGAAATTTTAAAAATCATGAGGACACTATGAATAACTATATGCCAACAAACTAGACAACATAGATAAAATGGGCAAGTTCTTAGAAACATAAAACTATCTATACTGACTCGAGAAGAAATAGAAGTTCTCAACAAACCACTTACAAGTAAAGAGATCCAATTAATTATCAAAACCTTCCTACAAAGAAAAGCCCAAGGCCAGATGGCTCTCCAGGGGAGTTTTTTGCTTTTGTTTTTTGTAATATTATTGTTGATAAAATTTAACATACAAACATTCCATACATGGTGTGCAATTAATGGCTCACAATACCATCACATAATTGGTTATTCATCACCATGATCATTTTTTTTAACATTTGCATCACTCCAGAAAAACAAATAAAAAAGGAAAAAGAAAAAGCTCATGCATACCATGCTCCCTCCCCTCCCTCTCAATGACTACTAGTATTTCTATCTACTCACAGGGGAGTTTTATCAAACATTTCAAAAAGAGCTCATACCAATCCTGCTCAAACGCTTCCAAAAAGTTGATGAAAAAGGAATGCTACAAGGTGCAAGGGTGGTTCAGTGGTAGAATGCTTGCCTTACATGCAAGAGACCCAGGTTCCATTCCTGGATCATGCAACTAAAAAAAAATAAGGGATGCTACCTATTCATTTTATGAAGCTAACATCATTCTAATACCAAAACTGGATAAAGACTCTACAAGAAGGGAAAACTACAGCCCAATCTCCCTAGTGGACACAGATGCAAAAATACTCAACAAAATGCTAGCAAGTTGAATCCAGTGAGACACTGAAAGAATTATACATCACAACCAAGTTGGGTTTATACCAAGAATACAAGCATGGTTTAATATAAGAAAATCAATCAAAGTAATACAGGACATTAGCAAATTGAAAGGGAAAAGTCGCATGATGATATTGTTTGGTGCTGAAAAAACATTTGAGAAAATCAGCATCCTTTTCTGATAAAAACACTTCGAAGGGTAGGAATCAAATTAATCTTCCTCAATATCATAAAAGGCATATATGAAAAACTGATAGCCAGCATCATACTTAATGGTGAGACACAGAAAATCTAATTTGGGAATGAGACAGGGATGCCCATTATCACCACTATTATTAACATTATACTAAAAGTCCTAACTAGAGCAATCAGACAGGAGAAAGAAAGAAAATCCATCCAAATAGGAAAGGAAGAAAATAAACTTTCATTATTGACAGATGACATGATCCTATACTTGGAAAACACTGAGAAATCTATGACAAAGTTACTTAAGCTAATAAATTCAGCAAAGTGGTGGGATACAAGATAAATGCACAAAAGTCAATAAAGTTTCTATACACAGGTAATGACCTAATTGAAGAAACAATTAAGGAAAAAATTCCATTCAAAATAGCAACCAAAAGAATCAAATATCTAGGAATACGCTTAATCAGGAATGTCAAGGACTTGTACACTGAAAACTACAAAACATTTCTAAAGAAATCAAAGAAGACCTAAATAAATGGAAAGACAGTCCACGCTCATGGATAGGAAGGTTGAGTGTCTTTAAGATGTCAATTCTACCCAAACTGATCTACAGATTCAATGCAATATCGATCAGGATTCCAACAACCTACTTTGAAGACTTGGAGAAACTAGTTACCAAATTTACTTGGAAAGAAAAGAGACCTCGAATAGCTAAAGATATCCTAAAAAAGAAATGGGAGGACTAACACTTCCTGACCTTAAAGCTTACTATAAAGCCACAGTGGTCAAGACAGCATGGTACTGACACAAAGGTACAAGTATTGACCAATGGAATCAAAGCAAGAATATAGAGATGACCACCAAATCTATGGTCAATTGATCTTTGATAAGGCTCCCAAATCCACTGAACTGGGGCAGAATAGTCTTTTCAATAAATGAGCATGGGAAAACTTGATATCAATAGCCAAAATAAAAAATGAAAGAGGACCCCATCTGACACCCTATATAAAAATTAATATAAAATGGATTAAAGACCTAAATGTAAGAGCCAATACCATAATACTCCTAGAAGAAAATATAGGGAAATACCTTCAAGACCGAGTAATAGAAAGTAGCTTCTTAAAATTTACACTCAAATACAAGCAGCAAAAGAAAAATAGATAAATAGGAACTCCTTAAAATCAAGAGCTTCTGTGCCTCAAAGGATTTTGTTAAAAAGATGAAGAGGAAGCTAACTCAGTGGGAGAAAATATTTGGAAACCACATATTGGATATAGGCTTGATATCCTGTGAATATAAATTATACAACTCAACAACAAAAGAACAAACAAAATGGGCAAAGGATATGAATAGATATTTTTCCAAAGAGCAAACAGAAAGGCTAAAAAGCACTTGAAGAGATGCTAATCTTCATTAGTTATAAGGGAAATGCAAATCAAGACTATAATGAGATAACTCCTCACATCTATAAGTTTGGCTGCTATTAAACAAACAGAAAGCTACAAATGTTGGAGAGGATGTAGAGAAATTGGAACACTTATTCATTGCTGGTGGGAATGTATGATGGTGTAGCTGCTGTGGAAGACAGTTTGGTGGTTGTCAGCTAAAGCTAAAAATTGGGTTATCAACAATACCACTACTCGGTATATATCCAAAAGAGCTGAAAGCAGTGACACAAGCAGACATTTGTACACCAATGTTCATAGTGGCACTTTTCACAATTGCCAAAAGATGGAAACAACCCAAGTGCCCATCAACAGATGAATGGATAAATAAAACGTGGTATAGTCATATGATGGAATATTATGCAGTAGTAAGACGATATGGGGTCCTGAAGCATATGACAACATGGATAAACCTTGAGGACATAATGCTGAGTGAAATGAATTAGACCCATAAGGATAGATACTATTTGATTTTGCTATTATGATTCTGGTAAAGGTAATTGTATTAGTTAGGGTTCTCTAGAGAAACAGAATCAACAGGGAACACTTGCAAATATAAAATTTATGAAAGTGTCTCATGTGACCGTAGGAACGTAGAGTCCAAAATCCACAGGGCAGGCTGCGAAGCTGATGACTCTGATGGATGGCCTGGATGAACTCCACAGGAGAGGCTCACCAGCCAAAGCAGGAATGGAACCTGTCTCCTCTGAGTCCTCCTTAAAAGGCTTCCCATGATTGCATTTAGCATCACTAATTGCAGAAGACACTCCCCTTTGGCTGATTACAAATGGAATCAGCTGTGGATGTAGCTGATGTGATCATGACCTAATCCTATGAAATGTCCTCATTGCAACAGACAGGCCAGCGCTTGCCCAATTAGATGAACAGGTACCACAACTTGGCCAAGTTGACACCTGTCCCTAACCATGACAGTCCACCCCTTGTCAACTTGGCACCTACATATATATATATATATATATATATATATATCACCTTAGAGCATACTTAATTTCCAAATGAAAACAAATAAGCACACATTTTTTCTTTTACCTGACAATACTCAACTGTCCTGCATATAACTGGAAACACATTAAATCTCTCCAGAATAGCATGCAAATCCTTGGGCAACATTCATTCTTAAACTTGATATCTTACAACTTAAATAGTATAACACGAACAAAACAGCATTACAGTCCTCGTTTCTGTAACTGATCACGTGGTCGAAGTTCATATTTATCACTACCTTCTTCCACTACCCATTCCATGTTCCCTTTCCCCTCAGCAAGCACTTCAGCTGGCCGTGGTTCTTTGCCTGGTGGGGTGACCCAAACCTTCATTCCTGAAGTCTCAGAGCCACTAGTGGTCCTGCCTGGATTGTGTTGTTGCAGTTTTCCATTGATTTTAATCACAGGGCATGGTAGTACTAATAGACGCCCCAGGGGATCTCCTATATTCCAAGAAAACTCTTCTTTACCTCCATTATGTAGTTGCAGTCCTACTTCCTTCTGATAGTCAGGGTCAATTACCCCAGACAATAATGTAATCCCCTTCTTGGTGTGTTGATCCAGAGGCATAAGTAGCCCAAAGTGGCCAGGTGGCAATCTTAACTTCCAGTTCAGTGGTATCACTGTTGTTTCTCCTGGAGAAAGCACACCCCATTTTGGAACTAAAACCTGTAGACCAACAGAACTCAGGGTAGCAGGGACAGGAAGCAAAAATTTTCCTAGTGGATCACTAGGAGTAATAGTGAGTGGCACCACACCCATTTCCACCCCTTGGTTCCTGGACCTATGGATCCTGGCTATGGGAGAAACAGCACCATACAGCGGACGCTGATTCAGAGCATACACAACTTCCTGGAGAACATTACCCCAGCCTTTCAAGTTTTTGCCACCTAGTTGGCACCGTAATTGAGTTTTCAAAAGGCCATTCCACCGTTCTATCAATCCAGTTGCTTCTGGATGATGGGGAACATGGTAAGACCAGAGAATTCCATGAGTATGTGCCCATTCCCGCACTTCATTTGCTGTGAAGTGTGTTCCTTGATCCGAAGCAATGCTATGTGGAATACCATGATGATGGATAAGGCATTCTGTAAGCCCACGGATAGTAGTTTTGGCAGAAGCATTGCATGTAGGGAAAGCAAACCCATATCCAGAGTATGTGTCTATTCCAGTTAGAACAAATCGCTGCCCCTTCCATGAAGGGAGTGGTCCAATGTAATCAACCTGCCACCATGTAGCTGGCTGGTCACCTTGGGGAATGGTGCCATATCGGGGGCTGAGTGTGGGTCTCTGCTGCTGGCAGACTGGGCACTCAGCAGTGGCTGTAGCCAGGTCAGCCTTGGTGAGTGGAAGTCCATGTTGCTGAGCCCATGCATAACCTCCATCCCTACCACCATGACCACTTTGTTCATGAGCCCATTGGGCAATAACAGGAGTTGCTGGGGAAAGAGGCTGACTGGTATCCATAGAACGGGTCATCTTATCCACTTGATTATTAAAATCTTCCTCTGCTGAAGTCACCCTCTGGTGTGCATTCACATGGGACACAAATATCTTCATGTTTTTAGCCCACTCAGAAAGGTCTATCCACATACTTCTTCCCCAGACCTCTTTGTCACCAATTTTCCAATTATGGTCTTTCCAAGTCCCTGACCATCCAGCCAAACCATCAGCAACAGCTCATGAGTCAGTATACAAACGCACCTCTGGCCAGTTTTCCTCCCAAGCAAAATGAACAACCAGGTGCACTGCTCGAAGTTCTGCCCACTGGGAGGATTTCCCCTCACCACTGTCCTTCAAGGACACCCCAGAAAGGGGTTGTAATGCTGCAGCTGTCCACTTTCGGGTGGTACCTGCATATCGTGCTGAACCATCTGTAAACCAGGCCCGAGTTTTCTCTTCCTCAGTCAATTCACTGTAAGGAACTCCCCAAGAGGCCATAGCTCTGGTCTGGGAAAGAGAAGGTAATGTGGCAGCAGGAGTGGAAACCATGGGCATTTGTGCCACTTCTTCATGTAACTTACTTGTGCCTTCAGGACCTGCTCTGGCTCTATCTCGTATATACCATTTCCACTTTACAATAGAGTGCTGCTGTGCACGCCCAACTTTATGGCTTGGTGGGTCAGACAACACCCAACTCATGATAGGCAACTCAGGTCTCATGGTAACTTGGTGGCCCATGGTTAAGCGTTCAGTCTCTACTAAGGCCCAGTAGCAGGCCAAAAGCTGTTTCTCAAAAGGAGAGTAGTTATCTGCAGCAGATGGTAAGGCTTTGCTCCAAAATCCTAAGGGTCTGCATTGTGATTCTCCTATAGGGGCCTGCCAAAGGCTCCAGACAGCATATCTATTTGCCACTGACACTTCCAGCACCATTGGATCTGCTGGATCATATGGCCCAAGTGGCAGAGCAGCTTGCACAGCAGCCTGGACCTGTCGCAGAGCCTCCTCTTGTTCAGGTCCCCACTCAAAATTAGCAGCTTTTCTCGTCACTCAATAAATGGGCCGGAGTAGCACACCCAAATGAGGAATATGTTGTCGCCAAAATCCAAAAAGACCAACTAGGCGTTGTGCCTCTTTTTTGGTTGTGGGAGGGGCCAGATGCAGCAATTTATCCTTCACCTTAGAAGGGATATCTCGACATTCCCCACACCACTGGACACCTAGAAATTTTACTGAGGTGGAAGGCCCCTGTATTTTTGTTGGATTTATCTCCCATCCTCTGACACACAAATGCCTTACCAGTAAATCTAGAGTAGTTGCTACTTCTTGCTCACTAGGTCCAATCAACATGATATCATCAATATAATGGACCAGTGTGATGTCTTGTGGGAGGGAGAAACGATCAAGCTCTCTGCGAACAAGATTATGACATAGGGCTGGAGAGTTGATATACCCCTGAGGTAGGACAGTGAAAGTATATTGCTGACCTTGCCAGCTGAAAGCAAACTGTTTCTGGTGGTCCTTACTAATAGCTATTGAGAAAAAAGCATTTGCCAGATCAATAGCTGCATACCAGTACCAGGGGATGTATTGATTTGCTCAAGCAATGATACTACATCTGGAACAGCAGCTGCAATTGGAGTTACCACCTGGTTGAGTTTACGATAATCCACTGTCATTCTCCAAGACTCATCTGTTTTCTGCACAGGCCAAATAGGAGAGTTGAACGGGGATGTGGTGGGAATCACCACCCCTGCATCTTTCAAGTCCTTAAGAGTGGCAGTAATCTCTGCAATCCCTCCAGGAATATGGTATTGCTTTTGATCTACTATTTTGCTTGGTAGGGGCAGTTCTAGTGGCTTCCACTTGGCCTTTCCCACCATAATAGCCCTCACTACACGAGTTAGAGAACCAACGTGGGGATTCTGCCAGTTGCTCAGTATGTCTATGCCAATTATACATTCCGGAACTGGGGAAATAACTACAGGATGGGTCCGGGGGCCCACTGGACCCACTGTGAGACGGACCTGAGCTAAAACTCCATTGATCACCTGGCCTCCATAAGCCCCCACTCTGACTGATGGTCCAGAGTGACATTTTGGGTCCCCTGGAATTAATGTCACTTCTGAACCAGTGTCTAATAATCCCCGAAATATCTGATCATTTCCTTTTCCCCAATGCACAGTTACCCTGGTAAAAGGCCGTCGGTCTCCTTGGGGAAGACTTAGAGGAAGGTTAACAGTATAAATTTGTGGCAGTGTAACAGGTTTCTCCCCCATAGGGACCTGGCCTCCCCTTCATTCAAGGGGCTCAGGGTCTGTAAACTGTTTCAAGTCTGGAAATTGATTAAGGGGCCGTGACTCTGTGCTTTTGTAATTCAGGTTAGACTTCTGTTCCCTTGACCTAGAACTCTTTTGTTTATACAGCTCCAACAAGAATTTAGTAGACTGCCCTTCTATTGTATTTCTAGGCACCCCATGATTTACTAGCCAATGCCACAAATCTCTGCGTGTCATATAATTTTGATGCCTCCTTTGAGTTTGTTGTCTATTATAATAGCCACGTCTACCCTGTCTTTGGTGATTAAGTGCTGCCACCTGGCTTCTGCCAACTCGGGATCCTGTCATTCCCATTGTGTTTAAGGATTCTAGCTCAGTGACAGCATTTCCTACAGTAATATCTGACCTACAGAGAAGTGCAACCACAGAGCTCTTGAGGGATGATGGTGCTAGTCTCACAAACTTATTTCTCACTGTTCTGGTACAAGGTGCATCCTCTGGACATTCCTGGGGTGTAAGAGCAGGCTTTGCATGATAAATCCACTCTAACATCCCAATCTCTCTAAGCCTCTGGATCCCCTCATCTACATTATACTAGGGCAGTTCTGGCATTTCAACCTCTGGTAATGTTGGCCACCTTTTGATCCATGTTTCAACCAACCACCCAAACAAGCTGTTAACACCTTTTCTAACTGCTCTAGCTATAACATTGAATGCAGAATCTCTGCTTAGTGGGCCCATATCAATAAATTCAGCCTGATCCAGCCTTATATTCCTCCCACCATTATCCCACACTCTTAAAATCCATTGCCACACATATTCCCCTGATTTCTGTCTATATAAATTGGAAAACTCACACAGTTCTTTTGGAGTATAACGTACCTCCTCATGTGTGATACTTTGTACCTCACCTTTAGGGGCCTGTTGGGACTTTAGTCTAGTTATAGGTCTAGAAGAAATGAGGGGTTATGGGGGTGGGTCATGAAAAGAATTAGAAATATCTTCCAAGCCATTTGCTTCAGGGCTTTCATTTGCAGTTTCATCTGGTGAGACAGGATTAATAACTCTAGGGCTCATCCCTTCAGGAGGAGGTTGGGTGGCCAATTCCTCAAGGCAGGCTGGAGGTGGGGCGGCTATGTCCTCAGGGCAGACTATTACAGGGTTATCTAAAGAAGGCTCAGCATGGTCTAGGGTTTCAACCTCACCCCCAACATCATTATCAATCCATATGTCACCATCCCATTTTTCAGGGTCCCACTCCTTTCCAATCAATGCCCTCACTTTAACAGCAGACACCATGCAAGACTGAGATTTCAGTTTACGTTGTAAAGTTGCTACTCTAACAATAAGATTCTGAGTCTGATTTTCAGAGATCTCAAGTCTACGGCTACAGGAAATAAAATTTTCCTTCAGGCTACTCATAGAAACCTCTACATCTTTCAGACTGCACTTAAGCTTCTTGTTTGAAGCCTTAAGCCCATCCCTTTCACCCTTTAATGTAGACAGTGTATCTAACAACAACCAACCAACATCTCTATAACTCTTATTTCTACAAAACTCTGTAAAGGTGTCAAAAACATTATCCCCCAGAGTCTGGCTTCGTACAAGCGAAGCATTAGGAGAATCGAATGATGATATTTTGACTATCTTCTTTGCCAACTCAGTCCATGGATTGGGAGTGTCATTCTGATTACGGGAATCAGAGTCCTTAGTGTCTCTGAGCCCAGTCAGAGTAGAAAACCATTCATAAACACCCATTTTTAAGATTCTGTTCCTTAAGAACCACTCCTGGTACCAAGATGTATTAGTTAGGGTTCTCTAGAGAAACAGAATCAACAGGGAACACTTGCAAATATAAAATTTATGAAAGTGTCTCACGTGACCATAGGAACGCAGAGTCCAAAATCCACAGGGCAGGCTGCGAAGCTGATGACTCTGATGGATGGCCTGGATGAACTCCACAGGAGAGGCTCACCAGCCAAAGCAGGAATGGAGCCTGTCTCCTCTGAGTCCTCTTTAAAAGGCTTCCCATGATTGCATTTAGCATCACTAATTGCAGAAGACACTCCCCTTTGGCTGATTACAAATGGAATCAGCTGTGGATGTAGCTGATGTGATCATGACCTAATCCTATGAAATGTCCTCATTGCAACAGACAGGCCAGCGCTTGCCCAATCAGATGAACAGGTACCACAACTTGGCCAGGTTGACACCTGTCCCTAACCATGACAGTAATCTTAAAGGTTTTACACTGTAAAATATAGGAGACGTAGAAGTACACCGAAGCTAGAGACCTGGGACAGGTTACCCAATGAGGTTGAACTTAAATTAAGGGAATGGATAGAATTGATGGTGGCTAATTATGGGGTTATATAACCATATTGAAGGTGACTATGAATGAAAGGGGATGTATAGTTCCATGTATCCCAAAAAATTATACATAAGTTATTGCATGAACTCCTTGAACAAAGAGTCAGTAATAGATGGGTATGGGGGAAACTAATATTGCATGCTATGGCCTAGAGTTAACAGAAAGACAGCAATAGCAGTGGTAAATAATTGGGAGGAAGAGCCAGCAACAGCAGTGGTAAGTAACTGGGGGGAAGAGACAAAAAATTAGGGGAGGTTTTCATTTGTTATTTGATGAGGCTGTATTTATCGGTTCTTTGTCTCTTTGGACCAATGAAAACTGTCTAAAATTGAGAGTACTGCTGATTGTATAACGAAGTGAAGACACTGTAAGACATGTTTAGCGTTATTTCTGTCAGCCCTAAAGAACACCTGAGATGCTACAAAAGTTTCATGTACTAAACTACTAGGTTCCTGAAACCTATAAACTCCAGAGGTTCCTGGGCAGGATGGGTCCTGAAACCCAAAGGGGCCAGCCTCTCCAAGAATGTTGTGCCGGTTTGAAAGGATGTATGTCCCCTAGAAAAGCCATGTTTTAATCTAAATCTCATTTCATAAAAGCAGAATAATCCCTATTCAATACTGTATGTTTGAAACTAATCAGATCATCTCCCTGGAGAGGTGATTAAGTCAAGAGTGGTTGTTGGATTAGGTGACGACATGTCTTCACCCATTTGGTGGAGAAACTTGATAAGTTTCTGGAGTCCTATAGAAGAGGAAACATTTTGGAGAATGGAGATTCGGAGAGAGCAGAGAATGATGCAGCACCACAAAGCAGAGAGTCCACTAGCCAGCCACCTTTGGAAATGAAGAAGGAAAACGCCTCCCAGGGAGCTTCATGAAACAGGAAGCCAGGAGAAGAAGCTAGCAGATGACGCCATGCTCACCATGTGCCCTTCCAGATGACAGAGGAACCATGACTGTGTTCCCCATGTGCCTTTCCAGATGAGAGAGAAACTCTGACTGTGTTCCCCATGTGCCCTTTCACTTGAGAGAGAAACTGTGAACTTCATCGGCCTTCTTGAACCAAGGTATCTTTGATTGGACATTTCTATAGACTTGTTTTAATTGGGACATTTTCTCGGCCTTAGAACTGTAAACTAGCAACTTTAATTAAATTCCCCTTTTTAAAAATCATTCTGTTTCTGGTATATTGCATTCCAGCAGCTAGCAAACTAGAACAAATGTCAACTAATCCCATCCTATATTATTGACCCCTTTTCAACATGAAAAAGCTGTAATGAGCATAGCCCAAAGACCCCTATAGATCAGGAGTAGGATCAAAGGTGGAGGGATTATAACAGAAAAGACAGGATTTAACAAATGAGTATGACTGCTGAATCACTACAATGAAATTTCTTTTAGCTTCCAGTGTTTTGGAGCAGCTAGAAAGAAAAACCTGAAAATGTGAAATCATAACCCATACCAAACTTTGACATCAGTGTTACAATGTATTGTGAAAATTATTGCTTTTCCTCTTTCTGTATACGTTGTATTTCACAATAAAAAACATTTAAAAATACATTACAGCAATTTATTTCCGTGTACGTTGCTCCTGTCCTTTGTGCATTCATTGCCGTACATTTTACTTCTAAATATGTCATAAACCTTATAATACTTTGCAGTTATTTTTACTTTAACAGACATTTGTCTTCTAAAGAAGTTGAGAAATGGGGGGGGGGAAGGGCTTTTATATTTACCTACATGTCAACACACTTCATTTCTTTGTTTAGACTGAAGCTTCTGATAACTCTTTTTTTTTCCCCCCAGCCTACAGCAGAATTTCTTGAACATTTCTTGTAGTACAAGTCTTGCTGGTAATAAATTCTCCCAGCGCTCCTCTGTCGAAAATGTTTTTATTTCACCTTCATTTTTGAAGGATGTTTACACTCTTTTTAGAAATCTTTCTTGACAATTTTCTCTCTCAGCACTTTAAAGGTGTCATTCCAGTGTCTTCTGGCTTGCATTGCTTCTGACAAGAAGCCAGAGATGGTTCTAAACTACCATTGTTTCCCTTTATATAATACATCTTTTCTGTTTTCTAACTGCTTTAGTAATTTATCCTTAGCTTTAGTTTTCAGCAATTTGATTATAATTTATCCAGATGCGGCTTTATCTGTGTTTACTCTGACTGGGCCTCAGAGATTCTCGATCTGAGGGTTGGTATTTTTCATCAAACTTGGAAATTCTTCTGCCATTATTTTCTCAGATATTTTTTCTTTCATTTTTATCTTCGCTCCCTCTCGTTCTCTCCTTTCCACTTTCTCTTTCCCCGTCCCCTTCTTTCTGAGACTTCGATTGTCCTCTAGGTCCCTGAGGTTTTGTTCTTTTATTTTCCCAGCCTTTTCCTCCTCCCCCGCCCACCCCCCTTGACTTCGGTTTGTGTACCTTTTTTTTTGGTGGAGGATGTGGGCAGTTTGTGTACTTTGAATTGTCCTATTTTTCTGACTTCAAATTCACTGAGATTTTCTCGTCATATCCTCCCAGCTACTAAGCCCATCAGTAATTTTTTTTTTTACTTGAGATATTGTATTTTCTAGTTCAGTATTTCCATCTGGTTCTTTTTTTAGTTTACTCTTTTTAAACTCTTTTCCTTTAAAGTTTTAAGCATATTTATAAACCTATTTTAGAAGGAGAGAAACAGATCGTAGAATTAGATAAAAATATGGCATATGCTCTAGTTTGCTAGCTATTGGAATGCGATATACCAGAAACGGAATGGCTTTTAAAAAGGGGAATTTAGTAAGTTGCTAGTTTACAGTTCCAAGGCCGAGAAAATGTCCCAATTAAAACAAGTCTATAGAAATGTCCAATCGAAGGCATCCATCCAGGAAAAGATACCTTGGTTCAAGAAGGCCAATGAAGTTCAGGGTTTCTCTCTCAAGTGAGAGGCACATGGCGAACACTGAATTTCTCTCTCATCTGGAAGGGCACATGGCAAGCATGGCATCATCTGCTAACTTCTTCTCCTGGCTTCCTGTTTCATGAAGCTCCCCGGGAGGCATTTTTCTTCTTCATCTCCAAAGGTTGCTGGCTGGTGGAATCTGCTTCTCTTGGCTGTCATTCTCCTCTGCTCTCTCTGAATCTCCTTCATTCTCCAAAATGTTTCCTCTTTTATAAGACTTCAGAAACTTTTTAAGACCCACCCAAATGGGTAGAGACATGTTGTCACCTAATTCAGTTTAACAGCCACTCTCGATTAAGTCACATCTCCAGGGAGATGATCTGATTACAGTTTCAAACATACAGTATTGAATAGAGATTATTCTGCCTTAATGAAATGGGATTTAGATTAAAACATCGCTTTTCTAGGGGACATACATCCTTTCAAGCCAGCACAGCATATATGTCAGAATTAACATACATGGATTTAAAAATATCTCTTTATCTGATTCCATGATCAGTTTCTTTCCTTCTAAAACAGATTTATAAATATGCTGAATAAGGCCAGGCATACTTATCAGTGCTTGGCATATAGAAGATTCTAAGTTATTCTCAGACTTTATTATTACTTATATTATCCTTAGCTAGTGAAGCTGTGAACCACTTTGGATACAGTCACTGCTGTCATTTATTTTATTTATTTATTTTTTGCATGGGCAGGCACCAGGAATTGAACCTGGGTCTCTGGCATCACAGGCAAGCACTCTGCCACTGAGCCACCATTGCATCACCTGAACTCACTGCTGTCATTTATACAGTGACTTAAGCATATCATTGAGAAATAAATCCTTGGTGGCTGTCGTTCTAAACATTCATTTTATGCAATTAATTTTAGGATCGTTTTTGGTTCTTCTGGTATACAAAGAAAACTCCCTAACCCTAAAGTTAAGAAAAACAAATTGTATGATTAACAACTCATGAAGATACAGCTTACATCTTCTGGCTTTGGCTATTAGGGCTTTCATAGCCAAGGAGAGGGTAACCTGTATTAATTTTCTCCCTTGTTGATTAATAGCTCCTGTATGCTGGCTCAGAGCTAGAGACACAGTGGGAATCACCAAAGGCTCCTGGCTACAGGGAGCATGCATCCCAAAGGGGACAGAGGTGACTAGTCAGGTAGCTATACTATGGTGCCTTTTAATTATGAGTTAGTCTGTTTATTATATAAATTAATCCTTTTTATGGACTAAACACCATGAACCACTACCCCATAGAAATTCCTGGAAAACTGGAAGGGCTATGGAGGCAGCAACTTCCCTACCCTTCCCTGTGTGGTAATAATATGACTAGGAACACACTGATGGCACGTCCCCCAGGACTGTGGTAAGTAGTTCTCCACCTGAATGTTATTCTTCAGCACCACCCCAGACAGCATCCAATTCTGTTCAGTGATTCGAGGTGTAACTGGGACCTGCAGGAGTTCTCTGTTGGTGGTGTCCCTTATTAGGTGGCTGCCTTGCACCATTCTTTTTTTCTAGTGGTTGTGTGTGCATGGACGGGGAATCGAACCCGGGTCTCCCGCACGGAAGGCAAGCATTCTATCACTGAACCACCCGTGCACCTTCCATTCATTTTTAATATGTTCTTTGCCAAATGCATTCTTTTTTATTCCCCATCTTCCTCCTCCACTCCTTCCCCCACTCCCAGTTTCTTTTTGATATTTATTTTTACTTGAACATATGCCCACACAGAAAAATTCTTTTGTATTTTTTTCAGTGACCTTCTCGCTTCTCACCCCCAGCAGGCAATGCGGGGGTTCTTTTATCCCCCACTCTTCTTTCTGTTTAAAATTTAGCAGGTGTCTTTCTATTCGTCTCTCTTTCAGTCTGCTGTGGGCAACTGCTGAAAGGAGCTGTGGCAGACAAGTCAAATTTGGGTGCACTCATCCAGCCCTTTTTTGAAAAGAAGATGGCAGGTAGGCCACACTTTCCACCAATTGCTGAGATCTTATAGGCTCTGCAGAGAAATTGTACTGTATGAGGCTCTCTGAGTAGCTGAGGCTTCAAAATGGAAGAAAACATCCAGGAAATAGAAATTGGTATTTCTTGTCAAAAAAGGCTCATTTTCTTATTCATTGTTAAGGTTCAGAGGCTTCCAAGTCTGATCCCAAAGTGAGACAGGTTTGTGGATGTGAGGTGTATCATTGGAAGTTTAGGATGCTTCTGTTTCTCAAAAATGTTTCAATTTCTTTACTGATCCTATTTAAAATTGAGAGCCAAAAGAGGCTAGAGGGCTTCCCCTATCCTTTATTATTTGATATATAAAAACATGGGCAAATATTCCTATTTAGTTAGTTGTCAAAAGTCAGAAAGTTCTGACAGGTTTCAGATGTGAAAACTGATTGACCATTGGCCCTTGGAGGGTTAGACACTTAACTGTTTGATGGGGGAAGCTGAATCATATATCCAGATCATCTGGACCAGATAATCTTTCCAGACCCCATCTGTGACCTACAGTCTGAAAGCATTTCTGGGATCTGACGCCCCCACCCCAACCCCAGGGAGATCATCATAGTTCAGATTCTTGGATCCACAAATGACCCACAAAGAAGGGACTGAGCTGTCAAAGCCACACAGCAGATTTAAAGTTAGGCTCCTTCAGACCTTGTCTCTCTTCCCTGGACCACTCACCCACATTTTCCTCTCTTGCATAAAAAGGTATTACAACTTGAAACAAACAATGAAAGCTCAGTTACTGATTCTGATGTGAACACATACTTATTGTGAAAAAAATTGGCCAAGGAAGAAGCTTCTAGTGTGATGTACTGTGTCTGGGACACCATCCTAGCAGGATACTCATTGCCTTCTCTTGCTATTATTTGGATAGAGTAAGTTGGGGAGAAAGTACATAAGAACATGTTGCCTGGCTCTCCCAAGCCCCTGCTTAAAATGTACCAGTCCCTGTGTGATAGGGAGTAGGGTCGCTCAGGCAAAAAGATCTGTATAGAGGTACGTCAGTGAGTGAGTCTCTTCCCAAATCATTGCAGCGGTAAATAGAATGAGATAGAAGCAGAAGAGGAAAAATAGGAGAGGAAAAACCAGTGTGAGCTTTGGTGCTTCACAGATTTGTTTCAAATGGTGCCACCACCACCAGACATGTGGCCCTGAGAAGACACGTTATCCTCCTCTGAGCCTTAAGTTTCTCCATGATGAGGAAATAGTAATCCCGGTGTTGCAGGGTTATCATGACGACCGGATATGATCTGCATGTACAGTTCCTGGAGGCACGTCAAAGAGTGGCTGCTGTTATTTAAAAATCACAGCAGGGTGGGCTACGGTGGCTTAGCAGGCAGAGTTTTCACCTGCCATACAGGAGACCCGGGTTCGATTCCCGGTGCCTGCCCATGCAAAAAATAACATAAAATAAAAATCATAGCAACAAGCAGCAGCAATGACTGGACAGGGCAAGGAAGTAATAGCACCTTGAAGAATATTTGCTGAATAAATGAGTGAATGTGTTATCGAGTTAACAGATTTATATCATTTACAGTTTTACTTCATAGTATTCCATTCTGTGACTGGAAAATAATTTGCTAACTTCCTCACTAACAGTCATTTAGTGGTTCAGAAAGAAAGAAAACAATCAAGCAAATGAGATAAAATGTTAACAATCAGTAGATCTAAGGGAAGGGCATGCAGAAATTTTACTCTTGCACTTTTTCTTTGCATTTGAAATTATTTCAAAATAAAAAGTTAGAAAAAGTAAACCTTTATATTAGTCCCAAATTTGCACTCCTTTCATAATGCTGTGATGCCTACCCTTGTACAGACACACATTGCAAACATCACCGAGTATCTTAGGCTAAACTGATACATTTAGAGGCAAAGGTAAGTGCCTGTTAATAATTGTGATACTTTCTGTACCAATGTACACTCCTTCCAACAGCAAATGTGAATGTTTGCTTCATCCATATCTTTGCCATCTCTGGGTATTGCCAATATATTAGTTCCTGTTGCTGTTTTGACAAACTTAGTGGTTTAAAAGAACACGAATTTGTTATCTTACAGTTCTGGAGGTCAGAAGTCCTAAAATCAGGGTGTTGGCAGGACTGCATTCCTTCTGGAGGCTCTAGAGGAGAATCTGTTCCCTTTCCTTTTCCAGCCTCTGAGGCTGCCTGCATTCTTCAGCAGGTGGTCCCTTCCTCCATCTGCACAGCCAGCAGTGTAGCATCTTCAGATCTCTCTCTCTGACCTCTGCTTCTGTTGTCACATCTCCTTCTCTGGCTGATCCTTCTGCCTTCTTATAAGGACCCTCGTGATTACACTGGGTTCACCTCGATAACCCAGGATAATCTCTTCGTCTCAAGATTCTTAATCACATCTGCAAAGTCCCTTTTACCATGTAACTTAATAGTCACAGATGCAAGGGATGAGAATGTGGACATCTTTGGGGAAGGGGGTCATTATTTTGCTGACCATGGTCAATCATTTGAATCTTTACCAATTTGTTAGGTGAAAAAAAAACAAACTTGTTTTTAATTTTTTTTACTAATGAGGTTGGTAAGGTGAAAGATAGTTTCATATAATTATTAGTTATGTGTATTTCATCTGTTGTGAATTGCCCTTTATATCCTTGGTTTTTATTTTTCCCTTTGCTTATTTTTCAATTAAGTTAGCTTTTCTCTTAATTGGTTTTTGTGCTCCTTGCATATTAGGGTTTTTAACTTTTTCCATTAATTTTTCTTTATATATTTATTCTAAATTTTATCTCTATATTTCAAGTCACTATAAATGTGTAGTTTTAGCAAGTGTTTGGAAAGAGAACGGTGACTAGTTACTGCTCTTTAATTTCTGGAATTCATGAAACATTGTCATATTAAGATCTTGATTCTGTATGAGGGCCATGAAGCCTTTGGTTTTCTAGTTTTCTTCCTCCGCTATCCTAAGCACTTGATAGGGCAGTCTTAACTTTCTTTGTCTTGCAGAGTTGGGCATTAACAAGTTACAAATCCCTAATTATCCACTGGATGTGGGCAGCATTTCATTGATTTATTCAACCTCTACCCCATATCGCTGGGGTAAAGGGACATATTGTTAGTTCCTTTTGTAGAGACAGAAATGAAATTGCTCGAAACAAAACACATGAACTTTATATACATTTGACTTAATTAATCTACCACTTAAAACAAACCCAAGAAGTCCTTTCAATGGTGATTGAGCTACAGGGCCTTTTGAGTGAACACGGGAGACTGAATGCACATTCTCCATTTTCCTCAAAAGTTAGCAAGAACTGGGTAACTTCAGTCTTCAATATTTTGTGCTAAATTTTTTCTCCCACAGCTTGTTGTTTATTTAGACTATGTAACGCTATACTTTTGCGTTTCCTATAAAATTAAAGACATAGCAACAGCCAGTATCATATCTTCCTAACAGAAGCAACAAATTCTGTCATTTCACTAATCCTGATCTCACAGGATTAACAAAGAATGCATTTACATTCGTAACCACTAACGGGGTCTCATTAGTGGGCTGTGGAGAAGCTGCCCAGAAAACCAAAGCGATGGGCTCACAGAGAAGTGTGTGCCAGAACCACCTGGGTCTAGCAGGGAGCCGCTTCACCACTAGCTGAAACAGGAAGAAAATTTAAATGATTCTTGACAGAGTTCTGTTTTGAAGGAAGGGTCAGACTGAACATAGAAATTCTGTTTAGCCAACCACAGCAGCACTTACTTCTGAAGAACTGTAGTTGGCAGCCAGACTGTAGACCCCAGCTTCCCAAATTGAGAGCCAGTGACATCTGGGACTCCAGGTTCCCCTAGTCTGTGGGTGTACCACTGTTTCAGAGGTGATCATTAACCACATCCTTTGCTCCTGTTCTGAGTTCTGAACCCATTAGGAGACAGAGTTTGCTGGGAACACTGGATGGAAACTGTGGGTGGCATCTGAGTTCACAGCTGGGCTTCCTAACACGCCCTTCTGAGTCCAGGCCTGTTGACAAGTCACATAGAAGCAGCCCCTTGCCCCATAAATGGTCGCATTTCAATGGTGGGGATGGGGAGGCTGACCCCAGACCTGCCCTGGGAAGAGCCCTGACTGAGTGGAGGCAGACGTCAAAGGGGAACCGCTTTATTCCATGGGCGAGGGCCACGTAGCCCGGAAAATGAGGGCTAGAGGGAGTAGGCTACTCTGGTGAATGACTTCTCTTCTCTGGGGACGAAAACAGAACCTTTCCAGTACTGACCTAGGATCCAAAGATCTCTCCCAAACCCTCGAGGACTGGACTCCCTAACCCTTTTAATCCGTGGGCAGAATTTCCAGAAGAGGATGACAAGGGTTCCTCCTTTTTGGGAGGTAATTGAGGAATCTCAGATTCCCTCTTCAAAATACTAGGCATAATTCAGATATCTCTGCCCTCAGTGCCGGCAGCATTCCCGGGAATGTGAAAGAGCACCCGGCCAATTCCCTACATGTTGGGAGTTTGCACACATGAAATACAAAGCCCACAGGGAGCTCGCTAAAGGACAGGAGTATTATAAGGACACAGAGATCTTGCCACCGCAGGTTAGAGGTTCCCTGCATTTCTGAGCTGGCAGATGTCACAGCCCAAACATCCAACCATTTAGCCAACCAATGTAGAAACCCAGTTATCAACCTCTCCCCACCTCTGCTTTGTCTCCTGGCTTCTGGCCAATTCGGCCACATTTCCTGCTCATTTTTCACTGAAAGCCCTGCCTTTGCAGGCTCTTGTGCTTCTTCCATTTTCCTTGGAGCTGCACGCCCCAGAGACATGCAGTTTTGTTATTTGTTGTGCATCTTTGTCACCATCACAGTCGTCACCACCATCACCAGCTCAGCTGAATAGATCTCCAGATGTCATGTTTTTCCCCCCATGGAGCCACTTCCTCTTATTTCCCCCAACTGGGCCTCATGATGTTATGTCCCAGCCATGACCTCTACAGACTTAGTTATGTTATTTTTGTGTGTGTATGTCCTCACAGGTGCTGCCAACACCTCTTTCTTTAGAATCAGCAGCAAAATTAATAACTGTGTTGTATTCCCATCTTCCCACATTTACTGGGCAAAGGACTCCAGGGCCCCATCTTAGCTCATCTTAAATCTCTTGATCCTTGGTTCTTGGTGATGGCACCATGGATAGAGAGTTGGGGAGATGCTTATTCTGTGCCCTGGACTTTGAAATATATAGGCCTGACCTCCTAAACTCATTCTGACTCTAGCTGCAGCAAACAGAACAAATTTATTCCCCAGGGTTCTGTGCGCAGCATTCTTTATGCAGGCAACCTCCATTAAAGTCAACAGAAGTTTGGTCTGCAGACAACAAACAGGGTGAAGCCTTAAATCATGCTGTTTCATTGCTGGAAAGCTTCTGTCGCTTTTATGAGGGCACACAAACAAGTGAAAAAACTATTCTGGGCTTTTGGAAAAATAAGTTCTCAATTGTTTATATACCATTTAAAATTAGATGGTTGGCTCTGGTGGACTCCATTGCCAGTATGTACTACGGGATGATGTGCAGCTGTTCTTTTTTTCTCTCTGAAATCAGGGACTTCTAGATCTCAATTCTCTGCTTAAATCTACAGCGGTTTACAGTACCCGCCAGCTCCAAGCAATGTGCTCAGCTTCCTTTCCTGTGGTTTCATTCCTACCAAACGGATCTGTGGAAGATGAGATTTCTTAATTCCAGAGCACTAGAGGTTCCCAAGGAAAGCATCTGTTCTGTCTTTATCCATTAGAATTTCTGGTTTCCCAATTTCCACTTATTATAAAAACCAACCCTCCTCATCAGCCCTCATTGTGGTCCTTCAAACTCACCCCAGCGTAAAGAAGTTTGTACATTTATGTTGATGTCTTCTTTTGGGAGTTCCAACCATAAATTATGGTCCAGTGGCTGTCAACCGATATACAACTGAATTCTAAGTTGCTTGACTTAATCAGTGACACACCACCATCTCGTCGATTCGGAAAAATCACCTTCTACCTTGGCTATGGTATTTGTTTTCATCCCCAAACTTTGCTTGGGCTTTCTCTGGGTTAACAGCTACACGCCTTGTCCTTGTTGATTTAAGTCTTTTCTCTTACTGTGTGAGATGTTTGTCTTGATGCATCCTCAGTGTACTAGAATATGTTGGGATGGTCAGATCATGAGATGGCCAACAAGGGATGCCCCAGCAGTGGGTTTTGAGTTAGACTCTGGCTTTTCCCATTGCTTATCTCTCCAAGGGTGGGAAGGAGAACCATGCATTCCAACACAGCTGCTGGAGGCCCAAATTAAGATGAGCTTCTAACTCCCCTCACTTATGTAACCCCAGTCCTACTAGCATCTCCTCAACAGCTAGAGCAGTTCACTTATACGAAGCCCCAAATTCCTTGGTGAATATGCCAGACATCCACTTACTTTCAGGTGAGAAAACAGCTATTTAATTGGTGTAGTAACTTTCCCATAAAAGCGAAAGTCCTGATATGTAGAAAAGATACAAGGAAGTCAGATCATTATGGAGTGTTACCTGTGCCCCCTCCAGGACATCCCAGTAGTTCCTAAATATTCCTATCTAGAGACGGTCCCTCATGGCCTAACAGATCCCGAGAAGAGGAAGATTCAAGACTCTAATTTGCGCCCATCCTGGTAATGAGCCCTCGCCATTGCAGACACAACCATTGTAACACAAACAAGCCAAACTAGCCCCAAATAGAGATGATTACGAGTGTGTTTCCGAGAGCCCTCTGCAAGTCCAGGTCCCAGGTGAGGGGAATCAGAGCTTTGCTAAAGTGCTTCATTTTTTAGGGGGAATTAATATTCTCATCACTAAATGCACACTAAAGATTTGACAATAGACCAGCTTTTCTCTTTTGTTCAAAACTTGCAAAGAGTTGCTGAGTTGAAAGACAAAGTAAATCTTTCCATCTGAGGAGGTAAGCGGAATGCTATTTCGTGTTTTTAACGGTGCAGGCTCGATGAGTTGCAAGCTGGCTTACCATCCGAGGGGAGACCCTGAGGGACCTCTGTCCGTCTCCAGCAAGCCTTTGCCTGCGGTGTGTTTGTACTAGCTGAAGACAGCGCACAGCTCTCTAAATAATTTACAAGTTGATTAATAGACTCACAGGGGTATAATTAGAAGAGGGAGAGACAGTGGGTACAGTAACCGGTACAGTGCTTGGGGGAACAGGAGGCTTTATTTTTTTAAAGAAACTTTCTAGGGTGCTGGGCGTTTGAAGATAAGTTGGGAAGAGCTCAGTGCCTCTTCTCTTTTGAAGTGGAAATAGGACAGTTTGAATCCGTCGAGTTTAATTTTTCACAAGCTTTAGGGGCCCCGCAGTGCAACTCCTTTTTTATTATTGAAAAAACTCTACATTTTTCTTTCATTTTTCTACACACACACGCACACACACACAGTCCAAGCAGCAAGTAATAAACAGATTAATTTACTCTTTATTCAATGTGTATTTTATTCTCTTCATCTCCCCGAATTTGTCCATATATGTCCCTTTACTGCCCCCCAGCCAGAGCCCCCACTGTTGGGGTGCCTGGAGGTTGATTAATGGATGCCCCTTGTAATTTATGCATTTTAAAGAAACCCTCACCTCGGTCTGACAATGCTTTTGAAGTGGCTCCTTTTTTCAAGTCAAACTTTTGACTTTTCCACTGGGACTGCTACAAAGATTACCTTATGGAAAATAGGTAGGAGTCTTTTTCAGCTGGAGAGAAATCTGTGGCCAAGATAGCCAAACAGAACAGCAGGTATAAAAGTGGTATTTTAGTTCTGAAGGCCAAAGCACCTGTTAATACGAGTAGTTATATAAAGAGGGTCAGTGTCCCTGTTTTCCCACAGGTTCATTCCTCCGGAGAGTTGACTTTCTTATTTTTTGCTGCAAAACTGCATATTGTTACTCTACATTTTTAAAAAAACAATTCTTTGTTAGCGGGCAATGCTTGTCACTAAAACGTCACAAAGCTTTTTTTTAAATGGCTAGTCCGGTGGGGAAACCGAGACAGTGAGGGAACTTCATCCATTCATTCACCATTCAATGAAATGTAATTAACCTTTCTGTCTCCTTCCCCCACATGGATAGGGTGCCACAGGAGCAGAGGCCAGGTATGCTTGTTTATTGCTGTTTCTTAACACCCAGCTGTGTCCAGCACAAAGGAGGATTCACAGATTTTTTTTTCCTGGACCAAATGGCTTTTGAGTGCTTTGTATGTATCAGGCATCCAGATTAAAACAAAATACACAAAACGAAACAGAAACAAAAGCAACAGACATTTCTGGAAAGCCTCAGGTGAGCCCAGAAGTGCATGGTGTCCTTCTTGCTCTGACCAGAGCTTCTGGAAGCATTTCCCTCTCCATGTGAGGCCCCAGTGGTGGCAGAGAACAAAACTTCCAACCCATTCAGCTGTGAAATTGTCTGTGACATGCAGGACGCGGAGGCCCCAGCTCGTCTCCTCCTCCAGCAGGGAGGTCTCCTGGTAGAGCTACCTGGGCTGCCCTGACTAAGACTAGAGCTGCCCTCCAGCCCCTTTCACACCCCAAAGGCAGGTACATTTCAAAGCGCCTTTCCCTCTGAGAGCATCCTCCAACTGACACCAGCTTCCTTCTCACCTGTGCCTGTGGGAGGCAGGCGGGTGGCAGGACCTGAGGTGTGGAGGGGGAAGCTGCCCCAGGTGACCTCTGTAGTCCCTGTACCTCAGACAGTCGCTGCTTCCCTAAAGCAGAAACTTGAGACTTGCCGGGGTTTGTCAACCAGAAGCCCACACGGAGGCTTTCACGAAGGAGAGAACTTGGCCTAGCCAAGACGGATGTGGAAGGACGCATTGGAGCCACACCCTTTAGCTTTGCATAAGTGAACAAAAGTGAGATAAATACGAGAGGGAGAAAAAAAGAAGGGGTGGTGGGTAAAAGCCAGCTTGGGACAGAGAGAGGGAGATTGGCAGCATATGGGCAGAGGGATACAGGAGGTGGAGAGTCAAGGAGGAGACTTCCCCGGCGTAGAGGGAAGTGCGGGTTCCCATCCACCTTCTCTGGGGCAATCCTGTGGCATCCATGGGAGACAGGACAGGAGAGGGAGATCTACCATAGATCCCAAATCTCTCGACATTATCTCATTTACCCCATCTGTGATTTTGACTACTAGAGACCTGACCTCACTGCCCTGCCCCTACTTTTGATCATGGTTGGTTACTGGGAGGTGAGGTGGACCCCAACTGAGACCCTCTCCTGCTCCAGTGTCCTCCCATCCCAGCATTAATTGTGCTGCATGTTTCTGCTTATGCTTTGTCCCCAGCTAACTCTTTGCTCCACTCAGGTAGGACTGGGTGGGTGATTCCTCTATCTCATAATTCAGCTATGAATGAATGAATGATCGTTCACCCTGGACCTATGGTCTGGACAAAACCAGGCAGGCCTTCTCTTTGGCATCTGGGACCTGGATGCTTTCCCCTGCTGCCTGCATTTCTATATAGGTGAGACCCCTTTAGTCTTTTTTAAAAATATATTTTTATTAATTAAACAACATACAACACACAAACATTTTTAACATACAAACATTCCATGCATAGTATACAATCAGTGACTTGCAATATTATCATATAGTTGTGTGTTCATCACCATGATCATTTTTTTGAACATTGTATCACTCCAGAAAAAGAAGTAAAAGAAAAAAAGTAAAAACTCATACATACCATACACCTCACCCCACCCTCTCATTGACCACTAGTATTTTCATCTACCCAATTTATTTTAATCTTTGTTCCCCCTATTATTTGTTTATTTTTATCCATATTTTTTACTCATCTGTCCATACTGTAGTTAAAAGGAGCGTCAGACACAAGGTTTTCACAATCACAGAGTCACATTGTAAAAGCTATATATGCATTATAAATATATATATATACTATCATCTTTAAGAAACAAGGCTGCTAGAACACAGCTCTACGAGTTCAGCCACTTCCCTCCAGCCTCTCCACTACACCATCAACTAAAAAGGGCCTCTTTAGTCTTGAGCAAAGGAACCAAGCGGAGCACGGGTGATAGAAGGCAGCATGCAGCTCGGAGGCGCTTGACCCTCCTAGACAGTAGAGGGAGTCGTTACTGATTGAGCCCAATAATCCCACAGATTTGATTCCAATTCAGACTCTGCCACTTACCAGCTGTGTGACCTTGGGCAAGTCGCTCAGCCTCCCAGAGCTTCAGTTTCCTTACCTATAAGATGAGATTTTCATGATATCCAATTTACTGGTTTGTATATGTACAAAATGAAATCATGTTATTCAGTGTTTAGCACAGCGCATGGCACATTGCAGTGCCCTTTATTAAATACGCACTATTATTATTGGATAGCAGTAGTTGTCACCCTCGCTGTAGTAGTAGGAATGGCAGTAAGAGCAAGCCCCATTGAGTAAATAATGCATGTTTCATATGTAAGAAAACAGCTTACATATGATATATTCTTTTCATGTGACTACTACCAACTTTAGGTGCCTAGTTCCAGTAGTAACTGGACCAGCAAAGCCCTGGTTTGACACACCTTCAGTGCTCCAGATATCTGTTGTAGCATACCAAGCTATCCACAGTTTAGTGGCATAAAACAACAGCTATTTTATTATGCTCCTGATTTAGTGGGTCAGGACTTCGGGCAGGGTATGGCAGGGAGGGCTTGACTCTGCTCCACAGTGACTTGGGTCTCAGTTGGCATGAGGCCTCGTATCTGGGATCATGCTCTTGGTGTCACCTTAATTCCTTGGCTCTTCTTCACGTTGCATCTGCTGGGGCAGGTATGTCTAAGATGGATTCTTCATGTATGAACCTGGTGCCTTCATGTATGCCATTCTTGGAACAGTTGGGCAGGCCAGGCATCTTTTCTCCATGCAGCTTCTCCACTCAGATAGCTTGAGCTTCCTCGTGGCATGGAGGCTTGAGGTTAGCTGGACTTCTTACCTGATGGCTGGCTTCCCCTGGAACAAGCATTCCAAGGAAACCAAGGATGGCGGCGGTAGTTGGGAAAGGGGGCACCTACAAGGCTTTTTGTGATCTAGCCTCCGTCTACACTTCCACCACATTCTACTGGTCAAGCAAGGCAATAAGTCCAGCCCATTTGCAAACAGAAGAGATTAGATCCCACCTCTCAACGGGAGGAGTAGCACAGAATTTGTAGCCCCTTTTTTTTTACCAGACCAGGAGAGGCTTGATTAGAATGTTTTCGATTTGTTTGGGATTGGCACCATCATGTGACTGTGCAGGGCAGAATACAGCTGTATAAATACAGCTGTATAAATCCTCAGCAGCTGGATTGACAGGATGGCTACAGAGGTGCCTCAAAGCGGCTTGCAGAGGCTTCGAAGACCTTAGAGTCCAATTCTCTTCTTTTTAAAAAAAAGGAAACCCTAGTATCCTGCCCAAGGGCATGCTGCAAATTCAATGCAGAGTGGAGGGCTGAATTCCTGTCCCTTGTTCTGATCACAGAGCTCTTTCCCCTAAAAGGCAAGTCACAGAGCACAGTAGCCCCTAGAACCAGATTGGCTGGATTTAATTCCGGGATCCACCACCTAAAAAACTGCTTCCACTTTCTGGGCCTCAATTTCCAAGTCTGTAAAATGGGGGATACTACTACTACCTGTCTCTTTAAAAATGAGGAGTACACAAATTGATATTTGTAAGGTGCTTAGAACAGAGTCAAGCTCATAGTAAGGACTATAGCATACTGTTTGTTAAATAAATAGACCGTGGTATCTTTTCCACTCCAAAAAACCCGGGGAAATGGATCAGTTTCTTGGTTTCCCAGTAGTTACCAGCTTTCTTCTCACAGATCACATGGCCAGTGGCATCCTTGCTGCCCTGGAGAGGTGGGAGAAGTAACTTGTTCAGGGCCCTGAATTCATTAAAATCATACTCCCTAAACTCTTTTTTATTTGTAGTGTGTACCTGGAGTGCTTTTAGTACTAGATTCAAACAATCTAGTTCACATATGGACTGGCTTGCCTCTTCTCATTTTCCCAAGTTCTTTCATATTCCATTTTCAGAAGTAAAAATATGTTTTCAGATAAGAATAATTACCAAGTTATTCTTGAGCTTTTCAACTGAGCTTTTTAATTAAATGTCTCATTCATTTGCTAAGTGATGTATCAGTTATCTATAGAAGAACCTTTATTTTAAAATGGATTTTTTTTTTTAATTAAAACTTGATTAAAGAGGGACAAACTGAAATGCCCACTGCTGGATATCTCTGCCACCCAGAACAATCTGCTGGGATATGCTGAGGGCACTCATCCTTACTTTTTGCCTGGGTGGACATGGTAGAGAAGGGAGTTATGTAGAGGAGGAAGTCACTCTGAGGGAGAGTATCACAGAAGAAATGGAATGTACTTTAAATTGGTAGAAGCCCCCAGGGCTAATGTGTTTTTATGGACTTGGGGGAAAAAATCTGCTATTAAAAAAGTTGTCATTCTCTAGCACCATAGTCTGCCAATAAATTTTAAATGCGGTTGTTAAGCAATATAAAGGCTAGCATATAGACTTTTTGGAACCTAGAGAAATCTTAGAAGACATATGTTTCATTTTGCAGCTGGAGAACCAAGGTCCCTGGGAATAGAAACTTATCTGAGTTTATCAAGGAGGCAAACTAGAGCCAGTGGACTCTCCCAACCCCCACTGCAGAATTTCAGGGTGTGACCAATTCTAAAAATCCAAGTTTCTCCTCATCTCCCTTGCAGATTTTAAAGATGCCCTGCTTATCGTTAGAAGAGCTCACTTGAGGTGCAGGATCCATGACTGGCCAGCAGGTGGCAGTAAATAATAAACAAACAGCATCACTAAAGGAACCACACCCGGCTGGCTCTAGGTCCTGCCACACTTAGCCCCAGAGGGTCTTCTAAGTCGTGATTTCCGATTACACTAGTGAGGAGGGCTTGCCAACCTCAGCTGCTGGGAATCAGTACCATCTGGAGAGGAATTTTCTCTCAGAAATGGTAGCTTTCATTGAATTACAGTGATAGTAAATTGGAGACCCCAAAGGGCCCAACCTCTGTCATGACAAAGCCTCCCTGCATTCTGGAGAAGCGACTCGGGAGGGAGGGAGGGCCCCATTTCCTTCAAGAATCACGTGCTCGAGATGGAAATTAGAAACGACAAAGGCAAAAGCTTTTCTAAGTCCCTTTCCTTAGACTCTCTGCACAGCATGGATTCCTATGGGCCCCACTTCAGGAGTGATATTGGGAAGGGGGAAGTGGCAAATTCTCATGTCTTCCATTATCACTAACATGTCATCTTTGCATTGACATCAGGGAGGGCTTGAAGAAGGAAAGAAGTTGCAGGGGGTAGCTTGAAGAGAATGCGAGGGGTACATGTTCATGTACATGTATGTGCAAGGGAGTGGGGAGGTGTGGGGTTGTGTGTTTTTGTAGTGTTTGTGTTGAGTGTGTAGGTGGATGTGAGGGTATAGTGCACATGGGGTAGTGTGTGTAGAGGTGAATGTAGGCATAGGAATAGTCGGGGGAAGAGTGTGTAGGTGTATGTGTATTCTATGAGTGTGTGTAGATGTAAAGTGTGGAAATGTATATAATCGGATGTGTATGAGTGTGTGCATGTGTGTGCATGTGTGTAGTGTGTGTGTGTTTATGTAGGACAGTATATAGGATATGAGTGTGCATGAGTGTGTGCATAGGGATGGTGTGGTATGTATAGGTAGATATATGAGAGTGTATTTGTAGCATGTTTGTAGTACATGAGTGTGTGGTGGGTATAGGTGGGTGTATGATATGTGCTTGTGTGTAATGAGTGTGCATGTGTGTAGGGGAGTATGTAGGTGTATGAGTGTTTATGTAGGAACGTGTGTGTCCATAGATGTGTATGTAGGTATGTGAGTGTGGAAGTAGGGATGTGCTGGTATGCAGGGAGGGTATGGCTGTGGAGGGTGGGTGTAGGTATGTAGGAACGTGTTCAGCTTTCTTTCATTTGCCCTGAAATGATGAAGGAGCGCTCAAGGACTATTGTATATAACAACCAACCTTGGGTCTTTTTTACATTTAAGCACTGGCTGAGGGAGCTATTTCCTCTTCTCCAGTGTTTCGTCTCTGCCTGTTTGTACCAGCCACAGTAATCTTGGCACCCTCGTGCCATCCAGCTGTGCTCCAGGTTCAGGCACTGGGCAAGGGACAAAATGCAGCCGCAACGCAGGGGAGGCCATTGCCCCAGGGCAGACAGCGGGCGGCTGGTCTTGCAGCAGAAAAGACTCTGCACTGGGCCTAGGGTGCATCCCTTCTCCGCCTCGGCTTCAGTTTCCCCAGAAAAATACGGGCTCTGGCATAAGCGCTCCCTATGGCCCTTACCCACCCATATCTGAGCTGGGCTTGACCCCGGATGAGAGAGTCAGCCTGCAGCGGGGGAGGAACCAGTCCCAGCCAGTTACAGCTCATGGGTGACCTAACTCACGTTGGCACTTCCTCCTGTCAAGAGCTGCGGAATTTCTCTGGAGGAGGGAGCTTCATGTGGAGAATGGGTCTTCAAACAGGATGCCCTCAAGTTCAGGAGAAGCGGGGCCTGGCGTCCTGGGCTGATGGGGGCAGCAGCTTCCCATCTATGATGATGACTCAACATCAGTCCGGGTGCCAGACACACCCAGCCCAGCAGGGAATGAATGAATTGAGATTTTAACAAACCTCGAGGTCAAGGTGGGCACTGGCATCTTTTATGGAAGATCTTGAGCAAAAAAAATGAAACCCTGTGGTGTGGGCTTATGAGATAATGGGGTATTCATATCTTGCACTTTGCTAAATTTAGGGTTGACAGGACATTCCGGAGAGGTAGCCCTTGGCAGTAGTTTGTACTCAGGGTAAGATGTTAACTGTCAAGCCCAGAAATCAAGCCTCAGGCATCTGACTTAATGGTGAAAGACTTTAGACCGCACAGAAAAATCTCTATCTGAGAGGAGGATAAAGGCTAAATGGACAGCATTATCAAGGGGACATTCAGCTTTCAGCAGAACAACAGATGAGATGTTTCCCCTATTCCCCACCCACCCCCCAAAACGCCTTTTTTTTCCTTGAACTGGCTGGTCAGCCCATGTGGGGTTGGAAAGGCATTAAATAGCCTACAGGTAAAAAAAAAAAAAAGGTGTCTGGCAGCAAAATGAAGGCACAGACCAGGACTTGATACAGGAGAGGGGGTGGGTTTGTGGAAATTCAGCTAAAGGCAAGGTCTTCGGGGCTTCACTCCTGCATCCTGTACCCTGCAGGCACATGGCTGGGGGCTGGGGGGGGAGGCGGGGAGATGCTCATTAGGAAAGGTCGGTGGGCCCAGAGGCAGCATCCGGAAGGATCTGTCATTTGTTTCAGCCACCTAGGAATGCTTCCCAGTCCCCTCACCTCAACCCAGAGTAGGAAACCCAGCCCGTCTCTGCAGAGAAGACTCCTACTGTATTAGCCAAAATATTCTATGCCAGGACCTGCCTCTTTAGCCACGCTGCCCCTCAGAGTCTCTACGTAACTGTGATTTATTGAACACTGACTGAGGGACACAGAAGTTAAATAACTCGTGTGAGGGTCTGAGGTTTCACAGGTTACCCAGGAGAGGGCAGATTTAGGCAAGTGCCCATGAGGCCAGGCTGCTGGACAGAGCTTCCAGCTGTGGTGCCGGTAGGAACTGGTGGAGTTACACAAGGACAGAGGCCATTCTATACCCAAGTCTCCCCAAAGTGGGAGCAGCCTAATGAGGCACAAGGATGGCCTTCTGGGAAGATTTCGTCCTTTGCCCACATGTTGTTGGGTCAAATCGCTGTGCCAGTGAACTTTTGGCTTAGGCTCTCACAGAGGCAATTTCAAACTCCTTTAGGAATCAGTTTCCTTATAAAGGGAAAAAACACCACTTTTTAATGGAAAAGTTTAAACTTATAAAAAGTAGACAGAATAGTCCATTGAACCTGTGTGGACCCATCTCCCAGTATAATGAACCCGCATATACTCAGGGCCACTCTTATTTCATCTAGACCCCCCACAAACACACACATGTAGTGCCCCTTCCATGGGATTTTGAAATAAATCCCAGATGTCAGCACATATTCTCCTGACTACTTGTTAATTTACAAATAGGTTAGAAGTATTACTGAGAGAAAGGTTGATTATTTTCCATTGCCCCAGCACCTGATTTGGGGCTTGGTGAGATATATCCTTTAGTTCTCTGGCCCTCAAGCAACTGAGGAACTAAAGACCAATCTGTTTTATGGAAATGGTACTATTCATTCATTCATTCATTCAATGAGTGTTTATTAAGTGCCAATCATCTGAAAGCCCAAGCCCTTACTACTTCTCCTGCATGGAGAATGGAATGCCTTTCCATTCAGGACTGTGTTTAATTGTACCCTTGTCTCATCTTAACTCCAGGATCCTGAGTTCTGTAAGAGGAGGGATTGGGTCTAATTCTCTCCTGAGAGAGAAAGAGAAAGAGAAAGAGTATATATAGTTTTATTTGAATTAGGCCATATTATATAAACTGTTTATTTACCTTTTTTCTTGTTGCATATTCTGTCATAGACCTTTTGTCAAGTTAATAAATATACATGACTTTTAAAAAAAGTTACATGATGTCCCACTGCATAGATACACTATTCTTTATTTAACGTGTCCTCTGTTGATGGGCATTTTAGATAACTTGCAATTGTCACTACAATGAACAACATTGAAATGGACATTTTGTTTTCTCTCTATGTTAGTATCTCAGGTATAAATCTTAGAAATAGGATTGCTGGGTCAAAGGGCATGTATATTTTAAATTTTGATGCAAATTTGGAATTTCCTCTAGAAATTGTATGACTGCGTTTTTAGTAACTTTACCAATAGAGTATATATTTGTTCACATCTTCACTAATTCTGGGTTTCACTAATGTTCTAATTTTTGTCAACTAACAGGCAAAAAAAAAAAAAATCCCGTTGTTTCTTTCTGATCTTCCATTCTTCCCTCAAGGCAGATTCCTCCCCGATTTGAGAAACTTTCTTGCATTGATTTTAAAGTGGCTGAGGGGAGGAACTCAGGTGCTCTAGAGCTACTGGACAATGAGACCTCGGGACAGTGTGAGGGTGGGGGTAGGAGTAGGAGTGCATTATAGGTCAGGAATCAGGTCTCCCACCAGCTCGACCACCGGTTGGCTGCATGAACTTGGGCAGGCCCCTTCAAAACCATAACTTCTTTGGGCTGAGTTTCCCAACTCTGAAATGAGAGAGATCAATAGGATGACCTTCCAGGTCCCTTCTGCTTGAATGGTCAAGGCTCCAGGCCTTACAAGCAGCCCACTGTTGCCCTGAGAAGACTGTGGTTCAGTTGGTCAGACTTCACTGAGATAAAGTTTGGTTTCCAAGCAGAACCTGATTATAGGAGAAACCAGTCAGAAAATATTGGCCCTAGTCCTCATTCCCAAAGAGCTGAAGCCTAATAGGCCCAAGGACATCACTGGTCAGTAAGCCAATTATCCAGTGGACCAACCTCTCCCAACAGCAAGTGCATTTCCAACCTGCTGCACTTCCCTAAAGTCAGATTCAAGCCCAGATGTTGCACTTTATGGGGTTTTTTGTTGTTGTTGTTTTTTGTCTGTTTGTTTTTTTCAGATGTTGCACTTCATGTTTTAACTCAAGGATCACATATTCTTGCCAGTGGCTTCATAACAGTCATCCATGTGAGAATCTGGATAAATTTTTAGAGACGATTAAAATTATATCCACACATCTCTTCAGAATACCTCTAATAAGCCTGACATCTTCTGAGTCATCTTCAGGACCCACAACAGTCAGTGAGGCAGGTATCACAGAGGAGGACACTGAGGTTCAGGGAGGTCCCACAGCTAGCAAGCAGAGTCTGCAGGGCTGTCAACTAATACCAGTTTTAAGAAAAGAATTTGGAGGGATCTAAGAGTTGGATTTTCTGGGTTCTATTCTAAGGAACTGTAGTAAAAGCACTGGCATTAAAAATCTTCCAGTACCAGGTGGTGCAACGGTGGTTCACAGCCAAGAATTCTCGCCTGCTGAGCTGGAGACCTAAGTTCAATTCCCAGAGTCTGCCCATGCCCCGCTCCCCCCCCCCCCCCAAAAAAAGTCCTCCAATACCTTCTTCCTTGTAGCTCAGTGCCCCCTCCCCATCTTCCCATTTTGCAATTGAAAAGGTGAAGTTCAGAGTTTCAAGATCAGCTAGGACAGAACTGGGGTGAGAATGGGGAATGCCCAGGATCTCATTCACCACAGCCAGCCTCTCTCTCTCCCAGGAGCATTGGATGGAAGCTTGTTGCATCTCTCAGATGCACAGGATTCCCAAGGATTTGGAGGGTATTGTGCTTGTGGAGTCAGCAAAAGATAATTTTGAAATTTAGAATGCTAGAGATATTAGCAGTTAATTTTTATCCAGGGTTCCTCAGCAGAGCTCATTCATAGGTGGAACCATCCCTGCTCTCAGTTCTGCAATGGCCGCTTTGAAAAATGTCCTGTAGATTAGCTACGTCCTTGGCGGCAGATTGGCTTTGGTCTCTGTGAACTCCAAATGAGACTCTACTTACTAACCCCACAAGATGAGCTTTCAATTCTGAGGTAAAGTCCCATTTGTTCATTCAATAGATATGCACTGAGGGCCAATGTGTGATCATTTCCAAGATGGTCTGGGTGTGTTCCAAGTGCCCTCTCTTTCCTGAAGACTGGCAGGACTTCTCCAACCTTATTTCCCACTGTCTTCCCCCTCCACCACTCTGCTCCAGCCATTCTGGCCCTCTTTCCATTCTTTGAATGTATCGCATTCATTCCTGTCTCAGGGCCTTTGCCTGTGCTGTCCCCTCTTCCTTAACATTCCTCCCCGTGTCTTTGTGCGGCTAGATCCATCATTCAGATCTCAGCCAAATGGGACCCCTTCAGAGGCCGTCCTGGGCCAGATGGAGCCAGCAGACTCCTTCATGCCATCACCGGGTTTGTTTTCTTCACAGTGCGTATGACTCTCTGCAAAAGTTATTTATCTATACATTGTTTGTCTCCCCTGCCATAATGTAAGCTGCAGGAGGACAGGGCCCTTGGCTGTCTTGCATGCCACCGTACCCCAGCCCCAAACACAACCTGAACAGCACAGACGTTCAGTAACTATCACTGCATAAGCGACTGGGAAAGGCTTATTTCTGCATTTGTTCTTTATTTCGGTAAAAATGTTTGTGAATATTTAGGAGTATACCCAGACTGGAAGGCTCTGGGGCAGATTTTTAACCCACATTGCTAAGTTTTTATGTCTGTGTTTATTTACTTATGCAGTTTCTGGTAAGAGAACAGACCAATTAACTACTCACTTAGTAATGTTAGCACTGGCTCCCCACGTCCCTGTTCCCCACAGGGCGATGTGGTAAGGGCCAGATGTGCCTCGTATAAACAGGTGTTTTTAACCTGCAGAGGAACCCCAACATTGTAAATCTTGGAGCTCATACAGGGTAGCTGGCTCAGCTCTTCTTCCTCCATCCACAGACACAGAGTGACCGCTGCTCTAGCATATAATAAATCCTCTCTGGGGAGAAGAGGATAAGGTCTCTAGTTTTACAATCCCTGGAATGTAAATGTAGGTCTCCCTAAGTCTCTCCAGAGATCTCTATCTTTAACTTCCAAAGCTGGTTGGCTGGGCAAGCATCCTTTGACCCAGGTGCCAACAGTCTTTGCTCAGGAAGCCCTAACCATGTGGAAACGTGAACACTAAAGCATTGTTTCCCAACACACACCTCCTGAATTAAAAAGTAATAACCTCATTACTATGGCAATGCAGATATTTGAAAGAACTTTCTACTTGCTATTTTCAGAACATCTGCAGTTTTTACAGCTGACCAAATGGTGTTTAAATTTGTGTTTAATATTTAGAATTTAAGAACTTTGCTATCTGAACTTGTAGATTTTTTTCCTTGTTGTCTTAATTTTAAATTGATTTATAAAACTTACTGTGCAAACACAGGTTTTACAATGATTATATGGATACTTTGTTTAAATACACCTATGGTTAAGCTAAGATATCCATTTTTGGTGATGCTAAGTGTATTGTTTGTTTTCTTAAAAAAAAAAAGTAATAGCCACAGTCTTTAAGCATCCACTCCATGCCTGAACTTTATATGTAGGATTACTCATCACGATAGAGACAGATAAGGAAGCTGAGTGCCCTAGATCTGTGAGCACCCCAAGCCCATGTTCTTTCCTCTCTACCACCTGGCTCCCCAAAGGCTAGCCCAGTTGGTTTTCACATATTTGCCTTGGTTGCAGGGTTTTTTTTAAAAGGTAAGACTTTGTTTATTTGCTTCCCACCTGCTGTGCACCAGGCTCTGATTGGCACTGAAAATTGAGATGAACATGGTCCTTTGTCCTTGCGGAACTCTCTTGTGAGAGGCAGCACCAAACAATGAATTACCAAGAGAGTTAATGAAAAACAAGGGTGACAAGTGCGGAGAAGGAGAAGTACGAGCGCTAACCTGGGCCAGAAGGCGCCTGAAACTTTCCTGAGGAGGGCACACTCCGGCTGGGGCCCAAAGACTGAGTCCAAAGGCATCCCCCAGGCAAAGTGGGAGGGAAGGAAGTTGAGATGGAGGGAACAGCACGTTCCAAAGGGAAGTGAAGAGCTGTGGAGACTCACCTAGGAGGGAAGCAGGATCCAGACCTGCAGGACCCCAGTGGCATTAGGAGGAGTCTACTCTGTACTCTGAGAGCACTGGGAGTCATAGTGGGCTTTAGGCAGGGGAAAGATGGAAGTAGATGCATTGACTTGTCATTCACGTGAAATGTCCACATGTTCTAGTTAGAGCAAACTTCCATCTCTGCTCTTTCTTAGGACTAGAAAGAAAGGCTGAAAGGTGTGAGAAAGAGTAAATTCAGGTAAATGCAGAACACTTAGAATAAGATACATGGTTCTTTGACAGCAAAGGCAGTAACCCCACAAGGTAACCACCATGTAGGAAAGCAGCTGTTACTGAGTTCTCTGTGTCTCCCACCTCCAAGTTCGCTTGGGTGACAGCCTGAGGACCCTTTTTGGAGGTTTCAAATGTCTGCATTAGGGCCACTTGCCTAACCCACAGGCAGTTCATAGGACAGAGATCATGCATCTCCAAAGAAGCTGCAAAGCACTTTCATTGTAACGTTAAGAAACTACCTCATCTTGGGGCCAGCATTCATAGCTAACAATGGTAATATTTACTGAGTATTTCTAGAAAAATGAGTGCAAAGTGCAGGAGATGCAGTGCAAATTGCTAGAATGCAGTACATTAGCAACATAGGGCATTTAATGAGTCTGGGAAGAGAGGTATAAGTTTCAGAAAAATGTCAATTATGATAATGTAAATAAGAATCTTCTCTCAATATTTCATTTTCCATAGGATTTTATTTCAGTCTCCAGTTATAACTAGAGCTGTGATTCTTGAAAGAGATTCAGTTCTAAACATCCAAGAGGGAAGAATTGGGGAAAGGAGCAGAGCAGCGGTTGCTTACGGATCACAAATTAGCAGAGAGCGTTGTGGGAACTAATGCAATACCATTCAAGGGAAAACAGATCTTCAGCTGGGGCCTGGTGTGCTTCTGTGAAAAGTCTTTTCCTATAAAAATTGGATCCTTAGGGGGAAAAAACCACCCACATGTCACTGGGGGTTGGGAGCTATTCTGTCTGCAGATGGATAGGACCTTGTCAAGGTCAGGCCACCCAATGCTTTCCCCATTTCGAGCAGCCGCATTCCTCCAGTCCCTGGGACTATGGAGGGAACTAGGGAATGGGCATCCGTAGCCTTCCCCAGTAGTTCCAAGAGGCTCCAGGTAAACCTAACTCTCCATCAGTTCAGTCTATGATCGGTGCAGCTAGGAGGCCCATGGGCCACTACACCAGAGGCTCCTCCTCCATGTTCTCTGCGGAGGCCCAGGGCAGCAGAGTGATCTGATCACTCATCCTCTTCCTCTCCAGTCCCTGACAGCATCATCTTGAAGGTGTTGACCCAACGCCTGAAGGAACGAGACTGCGTTCAGAAAGGGTGGGTGCTGCACGGCTTCCCGCGAGACCTGGACCAGGCACACCTGCTGGACAGCCTGGGCCACAAGGCCAACAGGTGAGCTATCCCCGGCCTGAGCTCCCACCTGGGAAGGTCTCAGTCAGTGGGTGCCCTCCCTCCAGGCTTGGCTGGTTTACTGCAGGCACTTTCCCACGTTCATAAACTAGAATGTCTCGTAGTGCTCTCCCTACCACCACCCTGCCTGTTTACCCTCTTGACTAGGGGTCAGGCTTGGGTTCAGATACTGGTGCTGTCCCTCACCTTGCTGAACCTGAACTTCCTCATCTACACAATGATAATAAATACCAGCCCTGCCCTCCTCATGAGATTGTTGTGAGAATCAACATATGTTTTCTTGTACTACTTTTGCAATTGAATTTTTTACATTTAAATGTTTGATGCATCTGATATTTATTTTGATGTCAGGTATATATTATGAATCTATTTTTCCCCAACTAGTTAGTGAGTTGTTCTAAACCCAGTTGTTGATTACCCTGTCCTTCCTCTACTAAGTGAACTTGAGAGTACAACACAATTGTATATATACTTCCGTCTGTTTCTGAACTTCCTACTGTTCTCTGTTGCTCTGGATATCTATTTCTGCAGTAGTACCATTCTGTTTAACTACTTTACTTTGTTATATATTTCAATAGCCAATGTTGGACTATAACCCTCTCATTACTCTTCTTTATTATCTATTTTTATGTGTTTTTTGTTCCAAATGAACAATGTACTAATTTTATCATGTATGAAGGAAAAATACCCCTGGAATTTTAATGAATTGCCTTGGATTTATAGATTGAGCTGTTGCAGTTCGACATGACCATAGCCTGTCCTTGTCCACGAGTGCCTCTGTCAACACTGTTTACTGGGACTCACACTTTTCATTTTAGGTGTATTTATGGATATTGTAATCTCTCTTGTTGTTCTTGTGGATATCGTGATGCGGTCTTTTTATCCATTTTATTTTCTAACTGAGCATTTCAGGAATGTAGGAAAGACATTGATTTTGGCTTATTTATTTTATACCCCAGCCTCCTTCCAGAATTCTCATTCTGATAGGTTTACAGATGATTCTCTTGGATTTTTCAGTTAGACGATCATGTCATTTACAAATATGGATGCTTTTGCTTCTTCTTTTTCAATATTTATACTTTTCATTTTTCTCTTTTACCTCATTGCATTGGTCGTTACTTCCAGAACAAGGTCAGACAGTATCTTTATTATCAGGTGTTTGTTCCTGACTTAAAGGGTTATTGCACCTTTGAGGTGCTGCTAGCTTTTGGTTGGAGGTATATATAATTTTTATGAAGTTAAAGAAGTATGGCTTTATAGCTTTATTTAAAATATTTGGGGTTGATGTTGAATTTTATCATAGGCCTTTTCAACATTTTTAAGACAATTAAGTGTTTTTTTCTTTTTGATCTATTAGTGACATTATGTTAATAAATTTTCTAATAATAAGTCAACCTTTCATTTCCTGTAGCACGCTCACTTCTCCATGTGAATTGATTTTTCTTTCACTAGACTTCTGTGGCCCCCATGACCTTTGCCCCCTAGTATTACATTCACAAACATGTAATGTTACAGGGCAAAAGGGTCTTTGCAGACATAATTAAAGTTACTGATCAGTTGACCTTAAAATAGGGAGATTATCCTGAATTATCTGGGTGGACCCAAAATAACCACATGAGCGCTTAAAAGCAGACTTTTTTCCCGACCAAGAGCAGAAAGAAAATCAGAGATTTCAAGCATGAGAATTATTTGACACACCATTGCTGGTGCAAAAATCGAGGGGGCCACGTGGAAAGTGTGAGGAGGAAATGAATTCTGCTAATAACCAGTGAGCTTAGAAAAGACCCCTGAGGCCTTTTGAGAACCACAGGCCCAGCTGACGCCTTGGTCCTTGCTTGCTGAGAACCCAGGCCAGGATTCTGATCTACAGAAGGGAACTGAGACAACAAATTTGAGGTTTTTTAAGCAGTTAAGGTTGTTGTAATTTGTTATTTGAAACACTAGAATTGCTGAATTGTGTTTGTGACATTTTTATTTAGCTTTTTTCCTCATGACTATGCATATGTAATATGGATCTGAATTTTTGCATTTTCTTGTGCTTTGTCAGGATTTATATCAGTGCTATGATAATTTCATAAGTTTTCATTCTTTCTCCATATCTGGAACCATTTTTAAAATTTCAGCAGCCGGGCCACAGTGGCTCAGCAGGCAAGAATGCTTGCCTGCCATGCCAGAGGACCCTGGTTCAATTCCTGGTGCCTGCCCATGTTAAAAAAAAAAAGATTTCAGCGGCCACTGATCCTTGGAGCGGGCATTTTGAGGGAGAGGTAGGTTGTTAGCAATTAGATGGATTTTGCTCATGGTGTTTGGTCAATTTGAATTTCTCTCTTTGCTCACTCAACAGGTCTTGTCCTAGAAAATCATCCCTTTCCCCCGCGTCTTTAAATGCATTAACACAATTTATAAATCTTGTTTTTTCTTTCATTTCTTCTGTATCTGTGGTCATTTCATTTTTATTATTGTCAATTTTATGTATTTGTGGTTTCTTCCTCTAGGAAATTCATTTAACCAGTAGCCTGTCTTTTTAATGGATTTTTTCATCAAAAGAAAGCTTGAATTTACTTATCAATTCTATTGTTATCCTTGTAGCCTGTATTCATGAGTTTCTGCTTCTCTGTGTTAATGACTTCCTCGTGTGTTGGGTTTATTTTCTTCTTCTTCTCAAATAATGAATAAAATGCATAATTTACTTATTTTCTATATTTCTTGTTTGGTACTGAAAATGGTTAAGACTTTGAATTGTCCAGTCTTTACAACTTTAGCCATGTCTCATATTTTTGTATATAGTGTTTTCATTATTAATATTTTTAAGATATTCTGAAAGTATGATTTAACTTTCTCTTTCACTAGTGAGATCTTTAGGAAAGTTTCTTTATATTACATTAACTTTCATAATCAGTTTTTCATTTTAGTGCAGAATACAGAGAATTTGTTTAAGTACAACCCCTACTTTTTTGGAATTTATTGATGTTTATTCTGTGGGCAGAGGTTTAGGTGTTATATAAGTGTTTGGAAAGAATGTGTATTTTTAATTTAAAGTTATAGATGTAAATATATATTAGGTCAAACTTATTAATTTTATCATTTAGATTCTCCATATCTTTATTTTTTAAAGAAATTTGGTCTATCACTTGTCAAGGACTAAGTGAGGTTTATTCATTTCCCATTGATATTATATTTCAATTATTTCCTCTTGTGTTTCCTGCAGTTTTTGCTTTATACATTCAGGCACCCTGTTATGTAGTTCATAAAGGTTTATGTCAGCTAGCTGTGTGTTCATTGTTGAAATATATTCTTTTTTTTAATTTTTTATTAGAGAAGTTGTAGGTTGGCAGAACAATCATACATAAAATACAAGATGCACATGCACTGCCCCACCCCCGAAACCTTGTATTGGTGTGGAATATTTGTTACAATTGATTATAGCCATTTTTTTAAACAGTAGTTATCTTTGTTACAATTGATGGAAGATTACTGAGATAATACTGTTCTAGTTCATGACCTGCCAGAATGCAGTATACCAGAAAAGAAACGGCTTTTAAAAAGGGAATTTATTAAGTTGCAAGTTTACAGTTCTAAGGCCATGAAAATGCCCAAATTAAGGCACCAAGGGAAAGATACCTTAACTCCAAAGAAAAGGCCGATGAAGATTGGGGTTTCTCTCAGCTGAGAGGGCACGTGGCGACATCTACTAGTTTTTACTCCTCATTTTGTGCGGCTTCCCTGGGGACGTTTTCCTTCTGTTCCAAGAGGCTCCGGCTGCATGGGCTGTGTTAGTTCTGGTGGCTCTAAAGCTTTTTCAAAATGGTTCTCTCTGAAAGGGCTCCGGTAGGCACCTTGAATGGATAGAGACGTATCTCCATGGAAACTATCTAATCAAAAGTTACCACCCACAATTGGGTGGGTCACATCTCCATGGAAACAATAAAAAAGATCGCACCTAGCAATATTGAATGAAGATTAAAGGACATGACTTTTCTGGGGTATACGACAGATTCAAACCAGCACAAGTACTAACTATTGAATATCGTTTATATTAGATACATATTTTTCCCATATACCAATCTATTATTAGCACCTTGTATTGGTGTCATGCAATTGTTATAATCCATGAAAGAACAATAGTTGTACTATTAATAATAGTCCATCTTCTATAACAGGATTCACTGTGTTATATTGTCCTACGTTTTGTCTTTTAATTTTTACTTTAGTGACATATACGACCTTAAGTTTCCCCTTTTATCCACATTCACTTATATAATTTGGTGCTATTAGTTACACTCACAATATTGTGCTGCCATCACCACCATCCATTTCCAAAACTTTGCAATCAACCCAAATGGAAATTCTGTACAAATCAAGCATCAACTCCCCATTGTCCAAATCCAATCTATCCCCTGGTAAACTATAATCTAGATTCTAACTCTTTGCATTTGCTTATTATAATAAGTCCATAACAGTGAGATAATATAACATTTATCCTTTTGTGCCTGGTTTATGTCACTCAGCATAGTGTCCTCAAGGTTCATCCATGTTATTGCATGCGTCAGGACTTCATTCCTTTTTATGGCTGAATAATATTCCACTGTATGTATACATTACATTTTGTTTTTCCACTCATCAGTTGATGGACATTTTGTTTGTTTTCATCTTTTGGAAATTATGAGTAATGCTGCTATGAACAGTGGTATGCTAATATCTTTTCAAGTCTCTATTTTCAGGTCTTCTGGGTATAAACCAAGCAGCAGGATTGCTGGATCATAATGGCAATTTTATATTTAGCTTCTTGAAGAACCACCAAACTGTTTTCCACAGAGGCTGTGGCATTTTACATTCCCACTAACAGTGATTGAGTATTCCTGTTTCTCCGAATCCTCTCCAACTCTTATAGTTTTCTGTTTTTTTAATAGTAGCCATTCTAGTGAGTGTGAAATGATATCTCATTGTGGTTCTGATTTGCATTTCCCTAGTAGCCAGTGATGTTGAGCATTTTGTCATGTGCCAAAATACAAATGCTAAAAGCCATTTGTATATTGTCTTTGGAGAAGTGTCTATTCAAGTCAGTTTTTAATTGGGTTATTTGTCTTTTTATTGTTGAGTTGTAGGATTTCTTGATATGGTCTGGATATTAAACCATTATTGAATATGTGGTTTCTAAATATTTTCTCCCATTGAGTAGGTTGTTTTTTCACTTTTGTGACAAAGTCCTTTGAGGTGCAACTGTTTTATAATTTTGAGGCGGTACTATTTGTCCATTTATTTATTCATTGCTTGTGCCTTGACTATAAAGTCTAAGAAAACATTGCTTAACATAAAATCCTGAAGATGCTTCCCTACATTTTCATCTAGGAGTTTTATAGACCTGTTTCTTATATTTAGGTCTTTGATCCCTTTTCAGTTTTTTTTTTATTGTGAAATTTTGCACAACACGTTGTTGCCAAGTTTTATTCAGTTCATTGTATGCCTCTCAGTATCCTTCTTTTTTGTAGCTATACCATATTCTAGTATCACAGTTTACCATTCTGCTTCACAGTCATGTACCTTTTGTAACCTCTGAAATTACCTTTACCAGAGTCAAATGGCAAAATCATACAGTATCTGTCCTTTTGTGTCTGACTCATTTCACTCAGTATTAAGTCCTCAAGGTTCATCCATATTGTCATATTCTTCGGGACCTCTTTTCATCTTACTGTGCCTAATATTCCATCACACACACACACACACACACACACACACACACACACACACACACTCACACACACCACATTTTGTTTATCCACTTGTCTGTTGATGGGCACTTGGATTATTTCCATCTTTTGGCAATGGGATAAGTGCCACTATGGACATCGGTGTGCAAATGTCTGTTCATGTCATTGCTTTCAGCTATTCTGGGTATATACCCAGTATTGGTATTGCCAGGCCATAGAGTAATTCAATATTTAGTTTTCTGGGGAATGGTCAAAGCATTCCACTGCAGCTGCACCTTTATACCTTCGCAATAAAAGGGAATAAGTATTCTGATTTCTCCAAATTCTCTCCGACATTTATAGTTTCCTGTTTGTTTCATAGCAGTCATTCTTATAGGTGTGAGGTGGTATCTCATTGTCGTCTTGATATGCATTTCACTTATAGCTAATGAAAATAAGCATCTCTTCATGTGCTTTTTAGCCTTCTGTATTTGCTCTTCAGAAAAGTATCTATTCATATCCTTTGCCCATTTTATAATAGGGTTGTTTGCTCTTTTGTTGTTGAGTTGTATGATTTCTTTGTTTATACAGGAAATCAAACCTTTGTCTGATATGTAATTTCCAAATATTTTCTCCCGTTGAATTGGCTGCCTCTTCAACTTTTTGACAGAGTCTTTTGAAGCGCAGAAGCATTTGATTTTAAGGAGAGCCCATTCATCTATTTCTTATTTTTTGCTTGTGATTTGGGTGTAAAGTTTAGGAACCTACCTCCAATTACTAGGTCTTGAAGCTACCCCCTATTACCAGGTCTTGAAGATGTTTCCTTACATTTTATTCTAGAAGCTTTATGGTGGTAGCTCTTATATTTAGGTCTTTGATCCACTTTGAGATAATTTTTGTGTAGGGTGTAAGATTCATATCTTACATTCATATCCTTTGCCCATTTTATAATTGGGTTATTTGTCCTTTTGTTGTTGAGCTGTATAATTTCTTTATATGTACAGGATATCAAGCCTTTATCCAATATGTGATTTCCAAATATTTTATCCCATTGAGTTGGCTCCCTCTTCATGTTTTGACAAAGTCCTTTGTGGCACTGAAGTTCTTGATCTTAAGGAGCTCCCATATATCTATTTTTTTTCTTTTCTTTCACTGCTTGTGCTTTAGATTTAGTTCAAGAAGCTACCTCCTTTTACTAGATCTTGAAGATGTTTCCCTGCATTGTCTTCTTGAAGTTTCAGGTACTGGCTTTTACATTTAGGTCTTTAATCAATTTTGAATTAATTTTTGTATAGGGTGTAAGGTAGGGGTCCTCTTTCATTCTTTTGGCTATTGATGTCCAATTCTCTCACGCCCATTTATTGAAAAGGCGATTCTGTCCCATTTCAGTGGATTTGGGAGCCTTATCAAAGATCAACTGATTATAGATTTGATGGTCTATCTTTGCACCCTTGATTCAATTCCATTGTTTAATACTTCTATCTTTATGCAAGTACCATGCTATTTTGACCACTGTGGCTTTATAGTAAACTTTAAAAGTCAGGAAGTGTCAGTTCTCTCACTTTTGCTCTTCTTTTTTAGGATATCTTTAGCTACTCAAGGTCTCTTTCCCTTCCAAATAAATTTGATAACTAGCTTTTCAAAGTCTTCAAAGCAGTTATTGTATTGAATTTACAGATTAATTTGGGTAGAATTGACATCTTAAAGACATTCTACTTTCCTATCCATGAGCATGGAATTCCTTTCCACCAATTTAGGTCACTTTTTATTTCTTTTAGCAGTAATTTTCTGTGTACAAGTCCTTGATATCCCTGGGTAAGCTTATTCCTAGCTACCTGATTCTTTTGGCCACTATTTTGAATGGAATTCTTTCCTTAATTGTCCCAGAGACAGATAGGTCGTTGCTTGTGTATAAAAACAGTACTGATTCTTGTACATTAATCTTGTATCATGCCACTTTGATGAATTTGTTTATTAGGTCAGGTAGCTTTGTCATAGAATTCTCAGGGTTTTCTAAGTATAGAATCATATTGTCTACAAATAATGAAAATTTTACTTGGATACTTTTTATTTCTTTCTTCTCTCTAATCGCTCCAGCTAGGACTTCTAGTATGATGTTGAATAATAGTGGTGATAATGGGCATCCTTATCTTATTCCTGATCTTAGGGGGAAGGCTTTAAGTCTCTCACCATTAAGTATGATGTGGGATATGGGTTTTTCACATATGCCCATTATGATATTGAGGAAGATTCCTTCAATTCCTACCTTTTGAAGTTTTTTTCATCAGGAAAGGATGCTGAATTTTATCTAATGCTTTTCAGCATCAATTGAAATGATTGTGTGATTTGTCCCTTCTGATTTTTTAATGTGCTGTATTATGTTGATTGATTTCCTGGTGTTGAACAACCCTTGTATACCCCAAGTGGGATATAAACCCCACTTGGTCATGAAGTATAAATCTTTTAATGTATCGTTGAATTTGATTTGCGAGTATTTTGTTGAGAATTTTTGCATCTATGTTCATCAGGGGGATTGGTTTGTAGTTTTCCTTTCTTACAGCATCTTTATCCAGTTCTGTGATGTTGGCTTCATAAAATGAGTTAGGTAGCTTTCCTTTTTCCTCAACTTTTTGGGAAGAGTTTGTGCAGGATTTGTGTTAATTGTTTTTGGAATATTTGACAAAACTCCCCTATGAAACCATCTGGTCCTGGGTTTTTCTTTGTGGGAAGATTTTTGATGATTAATTGAATCTCTTTACCTGTAAAAGATTTGTTGAGGTCATCTGTATCTTCTAAAGTCAGTACAGATGGTTTGTGTGTTTCTAGGAATTTGTCTGGTTTGTTGGCAGATAGTTGTTCATAGTATTCTCTTATGAATTTTAAAATTTCTTCAGGATCCCTGATAATGATCCCCCTCTCGTTTCTGATTTTGTTTAGTTGTGTCTTCTCAATCTTTTTTCTTTGTTAATCTAGCTGGAGATCCATCAATTTCATTGATTTTCTCAAAGAACCAACTTTTGGTTTTGTTGATTCTTTCTATTGTTTTATTGTTCTCCAGTTTATTTATACTTTAATCATTGTTATTTCTCCTCGTTTATTTGCTTTGTGGTTATTTTGCTGTTCTTTCTCTGAATTCTTGAGGTGAGCAGTTAAGTCCTCAGTTTTTACTTGCTCTTATTTTTAAATGTAGACATTTAGGGCAATAAATTTCCCTCCAGCACTGCCTTTTGCTGCATCCTATAAGTTCTGATATGTTGTATTCCCATTATCATTCATCTTCAGGAATTTACTAATTTTGCTAGCAGTTTCTTCTTTGACCCACTGATTGTTTAAGAGTGTGTTGTTTAATCTCCATATATTTGTGAAAGCTCTGGTTCTTTGGTGACTATTAATTTTGAGTTCCATTCCATTGTTATCAGAGAAAATGCTTTGGATAATTTCAATCTTATTGAATTTATAAAGACTCATTTTGTGTCCCAGCTTATGACCTATCCTGGAGAACATTCCATGTGCGCTAGAGAGGAATGTATATTCTGGTGTTTTGGGGTGAATGACCTATATATGTCTATTCGGTCTAATTCGTTTATCCCATGGCTTAGGTTCTCTATTTCCTTGTTGAGCCTCCATGTGGTTGTTCTGTCTATAGTGGGGAGAGGTGTATTGAAGTTTCCCACTATTATTGTTAAAACACCTATAACTTCCTTCAGTTTTGCCAATGTTTGCCTCATGTACTTTGGAGGTCCTTGATTGGGAGCATAAATATTTATGATTGTTGTTTCCTCTTGGTGAATTGTCCCTTTTATTAATATGTAGTGTCTTTTTTTTTGTCTCTTATGATATCTTTACATTTAAAGTCTGTTTATCTGATATTAGTGTAGTCTACTCCTGCTTTCTTTTGATTACAGCTCACATAGAACATCTTTTTCCATCCTTTCATTTTCAATCTATTTGTGTCCTTGGGTCTAAGATCCATCTCTTGTAAACAGCTTATAGATGGATTATATTTTTTTACTAGTCTGCCAATTTGTATCTTTTAATTGGTGAGTTTAGTTGATTAATGTTCAAAGTTATTACCATAAAAGCAGTTCTTAAATCTATCATCTTTTCCTTTAGTTTTTGTTTGTTAGATCTATATATTCGTTTCCTTCTCTCTCTTTTTATTCTCTAAATTACCATTACTGGTACTCTTCATTTCTGTACCTTCCTCCAGACCTCCCTCTCCTGTCTCTCTCTTTTTTTTTTTTTCTCAGCTGACAGGACTCCTTTTAGTATTTTTTATAGGGCAAGTCTCTTGTCCACAAATACTCTCAGCTTTTGTGTGTCTGTGGAGATTTTATTCTCTCCTTCACTTTTGAAGGACAGCCTGCTGGATAAAGAATTCTTGGTTGGAAGTCTTTATCTTTCAGGTTCTTAAATAGATTATTCCACTGCTTTCTTGCCTCCACGGTGCCTGTTGAGTAATCGGAACTCAGCCTAATGTGTTTTCTTTTGTATGTAGTGGATGGCATTTCTCGTGCTGTTTTCAGGACTTTCTGTTTCTCTTCAACATTTGACAGTCTGATTAGTACATGTCTTGGAGGAGGCCTACTTGGATTTATTCTATAAGGAGTTTCGCTGGGCCTCTTTGATTTCCATAGTTATGTCTTTTATAAGGGTTAGGAAGTTTTCCCTGATTATATCTTCAACTAACCTTCCCAGCCCTTTACTCTTCTCTTCTCCTTCTGGGACACCAATGATTCTTATATTTGTGCGCCACTTCTTGTCCATTTTTTCCCCTAAGATCCAGTTCCAGTTTTTCTTCTTTCTTGCCATTTGTTCATTTCAGTTCTCTAGTTCAATTGTTCTGTTGTCTAGCTCACTTATTCTTTCTTTTGCTTCTTTGAATCCGCTATCTTGTGTCTCTAGTCTATTTCTAAGTTGGCTTACAGTATCTTTCATCTCTTTGAGATCTGCCATTTTCTTATTTAATCTTTCAAATTCTTTATGCTCTCCTAGTGTCTTCCTAAATCCTTTATTTCTTTATAAATATCCTTGAGTAGTTTCGTATTCTGTGTCCCCTCCAGAGTTTTGATTTGGCCGTTTGGCTGGACCATTTCTGCTTGAATCTTCACGTGCTTTGTGACTTTCTGTTGTATTGGGGCATTTGATTACCTTAATAAGGGTATTTTGCAAGTTGGTTTTTTCACTCATCTAAAGTTTTATATTTACTTGAGGGTTTCCTTTTGCACTTGATATGTCAGTAATTCCCAGTCAAACTGAGGCCTGGATCTCACGTAAGGGGTGCAATTTTTCTTGGGTGTCAATTAAAAGCAAGTCAATGGTGAAAGGGTAGTTTAATGGCAGAACGCCTGCTTGCCACATAGGAGACCTAGGCTCAATTCCCAGCCCTTGCACCCAAAATAATAATAATAAAAAAATAAATGTATATGAAAAAACACCTCTCGACTGTAGTAGGTCCCAAAGTCAGAAGGAGGATCCCCAAGATATATTGGGAATGAACTCAGACTGGTGCCCACAGGAGGGAGAGAATAAATAAATAGATAATAAGAAATAAAAATTTAAATATATAAATATGTATAATACATAAATATAAAAACAACAATAATACTGCTAATAAAATATATATAGAGAGAAAATATATATATTTAAAAAACTAGGCAGATAGGGAGTTTGCCAGACTGCACTTACAGCTTTTTCCCAGCAGGTGACACCCCTGAGGCACCTTCTCCCATCAGGCCTGCCCCCAACCCCCATCCCCCGACTGCAGTGGCTGACTTAGAAGCTACCATGCATGGCAGGGGCGCTGCTTCTGGCTTTTGGGGGAGTCAACTGCAGCACCTGGTGCCTGGCAGATCCAATGCGTACTACGTCCTATGTGTTGGCCATTCAGGGCACCTGGCCAGACGACTGCTCCCACTGCCAGGGTGCAGCTCTTCGTGGTGGATGGTCAGGCCTGCCTCTGGGCTCCCTGCAGGCACCACCAGTTGTGGGGTCTCTCAGGGAGGTTTCCCCAGCCAGCAGCTGGGGCAGGCTAGAGCAGAGTGATGATCAGTTCCCTTCAATCTGCACTTCCCTGTACAGTGCTGTCCGCCCCCTTTCATGGCCGATCAGACCCACCCTGCTCTTCCTATCCTGACCCCTCCTCTCCTCCCCAAGAAACTCTGAGGACCCTCTTCAATCACTCACCACCCCTGGTCATTCTTTCCCTGCCCCCTGTCTTGTCCCATGGAGCAGGGGTGAATTCAATCCACCCTGCTCTGCCATCTTCCTGGAACCCACTCCATCATCTTCTTGAAAACTTTTTCAATTTATTTTTGTATATGGTGTGAGATAGGGGTCCTCTTTCATTCTTTTGCATATGGATATCCAATTCTCCCAGCACCATTTGTTGAAGAGACTGTTCTTTCCCAATTGAATGGACTTAGCAGCCTTATCAAAATCAACTGGCTATAGATGTGAGGGTCTATTCTGAAGTCTCAGTTTGATTCCATTGGTCAGTGTGTCTATACTTTTGCAAGTACCATGCTGTTCTGACCACTTTAGCTTTGTAATATGTTTTAAAGTCAGGAAGTATGAGTCCTCCAACTTCATTTGTCTTTTTTTAAGATTTTTGTTGTTGTTGTTGTTATTCAGGGCCCCTTACCCTTCTAAATAAATTTGATAATTGACTTTTCCATTTCTGCAAAGTGTGCTGTTGGAATTTTGGTTGGGGTTGTATTGAATCAGTAAACCATTTTGGGTAGAGTTGACATCGTAATAATATTTAGCCTTTCAATCCAAGAACATGGAATATCTTTCCATTTATTTAGGTCATCTTTGATTTCTTTTAGCAATGTTTTGTGGTTTTCTATGTACAAATCCTTTATCTCCTTAGTTAAATTTATTCCTAGATGTTTGCTTTTTTTTAGTTGCTATTATAAGTGTAATTTTGTCCTTGATTTCCTCCTAAGATTGCTCATTACTGCTGTATAGAAACACTACTGATTGTTGTTTGTTTGTACTCCATCACTTTATCGAATTCACTTATTAGCTCTAGTTTATCTTTGTTGTAGATTTTTTGGGGATTTTCTATAGAAAGTATCATGTCCTCTGCAAACAGTGAAAGTTTTACTTATTCCTTTCCAATTTGGATGCCTATTATTTCTTTTTCTTGCCTGACTGCTTTGGCTAGAACTTCCAGTACAAGGTTGAATAATGGTGGTTATAGCGGACAGCCTCATCTTGTTCTCAATCAGTCTTTCACCATTGAGTATGATGTTAGCAGTGTGTTTTTCATAGATTCCCTTTATCATGTTGAGGAACTTTCTGTCTACTCCTATCTTTCAAAGTGTTTTTATCAAAAAAGGATGCTGGATCTTGTCAAACGCCTTTTCTGCATCAATGAAAATGGTCCTGTGCTTTTTTCCCTTATTTTGTTAATGTGGTGTATTACATAAATCGATTTTCTTGCAATGAACCACCCTGGCATACATGAGATAAAACCCATGTGATCACGGTGTATAGTTTTGTTTTTTTTAAATGTGCTATTGGATTCGATTTGAAAATATTTTGTTGAGGATTTTTGCATGTATGTCTATAAGAGAAATTGATCTGTAATTTTTTTTCTAGTAGTATCTTAATCTGGCTTTGGTATTAGGGTAATGTTGGCCTCGTAGAATGAGTTAGATAATGTTCTCTCCTCTTCAAATTTCTGGAAGAATATGAGCAGAATTGGTATTTATTCATCTTGAAATAACTGGTAGAATTCACCTGTGAAGCCATCTGGTCCTGGGCTTTTCTTTACTTGGAAGTTTTTTATTACTGAGTCCATCTCTTTATTTGTTATTAGTCTGTTGAGATCTTCTATTTCTACTGGAGTCAGTGTAGGTTGTTTGTGCGTTTTTAGGAATTTGTCCATTCGATCTAGGTTGACTAATTTGTTCGCATATAGTTGGTCTGTGGAGTCAGTAGCAATGTCCCCGTCTCATTTCTGATTTTATTATGTCTTCTCTCCTTTTTTCTTTATCAGTCTAGCTAAAGGTTTGCAAACTTTATTGATCTTTTCAAATAACAAACTTTTAGTTTTGTTAATTCTTTATTGTTTTCTATTCTCAATTTTATTTATTTCTGCTATTTCATTCCTCCTGCTTGCATTGGGATTAGTTTGCTGTTCTTTTTCTATTTCCTCCAGGCACACATTTAGGACTTTGATTTCAGCTCTTTCTTCTTTTTTAATGTAAGCTATAAATTTTCCCCTCGGTGATTTCTGTTATTTGGTTAATGGATCTCCTGGACTGGCCTTCTAAATTAAAAACATATATTTTTTACTCTTTCATTCTTGATCTTTGGATTTTTTTCACACTACTTTCTGGGAAATCTCCTCACCTTTCTCTTCCAACCCTCTTATTGAATTTCTAATTTCTGCTATTGTGCTTCTTTTCTTAAATATTCAAGAGCTCTTTTTTTTTTTTTAAGTCTCTGAATATTCCCTCTTATAGCTTCTTATCTTATTTCATGGATCCCAAATCTTTTTCTCTTTAATATCTTGAAAATGTTCGGGACGGTTGTGTTTTGTTTTTCTGGGGTAGAGAATAAGGGTTCCCTTCCCACATAGTTTGTTTCTATTAAGTTGTCTTGGTCTCATTCTTTCTCAATAGAGGCTTTTCTACTCCTAGATGTTTGATTACTTTTTCTTGTTTGTTCATGTCTAAGAGTGGCAGACTCTAAATTGCATCTGGATACCTTGAGTGCATAGGTGGAGCCCATGACTTTGTCTTTACTGTAAGGTGATCTAATTAGGCCATTTGTACAGAACCATCCCCTCCCAAGTGTCAACAGCTTTTGGCCATTTCCTTTGTGCTTCTCAGGTTTCTCAGACAGCACTTGTCCAATCTCCTGCTGGAGGGTCTGGGGGTCCAAAGGAAAAGCAGAATGCTGGGTGAGAGGAGGTATCATACACTGCAGGCCATATGCATATTTTTACCTAATTCTTCTGTTTTTGGTACAGACTCGGGCTGTGCTTGGCATTCTTCATTCCAAGGAGCCTTATTTTTACCTCTCTCGAGAATAAAACCTTTCATTTCTAAGAGAATAAACCTTTCATTTCCTACAAAATGGAGGAGAAAATCTGAGCCTTAATCTCTTCTTGAACAAATTTCAGCCAAGCCTCCTTATTTTAGTTACCAGTTCCAAAGATGGTGCCTATACCTGAACCTTTTGAGAATTTTTGGCTGAAGACGGGGTTGGTTCTCAGCTTTTCCTGCTATTGATTTAGGATTTGGCTTTGTGAGGTGTCAGCTAGTTGCCACTGGTCAATCTGCTTTCCATCATACAAAATTTTTTGCAGTTGTCTTCCCTTTCCCCTGTTCTCTCTGTCTTTGTGGGTTGGATTTAAAAATTACTTTCCTATAATATTTATGTGGAGTTTTGGGAAGAAACACAATTTGGTACATGTTTCAATATGCCATTTTTTCACACCTGAAAGTCAACCCCTGTTTTCTTGGTTGCATTTGCATGCCCTGTATTTTTGCCTTCAACTGTTTGCTTCCTATATTTTTTGCTGTATGTAGACAATGAATTGTGTACTAGTTTGAAACTATTATTTACCCCAGAAAAGTCATGTTCTTTTAATCCTAATCCAATGGCAGACCTATTATTTAGAGTTGGACCTTTTATTAGATTGTCTCCATGGAGATGTGGCACACCCAGTTGCCAGAATGATCTGGGTTTTTGTATGCTATATGGCAGGGATCACATTTCATTCTTTTTCCATGTGAGTATCCCCTTATGTGTGGCACCATTTGTTGAATTTTTCTTTTTTTGCTTTGTTTTTCATTTGTTGGTTTTTGCTTGTTTGTTTGGGAAGTGCATGCATGGCCTGGAATTGAAACAGAGTCTTCTGCATAGCAGATGAGAATTCTATGATTTAACTACCCTCGCACCCCCCACCATGACCTTTTGATTATATGGACATGTGACCCTACCCATTCAGAGTGGGTTTTAATCAGTTGACTGGAGTCCTTAAAAGAGCTGACCCAGATGCAGACGTTTGGAGATGCTTGGAAACAGACAGAAACTTAGAGAGGAGGCGGCTGAGACCAGGAGTTGAAAGCAATGAAACCTGAGAGCAAAGGGCCAGTGGACATCACCATGTGCCTTCCCATGTGACAGAGAAACCCCGGATAGGAATCGGCCTTTCTTGAGTGAAGGTATCCTCTTATTGGGGCCTTAATTTGGACATTATTGTGGTCTTCCAATTCTATATTTCAGAAGTCCAAGGTGGGTATTATCAGAGCTGTGTTCCTTTCTGGAGATTCCAGGGGGGATCTGTTTTCTTGCCTTTTCCAACTCCTAAAGCCCACCTGGGTACCTTAGCTCATGGCCCCCTTCCTCCATCTTCAAAACAGCAATGTTGCAGCTCTCTGGTCATTCTTTCATAATCATATCTCTCTCCAACTACAGGTGGGAAGATTCTCAGATTTTAAAGATCCATGTGTTTAGATTAGGCCCAACCAGACAATCCAGGATAATCTCCCAGTATTGTGATCCTTAACTTAATCACACCCACAAATATTTTTTGCCATGCCTCATAATATATCCACAGGAATTAGGAAGGCAACATCTTTCAGGCCCATTATTGTCACATTCCAGAGTTGGATTCTCCTCAACTCTGTTTTAATCATTTCCCTAGGATTTGAGCTGGAGGGCATCTTTTTGGAAGACTGGAATCTCTGTTTAGTACTAGGATAGCAGGAATCCAGCAGTCTTAATGTGGACATACTGTCTTTACAACCTATATTGTCTGTGGAACTCTGAGGACTGTAGTAGCATGAGACTAAATTTGCACCCTCTGTTCTCTTATAATACAGCAAATTTCAGTATTAGTGAGTTAGTTTCTGTGTAAACTCATGATATAGCTGAAGATGAATGGCACTGAGGGAAAATGCAAAATAGTCACTTAGAAGAAGACTGGGGGATCATCAACATGGTTGATAGAGAAAATCTAGTGTTGGTTTTCTGAATCCTGAGGGAAAACGTGGTCATTTATTTATTAACTGACCCCCCATGCGTGCACTGTACTACAAGGCCAGCACTGGGGACTCATGGTTTATTCAAAGTCACAGAAAATAATATTCAAGAACGTTTTTGATTAAAGAAAGGCTTGCAAATAAGTACTTTCTCATTCATAATGGAGTAAAGATCAGCTCCTAAAGACTTAATAAATACTGTCAACTTAATTTATATGACCTTGGGGTAGAGGATAGGCAGAAAAAAACTGTTTATTTACAATGTAGATTTAATTATGTGCCTTCTTTGTTCATCCTTCTGTATTTTTCTCCCATCCTTGAGGGTATATTTTCTCTCCTCTTTTCTCATCTCTTTCTATTCCATTTCCCCTGCCTAAGCTTTCAATTAAAATTTTTTATGATTACTTCAGAAAGTAATTTTCACCATAAACCTGCAAGTCCAGATATAGAGTAAAAAAGAAAGAAATATTCTAAAAGAACCTACCTAGCATCAGAATGAATATCAGGGCTGTAATTCTGGTTCAGTTGTGATGCCAATTATAAAACACTCTAGCTGTGGTGTTGCTGTTTTTGACACCAGGAGGAAATCTTGACAGAATTATAGCCCAGAAATCAATCTGGGAATACGATACAGAAATCTATAATTCAGATAGGAAAACAATCTACAAGGGCTTTTTTTTCAGGAGGGTTCGATGAAATTAGATTAAAATAAATTTACATATATATCAATTTTATTATTAAAATATATTCACACTAGTAAATAGAGTTATTGGGAAAAGGGTAAGCTACTCTGTGTATTGGACACAAAAAATAGTCCTCTTTGGCTTATCAGAAAACAAAGTTATTGTCTCCTTGTCAAGAATAAATCTCTTCTTAGAGCTAATAAATGGATAGTGTTCAAATGCAATGTTTTGTCTGACTCCTACCTCATAAACCCATGGCACATAATACTAAATCATATTCCACTGAGCAGTATCAATCTCTTGATCCCAACATCATACAGTGAGGGAAACAAACCAAGTAATTGATGTGTCGAAAAGAAGGAGAGAAAGTTATTTGAGAACAAATAAAATGGGCTATAAAGTTTGTTAAAATGTAATAATAATAGTAAACAAAAGGAAGGGGGAGAGAAAAAGAAAGAAACAAAGAAAGAACTATCCAAGGCTACATCCAGAAATCTGCCCTGTGCCTGGATGTAAAATAATTCATTTCATGCTGCAAGTTTGTAGCATGGCATTTTCTTTTAAAATTAATGTTTGCTAGAGAGAGAGAGAGTATAGGAATCTGATTGATGTTGGAAAGTTTGCAGAAAGACCTGTTTTTTTTTTTCTTTTGCATCCTTTCCCTCAGTGCGGCAAGGAGCAGGGCTGGGGGAAAGCTGGGCGAGCTGTAGCCTTGCAATAATGCTCCCTGCCCCACCGCCCCTGCCACTGAGAAGGAGGGTAGGAGGAGGACCCTAAATAAGTCTGGCAGTGAAATCCAACAGAATGGTTGCAGCGATTTTATTAGTGTTGTATTCTTTAGTATTTCTCTTTCTTTATTCCATTGGACTAAATTTTAGGATTATAAAGAAATCACCAAAGAATGCTATTTTAGATTATCTTACTTGTGTTCTAGATACTTTTGTGCAAGTTGAAAACTACTATATAGGTTCCTTGGAGGATGTGATGGTTTGGGATTTTTATTTATTATTATTTAAAAAAAAATAAGACAGTGTGTGTGTCTCAAGTCCAGAGGCGTGCAGAGCGCTGGGAAGGCAATGGCAGGTCTCTCCTTATCGCATTAGGCTCCTGGTCGGTGCTGAATGTGTTGTTTTTGGCTTTTGTTAAACAGCTGATTCACACATAGCTCTTTCCTCCAGGGAGCCAGAGAGCAGAGCCCCCAAGGGGAGAGAGGCTGGCAAATACAGACTCCATTGCCCAAAAGGGGTTAGAAATTCAGCACCCAAGTGCAGCCTTCTGGGTACAAGTTTGTCCTCTCCAGATAAGCGGAACTGGAGGCTTCTCCATCCCTGAGGCTGGGCCCTTGAAATCAACCCGGATGATTCTCTATTGGACCTCCCAGCTCAGCATTCCTGTGACACCCAGATGAGGCTGGCCCAGAATGTCCCATCCAGTCTACTTCTGTCAAGAACACCTTTCTCCGTGGTCCTCTGCTCTTCTTTTCCCCTTCTCAGTTTCCCATTCATCTTTTATCCCCTGCCTCTGCTCTGAAGCAGTCATCCCTGTTCCTAGATGGGATCTAATGGGGACTCTTCTTCCCTCCCCTTCTCCATTCCCCCCTCCCCTTTCTTCCTTCCATCCCAGACTCCTCCTCCTCCTCCTTCTTCAACTTTTATTGGAGAAGTTTTGGGGTTACAGAGCAATCATGAATAAAATACAGGATTCCCATTTACCACCCTGTTATCAATACCAACACACCAATGTATGGTATATTTATTACAATTGATGAAAGCGTATTTTTATAGTTGTACTATTAACCTTAGTCCATGGTTAACCTAGAGTTAAAAACTTAGAGTTTTTGTTGTGCAGTTCCAAGGATTTTTTAAAAAACTGTTCTGGTAACACATACAACCTAAAAATCATCCCCTTTAACCACATTCAAATATATAATTCAGTGCCGTTAATTACTCTGGGAGAAGCTTTGTCCCTCGCCCCAGGCCACACAGCTAATAAGCAGAAGAGTCCAGACCGGAACCCAGTTCTTTGCTCTGAACTATAACCTTGTATCCTTTATGTAATGTGATTAGCATTTCTTCACGTTCACTGACTAACTGGCTTGAGAGAGCTACTTAACCTCAGCCTCCCCATCTGTCAAATGGAACAATAATCTCTACTTTTCTAATTGGGAACATGTGTGAGTGTGATTTACAGTTGGAAAGTGCCATATTGATACAACGAGCTGGCTACATATGTATTTCCCCACATCGCCGTGTCTTAGTCAACAATGTTGGATCTAGTTTTTCTTGCCTATTCTCATATAATAAGTTACACACTCATAACCCCCAAGTAGGTATGCTACAGATCTGTCTCCATGTTAAGAAGTGTGAAAACATTTATTATTAATTTATTATTAATAGTCACTTATGTGATTAAAAAAAATTCACCCTTGATTGTAATTATTTGTTTATTTTTGTCTGTGAGCCTCTTGCCAAGCAGAAACAATTCTTATCTACTATGTGCCATGCTTGGCACAAAGTAGATGCTCAAAATACAGAATATCTGGCTCAATAAATGCTTGGTCAAGGAATCACACTCTTTAGAAGTGAAATATTACAAAATCCCTCGATGAAAAGAGACTATCATCTAAAGAACTTTTTTTGTTTCCTGCTACAACAGACTAGTTTCCTATATTGCTTAGACCTGGGGGATGAGCCTTTAAAAATCTGTTCACATTAGGTATGGTTTATTGAAGGAATGACTAAATAGATGTGGAGGTTAGAGGTCTAGCACTGCTAGCTGCAGAGGTCGCCGTGACTTTCATCCTCAGGCCTCTTTAAGGCAGTAGCTCTCGCCACTCTGTGGGTAGGACTGGGACAGCCTTTCTCACTTGATTATACCAAGTGGAAGTAACATTCTTCCCACCTCCCCTACCAGAGCAGAGGGGTCCTGGGAGCAGGAATGAGTGTTATTGTGACTTTTCACTTTAGGAAGTGATGCTTCCATAGTGATACTCTTCATTGCATTAACTTCAAAAAAAAAACCATTGTTAGGTCTTTGAATGTCTTATAATCATGGGGAAGGGCACTAATACTTTGGAGCTCCAAAGATTCCAGGTGCTTTGCAACCACCATCTCTTTTAACCATCTCAATATTCTGTAAGAAAGATATTCTAATTCCCATTTTACAGATGGGGATCATCTCAGAGAGATGAGGCAGTGTGCCCCATATGGTGCTCAGGTGGAAACCCAGATCTGCCTGTCCCCAAGTTGGCACTCTTCTCATGACGTCACACTGCCTTCCTTTATGCTCCTAGAGTAATTTGTAAGCCATAAAGTGCTGCTTTCCCAACATCAACTCTCTTTGTCTTCACAATTGGAGGTATTGGAGGTAGGAAATTTTTGCAGATGATGAACAGAGGTTCAGAGATGATGAACAGAGGTTCAGAGAGATTAATTGACTTGCTGCATTTCATGCCCATGTGATTTTGAATTCCTGTTAAATAAAAAGAGAATAAACTGGAAAATATAGCTATACTCTGAGGGAATAATCATCAGAGTATTTGCTATATCCATTCATTACAGATTACTTATTGTTACAAACATCTACAAATACCTTATTACTATTTAAGTAATATTTTTTCTCTAATAGCAATCTGTTTGTTTTTCTTATTTATGGAAAACACATTAAAGACTCCCGTTAGATTGGATTGGAGAAAAGGTAGCTCCATATTCACCTGGTGGCATATGGGGCAGGAGAAAGATCTTACCAATAGACAAAGATAAAACCCCCATTGAGCTACATGAACTGGAAGGTATTAGAGTATATAACAATGTTGATAAATTTTTCTGCTAAATGATAAATTTTAAACAATGTAATATTATGGTACGTTTATGAAAAATAAAAACTGAAATGGAAAATAGTTTATATACTAGAGCTCTCTAATTTGATTTTAAATTTTGTTATTTTTAGTTCCAGATGACACTTCTTTTTTGGGACAACACAATGAAACCCTTGGATAATGATTTTGCCATTTCTAAAATGTTCAAAGTAAGAAGGATGCTGTAATTTCTTAAGAGGGCAGCAGTAGGACCAAGGAAAACTTGTAGGGTGTATTAAAGAGGATGTCTCCCCTCTCTCGTTCTCCTCCCCCTCTCTCTTCCACGAAGCTCTCATATTTCTCCAGCTGATCCTTATGTGGATTAGGGATAATAAACAGCCCATTAATGGAGGCCTGCACTAGGAAATGGAGTTGGAATCAGCAGCACAATTCAGTGGCTGATGAAGGTTAATAACTCCATTACTGCAGCTCTGTGCCTGAGCCGCCCAGGAGCAGGGTGTTAGCCTTCTCTTACTCCTCATTAATTGAGCTAATAGAACCCGAGTGACCCTGCGTTGCTGCTATCATCTGAGAGTTTACCAGACATGGGCTGGAATACATATCATTGACTGTGTGTTTCATGAGTGCCATTTGTTTTTTGGAAAAAAGATCTTTCTTAAAGATCGGTTAACCACCAGACTCCTCCTAATAGTTGCCTGTGAAGGATCCCCCAAATCATTCTGATTTCCTTACATGAGAAATGATGCAGTAAGAGCTCCATTTTTCCATTTACACTTCTAGACAGATGTCCATTTTGGTTTAGGGGTGCATCAGCTTCAAGTTGGACAGCTTTGGTAGCCATCGTTTCAATAAAGTGTTTGGGGGTCAAGGCTGAAAAAGAAAGTGTGGCAGTTCAGGGTGAAAATCTCTCTGACAAAGTGGGATCTGACTCCCCAGGATGAGTCTGGCCCTGGCTTTCCTGACCAAAATGTGGAAAAGAAGTGTATAATAAAATAAGGCATCAGTGGCCAAGAGAGATCAAATGAAATCTAAAGGCTATTCTGGAGGCTATTCTTATGCAAACTTCAGTTAGATAGTTGTAAATACCATGGTTCACTAAACCCCAATCAACATCCTTCCTGTTAATTCTTTTTTTTAAAATATTTTTCATTGATTTTAAATTTAAAAAATATATACGACAACAGAGAAACCTCCTGTTAACTCTTAAAACACCTAGGGCTTGAACTGAGACTCTATAAATGTTTCAGGCAGTAGGTTCGCCTTCCTGGAACATAAATTCCCAGAGAGTTCCTAGGTCAGATACATTCTGAAACTCAGAAGGACCAGCCACTCCAGGTTTATCAATTAATTACATCCCCTATCTTTTAGTATCGACACCCCTTCTCAACATGAAAACATCAGAACACACATTACCTAAAAATCCTGAAAGACTGGGAGAAAGATTGAAGGAGGAGAAGGTATATCAGAGAAAATGGGATTTAACAGACAAGAATGGCTGCTGAATTACTATATTAATATTCCTTCTAGCCTCCAGTGTTTTGAAGCAGCTAGAAGAAAAAATCTGAGATGGTGGAATGGTGACCTATGACAAACTCTGAAATCTATTCTCTAACTAACTACTTGTTGAAGTGTGCTTTGAAAACTATTGCTTTTTTCTTTTCTTTGTATATATATGTTATATTTCATAATTTTAAAAAGTTTAAAATCTTTCAAAAAAAAAAAAAGAAGTGTGGTAGGTGTTGAGGTTAGAGTAGGGGCAAATCTATAGCCTCATCTCTTCTGGGCTTTTCTGTATCTTTAACTGGTAGCAATCTTTTTTGTTTTTTGTTTTGTTTGTTTCATTTTTTAAAAACATTTTTAATGTGAAATATAACAAACATATATACAAAAAATGATAAATTTCAAATACATTTTAATAAGTAGTTATAGAACAAATTTCAAAGTATATTGTGGGTTATAGTTCTACAGTTTCAGATATTTCCTACTAGCTACTCTAAGACACTGGAGACCAAAAAGAAATATCAATATAATGATTCAATAGACATACTCATCCGTTAAATCCTATCTTCTCTGTTACAACTCCTCCTTCTCCTTTGATCCTTCTCCCAATCTTTAGGCATATTTGGGCAATGACTTCTTCATGTTGAAAAAGGATGTTGATATAATGGGGTAGGGGGTGCAACTTGTTGATGTTCTTGGAGAAACTGTTAACTCTGGGTTTCAAGGCTTATCTGGCCTGGGAACCATCTGGAGGTTTTAGGTTTTTGAAAAATAAATTTAGTGAGCAAAACTTTTTTTAGAGTCTCAGACAGAGCCCTGGGTATTCTTTAGGAATACAGAAATATTGTTGGTTGGGGCTTGGCATACCATGGCAATTAACAATATCTTGGCAGCTATCTCTTTTGTACCCCACCCTTCCCCAGCCCCAAGGTTTCCTGATAGATAGGTAGTTCATCATGTTTCCAACAATCCTGCTTTGCTGCTTACTAGTGTAGTGGACTAGGGGATGGTACTCAGCATTTCTAGCCTTGGTTTCCTTAACTGTCAAATGGGGTAATAACTCCAGCCCTTCTTCCATCACCAGTTGCTGGATTAAAGTATACATTTGCTGGGAAAATCTGAATAGGTAGGATTTATGAATTGAAAAATACTCTGTACAGTCAGGACAATGTTATCAACAGATTGAAAGAAACCAGGTTTCCTGCACAGCATCAAGCTCATTCTCTGGCATGGGGAGCAGCAGCCGTGAGGAACATCAGCTTGGAGGCAACACATGGGGCGTCTAATAATCTTGGATCTGTTTCTCACTTGGGCAGTTTTGGTCAGAGTTTAGCCTCTCTGACCCTCAGTATCTTCAACTGAAAAAATGGGGTCACTAACATGGCATCAGGTGGGAGGACTAAATGAGTCTTCATTTAGTAGTGCCAGGCACAATGAGGGATTCAGTATATTCACTATTATTGTATGTTGGTAACTCCATACCTTTCTACGAAGATAGAGCTTCTGAAAAGTAAGGTCAGACCAAGTCCTCACCAAAATACCCAGCTGCAATACTCAGTGGCCCATGCCGGCTCCTGGGATAGTTAATAGGGTGGGAGACTGATCCTGCAAATAGACAAAGACAAAATTGTACTTCTTCCCAAGACTCCGTGGAACCATGCAAATTGAAATACTCTAACACTATAAGAGCCTCACAGTTTGTATAGGAGCTGTTTAAATGAATCTTTTTAAAAATGTGTAGTTTTTATCACCCATACCCTGTATGGGATGGACTGAGACAGAGCTGGCCTGTCCTAATTCTACATTCTTCACCTTCCTCTGGTCAAGACACACTTTCAGAAACTAGACTTTTTAGAGCATCCTTGAAGAAATTAAAACTCAACTCAAAGGCCATCTGTCATGGCAAAGCTGTTCACCCTACAGCTTAGCAACCCCCACTCCATCTCCAAAAGCCTCTGCCATCATGTGCTCCAGTGCCCACTCCCGCCTGAGATACAGGCTTCCCACAGTGCAGGAGGATGCCATCCTACTGTGCCCAGCTTCATTTACAGCTGCACTTCTTATGGCCGGGTGTGCTCAGCAACACCACATCCTGCCATTGATCTAATGGGAAGTGTGCTTAGCTGCAGCAAAAATAAGTGTTACAGAGTGGTTAGTATTTGGCAGCAGGCCTACAGCACTCTAGTTGAGTCTTGGGAGAGGTCAAAGCTGCGTCGTGACAGTGGTCCCGTGAGAAAGCATCTGGGTCGTTGGGGCAGATGTTAAGAGGAGAGGGGCGCGCCTGGACCTGGAGCCCAAGTTTGTGGACCTTGATGGTGGGGATTGGGCTGTCCGCCCACAGCCCCTGGAGTTGTAGCATTTTAATCTTTCAGCAAATAATAGCTGGAGTATTTTCCTACCTAGGGACTGTTGACATTTTACCACTTATTTCCAATGTTTGTGCAAGAAAAAAGTCTGGCAAGGATGATTCTGAGCAAATGTGGAAGGTCAGCGCTGCTTTTTTCCCAGGTTAAAACTTAGTTTATGAAAGTCTGTTACTAGGTTTGTTGTCTGTCTTTGAGAGCATAAGAGCAATTACTTTTGAAGCAACACGGTAAAAAATGTACATTACCTTTGAACCCCTTGCCTGCAGCCTCAGGGATCTTTCAGAGTATAAGAATGCTGAGAATTCCACAGAGGGCACGGGTGACCACAGGCTTAGCTCTGCTGCCCCAAACAGGCAGCTGAGGATTCAGAGGGTGGGGGGCGCCAAGCTGGGGTTCAGAGAGACTTCAGGGGAGCATGTGAGATGGGAGCCCCATGAGCTTGTTAGTCCATCTTTAGGAAGAGACAGCTGCACACCGAAGAACAAGTGTGGTATTTTCTGGGTGAGTCATTCAGTTAGTGAAGGACTGACACTAACAGTCTTACTGCATTGTATTGAAACTCTATTTATTTATCATTTCAAATTATTTCTTAAGAGCTTTTTGAGAGGCGCCCTGTTTTGCCTGGAACTCTGGGCAGGCTCTGAGATCCAGGGAAGAGTCCCAGGGTCAATTTACCATTCTTCTACTCTTAACACACCATTTGGGTAAAGGTGTCATTTGGGGAGAAAGTGAAGACTTTTCTCAATTACCTGTTTTAGTATCTGCTAACCTTTTCAGCCAGATTTCCCCTCATACCCAAGTCCCTTTTTCCCTCTTCAAGCTTTGTCATGCTTCATTGGTAAAGCATATATCAGCATCTGTTTCCCTTGTGGATTATAAACTCTCATTAAGGGCCCAATGGGTTGTATCCAACCAGTTACGGTTCTGCCTAAGCCGGTGATGCATAAGACATCAGCAAAGATAAACACGTCTTCCTCGCTGTGGTTATCAGAGACCCAAAGCAATCTTTATGTCTCAAGTGGAGAATGACAGGTGACCTTTAACAGATCAGAGCCCAAGGTAGTTGGCATTTGAGTTGAGCTCTGATGGAGGTGCCCCATTTTTGGCAGGCGTGATGCTCGACCGTTAACTTAAACTCATTTCCAAAGAAAGGCAAGAGGACAGAGATGCCAAGATGACTTGGAGAAATCATATTTGTTTTCTTTACCCATAGGAGACTTTGGGAGACATCAGAGTATACTTCAATTTTCCATCTTCCTTAGAGGCATAAATAAAGTGCTGAACTGTTGAACCCTGCGTTGTGCTTTAAAAGCTTGGGCTTCTGCCAGATTCAGATGGCAGATGTCTAAGAACTTGAAATTCTCCTTTCTAAATATCACAAAAACTATTTAATATATTTTAAAAAAAACTTTTTTAAAAAACGTCTTCCACATACAGAAGTTCAGCTTTACTTTTTCTGAGATTATAAAACTCGGGGCATTGCCTCTTTGTTGACTATGAGGTTTCCACAGAGTCCAGACCACCCCTCCCCCATGCAGGTGGGTCAAAGGCTCCCCCCATGTGGACCACTGGGCAGGGGATCCTTCCTGGGGGCCCTGGGTTTGCTGCTCCTTCCTGAGAGCCCCTGTCTCATAAAGTGCAGATTCTAGACTCTAAAGTGAAAGCCTACATGCATCAAGAAAAGACCTGCCAGGCCTGGAATTCCCACTCACAGATGGTTGGGTAGGATGAGACCAAGAATGCTAAGCATTTAAAGGTCAAATAAACTGATCTGCTTGCTCCTTGCTTCCTGAACCCCAAGCATTTTGCTGGTGATAGTTCTCCTTCCAGAACATGTGGGTTTTCCTCTTTGTTGTCCACATCCTGTTATCTTCCTATTTGGCTTAACTCCAATTCTACCTCCTCCAGGAAGCCTTCCTTGAGGTCTCTCCTTGTTCTGGGTCTGATTGGGGTTTTATAATATTGTGGTCATGATATTCAGAAGCAACAAAATAGGTTAAGTGAGAGGCTCTGAAGTCAGACAACCTGATTGAATCCTGTCTATACCATTTACAGGCTGTGTGATACTGGACAAGTTATTTAACATCTCTGAACCTCAGTTTCCTCCATGTAAGATGGGGATGACTTTATTCAGTTATACCACAAGTATTTCCTGAGCATCTGTCTATTACCTGCAGAAACTATTTGAGTGCTGGGGACACAAAAGGAAACAAAACATGAAACGTTCTTACCATCAAGGGGCTTACTCTAGCTGGGGTGAGAAAGACACAAATAGATACTATGTTGAGTTCTAAGGAGAAGAGTAAAGCAGAGTAAAGAAAAATATGGAAAATGGAAAGTTGGAGGGGAGGATATGGGATACCATGTTGAATAGGGAGTAGTCAGGGAAGTCCTTTCTGATAAGGGGGCATGTGAGCAAAAGTCTAAATGGAATGAGTGAACAAGCCGTAGGAAGATCTGGGGAAGAGCAGTCCTGGTCCAGGAACAGCAAATACAAACGCCCCGAGGTGGAAATACACTTGGTAAGGTTACGGAACATCAAGGAGGCTGTTGCTGATAGAACAGGGAGAGAGTGGTAGGCGATGAGTCAGAAGGTAGCTGGGCTTTTCTTCTGAGTCAAGTGGGAAACACTAAGAGAGAGGGAGTTTTGAGCAGATGAATGATGGGATCTTTTTTTTTTTTGCATGGACAGGCACCAGAAATTGAACCTGTGTCTCGGCATGACAGGTGAGAACTCTCACACTGTGCCACCTTCGCCCGCCCTGGCATCTTTTGTTTAAAAGGATCACTCAGATTCTTGGGTAGAGAATGGACTATAGATAGGTAGAGAGGCAAGCACAGAGGCAGGGAGACCAGGTAGGGTACTGCTGCAATAATCTAGGTGAGAGATGCTAGTGGCTTGGACCAGGATAATATCTGTGAAGGTGGCAAGAAGTAGTCAGACCCTGATAATAATTCGAAGGTAGAACTGCCTCACTTGCTATGCTGTCAGACTGAGCACAATCTGAGAGCGGTATCAAGGAGACCTCCAGGTTTTACTGGGGCGCTGGGAAGAATGGAACAGCCATTTACTGACCAGCAAGAGGAGGAGGTTTTGGGGAAGGAACCACTAGCTCAGGTTTGGACATGACAAATTTGGGATGCCTAATAGACATCCAAGTAGGAGTCCATAGGCAGCAGGCTCTCAGTCTGTAATTAAGAGAGACTTCAATGCAGCTGTTTGTATATGACCTGGTCATTCCCAGAAACTTTCAGTATTTATGTGATACCCAAGGCTCAGAGTTAGAGCTCTGAAACTATGAAAGTCAGCAACACCCCATATAGGATCTGTTTAAAAAGTTGAAAAAAGGATCAGACTTTGACTTGAGATATGAATGAGGCTGATTTGGATAGGGCTGGGGTAGATCAGAATACAGGATGAAGGACAATATGTTCCATATTTTAAAACTTCAACTTCTGTATGAGACCAAAGGGAGAGATATTTAGTTGGCGCAGAATTTGTATTTTGGGAAGCACATTACCTAATACAATTTGTATTGTCAGGTTGGTTGAACACCATAAGAACGTGGAACCTTGAATAGGTCATGAGATCTTGCTGGTTTTCCAGGTTAGTGTGATGCCCTGATACATCCCAGAGTAATTTTGTCAGTGAACAAAGGACTGTTTGTAAAGTCCGGAGAAAGGAGGGAATATCCAACTACCCCATTTGGAGAATTTCTGATATTCTTGCAAGCAGTGGGGAAAACGAAATCAATACTCCGAGCCCTCAGTCTTGGGGTTCAACCCTATGAAACTTATTCCTGAAAAAGATAGGCTAAGTCTACTTAAAATTAGGCTTAAGTGTGCACAGGTAGTTCAGTGGTTAGAATGCCCACCTTTCATGCAGGAGACCTGATTCGATTCCCAGACCATGTACCGCCCCCCAAAACAAAATGAGGCCTAACAGTCACCCCCAGAGAACCTCTTTTGTTGCTCAGATGTAGCCTTTCTCTCAAAGCCAGCTCGGCAGGTGAACTCACTGCCCTCCTTCTCAAATGGGACATGACTCCGAGGGGTGTAAATCTCCCTGGCAATGTGGTACAGAACTCCTAGGATTTGCTGGGACCTGACGTCATGGGATTGAGAGAACCTTCTTGACCAAAAAGGGAAAGAGAGAAATGAGACAAAATAAAGTTTCAGTGGCTGAGAAATTTCAGAGTCGAGAGGTTCTCCTGGAGGTTATTCTTATGCATTATATAGCTATCCCTTTTTAGTTTATGGTGTATTGGAGAGGCTGGAGGGAAGTACCTGAAGCTGTTGACCTGTGTTCCAGTAGCCTTGGTTCTTGAAGATTATTGTATAATGATATAGCTTTTACAGTGTGACTGTGTGATTGTGAAAACTTTGTGTCTGATACTCTTTTTATCTACGTTATGGACAGATGAGTAAAAAATATGGATAATAAATAAATAAATAATGGGGGAATAAGGGATAAAATAAATAGAGTAGATTGAAATACTAGTGGTCAATGAGAGGGAGGGGTAAGGGGTATGGAATGCATGAGTTTTTTTTCTTTTTATTTCTTTTCCTAGAATGATGCAAACGTTCTAAAAATTATCATGGTGATGAATACACAACCAAGCGATGCTATTGTGAGCCATTGATTGTACACCATGCATGGACCGTGTGCGTGTGAAGATTTATCAATAGAAATATTAAAAAAAAAAAAAAAAGAGAGAGAGAGAGAGAGACTCGGGGTGAAGGAGAAAACTTCGGGTGTCATAAGAGTCTAGATGCATGAAAGCTGTCTAGTATTTCGTGAGCTCTCAAAGGCAGCTATTTAACTCCACTCATTCATAGTAGAAGCAGAAACATTCCTGAGCTTTGGAAGGATGCTCTATCCAAACCACTCTGTTTGGTGACCTCATACCACACAGTATTGGCTTGGGAATGGCCCTTGCCATTCAAAATGGAGCCTCCTCAGTATGTGTCACCCTCATGGGGTGGAGAACCTTGAGCTTTTTGAAATGAGTTGTAATCAGAAAGTTGTAGATGGATAGAGACCCACTGCTTTATTCCATTTCATGAGTTCAATTAAGTGAAGCCTCAGGGCTTGTTCCTTTACAAGAGAGTTCCTCTCAGTCCATCAAAAACATTTTTAGGGTCTGTACGAAGAATCTGGGGACAGGGGAGAGGTTAAGGATATAAAGGTGTAGGTTTATGAAATCCCAGGAGAATAGTACATTTTCATAAACAGAACCTCATAAAAACATCTAGCGAAGACTGCTATTTGCAGGGTTCCTTATCATTTTGTGGATGAGGATATAATTCTTCTTTTGGAGTGTAAACATAGCAACTGTCCACTGTAGCTCCTGCTTCATTTCAGTAGCTATCATTTATTATGTGCATGTGGGCCAGGCCCTGTATTATGCATTTGGTTTACATTGCCTCTCTGAGTCCTCGTATGAGGAAACTGAGGCTCAGAGAAGCTGAGTACTTTGCTCATGTTATACAGCAGGTCTTGTTAGAGGAGGCAGGATCCAAACCCTGGTCTCTGGACTCCCATGCTTTCAGTCACCATACTCAACTAATCACACACAAAAAATCCTTGCACGAAGTCCACATCTGGCCCTGCTATCCACTTTTCAGACTACCCTCCTGTGGCCTCCTCCTCTGCAAACCCCCCTGTGTTCTCTTGTGCCATTGGCCACAGAGGTATCCCCCTCCCCAAGGGAGGTAAGAGTTGTGGGAAGCTTCTTTCCCCACTCATCTTCCCTACTGAGCCTTGAGGTGCAGCCTAAGCTCTATCCACCCCACTTTGTTCACCAGTTTATTCAGAGCCTGCTGTGTTCCAGGCACGAGAGGCTGTGGCGGTGGCAGGGAGCAAGACTGGCAGTCCTCTGTCCTCCAGGACGCACCTTAGGAGGGGCCTTATCCTTGGTCTCAACTCATGCTTGTCCCTTTTCGCCTAGTTCAGTTCGACAGCAGTTATATGATGGTTAAAATACACTTCTAGCTAATTCAGGAGGTAATCACTTATCCTCATGCCTTCTCCTTAAGTTACATCTAGGGCAAGTGTTCAATGAGCCCAGGGCATCTCCCAATACTTCCTGCCCAGGTCTTGGCCTCCTAGCCCCCAACTTCATCCAGGGGTTCTAGGGTTTTCTTTGTCATTCCGAGATTCAAATTCATGAAAATCAAACCCAGTAGACTGTGGAGACTTATCTCGTACCACCCTGTCATTGGACAGATGGGGAAACTGAAGTCCAGAGAGACTGAACGGTCCAAGATCACACAATAAGTGAGTGGGAGAAAGAACTGAGCCTCCTGGCCCCCGGCTGGCAGTTGTTTGGCTTGTCAATGCCATCTTCTCCATCCCAGCACATGGGCAAGGTGCACCGCCACCCACTTTGCAGTGGTTCCCTGTGCCCAAGTCCTTCCTGTTTTCCTTCCCTCACCTGCCCCCACAATGGATTTTAACTAAGGCTCGTGACTGCCATCTTACTTTGTGGTTGTTCCGTTTGTATTTGCTTTAACCAGATGCCTCTCTTTGCGTGGAGCCCTGGGAGCGTCCCCTCTCTCCTCTCAACAATAATTAGCCTTGTAAGACTAATGGATGAAATCGTGTCTAATTACCCTGTTGAAGACCCAATTATACGATTAACATTTCGTGGGTGATAAACTAATGATGATAAGAGCCACTCATTTGCATAGCATTAAGTTAATTGAGCCGCACACCAAGGGGCGGATGGGGTGGTGATGGCAGGATTCTATTTCTGAAAGGATAATAATGACCAGAGAGGATGATTCACCTGACAGCTTTATTAATTAACGGCGATCTGATTACCTAGCAGGAATGGCAAGTGGCAGTCGTCTGAGGGGCCTGACTTTTTAAAAATGAGAGATGGGGAGCTCTCTCTGCTGATTTTTCTCTCTAACACTTGCAGTGATCAAGTTTATGACCACCTTGAAAGGTCCATTTTACAGATACCTCCTTCCTTTAAAGTCTCATTCGAGCTTTTCTATTATGTACTTCCTTGCACACTTCATTCATTCATTCATTTAGTCAGTCATTCACTTTCATCCATTCCTCTCCCCCCTCCCACATTAACTGAGCACCTCCTGTGAGAGGAGCTGGGCATATTTGGGGTACTACCTGTGGACCCTGCCCTGAAGAATGTTCAAGTACAGGGTTCCATTCTGCCAAAGGCTCTAGATACTGCCGTTGGCCCCACTTCCCCCAGAAGGCTCAGATTCTGCACTGAGTCAGCTTTCCTGTTGGCGAATGTCAGCAGAAAATGTCAGAGTTGAAAAGCCAAGAAGATCATCAGTTCAAGTCCCTTTTTTTTTTCAAGTCCCTTTTTTCACCCAGGAAAATATTCAGGCCTGGAGACACTGAACTCCTAGAGCTCAAGGTCACTTGGCAGGAACGGCAGGGACTGGTGCTCCTTGCCTCCCCCACACCACTGCCCACAGGGCTGCTCTGCCTTGTCAGCACCTCTTGTAGTCCCTGTGGTCTGTATTTGAGGATTTAGATGTTATCCCCTCAGGAAGCTTGTCCACATGCCCCTCCCAGGCCCTTCCGCTGCCCTGCACTTCTCCCCTCTTAGCACTTGCCGCCCAGCCTGTCTTCCTGTCTGCGTCTTCCCATAAGGTCAGGAACTGTGTAGTACTCACTCTTTTTTTTTTTTCTGGTATGGATCCTTTATTAAATAAAATGTTCTAAAATATTTATTAACTAAATACCCTATTAAATTAAATTTTCAAAAAGTTTTTATCTTGCAGTTCACTTATATTAATAGACAATGCCAGTAACTTTACTTTCTGCAATGCAGTAAACAGACTGCTGAATTGCTAATGGTATTGTCCATGCTGGATTTCCAAAGGCCGTATTTAGTTTGTTTTTGTGACCACACACCTCTTGTGTCAAAGGCCACTTTAAATAATAAGTTGTATTCTAATAAGCAGGGAGTTCTTTAATATGGAAAATTAATAGTATCTCTGAGAAATCCTCTTGCTCCATTAAAAGGGTGACAATCAGCTAATTAGCATTTCATTAGATAAATAATCAGAATAATCAAGAAGTAAATATTAGCGTATTATATTATATGGTAGAAATTCCAAACATATTTGGCATATTAAAACACATATTTCCAGGTATTTGCTTTTAAATAACTCATATCTATAGAATATAAAGTTTTGTTACTTAAAGTAGAATCTGTTATGGATGACAGATAATGGGATTAGAGTTTTTGTATCAAAAACATGGCAACTGTACCAGGTTGAATAACATCATCCTGCAAATTCATGTCCATTCGAACCTCAGAATGTGACCTTAATTGTAAATAGTATCTTTGCAGATTTAATTATGTTAAAATGAGGTCATACTTGATTAGGTGGGCCCAAAATCCAATAACTAGTGTCTAAAAAGAAAGGAGGAAGAGATTCAGACATGCACGGAAGAAGGTCAAAAGAAGGCCACAAATGTACTAAGAAATGATGAATATGCAACTATGTGATGATATTAAGAATTACTGATTGTATATGTAGAATGGAATGATATTTAAATGTTTTGTTTGTTAATTTTTTTTTAATTAATAAAAAAGTTAAAAAAAAAAAAAAAGAAGGCCACTTAAAGATGGAAGCAGAAATTGGAATAATGTGTCTATAAACCAAGGAAGGCCAAGGATTATGGGCAGCCTCCAGAAGCTAGTACTCACTCTTTAATAAACAGACAATTGATCCAACTACAGAACCATCGAAATGGCACAGCTGGGACTAAAACCCGATCATTTTCCTATGAATTATTTTTCTTTTTGCATGGGCAGGCACCAGGAATCAAACCCGGGCCTCTGGCTGGCAGGTGAGAACTTTGCCTGCTGAGCCACTGTGGCCTGTTCCCTATGAATTTTAAAACATGGAAAATGTTTAACAAAAATTAAAATCATGTATGTAGCCTTATGTAACTTACCTTTTCACTTAATTATGGACATCTTTCCATGTCATTTACATAAAGCTATAACTTGTTATACTCTCCAGATATAATGTACTTATTTATTTATTTTTATTTTTTTTTAAATAATCTTTATTGACTAACAACTTTTGGACTATCCCAGGTGCAGCAGAATTAACTGTCCTGGCAATAATAATAACCTGGTCCCCTAACATTGCCAGAAAGAACACTGACTGCTAAAGTCACGTGGGTACATAATTCTACTCTTCATACTAGCCTTGCTGCTCTGCAGGTACCTAAGGCAGAGCTTCCAGAAAGTATCATATGGTAGGAATGAGTGTTTGTTCATTATAATGTATTTAAATATTCTCTGTTGGCAGACATAGAAGTTGTTTCCAGCTTTTTCTATTACAAACAATGCAGCAACAAAAATACACACACGCATGTCTTTATACATTCAGGTGGGCATTTTCTTAGGAAAAATTTGGCTAAATAGAATTGCTGAGCTAAAGGGTATGCCCAATTTAAAAGTTAAGTACTTTTATTTTTTAATTAAAAGGGTAAATAAGTTCAAGGAGTGCACATGGGTATTCAGTGAAAAGTAATTTCAAAAGAAGAACAACTAAAAATTAATTATCTAAACCTATGACTTAGGTTAGATTAATAATAAACCCAAAAATGGGCAGGAAAGAGACCATAAAGATAAGAACAGAAATCAGCGATATAGAAAACAAAATTACAATCGAGGCAAAAGCTGTTTTTTGACAAAATTAATTTGACAAGTCTCTAGCAAAAGGTTTGTGAGAACATTGATAAGAGAGACTGAAAAGAAAGAAAGAAAGAACAGGAAAACAGTACCAAGTATAAAAATGGTTATCTAAACACAAATAGAGCCGAGACTAAAAATACTAAGAACAACTTTATGCTAATAAATTTGGAAGCCTAGACAAAATGGGTAATCCCTAGTGAAAAAAACTCTTACTGATAACGACATTGAAAAAAAAATAGAAAATCTGAAGTCCTATAACTATTAAAGAAATTAAATTGTATGGGTAAAATCTTCTCCAAAATAACACCAGGCAAAGATAGTTTATACAGGTGAAATATACTCAGACATTCAAGGAACTGATCATTCCCATCTTAAAAAAACTCTTTCCAGGGCAGGACACGGTGGCTCAGCAGGCAAGGACGCTTGCCTGCCATGCCAGAGGACCCGGGTTCGATTCCCGGTGCCTGCCCATGTGAAAAAAAAAAAAAAAAAAAAACTCTTTCCAGAAAACAGAAAAAGAAAAAACATACTTCTACACTCTCAATAAGAGTAATGGAGCATTACTACGAAAACTGACGACGGTATATCTTCCTTATAAGGAAGGAAAAATTACAGGCCAATGTCATTCATGAAGATAGTTGTCAAAATCCTAAGCCAAATATTGGTAAATTCGGTCTAATTGTATAAAAAGATACTCAAGGATGGTTCAACATTAGAAAATCTATTACTGGAATTCACCACAATAACAAGTTAAGGGAAAAAAATGCATGGCTATTTCAACAGATGGAGACAAATGCTTTGTTAAATGCTATCTCCATTTATAGTAAATATTCTTAGCAAACTAGAAATCGAAGGAAATTTCCTTAACCTGATAAAAGATGTCTCCCTAAACCACAGCAAACATAGAACTTAGTGATGAAATGTTACAAACATGCCCTTTAAAATGGAGCATGAGAATATCCACTCTCACCATCCCTGTTAAACATTATGAAACATTCGCCAGTGCAGTGAAGACAAGGAAAGTAGAAAAAAGATCAAAGGCTTGGAATGGGAGACTCAAAAGTCTTTATTTGCAGATGTTATAACTGTCTAGATTAGAAAACCCAAAAGAATCTAGAGAAACTTATTAGACTCAATACCGATTTAGCAAGTTTACTGGTTAGAAGATGGGTATACAAAAAATAAATACATAAAATAAAAATCAAGAACTTAAACAGCAAAAAAAAGTTACCCTGAAATAAAAACAGCAAAAGATATAAGATCTTTATTGAGAAAAAGTATAAAACTTTATCGAAAGACATTAAAGGAGTCCTAAAAAGGGAGAACAATCCCATGTCATGGTTAGGAATGCCGTTATCATAAAGACGTCACCACTCACCAAATTGATTCATAGATTCAAGGCAACCACAATTAAAACCTCCAGACGGATGTTGTTGTTGTTGATGATGATGATGGAATCTGCTAAGCTGATTCTGAAATTTATATAGGTCAGCAAAGAGCAAAGCAAAGTTACTCCCAAAGAAATACAAGGGGTGTGGGGTTTAGCCCTATCCAATCAACTTATTAAAACTGTAGTCACTGAGGCATGAAAGTGTTGGATTAGACCCATTGATCCGTGGGACAGAAGACAGAGCCCGGAAACAGATTCACGTTGTGGCATCACAGATCAGTGTGAAAAGATGGGCTTTCCAATAAATGAGGCTTGGGCATCTGGGTATCCATTTGGAAAAAATGTTATATTATACTATTGCTTGCCCAATCAATTTCAAATAGTTTGAAAACTTAAATGTGAAAGGCAAAAATTTTAAAACTGTGGTACATATAGGAAACTATCTTTGTGATCTTGGGTTATAAAAGCCATGAAATGCCAGCAACCAAAGAATATTAATAAATTTGACAGTTTTGAAACAAGTAAATTTTATTCATCAGAAGTCACTTATGTGGAGAATAAAAAAGACACAAACTGGGATAGGTTAGTTGCAACCCAAATAGTTAGTATCCAGACTTTATAAAGAACTCTAAATCAATGCAGTGCACATATGCTTAATTGAAAAAGGATCAAAAGACATGAATAGGATGCAGAATACAGTAAGCATACTAAAAAAACAACGACAGTGAATTGTGATTAAAATGGGTGAATTGTATGTATGGTATGTGAAGTATATTTTAACAAAGTATGCATTTGTTAAATGCATTATTCCTCTGAGCAGGAATAATGAACAAGGATTTCACACAGGGATTTCACCAAAGGAAATATGAAAAATTGTTCAACCTCATTAGTAATCAGGAAAGTGCAATTTTAAATCATAATGATACATTATTTATCCCTATTATATTGTCAAAAATGTGTCTTTCTACTCCAAGTGTTGATGAGGATATGGACCTGTGGGAAGACTTTAGTTATCACTAGTGAAAGTATCTGTTTATAAATCCACTTTGAGAAACAATAGATTTGAAGATGTGCATACCCAGTGACCCAGCAGATCCACTCCAAGTTTGTGACCTTGGAGAAACTCTTGCACATAAATGTTCATAGCTGTGCTGTGTGTGCAAAACATCGACATAGAACGTTGACCATGGAGAAGGCACAGAGCCAAGCAGTGGAAAACCATGCTGCAATAGAAATGAATACATCACATCAATATGGAAGAATTTAAAGAAACAATGTTAAATGAAAACAGCGAGTTGCAAAAAAGCCCATAAAGTGTGCTACCATATTTGCAAAGCTCATAAACAAGCAGAACCAAGCAATGCATTGTTTAGGTACTCATATGCATTAAAAATTTCATGATGATGCTTTCTTTCAGTATAGGTACTAACAGAGGGATGAAACTGCTCAGGAGCGTCCAGAGTGTTCCGTTAATATTAGAGTGATGCATTTCTTCGTCAGGTGGTGGGCTCACAGGGTTAGTTTTATTATTATGTTCATATAAGCATTCACCAGGATAGAAACTCGTCCAGGGCAGGAATCTGTTTTATTCATCAGTATATCTCAAACTCCTAGAATAATGCCTGGCATGTAGCAACTGCTCAATAAATATTTGTCGCCTAAATGAATATATGTTAAATACCTTTTTATTTATCAAAGTAAGTCATAATATAAAATGCAAACATATTTTCTTCTTATCCCAGATGCCCTACCCCCTCCCCAAGAAGCAACCAATTGTTAATAATTTCTTGGGTATTCTTCTAGAAAATTTCTCTGTACAAATATGGGAATATAGATATATGCTTGTATTTTAAATTTCTCTTTTCTCTTAACAGAGTGTCTCTGAAATATGTCCATATAATCACGCAGAGCTCTGCTCTACATTCTTTTTAACAGTCATATAATATTCCATCTCATGACTATAGAGCAGCTAATTCAACAAGACTCCTATTGAAGAGCATTTAGACTGTTTTCTGTCTTTCACTTTGCCAACAATGTGCAAAAAATATCCTGCTCCTATGTCTTTGTGCATTCATAGAACCTTCCCTGCAGATTAAAATCCTAGAAGTGGAATTGCTGAGTTGGAGCTGCATTTCTTTGAACTGGAACTGCCAAAGCACCTGTTTTGATGGAGCTAAAGCATCGTTTGACCAAAGGTGGTGTACATTTTGAAAACAGCTAGAAAATCAAAGAAACAAAGGCTTAAGTTTAGGGATTCTGCATTGCATAACAGCAGAGGACACCCAGACTGTGATGCAATTGATGTCCCCTGGAATTGGACAAAGCAACAGCCATATCCAAGCTAGTGGTACAGTTCTCCTGAATTACCATGCACATGCCAAAGCGAGAGAAATGTTTAACACCATGAAACAGGTTTTAGGAAGCATATTTTTTCTTCAGATCAATGATGGGATCTAAAATATGCCTCAATGTTCTCTGTCAAGAATGGTTGTGCTACCCACAGCAGTTGCCTTTTGATATACCATACACGTATAATATTTAAGGACAATTATTTCAATTTTTCAGTGCTTTGAACAGCTAGCCAGAACCAAAATATAATAGGCTTATGAATGCAAAGTTAAATCAAGAGAGACAGCCGTCCTCATGAGATCTGTGACTCCTCTTTGAGGACCTGGAAGCTAATGGTGTCTCAGAACCCTGCTACATACAGTGTGTATGGGCTCACTTGCAGCTGAAATGGGTCCCACACATCTGGTTAGGAAATTATGTCTCTGGAAGCTATCGTCTTAGTTCAGGCTGCTTGTCCTATCACCTTGTGGTAGCAACATGTCAGGATCATCCATCTTTTGCAAGAACAGATGTGCACCTAGGAAAAGGATGGACATAATAGCTCCACCTGGAAGTAGGTAAGCTCAGTTCCCTGCGGACAGATTGCTGGCCGGCATTTTCTAGAAGTGGTAGGTTTTGTGCTAAAAATGTGAACTCTGGAGTCAAATAGACCTGGGTTTGAATCTGTCAGTCAACAAATATTCAGTGAGCACATTCTGTGTGCTGGGACGTGGTGAAGACACAGGCCATGGGCTCACCCATGAGAAGGAGCTCCACTCCAAAGGAGGAGCCAGGCAGTAAAATGGTTTACTATCTGTGGTAGTTAGATTCAGTTGTCAACTTGGCCAGGTGAAGGTGCCTAGTTCTGTTGCTGTGGACATGAGTCAATGGTACGTGAACCTCATCTGTTGCTCATTACATCTGCAGTCGGCTAGGAGGTGTGCCTGCTGCAATGAATGATGTTTGCTTTAATTGGCTGGTGCTTAAATGAGAGAGTGCAACATAGCACAGCCCAAGCAGCTCAGCCTAGGCCCTTGGAGATGCAGAAAGAAATCACCCCTGAGAAAGTTGTTGGAACCCAGAGACCTGGAGAGAAGGCCAGCAGAGACCATCGTGTGCCTTCCCAAGTAAGAAAGAACCTCAGTTGAAGGTTAGCTGCCTTTCCTCTGAAGAACTAATGAAATAAATCCCCTTTTGTTAAAAGCCAGTCTGTCTCTGGTGTGTTGCATTCTGGCAGCTAGCAAACTACAACACTATCATTGCAGACTGCTTTAGCTTCGTGGGTGAGCAGGAGGCAGCCAGGAGAAGCTCAGAGGGAACAGCAAGGGCAAAGGCTTGGAGGCAGGGACTAGCTGTACCTCTTCCTAGTTATTTCACCTTTCTGAGCTCAGTTTCTTCATTTGCTAAGTGGAATTATTAATTCCTTTGCTGTTAGTTTCAATGAAGTGGTATAGGTAAATGTCCTGGTTCACAGTGATTAACGAATGGTAGCAATTACAATTTTTGTACCCGGCTTGGTGAATAGCTTGGAGCCTCCGCTATTTCCCAGAGAGGACTGGATTAACAAATAGGCATGGGGCGGATTGTTCTGTGGGAGACTTTGTACTGCTTACCAGAGAAGACAAACAGTCTTTCTTTTTCATTCATTCGTCTTCTTCATTTGCTGTGAGATGGTGGGCTCCTTTCTCAGAGGTGGGTGGGCTGGAAAGGGCCTTGTGGGTGGAATGTGGATGGGTGGGTGCTGCTCCTGAGCTTTGCCCTTTCCTCTGAAGCCTCCACCCATCCCAGTGAGCTGACGGAACTTGTCTCCCGCTATCAGTGGTATCACCAAATCCTTGTGGCTGCTTCTGGATTGAAATGTCAATCTCTTTGGCTGCCCGCGGACAAACTCTTTCAGTTGTCATCCATTGGGAGCCCCTGGTAACTGCTGTGATGTAATAGAGACAAATGTAGCACCAAACTGGAATTTGATGGATTAGAAATTATGTATTTAATTCACAGTTAGTATAGAGTGCTCATAAAATCTTGATCATGATAGAGAGGCTAATAAACATTCAAGAACATAAATATTTTGGTAGGAAATGGCTTTGTGAAACATTTAGTTGCTGAGTGCTTAGAAGAACAGAGAAAATCAGCCAGGCAGAACTCTCTAGATACCAGTCTGATGAGATATATATGTGGGGTTGATAATGATCTTGAGTGAGCCGTTTTACGGGAGTGCAGACATTAATTTGACAACCATACACATTGAAGGCTGCACGTGTCATTAGTAGCTGCATCACTCCAAGCCTCAAGCTATTTGCCCTGCAGATATCTGCATCTAGGGGCGGAGGTGCAGGCTGACTGGGGAATGGGTCACATTCACCTACGGGGGGAGTCAGTATCAATAACCCTTAGAGGGCACCAGAGAGTGTGCAGAGTGCTGAGTCCAGCCCAGCAGGCCAGTCGGGGGGGGTTGGTTCAGGGATCCAGGTGTGTACTGTGATGTGGGAGGAGCCGTGCAGGGGTAGAGAACATGCCTCGAAGCCTCTAACCCCTTAGGCTGGGCAGAGCAGCTATGTGGGTACTAAAGAGCCACTGCCCTACATACTAGGTGTAGACTGCCACAGACTACCGGGTTCAAATCCTGCTTTGCCACTTAACTGGCCAGGTGACCTTGAGCAGGTCACTTACCCAGGCTATAAAGTGGGGCTGATGATAGTGGAGACGAACTGCACAGCTCCCTCCGCCAGGAGCGCTCCGTGTCTGGCAGGAGAGACAGATGTGAACACAGCTTCCCAGGTGAGAATTAAACCAGGTGAAATCTATCCAGTGCCCCAGACAGCGCATTTTGAGCTCACTGGTCTAGAAAGGTCATGGGTCATGTCAGCAGGGTGCAAATATTTTTGTGAGAGGATGAGTTCAGGTTTGAATTCATTTTGGAGTATGGCCCATGGCAACTGTTCTCGCCCCCTGTATGGTAAATGGGGATTTTTGATCGATGGAGAGATGGATCAAAAGGAATTTATTATAAAGAATAGTGAAAATGTTAACATATGCAAATGATTTACTCAACAAACGTTGTTCATGGCTTTGAGGTCGCTCCCTCCTTCTCTTCCTGCCTCCCTGCCTGCTTTCCAGAGTGGAGCTCCACACCCAGGAGGGCCCCTCTACTGCAGGAGCAGGCTGGGCGCCAGCCTCATCCTTCCTGTAGTCATGATAGAAGGCAAAATAATTTGGAACTGCTGGCCTCCAGGCCTTCTTTTTAGAATCTGAGCACCTACTTTTGTAGAGGATAATTCCCTGTACAAGAGTGAGCTGCCATTTTCATATCTTCTATAAGGAGAACAAAGGGACAAAGAATTTAAATGGACCACTAAGAATTTAGACAAAGAGAACCTTTTTAATGTATGTAAAGGTAGCAGCTAAAAAAATTAATAAAAGGGAGTCTGAGAATAAACCTCTTTCCTTGGAAATGTTTGAGAATTGGAGATAGTCATTGGTCTAGGGCAATTATGCTGATGGAATTTGAGGGTTCCTGGGGCTCTCTTTGGCATTGATATGCTATACTGCAACTGCGACTGGGGCTGCTACTTCTACAGGCGGTACGGATCTCACCAAACAGAAAGATTGTTAATCATTCATTTACTCATTCATTCATTCATCAAACACTGATTGAGCCCTATGATGAGTGTTATGTGCGCTCAGTACAGGCTCTGGAGATGCAAAATGAGAGAGACATGGCCCTACCCTGCACAGTTCCCTCCACCAGGAGCGCCCCCTGCCTGGCAGGAGAGGCAGACTTGAACACAGCTAGCTACAGTGCCAGGGAGCAAGTGCATTTGCCAAGGTCTGCCCTTCAGTCGGTGTGATTCATTACGAAGGGAATTTGAGGGTGCTTGACCTCCAATATTCTCTCCTGGGGCAGTTTCGGCAGGACAGGGTAGGGCACTCAACACTTAGAAGACACCCTAAATAAGAAGTTTAGGGGTTACTGAGGACACCATGGAGTTCCAGTTTCCTGACACATGGGAAACACAAAAACCAGTTAAATATTTTAGACAGCTAGGTTTTAGTTTCCTGGCTTCTAAAGCAAATACCATGCAGTGAGTTGGCTTAAACAATGGAAATTTATTGGCTCACAGTTTTGAGGCTAGGAGAAGTCCAAAATCAAGATATCATCAAGGCAGTGCTTTCTCCCAAAAGACAGTGCAGTTTGGGGGCTGGCTGCTGATAATCCTTCGTCTTTGGCCTTTCTGTTACATGGCAATGCACATGGCGGACTCCCCTGGCTTTTCCTTTCTCCTTTGGGTTCTTTTGGCTTCTGGCTTCCGGCTGCTCCCTGTGCCTTTCTCTCTCTCAGTGATCTTCCCTAAAGGCCTTAAGTAAGAGGAGGAAGACCCGTCCTGATTCAGCTGGACTACACCTTAACTGAAGCAACCTCATCAAAAGGTCCTATTTACAAAGGTTCACACTCACAGGAATGGATTACATTTAAGATCATGTTTTTCTAGAATGCATGGCTCCAAGCCGCCCCAACAACCGAGTGTAATCCAAGTAAGTATCCTGGCACTATAATGAGTGCTCTCTTCTCTCAGCTGTAAAAAGGGAAGATGCTGATAAAAATATCAGCAAGGAATGGCTAATCAGGTCAGCAGTAATGTTTTGGCCGTAAGGCCTTTTTCTTTAAGTGGCTGGAGGAAAATAGAATCAAATTGGAAATGTTGGTCTGTATGTGAAACAGACATGGGTGGGGGAGGGAGGGAGAAGAGAAGCTGCATTTGTTAAAGTTTTCCTTTATGGAATCACCGCAGGAATAAGCCAGCAGTTACAGAGAATGCAATAAGCAAGAATAAGGGGAGTTGAAAGTTTGACCTTTCTTTCTTAATGGAAACTTGATATTAAAGCCAGGGGTGGAGGCTCTGATGCATTCTACACCCAGTCAGGTAACCATGGTGGCTTGATCCATTTTGCTCATTTGCATGCTTACTGACCTTCTAGGAAGACGTAATCATTCAGAATCATTGACAAGTTAATAAACATGTTACAAGCTGGCAGGCATTTCATCTCAAAGGCTTGCTAGATATAGCCTTGGGGCCTGCCCTGCAACAAACGGATTTCTCTCCACAGGTCTCCATCTGTATCTTCTGTCCTGCTCAAAGGTAATCAAATGCAAATAGCCATTTCCATTCTGGACTGAAATATATCTTTGCGGCCAGGGTGCTTCAAAAGCATCAAGGACCATGGTTTGCGCAGCACCTTCCCATTGCTTGACCTTCCTGTGTTCCGTTGTCTCCTGGCTGCGGCAGCTGCAGATTCTAGGCGTCCATTCAGCCCCCCTCTTCTTCCTCCCCCAGAGTTTTTGTTGAGCTGAGTATGAATTCCCAGGGAGCCATCAGCTGACTCTGCCTGCAGTGAATGGTTTAGAAAAAGGCGGTGTGGCGTGAGGGTGAAGAGTGTGGGCTCTGGCGCAGAAGGCGTGGCCTCAAAGGCCGGCTCTGCCACTTTCTACTGTGCTACTTGAGGCCAGTTATCTCACCTCGCAGGCCCCTTTTCTTCATCTATAAAATGGAGGTCACCTTGGGGCACTGGGGAGAAAGGAGGAAGTGTTCAACTTTCCCATTTGGAGAATTTCTGATACTCTCACAAGCAGTAGAGACAACCAAGTAAATAGGCTGAGCCCTCAATCTTGGGGTTTGCCCCTGAGGGACTTATCCCTACAAAGGATAGGCTAGGCCTGCTTAAAATTGGGCATGAGAGTCACTCCCAGAGAACCTCTTTTTGCCCAGATGTGGCCTCTCTTTCCCTGAGCCGATGTGGCAGGTGAACTCAGTGCTCTCTCTCCCCTATATGGGACATGACTCCCAGGGGTGTAAATCTCCCTAGCAACATGGGTCAGAAATCCCAGTGTGAGAGAGCTGGCATCAAGGGACTGAGAGGGCCTCCTTGACCAAAAGGGGGAAGAGAGAAATGAGACAAAATAGTGTCAGTGGCTGATAGATTTCAAATGGAGTTGAGAGGTTATCCTGGAGGTTATTCTTATGCATTATATAGATATCCCTTTTTAGATTATGGTGTATTAGAGAGGCTAGAGGGAAGTACCTGAAACTGTTGAGCTGTGTTCTAGTAGCCTTGATTCTTGAAAACGATTTATAAAGATATGGCTTTTACAATGTGACTGTGTGATTGTGAAAACCCTGTGTCTGATGCTCCTTTTATCTAGGGTATGGACAGATGAGTAAAAAATGTGGATGGAAATGAACAAATAATAGGGGGGGACAAAGGTTAAAATAGGTTGGGTAGATGGAAATACTAGTGGTCAATGAGAAGGAAGGTAAGGGTATGGTATGTATGAGATTGTTCTTTTTTCTTTTTATTTCTTTTTCTGGAGTGATGCAAACATTCTGAAAAATGATCATGGTGATGAATGCACAACTAAGTGATGATATTGTGAGCCATTAATTGTACACCATTTATGGAATGTTTGTATGTTAAGATTTATCCATAAAAATATTTTTTTTTAATGGAGGCGACAATAGTATTAACTAGGATGGCCCCTGGGGGAGCCAGATGAGGTGGCCTTTGTGCATCCAGCTGCTGTCCTCATTGTCGCCTTAGTGCTGCTCCAGAGAGGTTGCAGCTGGGAACTCTGAGCGCACGGGTGCCTGGTCACAATCACTGAGGGGCTTCACTGCCTCTGACAGAAAGTCCCACCACGGTGGTGGTGTTCTTTCCAACTCAGTAGGCCAGAGAGGGTGTGACATTCAGGCCACTGAAGGAGGAAGACCTCTAGTCCTTCAGCAAGGAAACGGGCACGACTCTGACCCTGTGCATGGGGGCCCTTCCTTCCAAAGGATGTAAGTGCCTGGGGTAGAAGCAAAGGAGAACTATCTGCTAAGGCACAGGGGGATTAAAATACTGTGGCATGATTGAAAACAATGAGGTGGTTGGTTTAGATTCAGTACTCAGGGGAGGAGGTGGCTTTTAGGCTCAGACTTGAATGAAAAGAAGGAGCCAGCCACTGGAAGATGGGAGAAAGAGTAAGCCAGGGAAGGGTGCAATTAATGTCCAGGCTTTGGGATGGGAGACAGGCAGCCCTCTGGAGAGCTGGGGAGGGTGGGGGTGAGATGGGGAAGGCTATAAAGGTAAGAAGGGAAAACCACTGGGAGAGCTGGTCAGAGAGCCTACGGACTGGGTTGTTATGTGTATATTTTCAACATTTTGTTACATAGGGGATCCATGTTTTCTGAGGAAAAGTTAGAATATGTAGCTAGGGGAATATTCTCAATATCCAAAGATAAGCATGTTGACAATTTGGTATATATGTCTTCAGACATTTTAAAAGATGTTTTAAAAACAGGGTCTTACAACCAAAGCAAGAGGCTGAGCCCTCAATCTTGGGGTTCATTCATATGAAACTTAACTCTGCAAAGGACAGGCTAAGCCCACTTAAAATTAGGCCTAAGTGTCACCCCCAAAGAACCTCTTTTGTAGCTCAGATGTGGCCTCTCTCTCTCAGCCGACATGACAAGCAAACTCACTGCCCTCCCCCTCTCTACTCCCAGGGGTGTAAACCTTCCTGACAACATGGAACAGAAATCCTAGAGTGAGCTGATACTCAGCATCAAGGGATTGAGAAAACCTTCTTGACCAAAAGGGGGAAGAGCAAAATGAGACAAAATAAAGTGTCAATGGCTTAGAGATTCTAAACAGAGTCAAGAGGTTATCCTAGAGGTTATTCTTATGCATTATATAGATATCACCTTGTTAGTTAAGGTGTAATGGAGAGGCTGGAGGAAACTGCCTGAAAATGTAGAGCTGTGTTCCAGTAGCCATGTTTTTGAAGATAATTATAAATGATATAGGTTTTGCAATGTGACTGTGTGATTGTGAAAACCTTGTTTCTGATGCTCCTTTTATCTACCTTATCGACAGACGAGTAAAACACATGGATTAAAAATAAATAAATAATAGGAGGAACCAATTTTAAAATAAAAAAAACAGGGCCTTAATTATACACATCATATTACAACCCTTTTTCCTGCTTAATATGTTGTGAGCAGAACCCATGCTAACCAACGATATCCACAACTTCACCATTAGTGGCTGCAGAGTGTTCCTTTGAGAGTGTTGCACTTGGTGGTTCTAAAACATGGTGTGCTGGTTTGAAAGGATGTGTGTCCCCTAGAAAAGCCATATTTTAATCTAAATCCCATTTCTTAAAGCAGAATAAACCCTATTCAATACATATGTTTGAATCTGTAATTAGATCATCTCCCTGGAGATGTAACCCAATCAAGAGTGGTTGTTAAACTGGATTGGGGGAAATGTGTCTCCACCCATTTGGGTGGGTCTTGATTCATTTCTGGAGTCCTATAAAAGAGGGAACATTTTGGAAAATGAAGGAAATTCGGAGAGAGCAGAGAATGCTGCAGCACCACGAAGCAGAGTCCACCAGCCAGTGGACCTTTGGAGATGAAGAAGGTAAACACCTCCTGAGGACCTTCATGAAACAGGAAGCCAGGAGAGAAAGCTAGCAGATGCCGTGTTCACCATGTGCCCTTCCAGCCAAGGGAGAAACCCTGACTGTGTTCTCTGTGTGCCTTCTCACTTGAGACAGAAACCCTGAACTTCATTAGCCTTCTTGAGTCAAGGTGTCTTTCCCTGGATGCCTGTGATTGGACATTTCTATAGACTTGTTTAATTGGGACATTTTCTCGACCTTAGAACTGTACACTAGCAACTTATTAAATTCCCCTTTTTAAAAACCATTCATTTCTGGTATATTGTATTCCAGCAGCTAGCAAACTAGAACACATGGTCACAGGATTGTTGCAGGAGACAGATTTTTGGGTAAATTCCATCAAACTTCTGCATTCAAATAGTAGATTTCATTCATAGACAGTATTGAAACTCAGAAGTTTTAAATTGCAAGCTTGCATACCTAGCCAAGGACATGGAAAAACATTATCTAGAAATTCAGGTTTCACCTCCTACGAAGGTCCACTTAAGTTTAACCCAGGGGTGAAACCAGATAAACAGTTTAAACCTGAGTTTCTTTTCAGTGGATAATTAGGTGAGTTTTCTTTGGGCACCACCAAGCCACAGGACTGCTGTTTGGTTTAAACTCAAAGGGTAGGTATCCTTTATCCCTGCAAATCGAGCTTCCTTCCAATTGCAATGAATCAAGTCTGGTGTGCAACTTGTACCTAATTTCTACTAAGAAATGTTGTCTGCAATGAGCTGCAGACTCAGTAAGGGAAGGGGTTGTCAGGGAACTGCTTTCTGAGGCTCCTTCTGTTGGTAAGACTGTGTCATGACAGAGTTCACTGTATGGCACCTTATTTGACATGGTAGAAGATACATCTTTGTCTTTGCTAACCCACAAGTAATGGCTTCCTATCAGATTTAGAAATTTGAGAGGATTTCTCCAAAGTTGGAAAGTTTAGGAAAGTCCTTTGAATTGTTTAGAGAAGGCCACAGAGGTGTGTTTTCCACAGGGCCTCTGGCACCATGGAAAGGAAGACACATGGAGGAGATGAAGATGGGAGAAGCCCAATAAGGCCGTAAGAGGAGGCAGAGGAGGAAAAGCTAGTTCAGGAGTGGGCAAGGCTGTCCTGGGCAGGGTCGGCCCCTCCCCACCTGGAGCCTGCACACGGCAGAAATTCACTAAGAGTGTGCTGAATGTCAGTGGTGCAGAGGACAGAGGAAGTAGGTCATGGAGGAAAAGAGAAAGGGGACAAACACACGTGACAAACTCCTGACAAACCTGCACTGATCAATTGCTGTATCAACATAAGTTCTTTATGTCCATTCTTCTCATGTGGCTTTTGGCTGTGGTCTGCTCTGGTCACTTCAAACTGCCCTCCGCTCCCACCCACAAAAGGATCTCCCTCTGTTCTGAGGATGAGGTTCTTAAGGACAACATAATTTTAGTCAGCAGACATTCATTGAGTACCCACTGTGTGCTAAGGACTGTACTATGAGATGACAGTAGAACAGACAACAAAACAGACACAGTATGTGCCCTGTGGAGGCACACTCTAGGGGGCAGGCAATCAACATGAATGAATCCATTTGTGATCATCTGCAAGTGGGAAGGGCTGCAAAGAAGATTAAAGCAGTCAGTGTGACAGACAATGGGGTGCTGCTTTCCACTGGGGGCACTGAAGGCCTCTCTGAGGCAGTGACATCTCAGGAGAGTACTGAATGAAGTGAGGGAGTGGCCTGTGGCGACTCAGGAGTAGAGAGCCTGGGCAGAGGGTGTGTTCCAGAATAGCTCAGAAGCCGTGTGGTTAGGGGTTCAGGAGCAAGGGGGAAAGAGAGAGAGGCAAAGTCCATGAGCACCTGACACCAGGATCTGAGCTAAGCTTGCAGTAGTTGTTCAATTTTTTTTTAGATGATCATTTATTTCTCTTTCCTTCATTCTGTTAATGTTGTATATTAATTTATGTTCTTGTGTTGACATGCACTTGCATACCTGAGAAAAATCCCACTTGGTCATGAGTACAATACTTTTAATGTGCTGTTTAATTCCATGTGCTAGTATTTTGTTGAGGACCCTTGCATCTATATTCATAAGAGATATTATTCTGTAATTTTACTTTCTTGTGGTATCTTTATCTGGCTTTAATATTAAGGTCATGTTGGCCATGTAGAATTAATTAGGGGTTGTTCTAGTTTGCTAGCTACCAGAAAGCAATATACCAGAAACAGAATGGCTTTTAAAAAGGGGAATTTAATAAGTTGCTAGTTTACAATTCTAAGGCCAAGAAAATATCCCAATTAAAACAAGTCTATAGAAATGTCCAATCTAAGGCATCCATCCAGGGAAAGATACCTTGGTTCAAGAAGGCCGATGAAGTTCAGGGTTTCTCTCTCAACTGGAAAGGCATGTGGCGAACACGGCTTCATCTGCTAGCTTTCTCTGCTGGCTTCCCTTCACGAAGCTCCCTGGCAGGTGTTTTCCTTCTTCATTTCCAAAGGTCACTGTCTGGTGGACTCTCTGCTTCTCGTGGCTATGTTGGTCTGCTCTCTCCAAAACTCCAGCTTTCTCCAAAATATTTCCTCTTTTATAGGATTCCACTAAACTAATCAAGACACACCTGAATGGGTGGAGACACATCGCCACCTAATCCAGTTTAACATCCACTCTTGATTGAGTCACATCTCCAGGGAGATGATCTAATTACAGTTTTAAACATACAGTACTGAATAGAAATTAGAAGAAACGGCTGGATTTGTAAAATGGGATTAGGATTAAAGCATGGCTTTTCTAGGGTACATACATCCTTTCAAACCAGCACAGGGGTGTTCGCACCTCTTCATTTTTTGGAAGAATTTGTGTTAAATCCTTTTGGCATGTTTGGTAAAACTCCCTGTGAAGCCATCTGGTCCTAGGCTTTTCTGTATTGGGAGGTTTTTTGATTACTGATTCAATCTCTTTACTAGTTATTAGATGGTTGAGTTCTTTTATTTCTTCTTTATATATATACATATATATAGAGAGAGAGACATAACAAAACAACATACAAACACAGACATTCTTAACATATGAACATTCCGTAATTGGTAAACAATCAATGGCTCACAATATCATCACATAGTCGTATATTCATCACCATGATCATTTCTTAGAACATTTGTATGACTCCAGAAAAAGAAATAAAAGGAAAAAACTCATACATACCATACCCCTTACCACTCCCTCTCATTGACCACTAGTATTTCCATCTACCCAATATATTTTAACCTTTGTTCCCCCTATTTTTTTCTATATCCCTTACCCCTCCCTTTCATTAATCACTAGTTCTGTCGATCAATTTTTAAAATCATCTTAAGGGAATAGAATGTACTGACACAAGCCAGCAGAGCCCAGTGGTTGTGAGCTCTCGAATCGGACACTGCTGGTTGGAATCTGGCTCTGCCCTCAGCTAGCAGGGTGGGCCTGGGCAAGTTCCTTTGTCTCTGGGAGCCTCCGTTTTCTCATATGTAAAATGGGGCTAATTATAGGGCTTTTTCAGAGGGTTGTTATGAAGAGTAAATAGGACCTCGAAAACATCATGCTAAATGAAAGAGGCCAGACACAAAAGTCCATGAGTCATTGATTCCATGTCTACGAAATGTCCAGAATACAGAGAGAAAACAGATTACTAGTTATCAGAGGCTGGAGTGAGAGCAGTGGGGGTAGGGGGATGGGGTGCACCTGCTTAATGAGGTTATAGTTTTCTGTGAGGAAAATGTTCTGGAACTAGGTGGTGGTGGTTTTCTTAATGCAACTTTATTAATATATATTATTCATTCACATACCATATAGTCATCCAGAGTGTACAATCAGTGGTTTATAGTATCGTCACATAGCTGTGCATTCATCACAATCAAATTTAAACATTTTCATTACTCAAGAAAAGTAAAATAAAAATAAAAAGAACACCCAAAATATCCCATACTTCTCACTCCTCCCTATTATTTATTTATTTATTGTCTTTCTTTTCTTATTCTTCTGTCCATACACTGGGTAGAGGGAGCATCAGCCACAAGAATTTCACAATCACATGGTCACATCTTAAAAGCTGTGTGGTTATACAATCATCATCAAGAGTTAAGGCTGGGCGGGCCACGGTGGCTCAGCAGGTAAGAATGCTCGCCTGCCAAGCCCAAGGACCCGGGTTCGATTCCTGGTGCCTGCCCATGTAAAAAAGAAAAATCAAGGCTACTAGATTACAATTCAGCGGTTTCAGGCATTTCCCCCTAGCCACTCCAACACACCAAAAACTGAAAAGTAATCTCTATATACAGCAAAATAATAACCTCCAGAATGACCTCTCAACACTATTTAAAATCTCTCTACCACTAAAGCGTTATTTTTGTTTCATTTCTCTTCCCCTTTTGTTCAAGAAGGCTTTCTCAATCCCATGATGCCGGGTCCAGCTCATCTGGGGAGTCCTGTCCAGGGAAATTTACACCCCTTAGAGTCATGTTTCACGTAGGGAGTAGTGCAGTGAGTTCACCTGTGGAGTTGGCTTAGCGAGAGAGGCCACACCTGAGCAACAGAGGAAGTTCTCTGTTAATGAACATAAGTAGGCTTAGCTTCTCCTTTGCAGGAACAAGTTTCATAAGGGCAAGCTCGAAGAAAAGAGCCTGGTTCATCAACTTGGCAGTCCCCAATGCTTGTGAGAATATCAGGTCTTCCCCAGGTAGGGAAGTTTACTGTTTCCACCTTTTCCCCCAGTCCCTCAAGGAGACTTTGTAAATACTTTCTTTTATCTTCTGCCCAGGTTACTCTGGGATTGTATCGAGGCATCACACTAATCTATACAAACCCACAAGATCTCACTCCCTATTCAAGGTGCATGTAATTATGGTTTTTGAATAAGCTGACCATGCAAGTTAAATTAGATATTATACTACTGAAAAAATAAATTTTGCACAAATAAACATCTCTTCCTTTGGTCTCACACAGAAGTTGAAATTTTAATAGTCACTATCATCCTTTACCCTTTAATCTGAGTTACCTTATTCCTAACCAGATTAGTTTCATTCATATCTCTAGTCAAAGTCTGATCACTTTTTCAGTGTTTTTAACAGTTGCTGTATGGGGTAATGCTGACTTTCATAGCTGCAGGACACTAGCCCCGAGTCTCAGGTGTCACACAGATACCTGAAGTTCCAGAGAACAACCAGGTTGTACACGAAGAGCTCAGCATCTCAGAATTTAGAGATAACTTGTTGTGGTGTTAAATAACAATAACAGTGATTGTTGCACAACATTATGAACATACCAAATGTCACTGGGTTGTACACTTTAAATTTGTTAATTTTATGTTTGTGAATTTCACCTCAACAAATTTTTTAAATGATGAACCTGCTTCAAGTTAAAAAGAGAGTGGATGCAATAATACAAGCAAAGCACTTAGGAAAGTCCTTACATTCGGTAAACACTCAATAAATGCACCTCAGTGGTCCCCAAACTGGATTCTGGAATCCAACAACCCTGGGTCCGAAGTCTATCTCTGTCACGTGCTAGCTGGTAATGGAGCAGGTTGCTCATCGGTGAAATTGGGTTGACAATATTACCCACCTCCAGGCCTTGTTGAGAAGATGCAGTGAGGTAGTGTCTGCCTGGTGCACTCTTTACAGAATAAAGAGTGACTTATTCTCATCCACACATGAGCATCCTGAGAGGCAGTGTTGCCCAATGGTTACAGCTCAGGCTGGGGCATCCAAATCACCTGGACTCAAAGAGTCCTTATTAGAGATGTAACTTTGAGAATTTCATAAACTAGTTCAAGCCCCAGTTTTCATATCTACCAAATGGAGGATAATGCTATATCCACCTCGCACAGGGAGAAGATTCCATGAGATAATGTAACTAAGAAGTTAGGATTTAAGGGATGATTATAACTACTAAATCATTATATAAATATTCCTTTTCACTTTCTGGTATATTCAAGTAGACAGAGGAAAATACCTAAAATCCCTGAACTATGATTCAGCTGCCCTGATAACTAATGATCATAAAAGCCCATATCTAACATTGGTAAAAGTCCTCATCTTGTGCCTTTGTGACTGTAAGAGCTGTTACTCCCTTTAACCAGTCATTTTCTTAAAGTAACTTGTAGGGCAAAGGCCCTAATGCTAATGAAGAATTTGAATTTGCCATTAACAAGTCCCAGCCCTTTACATTTGTAAATTGTGTTGACTAGACTCAGCAGTTGAAATAACTCGGCCTCCCTTCCTTTCAGTTTACCTTTTTTTGAAGTTATAACTCTGCCTTTCTTCCTTTCAGCTTGCCTTATTTAAAAAAATATGTTATTAGATATCTTCACGTGCCATATAATCCATCCAAAGCATACCATCAGTGGCTCACAGTGTCATCACATAGTTTTGTATTCTTCACCATGATCATTTTTAGAACATTTTCATCACTCCAGAAAAAGAAAAAAGAAAAAACCCACACATTCCATACCCCTCTCGTTGACCACTAGTATTGCAATCTACCCAATTTATTTTTTACCCCATATTCCCTCCTATTATCTATTTATTTTTGTTTTACTCATCTGTCCGTACCCTGAATAAAGGGAAGACCAGCCACAAGGTTTTCACAGTCACGAGGTTACATTGTAAAAGCTATATAGTTATACAATCATCTTCAGTATCAAGGCTATTGGGATGCAGTTCAATAGTTTCAGGTACTTTCCTTCAGCCACTCCAATACCTTATAAAGTAAAAAAGAATATCTATGTAATGCATAAGAATAACCTCCAGGATAACCTCAGGACTTTGCAATCTCTCAGCCACTGAAACTTTATTTTGTCTCATTTCTCTCTTCTCCTTTCGGTCAAGAAGGCTTTCTCAAATCCGTGATGATGGGTCCTGGCTCATCCGGGTGTCATGTCACATGTTGGCGGGGAGATTTACACCCCTCAGAGTCACGTCCCATGTTGGGGGAGGGCTGCAATCTCCTGCCAAGTTGGCTTAAAGAGAGAGTTGGTTTGCACTTTTGAAATAATAACTCTGTCTCCTTTTCTGCTTAAAACTTGCTATTTGAAACTGTAATGACCTCACCCACCTTGTTAGAATCCATAAAAGCCTTGAGCCCCCTAACTCAGGGAGATAGGTTTTTGGGCCACTAGGCCATCCCATCTCCTGCTATGCGCCTAGTAATAAACTCTTTCTCTTTGAAGCCAGGGAATCTCAGGAATTGGTCATTTGAGTGCATGGGCAAAAGCATCCACCACCTTTGTCTGGTAACAATAATGTCATGTGACTTGCTTAGCCCGTAGTAAACTCTGTAGAGATGAGCGATTAATGGCCTAGCCATTTCACTGGGAAAAAACCCATCCAAGATGCTAGGTGGGTCCTCACCCACCTTGTCCACCTTGCCCGCCCCATATTTACCAAATAACTTGCGGATCTCATCTCCTTGCTGGTTGTACACTGACCTTTTCAGAGTGTATATTGTAATCTTTTCATCTGTGGGATCAAACCCCAAGCATCAAGGACAGGTAGTTTTATACATATATACATAAACAAACAGCAGGCTCTGAGAGGGCAGAATTGCCTCTGGCTTATTCACCCATAGATCCATATTGCCTAGTACAGCCTCTTCTAGTGCATAGAAGGCACTGGGTAAATATTTGTTGAATGAATGAATTTATGAATTAATTAAAAGTAAGTTAATTTTCCTAAACCTGAGGCATTTAACTTACACTGGGCTCTTTTCACTTTACCACCAGGCCCCTGTTTCTCCTGGGCAGCTGGGAGGCTGCATCCTGGGTGAGAGGTGTGCTCTACACACAGGATCACCACCATTTGCCCTTCTTTGTGGCCATGATCTCTGGTGTCCTTGTCTCTCTGATCTGCCCACTCTCGTGAAATGGAGTGCTGACTCCATCATGACGTCAGGGGGATCTGATAGGAGGCTGAGGCTGGCCCTCTGGGCACACTGAATTATAATTCTGTGCATCGTATGAGCTGCGTATGAAAGCCTGGCTTATTCAGGTGTGTTATCACCTTCACTATGGCCCTTTAGCTTCAGTCAATGCTTTCCCTTTTTAAAGTAACTTTTTTCTTATGATTTTATAATTAGTGTTTCTCTCTCATGTAGCAATAGTACTTTCTCATTCATTAAAAAAAAAAAAAGCCATATAGACAAATAGAAAGGAAAAAAGGCTCTTTTATTTCCCCTGTTGCCTCCCCTCAAATAATCAAGATCGATTTGGGGCACATCTTCTCAGATTTGCTTCTTGTACTAGACATAAACAGGCTCATACTGTAAATGTTATGTAACTTTTTAAAAATAACTTCACAGACTGGGCCTTGTGCTTCTCTCAGAGTGGGAACATTCTCATTCTACCTTATTTCTTTTAAAAGCTGCAGAATATTTGTATGCCACAATTTGTCAAGGCTTCCTCTATTTTTGGACTCTATGTTGTTTCCAGTTTTTTTCTTTTATAAGTAACTGAGGAATGGGAAAAAATTCCCCATATGTCCTTGTGCTTAACCAAGTATTTACTTTAAAAAAAAATTCCTAAGCCAAGATGCTTGGCTTCTCTAGGCCTCAGTTTCCCCATTTGTATATGTCTATTCCACAAGGGTATCGTGAGGGTATTGGGAAGATTATATTAAGCAATGTCTGTAAAATGTTTAGGACAGTTTGTAAGCATTTGCTAAACACTTTTTTTGTTTGTTTTTTCTTTTACTTTTTATTTTGAAATAACTCCAAACTTGCAGGAAAGTTTCAAAACAATACATAAAACTCTAATATTCCCTTCACCCAGAAACCCAGATTTACCAAATTTAGTATTCTATAACATTTATTATTTCCCTTTCTCTCTCTGTCTATTAACTAAACATTTGAGAGTAGGTTGCATACATCATGCTCCTCTAACAACACTTCAAGTATGTTTCCTGAAACAATAACATTCACTGTGTAACCACCTTAAGTATAGCTATCAAGTTCAAGAAATTTAACATTGATTTAAAGCATACAGTCCACATTCCAACTTTTTCAATTGTCCTGATAATGTCCTCTTTTTTTTTCTTGGTTGGAAGATTTTTAAGTTATTTTTGTTTTGTTTTGTTTTGTTTTTAGTAACATAAATAACCTAAAATTTCTCCCCTTAACCACAGTCATATATAATACAATGCTGGTTAATTACATTAACAATGTTGTGCTCCCATCACCATTATCTATTTCCAAAACTTTTCTATCACCCCAAATAGAAATTCTATACCAATTAACCTTTAACTTTCCAGTCTCTACACCCTCCAGCCCCTGGTAACCTGTATTCTTGTTTCTGACTCTATTGATTTGTTTATTCTAATTACTTCATATCAGTGAAATCATATGATACTTAATATTGTTCTTTTGTATCTGACTTATTTCACTCAGCTTGATGTCTTCAAGATTCATCCATGTTGTAGCATGTATCAGAACTTTGTTCTTTTTCATGACTTCATAATATTCCACTGCATGTATAAACCACATTTTGCTTATCCATTCATCTATTGATAGGCACTCGGCTTGCTTCAACATTTTGACAATTGTGAGTAATGCCACTTTGGGCATTAATGTGCAAATGTCTGTTCAAATCCCTCCTTTCAATTCTTCTGAGTAAATAACTATAAGTGGGGTGGATAGTTTGGTTTTATTTTAAACCAGAATGCATGAAATCTAGCTTGACTACCAGTTTTAAGTTTAGGCCCCAAGTAAATATTTTAGACTGAGTTAAATTCCTATTAATTTACAATCAGCCCTTCTTTTATTCTTGAAGGGTTGACTGGGTACTTTTGCCACCTATGGCCCCTGGGCTTTTCCAACCTTTTCCATCTGTATCTAGTCAGTGATGCCCCATGATTCTGCCGACTGCATAAGACCTTCTTGTTGATCTCATTGGTTCCTTAATTTGACAGCACAGCATTTATCCAAATATGCAGGGCTTTTTTGGAGGGAGGAGAGTTAATCTCTACTGTAATGTGCATTTGTGCAGGTGAAAAGTGGTAAGTTTAAGCTTCTCTGATTGTGTTCATTGGTGTCTCTAATATCACATGAAAATAATATTGACTAAAATAATCTGGGCAGTTATTGCATGCTAGACCAAAATTAAGCACATGGATTACCACCCACTGTCATTCATCTTAGAGATGGGGAGTGAGGTTTGCCAGGGTTACACAAGTCTGGAGACTTGTGGCTGATCATCAATCAGCAAGTTTGGGCTTCAGGACCCCACCCTCTGGCTACCACTGTCCAGTCCCTCCTAACATCCGTGAGTGCAAAAATGGGAGCAAAAGAAATTCTTTCTTAGGTATCAATGGGGGGGGGGATTGAAGATGGTAGCCAAAGGGTTTTTATCTGTCTATTGTGTGTGTGTGCATATGAGTGTGTATGTTTAGCTCATATTGAATCCAGAATTTAAGTTAGAAGCCAGAGAAAAGAGTAAAACCATTTCAGAAAAATGACCAGTCAGCTGGGCTGTTAAGATTAGTTGACCATTATGCAGGAGTCTGATAATGTAGGATGTGCTGGGGGAATTTACTCCCATTCCTGGAAGAGTAACCTGAGGTTGTTGGTTTAAAGTGGCACCTCCCTAAATTAGACATCCGTGTTGCCCCAGCTGGGAAATCAGCCACCTTCATCTCTTCTGACCTTGGGCTCACAGAATCGTGCAAGTATTTTTATCTACCTGAGAATCAACATAATTTTATTCCTTCTTGGGGCAGGTTTATTTGCTCTTCTCTACTAATTTCCTTCCAAGCATTAACCAAGGAGCTGATGTCAGAGCCTCAAGTTTGCCTCCACGCTTTCCACAAACCGCACTTAAGGAAACCCGGGGTGGCCTTGTTGTACAGATGGACAAAGTGGGACCTGGAGCAAACCCTCCTGGAACCACCCTAGGGGAAACCGGGGCTTCTCCATGACCTGAAGACACACCTGCACTTTGGACACCGGTCTGTGGCAGGGGCTGATGTGAACAATGGAAGCCAGGGGACTAGAGGACCTCCCCTCCCACTGCCCCCCCGCAAAAGAAAAGGGGGCCAGAATCCCCGTGTCGCCCCTGTCCTGAAGTCTGCGACCAGAGTTAGTGTCCATAGTAAGACAAAGGGCGATGGGATGCGGGGACTTTTCAATCACCTAATGGCCGGCGACACCCGACGCGGTAGCTCAGGTTTTCAGGTCCTGGCCGCCGCCCGGGCTCTGTAACTACACCCAAGTTTGGCCCGGCTTCTCCACATTACAGCCGCGACAGGAAGGCAAACAATTGAAGTATTTGAGAACAATGAAATATGCATGGCTATCTGTGACAGCCCCATAAAGTCGAGCAATTAGCCGCGTAATCCGAGAGAGGGAGCCGGCCCTCGGCAGCCCGCGGTTCCCCATTAGTTAAATGCATTTTGTAGCCCTCATCCCATCAAATCAACTAACACTTCCTTTAATTGGTTCATGAATTATACAGCCGCCTCGCATTATAATTTAATCGCCTGTAAACATTCATAGGGCCCTACTGTAAAGCGTATCGCGCTCATTAATTCGTTAATTTCAGCAGATGGAAGGGGAGACCGGATGAACGGTGGCAGAACAGAGCGCCTTGGGCAATGGAAGAAGGAAAAAAAGGTGGGGGGCCGTTTAGGTTTTTTCAAGGGCTGTCAGAAACTCAATCTGTGAGCTGTCAGCAGCCTGGACCCGTTCCCCCACCCCTCCACGCCGCCGACTGCGGGAAGTGACTGGCGGATTCATACCGAGGCTTGTCAGCCGTCTTTAAACATCAAGCCAGCGGGTAAACCGAGCCCAGTGTAAATTAATTCTTGTCTTACGGGTCCCCCTTTCTCTGTCCCCATGAATATTTCATGGCGGGCAGCATAAATATTAATTCTAATAGCTCTGCACAGTGGTTATTATTTCTGTTTTATGACAAATATTCATAAAATATTCAGGACCCTTTTTTAGAACATTTACACACTTGATTGTGAATTTTCCTGCTTTCCTGGGGACACTGTAAACATATTGGGGTTCTCTTGATGGACTTCTTCCCCTTAATTAATACCACCAGTTATTAATTTTTAATCGGATTTAGGTTTTTCCAGAAGCAAAACCTACGAAACTGAAGGACTGAAGGGCATTTTTTTTTTCCCTCTCAGTCTGTAAAATGGGAAATTTCTGCTTCTGTGAGACATTTCTCTTTGAGACCTGGCTGATCCGACAAAGGATAGCCCCCTTGCCTTTTTATTTTGAAAACAATATATATCTTTGTTTCATTTGCCTGTGTTCCTCTTACTTTTGAACCAAGTGTGCTGGCGGCAACCCAACTTTCTGTAATGAAATTCTTCAGAGGATGCCACTGCAATATTTATGCAAGGATTTAACATAATTTTGGAGTAATTAAAGTGTGGGTTTAACAAACACAGTGGTGGATTCTTTAGGCAAGACAGCTGTGATTGGAGATGAAGGGTCTTTTGGAATCCACGTTATTTATCTTTTACTCTGAAAGACAGCTGTGCCCCTTGTCCTCAGTAAGGCAAACTGAGGTGTGAGTCCCACCCTTACAGGGAACCAGTGTCCCTTACATGATGGAGACAGATGAGGTTGTGGCTTTGGCTCAAAGGAGTATGAGATGAGTCCGGGGTGGGGAGTATATGAGCAGCGCTGCTCCCCTTCCCCCACCCCACTAGCTCTCCTCCTAAATTGCTTCACGGTTCACTTTTCATTCCCTGATCTTCATCAGAGACTTGGAAATGCTCTAACGACTTCAGGGGATGAAACGAACTTCATTTACATATAGGAAGGTAGCAGGGCAGCTGGTCCTAGACTCACACACATCTGGCCATGGAGGTCTCTTTGGAGATGTCACTTAACCTCTCGGGGGCCTGAGCTGTTTCATCCATGAAATGGGTGTGATCACAATAGCTGAGTCATATGTCTCTCATGAGAATTAAATGAGTCAACACATGTGTAACATGCTTAGTACATGTGTCTGGCAGGTAAGCAAGTATCCATAAAGTTTTGCTTGCCAGATGATGATGATGACTAATGGGAAGCAAAGGATTAAAACTGAAACGAAGAAGTAAAACCTACTTTCAGATGGGGGATTCATGGAGGGAAAGTTCAGCTATGGAAAGGGCTAAAACAAAGTCTTCTCTGCAACACCTTAAAACACTGGAAATCAAGAATGGAGACTCTGGCAATGGGAGAGTTGTGCTGTGTCACCAAGGAATGTTGGAGTGTGCTTATATAACTTTTTACCAGTGACAGATGTTTATACAGTATTTGTCACTAATGGAGGGACCTGGCTTTGAAAAAAAAGAAACCTTGAAATTCAATTCACTTATCCATCCCTCTATTCCCTGTTTCTGGGTGGTTAGGAATAAGAAGTGTCACTTGTTTCCCAGTTAGCCCAAAGGCCCGAATTCTGCAGAGCCTACTTTCTGATCCCAGAGCAGTGCCCGTGGGGTTGGCAGTTCAGGCCGAGAGTGAGGACAAATGGCACAGGCCTCCTTAGAGGAGCGTCTGTCTCATTTCCCGCCTTGAGTCCCTTTCAGATGATCTCCTGAAAGTGGAAAAAGAGTGACTTCAGCTGGCTCTGAACCTGGGATTATGTACAACACAGCCCCTGAAACTCAAAGTAAACCATAATTTCTGTGTTTGTGGTTTGTGCTAAGCAGTGGGACCCAAGATGGCCTTCCTTCGTTCGGCAGATTCACAATGGCGTGCCATGCTGAAGTGTACGGACACTGGAGCCTGGCCGCCTGGGTTTAAATCCTGACTCTGCCACTTTGTAGCCAGGTATCATCTGTTATGTTGGAGATGATTATGCTCCCTGTCAAGCTTGTGATGACCTAATATAGGTCAAGTCTTAGAAAGTGCCTGACATGTAGGTCCACTTGGCTATGCTGTGTTATTATTATGTGTTAAGCACTTTATGTGATTGATCATATCTACTCCCTAAAACTATTTTGTGCGGTTCCTCAAAAAGCTGAATATAGAATTGCCATATGACCTGGCAATACCATTGCTAGGTATCTACTCAAAGGACATAAGGGCAAAGATACAAATGGACATTTGCACACCAATGTTTATAACAGCATTATTTACAATTGCAAAGAGATGGAAACAGTCAAAATGTCCATCAATAGACAAGTGGCTAAACAAACTGTGGTATATACATACGATGGAATATTATGCAGCTTTAAGACAGGATAAACTTATGAAGCATGTAATAACATGGATGGACCTAGAGAACATTATGCTGAGTGAGTCTAGCCAAAAACTAAAGGACAAATACTGTATGGTCCCACTGATGTGAACCAGCATTCGAGAATAAACTTGGAATATGTCATTGGAAACAGAGACCAACAGGAGATAGAATTAGGGTAAGATAATGGGTAATTGGAGCTGAAGGGATACTGACTGTGCAACAGGACTGAATACAAAAACTCAGAAATGGACAGCACAATACTACCTAACTGTAATACAATTATGCTAAAACACTGAATGAAGCTGCATGTGAGAATGCTAGAGGGAGGAGGGCTGGGGCATAAATGAAATCAGAAAGAAAGATAGATGTTAAAGATTGAGATAGTATAATCTAGGAATGACCAGAGTGTATAATAATGGAGACTAAATGTACAAATTTAAAAAATGTTTTTGCATGAGGAAGAAGAATGAAATGTCATTACTGCAGGGTGCTGAAAATAGATGGCAATTAATATTTTAAAATGTCACCTTATGTGTGAGACTAAAGCAAAAAATGTTTATTTGGTACAAAATTTATATTTTGACTAGTGCATTTCCTAATATAACTTACATGGCTGTGTTCCAGTAGCCATGTTTCTTAATGATGATTGTATAATGATATAGCTTTCACAATATGACTCTGTGATTGTGAAAACCTTGTGTCTGATGCTCCTTTTATCTACCTTGTCAACAAAAGAGTAGAACATATGGAATAAAAATAAATAATAGGGGGAACAAATGTTAAAATAAATTTAGTTTGAAATGCTAGATAGTTTGATTGAACACCGTAAGTACTTGGAATCTCAGGTAGGACATGACATTTTGTTGGTTTGTCCAGAGTGATGCCCCGATGAATCCCAGAGTGATTCGATCAGTGAGTGGAAAAGTATCTGCAAAGCCCCCTTCAGGGAATGGTGAGAATGGGGAGAAATTCAACCCCCCCTAGTTGAATTCTTGATATTCTCACAAGCAGTGTGGACAACCAAAGCTATTGGCTGAGCCCCCAGTCTTGGGGTTTATTCATATGAAACTTAAACCCACAAAGAATAGGTCAAGTCTACTTAAAATTTAGGCCTAAGAGTCACCTCCAAGAGAGCCTCTTTTGTTGCTCAGATGTGGTCTCTCTCTCCAGCCAACACAACAAGCAATCTCACCACCCTCCCCCTGTCTATGTGGAACATGATTCCCAGGGGTGTGGACCTTCCTGGCAAAGTGGGACAGGGATCCTAGAATGAGCTGAGACTCAGCATCAAGGGATTGAGAAAAACCCTAGAATAAGCTGAAATTCAGCATCAAGGGATTGAGAAAACCTTCTCAACCAAAAGGGGGAAGAGTGAAATGAGACAAAGTGTCAATAGCTGAGAGATTCCAAACAGAGTCGAGAGGTTATCCTGGAGGTTATTCTTATGCATTAAGCAGATATCACCTTGTTATTCAAGATGTAATGGAGAGGCTGGAGGGAACTGCCTGAAAATGCAGAGCTGTGTTCCAGTAGCCATGTTTCTTAATGATGATTGTATAATGATATAGCTTTCACGATATGACTCTGTGATTGTGAAAACCTTGTGTCTGATGCTCCTTTTATCTACCTTGTCAACAAAAGAGTAGAACATATGGAATAAAAATAAATAATAGGGGGAACAAATGTTAAAATAAATTTAGTTTGAAATGCTAGTGATCAGTGAAAGTGAGGGGTAAGGGGTATGGTAGGTATAATCTTTTGTTTTTTCTGTCTTTGTTTTATTTCTTTTTCTATTGTCTTTTTATTTCTTTTTCTGAATGGATGCAAATGTTCTAAGAAATGATGAATATGCAACTAAGTGATGATATTGTGAATTACTGATTATCTATGTTAATGTTATATTTTGTTTGTTAATTTTTTAATTAATAAATTAGAAAAAACTCTTGATGACAAAAAAATTATTTTGTGAAATACTTTTTTTATCTTCATAAAAGGAGATGTGGAGGGATAAAATGACTGGTGCACAGTGAATCAGAAGGCAAAGCCTGAATTTGAATCCAGGTCTTTCTGACCTCAGAGGCCTTATCTTAAAAATGCCCCCCTCCTCTCTTCCTCAGGTGTATGCTGCATTCCCACTCTCAAGGAGCTGACAGTCTGCTAGGGAAGACAGACAAAGGAGATGGGAAGTCACCGTTCACTTTAATGGGGATTGAATGCTATATGGCCTTTGGTTCCTTTCATAGTATATGCCACAGGTTGGTTTCTCCAGGAAGCAAACTCTCACGAGTGCAAAAGGATTATTGAGGGGTAATACCTGTGCCAGGTAAAGGAGACCAGGCAGGGTTGGGCAGGAGATGCTGAAAGATGACAGTGCATAACTGACCAAGTCTCTGCCAGCCCAAAGAGGAGCTCCAGAGCTAAGGCAGCCTACTGACAGAGTTTCACAGTGGGTGGAATGAACAGGCCCTGGTTCCGTAGCCTTGATGTCATTGGCTGGGGGCTACCCTGAGAAGAGTGTGGCATTAGCTCAAAAACTTGGCTTGAAATGTCTTTCAACCTTTAATTAGATTTTTAAAATGTGAAATATCTAGACAGTGGAATACTATTCAGCTATAATAAGTAACGAAGTTTGATACATGCTACAACAACATGGATGAAACTTGAAGACATCATGTTGAGTGAAATAAGTCAGACACACAAAAATGCATATGTTGAATGTTTTCTATGAAACATCAAGAATAGGCAGATCCATAGAAACAGAAGGCAGATTAGTGGTTGTCTAGCAGCTGAGGCTGAGGAAGTGGAGAGTGACCGCTAACGGGTACATGATTTCTTTTGGGGGGTGATGAAAATGTTCTAAACTTAGTGGCAATGGTTACATAACTCTGTGAATATATTAAAAACCATTGAATTATACACTTTAAAAGGGTGAATTTTGTGGTGTGTGAATTATATCTCAATATAGATATTAATTTTTTAAAAAAAGCTTAAATTGACCATGAAGACACTTGCAGTTGCAGGCTGTCAGCTAACACTACTCCTTGCAACTGTCTGTATGTTCTTCCTTAAACAGGGCTCTATACGGCACGTCTCCATGTCCGCCATAATAAACCAACAAAATGTTCATCAACGCAGAGGTTCTTTTGAGGCAGTTGCTGACCAACAAATCTTTTTTTTTTAAATATTTTTATTGAGATATCTGCACACACATACAGTCCATCCAAATTATACAATCAATGGCTCACAGCACCAACACCCAGCCATGCATCCATCACCATGTGATCATTTTTAGAACATTTGCATCACGCCAGAAAAAAGAAACAAAAAGAAAAAAGAAAAACCCAAACATCCCATACCCCTTACCCGCCTCTCTCTCAAATATAGACACGGAGCTGAAGGACAACCACGGGAGAAGGGCACGGTAAGTGTGAATGCCCCAGTGGCTACTAAGAGCCACTATGATTCTGTAAAAGTAAGTGCCCTGTAATGATTATGGGCCCACTGAGTGTGTGAGAGAGTGAGGGATATGAGGAAGAGAGTGACGTTGCGTAGAGTTTGGACATTCAGCTTGCCAGGAACCTGGAAAAGACCCTGGCTGGAAGTTTTAAAAATGTACTTCTGTGCCCCATATAGAAAGGCTAAAAGCCACTGGGAGAGGTGGCACTGTGACCTGGCCAGTCTCGCAGTGGGTGCTTCAATGTGCCCATAACCCAGCAGAGAATGAGAGAAAAGGACAATCCCACCCATGTGGCAGGGAAGGTTTGACCACCAAGTGCCACGTGCCAAGTACCTGGCTGGACAGAGGCAGATGAGAGTGAGCATCTTCAGGCTGCCCACAGTCTTCTACATTTGTTATATCAAAGCCAAGTGTAGAACAGACTCGGAGAAGTGCTCTGCTGAACACCAGAGGAGTTGAGGGCAGGATCTGTCAACTCTTCTCCATAACCATCGCAGCATGGCAGCTAATTATCCAAATGCATTTGGTTGAGAGTGTAGCCCTAAGGGGGAAGATGGCCATTAAGCTACCACATTTTTCATGGCCTGAGTTGGGTCCCACACCTGGCTCCCCATGAAGGTGAGGGATGTAGTTCTGGGCAGGGGGAAGGCTCAAGCTCTGAGACTGGAGGAAGCTAGCAGCATACCAGTCTGCTCTTTACCTCCAAATGCAAGTGAGGAGCAGACTGGGGGATTCTCAGGCTCTAAGTCCTATACATCATGGCTTCCTCCTCACAGGCCTGCTCATCCCCTTGTGTCTCAAGGAATCTCTTTCTCCAAAAAAATGTCTGTTCCATGTCTTACTTATCTAGAGATAGCTCAAAGCAAATAACTCAGCCCACCACGCATAGTCACTCAATCCAAGGTGATCTCTATGATAAAGAGAAATAGTACAGCAATGTGGCTGAGGGAGCAGATTTGGGAGCGGACAATCTTGAGTTCAAGTCTCTGCCACTTATTAGGAATATAATCTTGTGCAAATGCCTACTCTTTCTGTGGTCTTGTTTGTTTCCTCATCTGAAAAGCAGGTATAATATCAGTACCTATACCTCACAATGGTATGAAATAGGCAATATATTTACCCTTATCCATCAAATGAAAACAGGAGTCCCTTCTCTGCCTGAGAGGAGCTGCTGTGGCAGGGGCTAGAGCCGCCTGTACCACTGGTGAGAGACAGTCTCTCTTCCCAACACCACATTCAATGAGGCCATGTTGGCAGCTTGAAATCACCCATGTTGGGAACCCACTTCACCCCTGCACACACACCCCACTGCCCTGTCCCCCACCCCCACTCCCTGCCCTGGGTTACCACCAGACCACGGTGTAAATACAACATGAGAGTGTGTTCTTTATGAACTCAAACCACCCTGCCACCGTAAGGATCTTGTTTTTCTGCCACTGTTTTATCACTCTTCCTCCATCAACTGCTCCTGCCCTTCCTCTCCCTTGGATCCTGGACACAACTGGGCTGTTGCACACAAAGCAATTTTCCCTCCCTGTTTCCCACATTAATAGAAGTTGACTTTTGAAAAAAACCTCTGGTTTTGTTTCTCCTTACAAAAGTCATAGAGTATGTTGTAAAAAGGTGTGAAAATGTAGTGATGCTAAAAATAGAAAATAAAAATCAACTAGAATCCCTCCACCCAGGAATAAATACTCTTAAGATTCCAATCTTTTGCTTTCTATACTTTTTTTGGGGGGGGGGGGTTCTCCGACATGGCAGGCAAGAATTCTGCCACTGAGCCACCATTGTGCCACACTTCTACACGTTTTTTAAACAGGCTTACACCCTACCTCCTGATTTATAAGCTGATATGTTTTTTTTTTCTTTATATGCTCTATGGTGAGGGGTCACATTTCACTCTTTTTCCATGTGAGTATCCCCTTATTGCAGCACCATTTGTTGAATCCATTTATTTATTTTTTCATTTGTTTGTTTGCTTGTTTTGGGGAAGTGCTTGGGCCGGGAATCAAACCCAGGTTTTCTGCATGGCAGGTGGGAATTCTACCACTGGACTACCCTTGCACCCCTGTAAGCTGATATTTTTGAAATTAATATGTCACAACATATTTCTGTGGCATGACTTACTTGTAAGAGCATTCACAAATAACCAAGTGTGACTCTGAACTCAGAAACAGAACTCCTCCAAATGCCCCTGACCCATAACTTCCTTTAGAAATGATCTCAAAAGAAAGGATCCCCCAGGGTAAAATTTCAGAAGTTCCCATCCCATTTTGACTAGAAATGCACAGGGATTTTGCTGGGTTAGCAAAATTGTGGTCTGAACAAAGTATGGTTTGTGTTCTACTGTGAATGTCTGAATTCAGGCTGGGTGCAGGACACATGTATTGTTACCAATTGTGCTGATTAAATAGAACAGAAAAGCAGGCATTTGGCCTTGAAGGCAATAAAAAAAGTCTGAACCGCCATTGGAAATAGACTTGAGGACATGAAAACTGCTTATGCTAAGGTATTTAAAAATCACAAAAGCCTCCGGAGAGATCAGAACCAGTCTTGCCTCTTTGTGACTTGGCTTCCTGATCCTAAGGACTCGGCACCTTATACGCAGTTTCCTGACCCAAAGCTGACCCAAGGCTTAACAAATACTTTGACATGCTTGTGAGTGACATGCATTGGGGGAAGCCTTTCCAGAAAGTTCTGTTCCACAACTCCAGCCTCTACCAGATCCCCACTTCCATTTCCCTCACCCCAAGGATGGGCCAGGATCCCTGAGGTCTACCTGGTGAGTCTGTCTGCGAACGGATTTGCTTCTGGCTGGCTTTCTACTGGTCTGTCTTAAATTCCTTGCCTTAGATTAATTTGTCTTTCTCTTTGGGAAAAGTTTGCAGAACTTTCTGACTTCCCACAATTTGCATTTCATTGTTGTCTGGTAAGTGTCTAGGTGGCGGTGTGCAGAGGGATTATTCTCTTCCCAGTAGTGAAGGAGGCAGCGATTTTAAGATTACTTTAAAATGGAAAGCGATTATGCAGGAATTTGATCCCTGGGTCATTCTTCTTAAAGCAGACTGCTGCATTTTGTATGACTTGTTGTCAACTGCCAGGAGTGCTTGCTAATTTAGTAGTTAATGACAGTCATACAGAGTGTTTTTCTTGCCCCTGGAGAGATTTTAGACACAGCTGGGGTAGATTTGCCACTATCAATTATTCACAGTTTTAACAAGAAATGGCCAGCGGGAGCCCCTTTTTTTAAGGGGTGAGGAAGAACAAGTGAAGGAACACTGTGGCTGCTACCTGAGGGTAGGAGGTGTGATGCATGGGGTTTTTAAAAGGAGGTTGGGATATTTGACTTTTATTTTTCAAATTGCACTCCTATTAAAGTAAAAAACAAACAAACAAACAAAAAAATTGAGCGGAGCTTTTAAAATTCTGGCCAGGACCTTTTCCAGGCTCCAGGCAGACCTTGCGTCCACTTTGTTGTTCTCTCTCCCACACCCCTGTGTGTGACCTTTCACAACCACTGTCATGGAAACTTTGTAGTCTGCTGGGCGGTGCTGATCCCAGTCAGCTGATGTGGCGCTTCTTGGTAAAGTGGAATTAGGCCTCCCGTGGTGTCACAGGTGGTTCCCTCACTCACTTGCCTACATTCACCCATTCACTGGACATTTATTTAGCGTTTAGCATCTGATAGACACTAACGAGAGAGCACAGACAGGGTAGTCCCAACTCTGGCCTTCAGAGAGCTCACACTTGGTGAATCCTGCACATTACCTAATTAAACAGACTCCCAAAGTCAGACTTTTTATTTTTTGGTAATCTAGGTATAATTCACTTGCACTTTCTGTGCAGCTTCTCCAAAGTCCCCTTTACTCTTCCAACTCTCAGTTCAGCTCCACCTTTCCTTCAGATGAGCTTTCTGTAACCCTTGCCCATTCCTCACTGCTGTCTCCAAATATAGTCATTTCTAGACACGGATGCTGTCTCTACATTTAGACTTACACGAACATTTTGTACGGACAAGTCTGCACAAAATGATTACTCCTGCAATGTACTGTATGAATGTCCCACATGTTACGACTGTGGGGAGACTGATTTGGCAACAGTGTGTATGTTATATTATCTCTCCGATGTATCACAGAAATTACATTTTAAGATAAGCAGACCATTCTAAGTGTTAATCTGCATGTAATTTTGCGATGTTCTTGTGTCTTTCCTTTCTCTCTGATTCCCTGCTTCCACAGCAGTCATTGCTTAAATCCTTTTTGAGGAAAGACCCTGTGATTATACCACAGAGTGTTATCTGCAGAGGCTGCCTGGCAAGCTGCCTTCTGGGTGTGTATTTCAGCCTCCAAAGGGAGGGACAGCCTCTTCATTTACGTGCACTCCAGCGACACTGCCTTCCCACCAGACACCAGACAGACTGCTCAGCACAGCTCTCCAGGGTCTCAAAGAATTGGGGAAAGAGAAGGCAGTTTGAGCCTTTTTTTCAGGAAATCATTTTCTTAGAGCATACTTTTCCAATTTGAATATCAAATTTGGGAATTCTAAGGAAGTAAGGAATCTATTTGTGCATCCTTTTGTTTGTGGATTCATTTGTTGTATATGTGCTTCACATTATGTATATGTAGATTGATACAAATCCCTTATCAGATATGTGTTTTACAAATATTTTCTTCCGGTCTGTGTCTTGTCTCACATTTTCTTAATGGTGTCTTTTGAAGTGTTTTTGTTTTTTTTGTGTTTTTTTCGTGCATGGTCCTGGAATCGAACCCGGGTCTCCCGCATGGAAGGCGGGCATTCTAACCACTGAACTACCCGTGCACCCCCTATCCTGTTCTTTTGAACTGTGTCTATCCTTTCACTAACACCTCACTTTCTTAATTACTGTAGCATTATAGTAAGTCTTGAAATCAATTTGTTCTTTTTTTTAACACTGATTTAGTTATTCCTGTTCCTCTTTCTTTCCATGCAAATTTTAGAATCAGCTTATGTAGAATCTTCAAAAAACCTTCCTGGAATTTTGATTGGGATTACACTGAATCTATAGGTCGATTTGGGAAAGATGGACTTTTTAACAATATTGGGTCTCCTGGTCCATGAATATGGTTCAGTTCTTCATTTATTTAGGTCTTCTTTGATTTTCTTGATCAGTGTTATATAGTTTTCAGCATACGGATCTTGTGCATATTTTTTCTGGATTTATACCTATTTCCTATTAATTTTTAAATATGTTTTATACTTTTCTATTTCAATTTCCGATTGTTTGGTACTGATATATAGAAAATCTTTTTTTTTTTGTATAGTAACTTTGCATCTTCTGACTTTGCTAAGCTCTCTTGTTAGGTCTAGTAGCTTTTATGAAGATTCTTTGGGACTTTCCATTTAGACAGCCTTACATCTGCAGACAGACAGTTTTATTTTTTCATTCTTAACTTATATGCTTATTATTTCTTTTCTCCATTATTGTACTATCCAGGACTTCCAATATGATGTTGAATAGGAGTGGCGAGAGTAGACATCCTTGCCTTGTTCTCTTGGGGGAAAGCGTTCAGTCTTTCACCAGTAGGTATGATGTTAGCTGTAGGTTATTAAAGATGCCTTTTATCACTTTGGGGAAATTCCCTTTTGTTTCAAGTTTGCCGAAAGTTTTTTTTATCAGGAATGGATGTAAAATTGTGTCAAATGCTGTTTCTTCATCAACTGATGTTTATCTGTTTTTTCTTCTTCAAATTGTTGATATGGTAGATTATATTTGTTGACTTTCAAATATTGAACCAGCTTTGCATTCCCAGGATAAACTCCACTTGGTTGTAATGTATTATTCTATTTATATATGACTGGATTCATTTACTAATATGTTCATAAGGGATTTCAGTCTGTAGTGGTTTTTTGTTGTATTTTTGTCTGGTTTTTGGTGTCACGGAAAGGCTGTCTCATAAAACAAGTTAGGAAGCATTCCCTTGTCTGCTGTTTTCTGAAGGAGTTTGCGTAGCATGGCATTATAGTTTATGTGGAATTAGTATGGTTCATATTTTTTGTCCATCCACTTATGTGTATACTTGTATATATTCAGAACCTCATCATATGGTAAGTTTCTTCAAGGCCAAAGAACTGCCTCCCCCCACCTTCCAACGTAATATCTGTGTATAGGTTTGTACAGGGTTTTGCACGTAGTCGAGACGTGTTGGTTGAGATCAAAAGGCCAAAGACATGTTGGTTGAGATCAAAGGCTCCCCAGGCCTTTGCCTCTGAGTAGGACTGATGTCATATTTAAAACTAGTAATTATATATTATGTCTCTCCACATCTAACCATGGGTCCAGAAAGAATTCCAACCCTCAATTTCCAGTGAACTTAACTCTAGAGCAGGGCACAAGCTTTAAGGTCCAAACAAAGCCTCAGAAAGTGTGGCCAGGTGGGGGCATGATGTGGCAGTGTCAGGAGACGCCCACTTTCATTGACTATCTGACACCAATGCAGTGTGAATCCCTCACCTCTCTGGGACTCCGTTTTCCCACCTTTTACACAGAGCAGATGTGGATCAGAGGGTGGTTCTCAATCCCTACTACACATTATGCTTGGGGAGCTTTTAAAAATCTCCATTCCCAGACCTTATTGGACCAATTAAATCAGACTCTCTAGAGGTAGAGCCCAGGAAGCCTCAGTATTCTTAAAGCTCACCAGATGGTTCCAGGGTGCAGCCAACGGTTGAAAGCCATTGGACCAGAGCCATGGTTCCCATACCTGCCTGAGTACCTGAGTGGCTGATTTAAAAATATAGATCTCCTAGCCCCTCCTCTGGAGACTTGATTCAATTGGTCTGAGGAGGTAGGGGGGATTTGTATGGAATCTGTATTTTAGACAAGCCCTCCAGGTGATTCTTCACATTAGACAAATCTGGGCAACACTGGATCAGAGAGCACTTTTCCAACCTTAATGTGCCTACAAATCACTATGGATTGTGTCAAAATATAAATTCCAATTCAGTGGGCCTGCGGTGGGGCTTGATTTTTATGTCGCTAACAAGCTCCCAGGTGATGCTGTTGCTGCTGGTCCTGGGACCCCACTTTGAGTAGCGAGGGATTAGGGTCTGTGTTAGTTAGATTCAGTTGTCAACTTGGCCAGGTGAGCATACCTAATCTTGTTGCTGCAGACATAAGCCAATGAACGGTACGTGAAACTCATCTGTTGCCAATTACATCTGCAGTCAGCTAGGAGGCGTGTCTGCTGCAGTGAGTGATGTTTGACTTAATTGGCTGGTGCTTAAATGAGAGAGCGCAATGTAGCACTGCTAGCAGCTCGGCATTCCTCATCTCAGCACTTGCAGCTCAGCCCAGGCCTTTGGAGAAACAGAAAGAAGTCACCCCGGGGAAAGTTGTCAGAACCCAGGGGCCTGGAGAGAAGACCAGCAGAGACCATCCTGTGCCTTCCACATAAGAAAGAACCTCAGTGGAAAGTTAGCTGCCTTTCCTCTGAAGAACCAACAAAATAAATCCCCTTTTATTAAAAGCCAATCCGTCTCTGGTGTGTTGCATTCCGGCAGCCAGCAAACTAGAACAGGGTCCTTCAAAGATCCCTTCCACTTCCACTTCTTAAGGCACCAACCAACCTGAAACTCTACAGTCCCAAAGCAAGTGTAGCTCCCACCCTAGTCGGTCCACTCACACACACTGGAAGGGTCTCTGCCCGGCGCACTCAGCATCGACTCGTCTTTGCTTTCTTTACTTTACCCATTCTCCCTTTCCTAACTGTGTTGCTGCAAATGAGAACCAGAAAGCAAAAAACTAAACAAAAATCAGGAGGTGGGGGGATGCAGAAGCGGCATATCTCAGCAGAGATGCTTGCACTCCCCCATCGCACTCCGCCTGGCTCTCACACGTGGTGCCATGAGCCTGGATAATCAGAAGCTTCCAGTGTGGAAACACAGCTCTCTCCAGCAAAGCTTTTCCCAGCGACGTGCTTCAAGTACCAATTTGGTGTCCTTGTGCTTCTGATCTTGCCAGCCTTTCACAAGCCATTCCATTGAATGGCGACAAGCAGTCCTGATATGCTGGGTTAAAAATCTTTCAACTGGGGCTTGTTTGTTTATGAAGCAGCATCAATTATCAGGGATTTCCAAACTGGCTTCCTTTCTACTGGCGTCGGCATCGAGAGAGGCACCGTCAGCCGCCAGCCACAGTGACAGCCGTGTTTTGGTGTTGCTCTTGGGCCTCACAAATAACGGGGGTAGGAAGGGGGGCCCAGCATGTTCAGAGCATAAGGGATAAAAGCACAGTGAAACACCTGCACTCCCTGTGTTTAGATGCTTCACAATCGCGCATGTTTTATTTGGCGGCTGTTATTTTGTGGCACGTTGTGAATGGAAATCATTATCGAGACCATGTGCAGGAAGGAAGTGGAGTTTCATGGCTCTGGCTCCGCCAGGCTGCTGTGAAACCGTCCTGTGTGCTTTGTGGAGGGGCAGCTGGGAGCTTCCATCAGGCACTAGCAAAGGGCTTCCTGGCGACTTGGCAGAAGTGAACCTTAGCGAACAGCGTGGGCAGAATGAGAGAGGGAGAAGAAAGGCAGTGGGAGAAGCTGGCCTTGAAGGAGAAAGAGCATTTGGCATAGGAACTGACTTTTTTTTTTTTTAATTCATGTATTTTCTGGAAGTAAGTGGCATTGGAGAGAATAAGTGTATTAGGTACACTTTGGGTTGCAGTGACAGGAAATCCAGTTCAAAACAGCATGAGCGAAAGAAGAGATTTATTTACTCATGTTAGTGAAATGTTGAGGGTTATGTTGGCTGCAGGCATAGCTTGATCCTGGGCCCTAAATAGCATCTCTTGCCATCTCTCAGTGGGCATAGTTCTTGGGTAGGCTCTCTTTCAGTGCAGGACCCAGGCAACCCCAGGCTTCCATTCCATCAGCTTAGCAACCCCAGCAGAGAAGGTGTTCCTTTCTCTCTGGCAAGCACTGGCGAAGCCTCTCATTGGCCAGGCCTGGATCAGCCTCATACACTGAAGCAATCCCTGTGGCCAAGAGGAGCTGACACATGAACAGGCCACATCTGGGGCTCCTGTATAGTCCTGCAGCCAGGGTGTGAGTTGGCTCCAACAAGCCACAGGAATGGGAATGAGTAAGGGTGGCTCTCCAGAGGGAATCAGGAAAACCAATGGGCATCTACAAGCCAAGGGAGCAGCAAGTATGAAAACAGTGATTGGGATATCAGGCAGCCCCAGCTTTGTCATCTACTCACTGTTTGCCAGGGATGGGCCCTTCATCTCTCCATAAAGTACGAGGTTTGACCCAGGCCAGTAATTCATAACCATTTTTATGAACCAGAACCTCTTAGAATCTAATAAGAGGCATAGACATATCCATCCCAGAAAAACATACATTCTCACATGTAGACAACAGTCTGTATATAATTCCCAGGGGTTCACAGGACCTGCAGGGGTCCCTGGTTCAGAATCCCCTGGCCAGGTGTTCTCCAAGCAGCAGAAGCCAATCATCAGAGGTATACTGGGCTCCATCCAATACCTGCTGAATCAGCATTTCCGGGCAAGGGCTCAACTCTCTGGGGGATTCCAATGCACCTGGTCCCTGGGAATTAGGGAACCATATGTTCTAAGACCCCTTCCAAGCTTCATGTTTTGGGACCATTCTCAACTCTACTAGTTAATTGAGGTTTTTTGTGGGGGATGGAAAAAAGTCAGGTAGTAGGCAAAGAGTTTATATAGAATGCTAGGACTATATAGCATTCATTAATTTATTCATTCCTCCACAAGTATTTTCTGAGCATCTGCTGGTGTGGCAGGACACTGTTTTGGGACCTGTTACTGTTCTGGTCATGCTAAGTGGCACCTGTGTCTGAGAGGCTTGTCCAGAGCCCTTGGAGATAGTGTCTCACTGGACCCACCAAAGCAGTATCTCTTGGCAGCCCGCTCCACCAACCTGGGGATCCAAGGATCAGTCAGACAGTGAGCAGCGTCTTTTGCTCACTACCTTGTAGGAGGCAGAATAGCTGTCTAAAAAGGTTTCCATCCTAAGAGTGAAGGTGGGAAATTCAGTTTATGTCTTTTCTCTTCTGCTTTCCTAGAGGTGCTTGTGACCTGAGTTTATATACTTGAAGGTAAATTAAATACGAGGCCTTGGGTGCACAGGGAGTGTTTGTCACTAATGTTGTTGCCACTGGTGTTATCCCAATAGAAATTGCACACCTCAGTTATAGAACCCTGGAGTCAACAATGACAACTTTATTAAATATAGTATATAAGCTCTATGTGATGGACTGGTAAACACTGGAGCTTACTAAAGTGTCTGGAACACAGTAGGTACTCAATAAATATGTGAGTGAATTAATTAATCTGTGAATGAGTAAATAGTAAATGAGCAAGGGAATATTCTAGAAGTTATTTATTAAAAACCAAGATGGTTTAAAGCTTGAAGATAGAGGCATGAATTTGTTCTTCAAGCAGGGGCCAGCTGAACAGTTGGATCTCCAAACACACGCGTGTACACACACACACACACACACACACACACCACCACCACCACCATCAACAAAAACAACCTCTCCCAACCAGAACATTTGACTGTACCATTTGTTCACACTTTATCCTAAGGGAGAGTTTTTCAACTTTAGCCGTATTGACATTTTGGGCTGGGAATTCTTGGTTGTGTGTGTGTATGGGGGTGGGGGGAGCTGCCTTGTGTATTGTAGAATGCTTAGCAGCATCTCTGGCCGCTACCCACTAGCCAGTAGCTCTCCCTCCCCAGTTGTCAAAATCAAAAATGTTTCCAGACATTGCCAAAATGGACTCTGATAACTACTCTCCTAAGGTTTTATTTGAAGAAAGAGTTCCATTGCCAGAAAAGGGTGGGGCTGGGAAGGATTAGCCCTTTGAACTAGCAAATTGGGAGATACATTCCCAGGCACTGCCAGTTATCAAGAGAAGTGAGTGGTTTGTCTTCTGGGCTGGTTTCTGAGATGGGCTTGTTCACCATGAGTGCCCTGCTTCCTTGGGACCAGGGTTCCTTTGTGGAAGAAAAAGTGAGAAAGCTGAGAACAACCAACTCTACTTCCGCAAGGAGAACAGGGGCAGTCAAGAAGTCTGTAATAATTATACGTTCATAATAATGGTTGCCATTTTGAGTACTGAGTATGTGCAAACCCTGAGCTAAGAGTTTATACATTTTCTCATTTTAGATCTTCAATACCAGGAAACTTTTATTATCCCCATTTTATAGTTGAGGAAAGTGAGTCTGGGAGTGGTTAGGTCAGTGGCCATAAAGGAAGTGAGATTCTAACCCAAGTCTGTGTGACTCTAGAGGGCCTGTGTCTCCTCCCCTGCAGCTCGCCCCAAGGATGCTTCTCCAGGTCCTGCCCCAGGAGAGTTTGGGGCTCGGGGCAGTCACTGAATCTGGGGAGCAGAGAGTAGCCACAGCACGGAGGCCTTCTGCCCTGCATTTTCCCTGGCTATCTCCGAGAGTTGGTACCTGGAGCTCCTGAGGGAGGGCTCACAACCACCCCACACCACGTGCAGGGAATGAAAAAATCTCTGGTCTCGGGTTGATGAGAGTCCAGCCTGGAGTTCTCTTAGCTGACTGTGCGGTTGTTCTTTTCCCCACAGGGTGTTTTTCCTGAATGTGCCATTTGATTCTGTCATTGAGCGGCTGACCCTGAGAAGAACTGATCCAGTCACAGGAGAAAGGTTTGTGCCAGGTCCTTAGTGCTTGGCTCTCTGAGAGCTACCAGGGCCCATGCCCAGGTGGGGAGCCTCATCTCTGTCTGCTCACCAATATCATGGTAGGACGGCTCCAAAGATACCCCTGATGACTGCTGACCTTTTTTGCCTGGAAGAGTAACCAGGAAATTAATGGCCATGGCTCTACAGCAATGCATTGGTACTGCACTCTATCCAGGGTCCCAGAGTGTGAAGTGGATGCCTTGGGTACGTGTCATCTGTGCCCTTCAAGGGGCCTTTGCTCTCACCGTAATGCAGCCCATAGGTAGTTGCTTGAACAGACACGTGCCCATGGGAACCAATTCACCTTCAAGCCTTTCCATAGTTACAGGGGGTAAATTCTGAGCTTTATTCTGCACTCTTACCAATATAATCACTGTGTTCATGTTGAAACACACTTTAAATTTCCCCAGATTACAAAGAGGCAGGCTCTTCCATCCTGCCCAGTAACCAGGACCACATTTTCTTGGTAGGGACTCAGAAGAGGAGTGGGGATGAAGTTGGAAGGAAATGCCAGGATTTTTCTAAAACATAGGCCTGATCTGTTATCTTTCCTGCCAGGGAGCAGCTGAAGCACACTGATGTCACATACCATGGCCTTTGTGTTGTCCTGCCCCGGGGCTCTCTCCAACAGTGACTATTGATGGCAGTTACTGTCGTCTCTACTCACATTTGTTGTTATGACTTGCATGATGTTCCATGCCTCCATTGACTGTAGGCCCCAAGAAGTCAGAGTCACTGTCTTCTCTGCATTACATTGTCAACAGCAGATAGAATCCAGACAGACAGAAGATACTTAATAAAGAAGGAAGAAGAAAGGAAGGGAAGGAAAGACATAAAGGAATTTGGTACTTAGCATGTTAATATGTTTTTCCCTCTTCCTATTATTGATTTGTATCTCTCTCCCCTGGGCAGGGACCATATCTTGGCTTTCTCTGTAGCCCCAGGTCCAGCTCAGGATGTGCAAACAGCAGGTGCACTGTAAATGCTAGTTGATGATGATGAAGACCCAAGCATATCTTCTTGGTCAACAATAGAACAGAGGGTCCCTTTCTCCCCTGCCCTCTGGACTGGACCTTGGGAGACCTGTTTCCCCTCCTCTCTTGTAGGTACCACCTCATGTACAAGCCGCCTCCGACAATAGAGATCCAGTCCCGTCTCCTACAGAACCCAAAGGATGCTGAAGAGCAGGTCAAGCTCAAAATGGATCTATTCTACAGGAATTCCGCTGACCTGGAGGCGTTCTATGCGCATGCCATCACTATCAATGCAGACCAAGACCCATACACTGTCTTTGAATACATAGAGAGTGGGATCATCAATCCCCTGCCCAAGAAAATCATCTGATGGGTTCAGAGCAAGGAGCATCCCACAGGGAAACAAAGTTAACTCCCTACCTCCAATCTTCTGGAAACCTCCACCAAGCCAATAAAGAGTGCTGGGTATAGTCTTATGTGTCCTATGGGGTGATGTGGCTGGAAAGTGGCCTTGTCATGAGGTCTGGAAACCCAGGGCAGGGAAAGACCAGAGAAGCAGTAGAGGGTTGTAGATTGGGTCTTTGGGGTCAGGCCCAGGATGAGTCCTGGCCCCAGCAGCAATGAATGCCCTTGGATAAAGCACTTAAACCCTTAGATCCTCTCTTTCTCACAACCAAAATGGGGCAATAATAATACCTACTGCACAGTTTGTTGTGGGAATAAATGAAATAAGCAGATAAAGCTCTTAGCTCAGTGCCTGACCCTCGATAAATGCAGCTTTAAGGAAGCCATTGTTTCTAGAGCAGCACTATCCACTAGAACCCTCTGCGGTGACAGCCATACTTTCCATCTGCATTGGGCAACATGGCAGCCACTAGCTAAATTCGGCTCTTGAGCTCTGGAAATGTGGCCAGTGTGACCGAGGAACTAATTTTTTACTTTATTTAATTTTCACTAATTTAAATTTAAGCAGCTAACAAGTGACTAGTGGGTATTGTATTGGACAGCATGGTTCTGGATACAATTAGCTGTTTTTTAAGACTTGCTAGAGGCTTCGAAGACCCTTCTTCAGGTTCCACTGAGTGGGAAGAAATAGCATTTCTGGGGTCTGCAAAGCCTGCAGCACCCAGTGATACCTTCCATGTGCTTCCTTCCACCTCCTCCCATTATTTCTTTTTACCTTTGTAAATAAAGTCCTTGTTGGTAGGTATTTAGCATTTTTTGCCATCTACAGAAGAGAGTAAATGACTTACCTAATGTCACCTGGACCCAAGGCTAGACCTGAACTTGGGGCTTTGGGCTCCACCAGTGCTTTCTACTTGTGGAGCCTCAGCAGGTCAGGTCAGACGTGGCCTAAGAATAGGGTTCCAGCCACTGGGGCTCTGAGAGGCTTGGGGACATCCGAGCCTGATGGGTAAAGCTCATTCAAGCTGGGGTTGCTTAGAGCACCTCCTCCCCACCCCCAGCAAATATCTAACAGCCAAGATGGCCAGTCACTGTGCCAGCCAAGAGCCCTGTCCTCCCTCCCTGCTTCTGGCCCTGTTTACAGGCAAGTTGAACCCAGAGTCTGCTCCAGTGTAGCCTCAGCATCTACTGTTATTTCACACTGGGGCCAAGCCCTTTCTCCAGGGGCAGCATTCCACCCTCTGCACCTTCCCTGATGCCTGGCAGCTCAGCCCTCAACTCTCTAGCCCTGCAGAAGCCCTGGGTGGCACCTCCTGAAACTCCATCAGAGGCCTCCTCAGCCCAGCTCCCCCAGTTCTTCTATGCACAACCCCACCCCCCACAGTGTAGGTTAGAGGGTCTCTGCCCTAAAACTTTACCCTGACAATGTGCACTTGCTCAGTAAGCCTCCATTCAGCCCCCCAGGAGTTGGGCCTCAGTTACAGTGAGCATCTATGTAGCAAGCATGCAATCGCTCCATGCTGTGTGATGAGACTCTGCTCACTCACCCCGAAACTCCCAGATTAGAGGAGACAGCAAATATGTAAGAAGCCCCCGCCCGGCTAGGGGAGGGAGGCCTTTCTCATCTCCTCCCTCCCTCTCTGCTCATAGTTCCGGGTTCCAGAGAATGTGGTCTCCTTCAACCACACCCTCAGTGAAACATCATTTGAATGTAATCCTTAGGCAAAGACATCATAAACCACTCATTTATTTAGTGAACAGATTAATGCTTACTCAGCCCGGGCAGATGACATTTTGGACCATCTTCTCTCCTGGGTTACTGACACCATTATTTCTTCTCTTCCTCCACTTCTCTGCCCCTCCATGCAGTTAAGGCTTGTTGAGTGTCTGTTGGGTGTCAGGCCTGTGCTAAGCTTGTTAAATGCGCCATTTGGTGAGGCAGGGTTGTGTCAGTGTCAGGAGCATGGGTCGTGCTACTTATTAGCTGTGTGACCTTAGGCAAGCTTCTTAACCTCTCTGGGTTTTTGTAAAATGAAAACAAAATGGTAATTGCCTCATAGGACTACTGTGAAATGAAATGAGTTAATATGTGTGAGGGCTTCAAACAGGGCGTGGCATATAGCAAGCACTCAATAAATGTAGTTATTAATCTCTAATTCTCACAGCTTCTTGTGAGGTCAGGGCTATTGTTATCCCTAGGTGATAAAACTGAGACTCAGAGAAGTCAAATAATTTGCCCAAATCTACCAGATGGTAAGTAGCAGAAAGGGGACGATCGAGTCCCCTGAGGTCGGTTTCTGAACTCCCTGCCCGCTTGCCCCGCTGCGGCGTCGGAGTTGCCCAGGGCATTCGGGCTTGCAGAGCCCCTGCCTTCCCCTCAGCCCGGCCAGGCCCCGCGGGAGAGACGCTGGGGGGCCCTGCGGGGAGCTCGGCCCGGCTGCAAGATGCCGGCATCCTGGAGGATCCACTCGCTCATTTTGACGAATTCCGCGGGCACCTATCCCGCCCCCCGCAGGAGGCTGGCTGCTTCCGGTCCTCGCGGCCGGGCTATTAGTTCCGCTCCGGTGGCGCCCCAGTCGCCGGGACGCCGCGGGCTTCATTGAGATGCACTCGGCGCGCTCCGGCAGGCGCGGGGGTCGCGGTCGGCCCCCTCGGGTGTGCGGCGGGCCGGTGTCGGCCGCGGGGGTTAGCCCAACATGCTCCTGCTCGTGTAGATCGCTCCCTCGGAAACAACGGGAGCGAAGGGCAGTCATTTAATCGCCGCCGACGTGCAGTCCCCCTGCTTGCTTTGCATAGCAAAGCTGCTCTGCTCTTAGCTTGTGACGATGTGGGAACGAATTAGGTTCTTCTAATTGGAGCCCTCGGCTTGCAGCTTAATTGGGCAGCCTGGCTAGAGTTTATTAGAAGCCAATTCCAGCCCGGACGGTGGTGATCCGAGGCTCCCTTTTCCAGAGATGACCGCCCCTGTGGCTGAAGGGCAAACATCTTGTTCATTTCCAGATTAACCGGCTGTGCTTGAAGTTAGCCTCCGAGATTTGATTAATGTCAACTTGCAAGAGAACAATTCGTTTCCTACATTGTCATTATTAAAGTGGCTCCGCGGTTCATTTTCAACCTCTTTTATCATAATTGTCATCGCAAACTCTCCTTTGCTCGGCTCCCAGCACCAGCACAGCCGCTTCTGTCTGCGTTTATTCTGCTCCCCTCGCTTCCCTACTGCCCTCCAGTGGGAAATCCAGAAGGTTTCAGAGGCACACTTGGGGTGTCTGCCCACAAGCTACTGGCCCTGAGAGTTGGGCACCCTTCCAGCCTCCACAGGTGTTTTTACTGTGTGACTCTGCAGCCTGGCTGCGCCTGATAAGACCAGGGTAACACCTGACCTGCACCGGGCCAACCAACGTCTCCCTCCCAGGAACATGGAAAGAGGACTGAGAGCAGCTCTCCAGCAGCTTGCAGAAAGGAGAGGGATATTTGGGATCTGTCTGGCCCCTATGTAGCACAGCAGAGGAATGGAAGTTAATCTGGTAAGAAAGGAAAGTGATGCTGGCACAGGCCTACTTCATACATTCAACAAGTACTTATTGAATGCCTGCTATGTGTACCTGGCACAGCCCTAGGTATTGGAGATACAGCAAGAAAGGAACAAAAATTCACGGGGCTTGCATTTTATAAAGACAGAAATGAAAGAAATTGAGAGTGAGAGGCCATCTTGATTTCTGATGATTTGGAGGGCTCATCTCTGCCCTTGGGTCCCATGAAACATCCCTATCTCCCAACAGTTCCCCTTCTATCAGGGATGTAGACATGTAGTTAGCACAGTGTGGTTAGCACTTGCTCTTAGGATTGGTGGGAGAGAATTTCAGTGAGGCCAGGAATTTATAGGGGACCCCTGGGGAGGTGATTTGGAAACAAAGTTCTGAAGCACATAGAAGGGTCCAGGGCATGAAAGAACAGTGACATAGTCCTTGATCATGGAATATGTTTCAATTTTTAAGAAATAGACATATCTTTATATTTTAAGTATTATCAAAATACATGTAACAAAAACTTCAAACAATAAAACAAGCATATCAAACAGGGAGGGAAACTCCCTACCCCAACCCAATAAGACTCTGAATTGTCATTCCCCAGAGATAGCCACTGTTAAAAACTTAGTGAATCAGTTGCTTTGGATGGATGGATGGATGGATGGATGGATGGATGGATGGATGGATGGATGGGTGTGAACCCAGGTAGGACTGCATTGTATATGCTGTTCTATAACCTACTTTCATGCCCAACCATATAGTACAGTCAACTTTCCATCTCAATATATGGAGATGTGCCTTTTCAGTTTTAATTTTTAATCTGTATTCTCACTTACATTTAGCCATGCCTCTTCCACGCTGTGAGCCTGGGGTGGAAACAGCTTGGTCTGATTATCATGTTACTCATTACACTGGCTAAAACTTTAAAGTGGAGAGGCAGTAAAGGTCTCCCCTTGGCCTGAAATTGAAAAGAGGACATCAACAGAAAGTACAAGAGGTGCACACACACAGGCTTGTTTCGTTTATACCGCAGCCTAGCAAAGTAGAGACTCTGGAATGGCATTGAGAGGGAATGTGACTTCCTTAAGTCACCTAGGGAGTGAGTGGCAAAGTTAGGGCTTGTGACTTCCCAGCCTTTTTAACCACTCTGCCATCCTGCCTCTCACCAAATCCTCTACCACCTGCATAACCAAGATAGTGGCATGGTCAAGATTTAGAGAGCGAGTTCCAGCAGGCAAGGCTGTGGGGATGGGCTCTCTCCCACTACATCAGAGGTATGAATTGGTCATCTGGCAAGGCACAGTGACAGTATATACTAAAATGTGAAAAGCAAATAACACAGTAGCTCCACTTCACCCGTTCAACGTGGAGCAATGCCACTTTTCAATTTCTGTGCTTAATTTCTTACACACATGTATGAGACATTCAAGGATGTTTATTGCATCACTGTTTGTAGTAGAAGAAGAGAGAGAGCCTCATTATCCTTTTTTTCTTTGGGAGACAGACACTGATGGCTGCCTTCCATTATTAGTGTGCTCCTCCTTTCTCACTATCACAACTCACAGTTTGCTCAGGTTGCCAATGGAACCAGCTTAAAAGCCTCATTTCCCTTGTAGCTAGGGTGGCTATAAAACATAATTCTGGCCAATGAAGTCTTTCAGGAAAGTTAATGCTTTCCTTATAAAAAGGACAGATTCAATCGCTATGTGCCTTATGCCCTGCTCTTTCCCTCTTTTTCCTTTGTGGAATGCTGGCATGATGCCTGGAAGCCATGAGGATGAGAAAGCAATATACTCATGACAAGGCAGAAGGGCCCTAGACTTCTTAATTCCAGACTTATTGTTACATGAGAAAAAATAAATTCCTACTGATTCAGTCACTTTAGCCAGGTTTCTCTAACATGAAGTCAAATGCAATCCTAATTGATATAGATATATGTTTGTATTATATATATATATATATATATATATATATATATATATATATATCTGTAGAATATATACAGATATCTATGGAATATTATATAGTAGTTAAGAAGAAAGACCAGACTTGACTGGCAGCACAGTCCCACAAAGGTTAGACAACCACTTATCCAGAATAAGAAAAGGAACTCATGCATCAGAAAAGATGACTAATAAATATACCAAAAGAATATGGCTACATATATCAGAATCTGAGCAGATAAAACAGTTTAAAGAATTTCTTGGAACCTACAATAAACTCACAGAAACTTGCTTTTTGGTCATGTATTAAAGACTAGAGAAGTAAAACCCAACAAGAGAAGTAAAACCAGAGAGACCACCTGTGCAGAACATTTCTTACAAGAACATTTAAAAATGACACAAAGAATATCCATGAGATTTCAGGAATATCATACTCAGCAGAATCAAGCCCTGGCAGCCAAAGCAGGGCTCCTTGGCCTACCACCATAAGGGAGCCCTCATGGATGGGCTTTCAGTGAAAGATTGCCCAGAAATTGAGGATTCATTTAAATAATTCCCTGAAAGCAGGAGCCACCATGTTAAACCACCTGTCATGAATGGCACTTGAAACCTACTGGAGGATTAAATTACTATTTACCAAGAATAATCAAAATAGAAGGTCTTAAATGTTCAATGAAAATACTGAGATGCAACATGTGTTGCCGCTTTAAGAGTCTGCAGCTTGATCACTTAGAAAAATAAACCATCGTTTCCTCAAAAAAAAGTTCAATCTATTAGTCACAATAGCTAACATATTGAGCCCTTCCTATGGAACAGTCATTACTGTAAGGACACCAGCCCATTTAATTCTTACATAACGGTGGCGATGTGGAGTAGGTGCGATGGTTAAAGTTTTGCACGGTCTCTTATTAGTGTGAGCAGCCGCAAAGGTGCACTCTCCTTATCTCCTGCAAAGGACTCCTGCTGTGGAGTCTGTGGCTGACAGCGTGGTCGGCAGGGCCCCTGGGAAGGCCGAGGCCACACTGCCCGCGCTCTGCTCCGGGGCAGTGACTGAGCACCACACCTCCCCGGGGTTGTCCATTCCTGCCTGAGGGAATCCACTGAAGGGATTTTTTTCCCTTGGTCAACTTCTGCGCTGGGCTTTCTGCACTGGCCTGCCTGAGGTTTTCTAGAGCTGCGCTGGCAGTCAAAGGCTCTTCCTCCTCAAGCCTTCCTTCCCTCCCTCCTTCCTGGGCAGCGGTCTGAGGCAGTCTTCCCTCCCTGCCTACTCCTGCTCCCTCCTGTTTGTCCTTCCCAGGTGTTCCCGCGCCCATAAATCTCTTGCATTTCCAATCCTGACTTGGCATCTGCTTCTTGGAGGACAGAAGTTACTGCAGTTAGTAACTGATCACTAATATGGGCAGCTCTCCTGAACACTGTTGAGTGAAAAGACGCAGACACAGACACCCAAGAATACTGTAAAATCTCCATGCATCATATATAGAGTTGATATTCAGCGGGCACACACCAATACAGCATCTTGGGTAGCACCCTTTCTGATTAGCCAGTGCCTGTGCTGTGTTAAATTACTTAGGATTCCTGTTTCCTGTAGCATGCAACTCCCCTAGAACCTGAAACCTATGGCGAACCAATCATAATCTGGCAACTCTAGTTTAGTGTGTGTGTCCTGGCCCCCTACGCTGGCATCAGCTAAATAAGGGTAAATATTCTGATGCAGACCAATAGAGTCATTTATACTGCTAGCTTCCTCGTTGGATGTATAAGCCTGTCTATATAAACTCTGTCCTTTCTGCCTCTCGGCTCCCTCTTACTTCTGAATCAGATAATGCCTGATTTATCAATCATCCAGTTAAGCTGTGAGATCATAAATTGCATGAAAAGTTTTATCAGTTGGATCAGTTGCGAAATATTTTGACCCTCACCCTGTACACAAACCCTATAAATGCACTAAAAACAGCCTAGAGGGACCCACATCAAATGAAGAGTAGTGGTAAGCTCTGGGGTGGAGGGAAGGAAACACAGGTAACTTCAGCCTTTCCTGTAATGTCTTAAGTTTTTTAACAAGGAGAATGCATTGGAATATTGCTTGTGTTATTAAAGGTTTTTTTTTTTTAACATAGAAGTCTGTGAATAAGCCAAGGCCTTGAGGGGTGACTGAGACCCTACGGAGATGGGGCTAGATGCCTGGAGTTCTGGGTCCCAGCTAGTGGCCAGCTCCAGAGGCTTCTAACCCAGCTGCTTCCCAGCTCTCCACTGGGGAACAACCTCAGCTCACTGGATAAAAGTGTTCACCTGGTTTCACCCCTTTCTCCATCACTGAGCTCTGAGTGAGTGGGCAGTACTGTGGAAGAAGAGAAGAAAATGTTGGGGGGCTACAGGAAGCACAGCACCTCAGGAGATCTCTGAGGGCAAGCAAACAAAATCCCAGTGATTTAGCACATTGTTGCTTAGATCCATTTTTCTCAGTGCTTGTCAGCCCGTAACAAGTTGGCACATCCTCTGGGTGGTACCCCTCATTATCTGTCTACCCACCAAGCCCCTAAGAGCCTTACTGCTTGCAAACGGAAGAGAACCGTGGAATCTGCAGACTCCTAAGTTACTCTACAGACAGCTCTCACGCTACAGGTAAGAGACTAAGGATGTGAGCAGTTCGGGACCTTGCCCAAGCTTATGGATGATAAAGCCAGAAGGGGGCCCATGTTTTCTGACACGCAGCCCTCGGGCCCTTTTGCATAGGCAGATGCAAGCTGTTTCTCTCTCTCCATCTCTTACCACCATCTTCACCTGCAGAGGAAGAGGAGAGGAAGGAAGCCAGGAGGTAGAAGAGGGGAAAGAGAGGGGAGAGAAGGGGAACAGAAGAAAGAAAAGAGAGAGAGAGAGGGAAAAGGGAGGAAAGTAGAAGAGGGAAAGCTGAGAGGGGGAGGGGAGAAAATGAGGAGGGAGGGGGAAGGGGGGAAAAGGAAAACAAGGGTAAAGAGGGTCGCATTTCCCACACTTGGACCGTGAGAACTTTACCTCAGTTTCATTGGAGCAATTTAAGTCACATGTTCATGTCTGAGCCAATAGCCATCACCAGGGGATGCACTGAGCAGAGATTCTTGGTCTGATAAGAAAGTACTCAGCCTCCTCAGGTCCCGGGGCAGGGCTGTGTGCAGGAAGGGAGAACATTTGAACCAAATTAGGGCTTGGTTGGGAAGACATGAGACTGAGGCTGGTAGAAAGGCCACCCACAGGATCCATCTCATTCCTCCCACAGATGGAGAAATGGAGGCCCGGAGAGCAGAAGGAATTGAGGTCTCCTACACCTAGGCCAGTATTATTCCCTGGCCATGAACTTGTCCCTTCTGTGATGTATATTTTGCAGTTGGAGAAACTGAGGATTCCCCAAGCTGGAGCAGTTAAGGAGGATCCCATGTCAACTCCCAACCAGAGGAAACCAAGGTCCTTTATTAAAGCTGTCTCCATCAATAAAAAGAAACGAAAGGTGAGGATGCAGGTTGGAAGCTGTTATGTACCCCAGAAAAGCCATGTTCTTTAAATCCAATCCTGTCGCACAGCCTGTTGGGCGGGACCTCTTGATTAGGTTGATGCCGTGGAGAACATGATCCTGCTCATTCAAGGTGCGTCTTAATTCTTTCCTGGAGCCCTTCATGAGGGGGAACACACAGCTGATGCAGAGAGATGAAACCAAGACACAAATGTTTGAAGATGCTAAGAGATGAAATCCAGAGTTTGCCCCAGAGAAGCTAAGTGAGGACCCATAGACACCTAGAGAGAAAGTCACTGGAATCAGAAACTGAAAGCAATGAACTGGGAGCAAGGACCAGCAGACACCAGCCACATGCCTTCCCAGCTGGCAGAGGTGTTCCAGATGTCAGCTGCCTTTCTTCAAAGTCAAGGCATCTTTCTCTGGATGTCTTAATTTGGACATTTTCATGGCCTTAGAGCTGTGCATTTGTAACCTAATAAACCCCTTTGTAAAAGCCGATCCATCTCTTGTATATTGCATTCCAGCAGCATTAGCAAACCAAAATAGTGAGTTAATGAACCTTTCAATTCTCAGGTCCATGCATTTTACAGACATTCACAGAGCACCTACTCTACAGGAAGCACGGCTTTTCTGAGGAAACAAGTGATAAGACAGACAAGGATCTGCACTGTGGCCATGGCTCAATGTTCTCTTGTCCCCAGGCACAAAGTTCCATCTGGTCAGCTCTGGATGCCAAGACATGCAAAAGGGCCTGAACCCAAGGCTCCCACCAACACTCTTTTTTTTTAGAAATCATACCATTCCACATATGCATTCAGTAATTCTTAACATCATCACATAGATGCATGATCATCGTTTCTTAGTACATTTGCATCGGTTTAGAACTAGCAACACAACAGAAAAAGATATAGAATGTTAATATAGAGAAAAGAAATAAAAGTAATAATAATAGTAAAAAAACAAACAAACAAACAAACAAACAAAAAAACCTATAGCTCAGATGCAGCTTCACTCAGTGTTTTAACATGATTACTTTACAATTGGGTATTATTGTGCTGTCCATTTTTGAGTTTTTGTATCTAGTCCTGTTGCACAGTCTGTATCCCTTCAGCTCCAATTACCCATTATCTTACCCTGTTTCTAACTCCTGCTGGACTCTGTTACCAATGACATATTCCAAGTTTATTCTCGAATGTCGGTTCACATCAGTGGGACCATACAGTATTTGTCCTTTAGTTTTTGGCTAGACTCACTCAGCATAATGTTCTCTAGGTCCATCCATGTTATTATATGCTTCATAAGTTTATCCTGTCTTAAAGCTGCATAATATTCCATCGTATGTATATACCACAGTTTGTTTAGCCATTCTTCTGTTGATGGACATTTTGGCTGTTTCCATCTCTTTGCAATTGTAAATAACGCTGCTATAAACATTGGTGTGCAAATGTCCGTTTGTGTCTTTGCCCTTAAGTCCTTTGAGTAGATACCCAGCAATGGTATTGCTGGGTCGTATGGCAATTCTATATTCAGCTTTTTGAGGAACTGCCAAACTGCCTTCCACAGTGGTTGCACCATTTGACATTCCCACCAACAGTGGATAAGTGTGCCTCTTTCTCCACATCCTCTCCAGCACTTGTCATTTTCTGTTTTGTTGATAATGGCCATTCTGGTGGGTGTGAGATGATATCTCATTGTGGTTTTGATTTGCATTTCTCTAATGGCCAGGGACATTGAGCATCTCTTCATGTGCTTTTTGGCCATTTGTATTTCCTCTTCTGATAGGTGTCTGTTCAAGTCTTTTTCCCATTTTGTAATTGGGTTGGCTGTCTTTTTGTTGTTGTTGAGTTGAACAATCTCTTTATAAATTCTGGATACTAGGCCTTTATCTGATATATCATTTCCAAATATTGTCTCCCATTGTGTAGGCTGTCTTTCTACTTTCTTGATGAAGTTCTTTGATGCACAAAAGTGTTTAATTTTGAGGAGCTCCCATTTATTTATTTCCTTCTTCAGTGCTCTTGCTTTAGGTTTAAGGTCCATAAAACCGCCTCCAATTGTAAGTTTCATAAGATATCTCCCAACATTTTCCTCTAACTGTTTTATGGTCTTAGACCTAATGTTTAGATCTTTGATACATTTTGAGTTAAGTTTTGTATAGGGTGTGAGATATGGGTCTTCTTTCATTCTTTTGCATATGGATATCCAGTTCTCTAGGCACCATTTATTGAAGAGACTGTTCTGTCCCAGGTGAGTTGGCTTCCCACCAACACTCTTAAGACCTAACATTGAAGCTCACCCTTCTTTAGCAAAACAGTTTCCTAATTTTTTTTCACCAGCAACCCAGGAACATCAAGCAAGCTATTTAGTTACCTGTCTGGTTGTTCCTTCTTTAAGGTAAGAGGACTGAACTCAAGTTCCACAGCCATCACTTCTTGCTGAAACCATATGCTTCGACTGGTGTTGAAGGCATCTTTCATTTCTGGGGAGCCATGAGATTCGTGATTCTGTCTGTGACAAATAATCATCATCAAGAAAATTATGGTGGCAGAAAATTCATATCATTAAATTCTCACCAGTGAGGTCCCAGAGGAAAAATCTCAAAGTCCTTGCCTCTTCAGGAGAATGAGAGAAGGGCCCAAGGCCAATTTATGTGACCGCCATGACTCTGAGGGTCAATCCCACATTGTGGTCAGTAATGAACTCCCATCAGCAGCAATGCCATCAACTTAAGCCATTTCCTGAAATTACTGGGATAGCCCTTCTAGAGGACAGGATGTTTTCAATACTAATTGGTAAGGCAGAAAATGGGGGCTGAAATCTCTGGAGGGTGTATGATGAGGAAGTGGAATTTTCTATTAAAGCAGATGCAAACTGGGAATCCTTTCTGACTTCAGTGATTGTAGGCATCAGTGACCTAAACTGTAGTTTGGAGAAGGCATCCATGATTGGGCGGTGTTTCTGGGCAGGATTCAAGATTGAGTTTGACTCCTTGCTATTAGTTTGGTATCCGCTCTTCAAAAAGGTTTGGATTCCTCAGATCTAATCCAAAGCCACTGCCTGAAGTGAACGTCGTATATCAGAGACTAACAGCAGATGGTTTCCATCAACACAAAGAATCATTAATGCTCTCTACCCAGCTTATAAGGAGAGCATGATTCTGCAGTAACACTGGGAATATCAAAACTAAAATTTAAATTAGTACATAGTTAAGTCTTCCTGGAAAGGGCCCATAGTTCATGGGCTACTGCCGGGTTATGCATTGGCTCAGTGTTCTTGGGCGACCTCCACGGTGGCCTTTAGGTCTGCTGAAGACTTTTCAGGGCAGGTTTCTTTGAGTAATCCCTTTCTCCAAAAATGGCGCTTCCTATTCGGACATTTGTAGAACCTACTTCAGTTGCACACTGGAAGTCCTCAGACATGCCCATGCTCAGCTCACCCTGCTCAGTGGGGATGCTCAGCTTTTTACAGAGCTCCTTCCAGAGTGATATCTGGATTGTCTGGATTTGGTCCTTGACGAAGATCATGCCCAAAGCTTCCTATGGTCATCAATCCAACAAACTTCAGGCTGGGGCACTTGGCATTTATGTGTTCCTCCACGGCTACTATTTGATGTCGGATGGCCAGGTTTACTCTCCTCTCCACTGGTGTTAATTTGTACCATCACATTTAACCTTTCTGGGGAACTTTTTTTCTACCAGGAACTGTTTATTTTTTCTGCCAATTTCACAGAATCCACTGTTCCCAGCATGAAGAGATTGGGGGCAGCCATCAATTTGTTGACATTTTGATCCTGTAGGTGGCCAATGAAGTGACGTTTGATTTCAGGACAGAAAGACAGAATTTTAAGATCTGATGCTTTTTCTAGCATTCCTGAACATAGTTCTCCCTGAAAGTGCACTGACGTCTGCAGTCACCACGTCTGCAGGTTTGGTTTTGCTGACTGCTACCAGCCGGGCCTGGATGGCTGGGATATCCAGCAGCTGCCATGCCACCGCCTGCTGCACGCGCTTGTTCACTGCCCACAGCGCCGGATGCCCAGCTCCACCAACATGCTGCCAGCTCTCGCACCACTATATAATTTTTGAACATTTCATCACCCCCAAAAGAATCCCCATGCCCATTAGCAGTCATACCCATTCCCTCCGTCCCCCATCCCTAACAAACACTAATCTACTTTCTATTCGAATGGATTTGCCTATTCCAGATATTTTATATAGATGGAATTATACCATATGCTGGCCTTTTATGTCTGACTTCTTTCACCTAGCATGATGTTTTTGAGGTTCATCCAGGCTGTAGCATAATTTTAGTTTGCTAATGCTGCTGAAATGCAATACACCAGAAAATGGACTGGCTTTTATAAAGAGGATTTATTTAGTTACAGGTTTACAGTTCCTCAGAGGAAAGGCAGCTGACTTGCCTCTGGCTTTCTCTGTCCCATGGGAAGGCACCCGGAGATGTCTGCTGGGCTTCTCTCCTGGCTACTGGGTTGAAATGGCTTTCCCCGAGGTGATTCTTTTCTGCATCTCCAAATGTCTAGGTCTGCGTCAGCTCTGAGCTCTGAGCTGAGTTTTCTCTCTCTCTTCTGACTTCTTTTAAGCCTCGCTCATTGGGGAAGACACTCTCCTTAGCTGACACAGATGTAATCTGCATAGATGACTTTCACATGCTGATGATTTAGGTTCCCAGCAATAGAACAACTGAGCACCATCACCTGGCCAGGGTGACATGTGAACCTATTACAAGTATGCGTCAGTACTTCATGCCTCTCTATTGCTGAAAAGTATCCCATTGTATGCATATACCATATTTTGTTATTCCATTTGTCAATTGGACATTTCAGTTGTTTCCATTTTTTGGCTATTACGAATAATGCTGCTATAGACATTTGTGTACAAGTTTGTGTGTAGACATGTTTTCACATCTCTGGGTATATACCTAGGAGTGGAATTGCTAGGTCATATTGTAAGTCTATGTTTAAGTTTTTGAGGTACTGGCAGAGTGTTTTCCAAAGCACCTGCCCCATTTCACATTCCCTCCAGCAGTGTTGAGAGTTCTGATTTCTCTATATCTGAACCAATATTTGTTTTTCTCTGTCTTTTTTATTATAGCCATTCTAATGAGTGTGAAGTAGCATTTTATTGTGATTTTAATTTGCATTTCCTTGATGGCTAACGTTGTTAAGCATCTCTTCATGTGCTGATTGGCCATTTATACATCTTTTTTGGAGAAATGTCTATTCAGATCCTTTGCCCATTTTTTTTTCAAATTAGGCTGAAAATTTTCATCTTTTTACTATTGAGTTGTAAAAGTTCCTTATACAAATTCCTTATCAGACAAATTATTTGTGAACATTTTCCCCCATTCTGTGTGTTGTCTTTTCACTTTCCTGATGGAAGTTTTAAATTTTTATTAAGTCCAATTTATCTATTTTTTTCATGTGTCATTTATACTTTTGGTGTCATTTCTAAGGCATCCAGGTTCCAAAGATTTATTCCTAAATTTTTTTCTAAGTGCTTGATAGTCTTAGTTCTGATATTTTGGTCTATGGTCCATTTTGAGGTAATTTTGGTATGTGGTGTAAGGGCAGGGTTCAACTTCATTCTTTCGTATGTGGATATTCTAGCCATTTTTAAGGTTTTGTCTCTAAACCCCCTCTTGTTAAAGCCTTTTCTCTAGGGTAATGGTTCACTTATAAGAATCATCTGGGATGCTTGTTAAAATGAAGATTTCTGGGCTCCATCCCTTAAGATTCTGATTCAAACAAATTTGGTGCAGGGCCTGGAAATCTGTCTGTAGCAAACACTTCTTTGCTGAGGCAAGTTGGTCTGTGGACCTGAACTTCAAGTATCACTATATAGTTTCATGGCAGGTCATTGTAGCTGTAACATGAAAATTAGAAAGTAACTAAAGACTTCCAATTCTGGCTCCATGACAGTTGAGATGTCATGATGAATCCTCCTAAAACAAAACCTTAAAAATTCCAAATGAAACTTAAAAAAAAAAAATTCAAAAATTATTACTGAGCTGGCAAGAAAACTGGAAATATACAGAGACTACAAGGGACAAGAGAACACTAATCCTGGGCCAGCTTTTTCCAAGAAGCATCTATTGACCTTGGATGGCCTCAAAGTTCAGGTGAAATAGTCCATGCATGGGAAACTGGGGACAAAGAAGGACTGGGAAGAAAGATGTGCAACATGTATAATCAAACAGGATGGGTGTCCAGAAAATGTAAAGAACTCTTAAATTTTAACTATTTAAGCAACCCAGTAGAAAAATGGAAACAGATGTTTAACAGAAGTGTCTTTAGGAGACACTCTTAGGAGAGGTACCTGAAGAGATGTCAACCCACCCCGTACAGGTGCCGGGGTCACCAGCAAAAGCATGGCTCACACTTCTCTGATAGAAAGATGCTTTCTTCACATGGAGAAGAGATTAGAGCAAGATTTGCTTTGATTGTGGGCATTAGCTCCCCATTGCCGGAGGGTCTCAATCCATAGCCAACACAAGATGTTCCACACCCAGTGCCCCTCCCTTGTGTTCACTGTACTGCTGCAGTGGGAGAACCCCATTCCCTCCCCACCTGTGACAGGTATGCTACGGAGGTGTGCTGGATGTAAAACCTGCCTGCCAGGTTCAGTATCTCCGGTAAATGTCTACATATGCTTAGGACAATACAGGAAGGAATGTATTGGCAGTTCCCTTACTAGGATTATGTGTTATCCCACCAGGCTGACACACGTGTCCTTTGTGGGTCCCAGAGAAAGGCGGCAGGCTTAAACCGCACACTTAAGATTGTGACGTTTATTTAAAAAGTTCACTTTTTTATTTTGAAATATTGTCAAGCTCACAGGTCAGTTACAAAAATAATACAAACTGTCCCCAAATACACTGAGCATGATGTTTTCAAGATTGCAGTGCCCCCCACTGCAAGAAGAAAATATGAATGGTCAATTAAATATAAGAAAACATGCCAGCCCCATTAGCAATAAGAGGATCCTAAGTTAAAATCCTGAGATACCCCTATAAATTTTTAAAAACAGACATTACCACAAGTTAGAAAGAATGTAGAGAAACTAGAACTCTTGTCTATTGCTGTAGGGAGTATAAATTGGTCAAATTACCTTGGAAAATTATGAGGCAGTTATCTACTAATGCTAAGCATATGTCTATTATCAGTATTTACTATTTGACCAGTAATTCATCTCCTAGATATACACCAAGAGAAATGATTCCATATGTAAACAGACAGACATGTATGAGAACATTTGTAGCAGTTTTATTCATAATAGTGCCTAACTGGAAACAACCCAAGTATCCATCAACCGTGGTATATCCATACAATGAAATGTTCTGTAACAAAGAGCAACCTAATGTAATGAAGAACAAACTAACAGAACAAAGAACAAATTCCTCAACAGAACAAATGCAGCAATGCGGATGAATCTCACAGCCAGACACAAAGAGCACATACTATATGAGTCCATTATAGGAAGTTCAAGAATAGATAAAACCGATCACTGCTAATAGAAATCAGAATTGAAAGTCACCTCTGAATGTGATTATTGCCTAGGAAATGGGGCAAAAGAACTTCCTGGGATGATGTAAATATTCTATATCAATCTACACAGTGGTTGCACTTAAACCGCACACTTAAGATTGTGACGTTTATTTAAAAAGTTTTTTTATTTTGAAATATTGTCAAGCTCACAGGTCAGTTACAAAAATAATACAAACTGTCCCCAAATACACTGAGCATGATGTTTTCAAGATTCATCCAGGTTGTAGCATGCATCAGTACTTCATTCCTCTCTTTTACTGAATAATATTCCATCGTATGGATATACCACATTTTCTTTATCCTTTCATCAGTTGGATAATTCAACCCAGGCTTTGGAGCTCAAATTGAGATGTTGGGAACCTGCTCACTGGTAGGCTAGCGTGAGGTCTGGAGTGCACAAACCTGTAGGGTGAGCATGGTGGTCACCAGGAAGATTAAGACCGTGAACTTGTAGAGATATTGGGTGCATGCCGCTCAGGTGGAGAAGTGTTGGGAGTCCTCCAATATACCACAGCAGCCACCTGGTAGCAGGAAGAAGTAAAAGGGGGACACGCAAAACAAAACACCTTAAGCCTGCCAGATGCATGAGGAAAAGCCCCTTCCTACTGCAATGTCTCTCCAGCGCCCTCTATTGACAAAGTTTAACATTGTGCTCACTGCAGGTCAGAAATGCTGAGTCTGTCCCACTAGAGCTGACTAGGTATTGCGGCATGAATTTGGGGCTGAGAGTTAATAAATTTTAACTGTCACATATGCATCATTGGTTTGCTCCTTTTATTGCAGAGTAGTACTCCATTGTATAGATACTCTACATTTTATATAATTGATTGGTGGACATTTGAGTTGTTTCCAGCTTTTGTCTATTGTGAACAAAACAGCTATGCATATTTGTATGATTTATTAATTTTTTTTTATTAGAGCAGTCGTAGGCTTACCAAAAAGTCATGCAGAAAGTACGGAGTTCACATATACCTCTGTCTCCACACACATAGTTCTCTACTATTGACATTTTGCATTAGTGTGGTGCCTTTGCTACAACTGATGAGCAAATATCATTATCATCATATTATTAGTGATAGTCCAAAGTTTCATTAGGATTCAGTTTTTGTGTTGTATACTTCTAAGGCATGCAATACATTTTTGAGTATTCTCTTTGTATCCGGCACCCTTCCTAAACTCACTTAATTCTAATAATTTATCAGTGGATTCTTTTACATTTTTTCAAACACAACCATATTGTTTGAGAATATGATTTTTTCCTTTCTAATCTTTATACCTTTTTTTTTCTTGCCTTATTGAATGGTGTGCCGGTCTGAATCTGTGGTGGACCCCAGAAAAGCCATGCCCTTTAATCCTCATTCAATATTGCTGGGTGGGAGCAATTTGATTGTTTCCATGAAGATGTGACCCACCCAATTGTGGGTGGTAACTTTTGATTAGAAGGTTTCCATGGAGGTGTGTCTCCACCCACTGAAGGTAGAGTTGCTTACTGGAATCCTTTAAAAGGGGAAACATTTTGGAGACAGTCCCTTTTTGGTAGAGCCACGAGAAAGCCAGCAGACACTGCCATGTTCACCATGTGCCCTTCCAGCTGAGAGAGAGGTGTTGAACGTCATCGGCCTTCTTGAACCAAGGTATCTTTCCCTGGATGCCTTAAATTAGACATTTCTATAGACTTGCTTTAATTGGGACATTTTCTCAGCCTTAGAACTGTAAACCAGCAACTTATTCCCCTTTTTAAAAACCATTCTGTTTCTGGTATATTGCATTCCAGCAGTTAGGAAACTAGAACAAATGGCCAGGACCTATAGTACAATGTTGAATAGAAGTGCTAATAGCAGGACTCTTTGTCTTGTTCCTGATCTCAGAACTAAAGTTTTCAATATTTTATCATTAAGCATGGCATTTGTTAGAAGAGCTTTTAGATGCACTTTATTAAATTAGGAAGTTTGCTTCTATTCCAAGATTACTAAGAGTTGTCTTTTTAAATCATTATTGTTATTGTTGAATTTTATCAATGTCTTTTTCATCTTTTGTGAAGAGCACATGATTTTTCTCTTTCATTCATTTACTGTGAATTATATTGATCGTTTTTCCAGGCTCATTCCAAGAGAAAACTAATATGGTTGTGAGGCATTATAAGTTTTTTACATATTAATGTATTTAATCAAATAGTTAATGAATTCAGTTTGATAATATTTTGTTTACGATTTTTGCTTCTATGTATATTACTAAGATTGACTTTGTCTTACTCAGATTTCTACCCGAGCTGACCTGAAGGCAGGGATGTAGCTGCAGGTAGTTTATTTGGGAGATGATCCCAGGAAGCACAGGTGTGCGAATGTGGAAAGTGAGGAAAGGGAGAAAAGTCTAGCTTAATGAGCAGGCCACTGCTGCGGACAGCTGGTGTACCATACCACTGGGGGTCCTCGCAGAAGCCACGCAGAACACCCCTAAGATCATCCCCTCCCAGAGACTGGGGCGCTGATCCACCAATTCCCATTGCTACAGAATTGCTCCTAGGAGAGTTGACTCCCCAGTGCAACTGCCAACTCATGACCATGTTCCAGAGGTGCCCTCATGAAGGAAAGAACCTTCTCAAATTGAGAAGGTGTCAAAGCCTGGGAACTGTCTACTGCCTTTACAGTGGAATCAGGTGGACCAAGAAACATGGTGGGGAACAGCAACAGCTTTTGCTACAGTTCACCCCTTCCACTGCCCATATTGAGTCCACTCTGTTGCTTTTTTAGAGATAGGGCCCAGGACTATCTCTAAAACAAGTCTTAAGAAAGTGAATTAGTAGACCCAACCCCAGTCCTCACCTGTTGTGGCTGTCCGCAAAGCCATAGTTTGTATTATTTCCCACCTCTACAATGCATTATGTCATTAGAGTCAGTCAACCCCAACAGCATGATAATTTCTTTACTTGACTGCTGATCTGCCAGTGTGAAGGGCTGCAGATAATCAAGCAGCAGTCATAGCTTTGGGTATAGTAGAACTCTGTCCCTTGGCAACTCAGAGCCTCCAGTCCCTGTATTAGAGTTCTCCAGAGAAATAGAGCTGACAGGACAGACTTTTTATGAAGAATTTGTTCACACAACCATGAGATCTGGCAAGTCCAGACTCTGTAAAGCAGGCCTACAAGCTGGAAACTCCAATAAAGGTAATTCTGAATTCTGGCAAGTCTGTGCTCTCCAAGGAAGCTGGCAGATTGAACTTAGACAGAAATTTTTCTTTCTAACTTCTAAAATCTTCAGGTCTAACTTTAAGATCTCCAAGAGATGGGAAAAAGAGACTTTCCACATTGCTGAGGGTAGTCCCTCTTTGATGTTGATGCAATCAGCCTTAGATGTAATCATCTGATTATGATGTAAATCCATCTATGAAATACCCTCACAGTAACAATGAGGGCAGTGCTTGACTGACGGAACACCCGGACACCATAACTCAGCCAAGTTAACATACCCAGCAAGCCTAAAATATGATAATGGGAAGCCCAGATTTCTCAAATGGGTCACTTGGAATGATGGTGGGAGAAATCAATCATCTTCCATCACTTGGTTTCCAGACACATGAATTATACCTACTAAGGATACAATGGCTGTTGCATCCTGCAGGACAGTGTTTGAAATCTCTGGAGTGTTGGCCCCAGTCTTAGCTGAGACTTTAAGAGGCCAATTCAATGTTCTGTCAGGTTGGAAACTTCCAGATTATGTGGAAAATTGTGGGATCAGTGAATCCCATGGTATATGTCCCTTATTGCATTTCCTTTCCCATAAAATGTGATTCCTGGTCCGAAGTTATGTTACATGGGATCCTTTTTCAGTAAATCAGGCAATTTGTCAGCTCTTGGGTGCTGGCAAGGAAGACAAAACCCATGTCCAGAATACATAATGACCTCAACATGAATTGCTGCCCGCTCCAGGGTAGAAAGGGTACAACATAATCAACTTGCCATCAAGTAGCTGTTTGGTCTCAAAGAATTGAACTATATTGACGGCTCATTGTCGTCAGTGAATTCTGCTCCTGGAAATTCAGCAGCAGCAGTGGCTAGAGCAGTCTTGGTGAGAGAAATCCATGATGTTGGGCCCATGGACATCCTCCATCCCTCCCATCATAGCTATATTTGCCCATTGTGCAAATACTGGGGTACAAAAAGCTTGCTGATCTCTAATGGATAAGTCACTCTGTCCCTCTGGTTGTCCAGTGTCTTATCTCTGGCTGATGCTCTCTAGTGGGTATTGATGTTAGACACAAAGATTCATAGGTCTGTCCACAGGCCTCTTCCCCAGAATTTCTGTTTGCTATCTCCCAACAGCCCCTGACTAGCCAGCCAAAGCCATTCTCCACTGCCCAAGACACTGTGCATATCTTTACCTCAAAGCCTACATATAAATGAAATAACCAAGTATATTGATCAAAGTTCTTTTCCTCACACTCATCCTTGAAGATTACTACTGAATGAAATTGTAATGCCAAAGCAGTCCATTTGGCATCCACACCAATATATTGAGCCAGCTCATTCATGAGGCAGACTAAAGTTTCTTTTCTCCTCCATCAGCTGGTCATAAGAAACTACCTAAAAAGCCACAGGTGTGGGTTGAGGAAGAGGCATCAGTGGGAAAAAGGTACATGACGTGGGAATATGAGCCACTTGCCTTGTAACTTGTGTCCTTTGAATCTGCTCAGGACCAATACTGCAGATATTGTTTGCTTTGTACAATGCATTATTACTACATCTACATGATCTTATATGGCTTAGTGGATCTGACAATACCTGGCCTATTATATGCAGCTCTGGTCACATGGTCACTTGATGTCCCAGTCAGCTATTCAGTCTTCACCCAAACTCAGTAATACCAGAGAGCTGCTTTTCAAACAGTAATTTTCACAGCAGAAGGCATGGTCTTGTTCCAGGACCCTTGGGGTCTATGCTGAAACTCTAAGGGGCTTGTAAGGGACTCCACACAACATCCTAATCTATATCTAGCTCCACTGAGAACTGCTGGGCTACCTGGCCCAAGTAACAGGACATCTTGAATCACAGCCTGGACCTGTTATGGAGCCCTCTCATGCTTAGCGTCCCACTCAAAACCAGAAGCCCTCTGGTTACTTGGTAAATGGTTCAGAGCTACATTCCTGGTTTAGCCTGCTTCAAAAATTCTAAAGAGGCCCAGAAAGCATGGTAGCTCTTTCTCAGTGGTAGGAGGTACAAGGTGCAATACCTTACTTTTCACCTTAAGGGGGTTGTCACGGCATGCCTCAGACCATTGCTCCATAAAAGTTTTCCTGATATGGCAAGACCCAGAATCTTTATAGTATTTGACTTCACTTTCTGGAATGCATATGAACTGTCTTTTTTTTTTTTTTTTCAAAGATGAGAATGAAAGACATTTATCAGATAAACATAGTGGCATTATGATAAATAGTAAGACATTCTTCAGACTGTGGGGAAATAATACCAGATGGAATCTTGGATTTACAGGAAGAATGAACAGCACCAGAAATGGTAAGCATATGGGTAAATATGAAAAGTACTTTTTTTCCTTCTCTTAATTTCTACAAATGACAAGTGAATGTTTAAAACAAAATAACTTTGGGTTTCCCTTGTATGTGATGGATTGCTTTTCTCTTGCTGCTTTCAAGATCCTCTCTTTCTCTTTGACCTCTGACATTCTGACTAGTAAGTGTCTTGGAGAACGTCTATTTGGATCTATTCTCTTTGGGGTGCGCTGCACTTCTTGGATCTGTAATTTTAGATCTTTAATAAGAGTTGGGAAATTTTCAGTGATAATTTCTTCCATTAGTTTTTCTCCTCCTTTTCCCTTCTCTTCTCCTTCTGGGACACCCACAACACATATATTTGTGTGCTTCATATTATCATTCAATTCCCTGAGTCCCTGCTCATATTTTTCCATTCTTTTCCCTATAGTTTCTGTTGCTTTTTGGATTTCAGATGTTCCATCCTCCAGTTCACTAATCCTAACCTCTGTCTCTTGACATCTACCATTGTATATTTCCATTTTTTTTCATCTCTTCTACTCTATCTTTCATTCCCATAAGTTCTGTGATTTGTTTTTTCAGACTTTTCATTTCTTCTTTTTGTTCATTCCTTGCCTTCTTCATGTCCTCCCTCAATTCATTGATTTGTTTTTTGATGAGGTTTTCCATTTCTGTTCGTATATTCTGAATTAGTTGTTTCAGCTCCTGTATCTCATTTGAACTATTGGTTTGTTCCTTTGACGGGCCATATCTTCAATTTTCCTGGTGTGATTTGTTATTTTCTGCTGGCGTCTGGACATTTCATTACCTTAATTAGTTTATTCTGGAGATTGCTTTCACTTATCTTACCTAGGGTTTTCTTGCTAGATGAGTTTGTTGTCTATCTGTTCTTTGACCTTCAGTTCAGTTTTTTCTGGGCCTCTAGCTTAAGTTTTGTTTAACAGAGGGTAATTTTTCAGTTCTTGTTTTCTTGTTTCTTGTCCTGCTTGTAAGGTGCCTTTTCCCTCCCCACCCTTAGGAGGGTCTACATAGGTATTACAGACTCCAGCCGGGTTTTCGCAGACTAAACTGGCCTCCTATCAGAGGGAAGGAGTCACCTGTGTCAGTTTTCCCTGAGGGTGAGACCCAGCAGGTTGAAAGACTTTCCTGCGACGTGTCTGGGCTCTGTTTTTCTTATCCTGCCCAGTATGTGGCGCTTGTCTGTCTGCGGGTCCCACCAGCAAAAGATGTTGTGGTTCCTTTAACTTTGGAAGGCTCTCCCTGCTGGGGGTGTGGTGGAGATAGAGGAGAGGTTGTAGGCTGGTTTTAATGGCTTTAAATTGCCAAGCCCTGGGGTCTGAATTCCTTGAGAGAGGGATTCCACCTAAGTTGGGCTTCACCCCTCCCCTGGGGAAGGCACACATGGGAGATAGCCCTGAAAGCAGTCTGTTTCTCCCTATTCCTGGAGCAGTTGTGGCCCGAGTAGTCCCACCACTGAATCCAGAGGCAGCCAAGCCTCCGTAGAAACAGCCACAAAAACCTGTTTCATCCCCTTTCCTCTTTTTCAGTTAGCCCAATAAGCGACCTCCACCTTGACCAGTTTCGCCTGAGCTGGGGGACTATTTTTAGTAGTCAGAATTTGTTTATTAATGCCACAATTGGTGTTTGGTTGGACTCAGTCCCTGCTACTGTTAGAGTCTCTTTCCTTTCCCTCCGGGAAGCCGCCTGTGGGGGAGGGGTGCCAGGCGCCGGGTGCTGCGGCTTGGGGAACTCACTGTTCTGGAGACTCGCAGCCGGTCCAGCTGGTCCAGACTGGGGTACGCTGTGTGTCCAGTCACTGACATGGGTCCAGGAGCTGTTCTGTACTGTTTCTGGTTATTTAGTAGTTGTTCTGGAGGACGAACTAAAACACGCACATTGCTAAGCCACCATCTTGGCCCCAATAAAACAAAATAACTTTGTATTGTTGGGATTATAACGTATGTAAAAGGAAAATAAATGACAATGATAGCACAAAATTTGGGGGACATAAATGGAATTTATATTTAAGCTTCTTAAATTTTATAGCTGTAGCATATATTTCTTATTAGTGTTTTTATAGTATATATTCTAGTTTGCTAGCTGCCAGAATGCAATATACCAGAAAAGGAATGGCTTTTAAGAAGGGGAATTTAATAAGTTGCTAGTTTACAGTTCTAGGGCTATGAAAATGTCCACATTAAAGCAAAGCTATAGAAATGTCCAACCTAAGGCATCCAGGGAAAGGCTCCTTGGTTCAAGAAGGCTGATGAAGTTCAGCGTTCCTCTCTCGACTGGAAGGCGCATGGTGAACATGGAAACATCTGCTAGCTTTCTCTCCAGGCTTCTTGTTTCATGGAGTGTTTTCCTTCTTCATCTCCAAACATTTCTGTTGACATGGGCTCCCTGCTTCGTCGTGGCTCTGCTGTGTTGCTCTCCTGTCCTCCTGAAGCTCTCTACAAAATGTTTCCTCTTTCAAAGGATTCCAGTAAACTAATCAATACCCATGTGGAACGGGTGGAATCACATCTCCATCTTATCAAGATTAATACCCACCATTGGGCAAGTCAGATCTCCACGGAGATAATTTAATCAAAAGATTCTAACCTTTTCCCCCTAAGATCAGGAACAAGACAAGGATGTCCATTATCACCACTATTATTCAACATTGTGTTGGAGGTTCTAGCCAGAGCAATTAGACAAGAAAAAGATATACAAGGCATCAAAATTGGAAAGGAAGAAGTAAAACTATCACTGTTTGCAGATGATATGATACTATATATCGAAAATCCGGAAAAATTCACAACAAAACTACTAGAGCTAATAAATGAGTACAGCAAAGTAGCAGGTTACAAGATCAACATTCAAAAATCTGTAGTGTTTCTATACACTAACAGTGAACAAGCTGAGGGGGAAATCAAGAAACAAATTCCATTTACAATTGCAACTAAAAGAATAAAATACTTAGGAATAAATTTAACTAAAGAGACAAAAGACCTATACAAAGACAACTACAAAAAACTGTTAAAAGAAATCACAGAAGACCTAAATAGATGGAAGGGCATACCGTGTTCATGGATTGGAAGACTAAATATAGTTAAGATGTCAATCCTACCTAAATTGATTTACAGATTCAATGCAATACCAATCAAAATCCCAACAACTTATTTTTCAGAAATAGAAAAACCAATAAGCAAATTTATCTGGAAGGGCAGGGTGCCCCGAATTGCTAAAAGTATCTTGAGGAAAAAAAACGAAGCTGGAGGTCTCAAGCTGCCGGACTTTAAGGCATATTATGAAGCCACAGTGGTCAAAACAGCATGGTATTGGCATAAAGATAGATATATCGACCAATGGAATCGAATAGAGTGCTCAGATATAGACCCTCTCATCTATGGACATTTGATCTTTGATAAGGCAGTCAAGCCAATTCACCTGGGATAGAACAGTCTCTTCAATAAATGGTGCCTAGAGAACTGGATATCCATATGCAAAAAATGAAAGAGGACCCGTATCTCACACCCTATACAAAAGTTAACTCAAAATGGATCAAAGATCTAAACATTAGGTCTAAGACCATAAAACAGTTAGAGGAAAATGTAGGGAGATATCTTATGAATCTTACAATTGGAGGCGGTTTTATGGACCTTAAACCTAAAGCAAGAGCACTGAAGAAAGAAAGAAATAAAAGGGAGCTCCTCAAAATTAAACACTTTTGTGCATCAAAGAACTTCATCAAGAAAGTAGAAAGGCAGCCTACACAATGGGAGACAATATTTGGAAACGACATATCGGATAAAGGTCTAGTATCCAGAATTTATAAAGAGATTGTTCAACTCAACAACAAAAAGACAGCCAACCCAATTACAAAATGGGAAAAAGACTTGAACAGACACCTATCAGAAGAGGAAATACAAATGGCCAAAAGGCACATGAAGAGATGCTCAATGTCCCTGGCCATTAGAGAAATGCAAATCAAAACCACAATGAGATATCATCTCACATCCACCAGAATGGCCATTATCAACAAAACAAAAAATGACAAGTGCTGGAGAGGATGCGGAGAAAAAGGCACACTTATCCACTGTTGGTGAGAATGTCAAATGGTGCAACCACTGTGGAAGGCAGTTTGGCGGTTCCTCAAAAAACTGAATATAGAATTGCCATACGACCCAGCAATACCATTGCTGGGTATCTACTCAAAGGACTTAAGGGCAAAGACACAAACGGACATTTGCACACCAATGTTTATAGCAGCGTTATTTACAATTGCAAAGAGATGGAAACAGCCAAAATGTCCATCAACAGATGAGTGGCTAAACAAACTGTGGTATATACATACGATGGAATATTATGCAGCTTTAAGACAGAATAAACTTATGAAGCATGTAATAACATGGATGGACCTAGAGAACATTATGCTGAGTGAGACTAGCCGAAAACTAAAGGACAAATACTGTATGGTTCCACTGATGTGAACCGACACTCGAGAATAAACTTGGAATATGTCATTGGTAACAGAGACCATCAGGAGTTAGAAATAGGGTAAGATAATGGGTAATTGGAGCTGAAGGGATACAGACTGTGCAACAGGACTAGATACAAAAACTCAAAAATGGACAGCACAATACTTCCTAATTGCAATGTAATTATGTTAAAACACTGAATGAAGCTGCATCTGAGCTATAGTTTTTTGTTTGTTTGTTTGTTCTGTTTTTTAAATATATTTTTTGTATTTTGTATTTTTATTTTTTCTCTATATTATCATTTTATTTCTTTTTCTGTTGTCTTGCTATTTCTTTTTCTAAATCGATGCAAATGTACTAAGAAATGATGATCATGCATCTATGTGATGATATTAAGAATTACTGATTGCATATGTAGAATGGAATGATTTCTAAATGTTGTGTTAGTTAATTTTTTTTTAATTAAAAAAAAATCCACATTGCCAAATGTTCTAAAAAAAAAAAAGGGTGCTTTGAAAACTATTGCTTTTTTCTTTCTTTGTTTTAATATATATTATACAATTAAAAAGTTAAAAAAAAGTTTCTAACCTACATTATTGAATAGGGATTAAAGAAACATTACTCCCATAAGATTGGATCAGTATTAAAACATGGCTTTTCTAGGGTACATAAATTTTGCTTACTGTGTCAGGCTTAGAGAGAGAGAGGTCCCATTTAAGGAACAAAAGAGGTTTCCTGGAAGTAATTCAGGCATAATTATAGGTAGATTTAGCTTCCCCATTACAGAAATAAGTTTCATAAGAGCAAACCTCAAGGTCACAGGTTTGGTCTATTAAGTTGGGACTTCCTAATGTTTGTAAGAGTATCAGGGCTTTCCCAGAGTTGGAAAGTTTAATAGCTCCATATTTTTCTCTAGTCCAAGAGACTTTACCAACACTTTTTAATTATCTCCCCAACATACTCTAGAATATATTGGATATTACATTGAGCCATACAGAACTGCAAGGCCTCATTCCCAGTTCTAGGCTCCATATGTTTAGGTTGTTTAACTGAACTGGCCAAACAGGTTAAGTTAGATTGCGTGCTACTACAGAAGATTTGGGTTTTGGACAAAATAAACCTCTCTTCCTTTGGTCTCATACTGTAGGTGGAGTTCTAAAACACAGGTAATATCATCTGTTGCCCTGTATTCTGATTTACCTTAGTCCCCGCCAGATTGGCTTCGTTCTTATCTCTAATTGAATTCTGATCTCTTTTTCAGCTTGTTTAATAGTTGCTGTATATAGCACTGGAGAACTCCAACTTTGAGTCTTAGGTGTCACAAAAGTACCCAAAATTCCAAGAAGATACCAGGTTATGCACATATAGCACAACATCTCAGAATTTAGAAATAGCACATAAAGCTCAGGAATAAATGTAACTGTTATTTCTGAATTTACAAATAACACTTAAAACTTGGGAATAAATGTGACTTAGAACCTAGGCCCAATTTTCTTATAAGTATTTTCTAAAAGAGCCCATACAATCTTTGTCCTTTTGTTTCTGGCTTATTTTGTTCAACACAATGTCCTCATGGTTCATTCACCTTGTTGCATGCCTTATGACTTCATTGCCTTCTGTAGCTGCACAGTATTCCATCATATGTATACACCACAGTTCACCCTTTGCTTTTCAGTTAATGTGCCCTTCAGCCACCCGTAGCCATTGGATACCATGAATAATGTTACCATAAACATCAGTGTGCAAATGTCTATTTGAGTCCCTGCTTTCAGTTCTTTTGTGTACATTCCCAGTAATGGAATTGCCTAATCATACAGTGACCCTGTATTTAGCCTCCTGTGGATATATTACATTACCCTCTGGAGGGGCTGCCCCATTCTGCTAACCTACCAACATTGAGAGGTATGCCTCTCTCTCCACACTTTCTTTAGCACTTGAATTTTCTGTTCAATTATTTATTTTGAATCTTCAGATTTTGTTGAGATCTATTCATATGCATATATTCTGTCCAAAATAAAGTGTTTCACAGTATCCTCACTTAGTTGTACAATCATCATTGCTCTTGCTCCTAAGAGAAAAATAAAAAGATAGACACACTCACACCAAAGAGAAAATCCAAAATTCCCCTTAACTCTTGTGTACGCACTGCGAGCCCCCCCACCCCCCACCCCCAGTTATTGACCCCTAGTATTGTTGTGGTACTAGTGATGCATTCCTGTTAAATATAGACCATGGCATGCAATAAGTAGTTTTTCCCTTGTACCCCTCTATTATTAACTCTTAATACCATGTCATACCTTTGAAGTAGTTCATGCAAGAATTTATTTATATTTGCAGTGGTAATCAGTGAGGTACATAGCTCTAAACAACCCTCTTCAATCATATTCACCTTTAATATGGCACTATTAATTACAAACTTACCAATCAACTGTCATCAATTCTATCCATTCCCATACATTTAAGTTCAACCTCGTTAATTAGCCTGTACATATTAGGTAACTGTTCCCCCTTCTCTAGCTTCTGTGCTATCTCTAGGTCTATAGTCTACATTTTAAGACTTTTACATTTTCCAGGGGGTTCATGTTAGTGAAATCATACATTAGCTACCCTTTTTTGTCCGTTTGATTTTGCTCAGCATTAAGTCCTCAAGACACATCCGTGTTGTCATATGCTTCAGGACCTCATTTCTTCTTACTACTGCATAACATTCCATCACATGTATATACCACATTTTGTTTAACCCACTTGTCTGTTGATGGACACTTGGATTGTTTCCATCTTTTGACAATTATAAATAATGCTGCTATGAACAGCATTGCAAATGTCTGTTTGTGACACTGCTTTCAGCTCTTCTGGATATATACCGAGTAGTGGTATTGCCAAGTCATAGGGCAACTCAATATTTAGTTTTCTGAGGAGCCACCAAACTGTCTTCCCCGGCAGCTGTACCATCATACATTCCCACCAGCAGTGAATAAATGTCCAATTTCTCCAATCTTCACCAACATTCGTAGTTTCCTGTCTGTTTAATTGCAGCCATTCTTGTAGGTATGAGATGATATCTCATTGTGATTTTGATTTGCATTTCCCTTATAGCTAATGAAGATGAACATCTTTTCATGTGTTTTAAGCCATTTGTATTTCCTTTTTGGAAAAATGTCTACTCGTATCTTTTGCTCATATAATGATTGGATTGTTTATTTTTTTGTTATCGAGTTGTATGAATTCTTTATATATACTGGATAACAAACCCTTATCAGATATGTGGTTTCCAAATATTTTCTCCCATTGAGTTGCTGCCTATTCATCTTTTTGACAAAGTCCTTTGAGGCACAGAGCCATTTGATTTTGAGGAATTCCCATTTATCTATTTTTGCCTTCATTGTGTTTGGATATAAGGCCTAAGAAGCTACCTCCCATCACTAGGTCTTGAAGATGTTTCCCTTTATTTTATTCTAGGAGTTTTATGGTACTGACTCTTATTTTTAGGTCTTTGATCCACTTTGAGTTAAATTTGGTACAGGGTGTGAAGTAGGAATCCTCTTTCATTCCTTTGGCTATGGATATCCAGTTTTCCCAGTCCCATTTATTTAAAAGAATATTCTGTTCCACTTCATTTGATTTGGGAACCTTGTTGAAAATCAATTGACCATAGATCTGGTGGTCTATTTCTGAACTCTCAATTCAATTCCATTGATCAATATTTCTATCTTTGTGCCAATACCATGTGGTTTTGACCACCATGACTTAAAAATAACCTTTAAAATCAGGAATTTTAAGTCCACATATTTCATTCTACTTTTTAAGGATTTTTTTTAGCTATCTGAGTCCCCTTTCACTTCCAAATAAATTTGACAGCTAGCTTTTCTAAGTCTTCAAAGTAGATTGTGGGAATTTTGATTGGTATTACATTGAATCTGTAAGTCAATTTTGGTAGAATTGATATCTTAACAATATTTAGTCTCCCTATCCATGAACATGGGATGTCTTTACATCTATTTAGGTCTTCTTTGATTTTTTTTTTTAGTAATGTTTTATAGTTTTCTGTGTACAGGTCCTTTACATCCCTGCTTAAGTTCACTCCTAGATACTTGATTCTTTTAGTTGCTGTATTAGTCAGGGTTCTCTAGAGAAAAGGAACCAACAGGAGATATCTGTAAATATGAAATTTATAAAGGTGTCTCATGCAACCATGGGACTGGAAGAGTCCAAATCCGCAGGGCAGGCTGTGAAGCTGGCAGCTCCAATGAAGGGTCTGGATGAACGTCACAGGAAAGGCTTGCTGGCTGAAGAAGCGGTAAAAGAAAAGTCTTTCTTCTTCCTTAAAAGCCTTCAACTGATTGGATTATCTCATTGGTGGGAGGCAGGCCTTGGTTGAGTGCAAATGTCATCAGCCACAGATGCAATCAACTGACTTTTAATTTAATACACTAGCCTTCAAGTTTATCAACCAGCCACAAAATACCCTTGCAGCAACATTCGGGCCAGTGCTTGCCTGAACAGATAATTGGGCATCACCACTTGGCCAAGTTGACACCAGAACCTAAACATTACAGTTGTTGTTGTGAATGGATTTTTCTCTTGTCTCCTCAGTTAGGTCATTACTTGTGTATAGAAACATTACTGATTTTTATGCATTCATCTTGCTGAATTTGTTTATCAGCTGAAATAGCTTTGTTGTAGATTTCTCAGGATTTTCCAAGTATAGAATCATGTCATCTGCAAATTATGAAAGTTTTACTACTTCCTTTCTGGTTTGGATGCCTTTTATTTCTTTTTCTCACCTGATGACTCTTGCTAGAACTTTGAGCATAATGTTGAATAGTGGTGACAGTGGGCATCCTTGTCTCATTCCCAATCTCGGGGGAAAGGCTTTCAGTCTCCAACTACTGAGTAGGATGCTGACTGAGGGTTTTTTCTTATGCCCTTTATCATATTGAGGAAGTTTCCTTCGATTTCCATCTTTTGAAGTGTTTTTTATCATAAAAGGATGCTGAATTCTGTTGAATGCATTTTCAGCATCGATCGAGATGATCATGTGATTTTTCTCTTTCAACTTGTTAATGAATTGTATTACACTGATTGATTTTCTTGTGTTGAACCACTCTTACTTGCCTGGAATAAACCCCACATGGTCGTTGTATATAATTCTTTTAATGTGCCATTGGATTCGATTTGCAGGTTTTTTTTGTTTTTTTTTTTAGACTTTTTGCCTCTATATTCATCAGGGAGATTGGCCTGTAGTTTTCCTTTCTTGTAGTATCTTTATCCAGTTTTGATAATAGAGAGATATTAATTTCATAGAATGAGTTAGGTAGTATTTCTTTTCCCTCAATTTTTTGAAGGAATTTGAGCAGGAATGGTGATAGCTCTTTTTGGAATGTTTGGTGAAATTCCCCTGTGAAGCCATCTGGCCCTGGGCTTTTCTTTGTAGGAAGAGTTTTTATGTCTGATTGAATCTCTTTACTTGTGATTGGTTTGTTGAGTTCTTCTATTTCTATTTCTTCTCGAGTCAGTGTAGGTTGTTTGTGCATTTCTGGAATTTGTCCATTTCCTCTAAGTTGTCTAGTTTGTTGGCATATAATGGTTCATAGTATCCTCTTATGATTTTTTAAAAATTTCTTCAGAGTCCATGGTAATGAACCCTCTGTCATTTCTGGCTGTATTTATTTGTATTCGCTCTCTTTTTTTCTTTGTCAGCCTAGCTAAGGGTTCATCAATTTTATTGATTTTCTCAAAGAACCAACTTTTGGTTTGACTGATTATTTCTATTGTGTTTTTGTTCTCCAGTGCATTTATTTCTGCCTTAATCTTTGTTATTTCTCTTCTTCTATTTGCTTTAGGGTTAATTTGTGGTTCTTTCTCTAGTTCCTCCAGGTGAGCAGTTAAGCCCTTGATATTTGCTCATTCTTTCTTTCTTTTTTAATGTAGGCATTTAGGGAAATACATTTTCCTCTCAGCACTGCCTTTGCTGCATCCCATAAGTTCTGATATGTTGTATTCTCATTTTTACTCATCTCCAGATATTTAGTGACTTCTCTAGCAATTTCTTCTTTGACCTACTGATTGTTTAAGAATGTATATTTTAATCTCCATATATTTGTGAAAGTTCTGGTTCTTTGGTGGTTATTGATTTCCAGTTTCATTCCATTGTGGTCAGATAAAGTTCTTTGAATAATTTTAATCTTTTAAAATTTATTAAGACCCGTTTTGTGCCTTCATATGATCTATCCTGGAGAACCTCCCATGAGCACTAGAGAAGAATATATATCCCAGTGCTTTGGGGTGTAATGATCTATATATGTCTGTTAGGTCTAATTCATTTATTACATTCTCTATTTCCTCATTGATCCTCTGTCTTGTTTTCTGTCTATAGAAGAGAGTAGCATATTGAGGTCCCCTACTATTATTGTTAAATCATCTATTGCTCCCTTCAGTTTCACCATGTTTGCCTCAAGTACTTTGGAGCTCCTTGATTGGGTACATAAACATTTATGATTGTTATTTCTTCTTGGTGAATCGTCTCTTCTATTCTGTTGTGTCCTTCCTTGTCTCTTATGGCATCTTTACATTTAAAGTCTATTTTGTATGATATTAATATAGCTACTCCTACTTTCTTTTGGTTACAGCTTGCAAAGAATATCTCTTTCCATCCCTTCACTTTCAATCTATTTGTACCCTTGGGTCAAAAATGAGTGTCTTGTAAACAGCATTTAGATGTAGCATATTTTTAAACCCATTCTGTCAATCTGTATCTTTTGATTAGTGAGTTTAGTCCATTAACATTCAAAGTTTTTACTATAAAGGCAGTTCTTGAATCTACCATCTTATCCTTTGGTTTTTATTTGTCAGATCTATATATTTTCCCTCTCTCTCTTTATCCTTTACATTATCCTTACTAATACTATTCAATTCTATGCCCTCCTCCAGACCTCTCTCTATTGTCTTTTATTTTCAGCTGACAGAACTCTCTTTAGTATTTCTTGCAGGGAAGATCTCTTTGTCAACAAATTCTCAGCATTTGTTTGTTTGTGAACATTTCAATCTCTCCCTCATGTTTGAAGGAGACCTTTGCTGGATAAAGAATTCTTGGCTGGAAATTTTTCTCTTTCAGAATCTTAAATATATCATACTACTGCCTTCTTGCCTCCATGGTGCCTGTTTTGTATCTGAACTTAATCTTATTTGGCTTTCCTTGTATGTGATGGATCATTTTTCTCTTGCTGCTTTCAGGACTTTCTGCTTCTTTTCAGCATTTGACAGTCTGCTTAGTATTTCTTGGATTGGGTCTGTTTGGATTTATTCTTTTCGGAGAATAATCATTTAGGTTCTTTGATTTGTATAGTTATATCTTTTTATAAGGGTTGGGAAGTTTTTCCTAATTATCTTCTCAAATAATCTTCCTAGCCCTTTACTCTTCTCCTTCTGGGACACCAATGATTCTTACATTTTGTGCTTTGTGTTGTCCATCATTTTCTTGAGATCCAATTAAAATTTTTTCATCTTTTTTACCATTTTTTTCTTTGTGCATTCAAAGTCAGTTGTCCTGTCCTCTAGTTCACTTATTCCTCTTCACATATGCTATTGTGTGTCTCTAGCATATTTTTAATTTGATCTACAGTATCTTTCATCTGTAGTATCTTTCATCTACAGTATCTTAGATCTGCTATTTTTCTATTTATTCTTTCAAATTCTTCTTTATGCTCTTCTAGTGTCTTCTTAATATCCTTTGTATCTTTAGCCAACCCACTGAACTTATTTAGGAGATTTGTATAAACATCTTTGATTAGTTGTCCAAGTTCTTTGTCTCCTCTCATGTTTTAATTTGGTCATTTGCCTGAATCATATTTTCTTGCATCTTCATGTGCTTTGTGATTTTCAGCTAACTTTGAGGCATTTGATTATCTTGATAAGGTTATTTTGAAAGTTGATTTTCTTTGCTCATCTACGATTTCATAGTTGCTTGGGTTTGTGTTGAAAGTCTCCTTTTGCACTTGGTTTGTCAGTAATTCCCTGACAAACCCAGGCTGGGACCTCATGCAGGAGGTGCAGTTCTAATTGAAGATCTGTTAAAAGCTAGGCAGAAAGGTAGTTTGCCAGACTGCACTTTCTGCATCTTCCCAGCAGATGGTACCTTGGACCAATTCTTCCTCTCAGGCTTACCTCTCCCTGACTAAGTCAGCCAGCTGGGCCAGAATCCAACCAGGTAAAAATTCAGTCGTGGCCACAGGTCTCAGTGCATGTTGAAAGCCACCAACCCAGGTGCTGGGGGGTTGGCAGCGTGGACCTTAGTGGAGAATCTGCTTGTGTGCACAATGGGTCTGGCGGTCCCCAGGCTCCTATGTGGAATCACTTTGGGTTGTGGGACTGAGTATTTCAAGTATCCCTGCCACAGTCAGCCTGGGAGTGCCTGGGAGTGCAGCACTCCTCGTTCCCTCATCCTTATGTCTCTGCCCAGTGAGCATTCCAGACCTCTGTGGTGAAAGGATAGAGCAAGCAGGACCCAGGGAGTCTCTTTCAGTGGCCAATTGTCAGATAAGCTCTGGTCTGTGTCTCCCCTCCTCCTGAGGTAGGGCCCCCCAGTCTCAATCAAATTCACGTGCCCACTGTGGCCCGCCTCAGGGGTTGGGGATAGACTCTGTGCATTGGTAGCAAATTCTCTGTGCATAGGGAAACCAAATCATCTGGCTTCCAGATTCCCTGTGGGAGCTCCAGGCTGCAGAGCTGAGAGGGAAGATCTCCCAAGATAGCTGTGGAGGTAGGCAGGAGTGTGGGAGCACACCACTCCTTTAGCACCAGCTCCTGCCTGCATGTTGCAGCCCACCCCAGGTGAAGTCATGACTAATTAAACTCACCTCATCCTCTCAATTGTAACTTCTCTGCTTTTTCATCCAGGTCCTCCCTACATGATGTAGAAGTCCCTCTCTGGTCACACAGAGCCTGGAACTGCTGTCTTGGTACCTTTTCTGTCATTTCTCTAGTTGTTCCACAGCGTAAGGGTGAATTCAGCCTATCCTATTCTGCCATCTTCCCAGAAGTCAGCCATGTTCTTTTTTTTTCTCGCAATCACACAGTCACATTGTGAAAGCTATGTCATTATACAATCATCTTCAAGAAATGTTCTTTTAATCCATTCCTGTGGGTGAAGACCTATTGTAGGGGGACCTTTTGATTAGTTTTTTCAATTGAGATGAGACACACCCCTTTCAAGGTGGGTTTTAATCCCCTTACTTGAGTCTTTTATAAGAGATGAAATTAAGAGATGTTCATAGAGAAAAGCCCTGGAGAAACAAAGAGAACCCACAGAAGCTCGGAGAGGAAGCCACTGAAATGAGAAGCTGAAAGGAATGAAACCCAAGAGAGAAGGACCAGCAGATGCTGGCCATGTGCCTTGCCATGTGACAGAGGTGTTCTAGATGCTGGCAGCCTTTCTACAAAGAAGGTGTCATCTTGTTGATGCCTTAATTTGAACATTTTAATGGACTTAGAACTGTAAATTTGTAAGCTAATATATCTCCATTGCAAAAGCCAACCCATTTCTGGTATATTTCGTTCTGATAGCTTTAGCAAACTGAAACACATAACTAGGAGTGGAATTGTGGGTTCATATGATAATTCTACGTTTAGCTTTTTTGAAGAACTGCTGCTGCCTCTCAGGAATGTAGGAGGGTCCTTATTTTTTCCATCTCATCACCAACACTGTTATTTTACATTTATATATTTAATAGCCACCCTAGTGGGTGTGAAGTGGTATTTCGTTGTGATTTGTCAAAGACTTGAATAGACATTTCTCCAAAGAAAATATACAAATGGGCAAGTACATTGGTAATCAATGAAAGGCAAAGCATGTGCTTGTGGTCCATTTGTGTATTTTCATAAGAGAAATGTCTATTCAAGTCTTTCGCCCATTTTAAATTTGGTTGTCTTTTTGTTGTTGAGCTGTAAGAGTTTCTTTATATATATATTGGATACTAAACCCTTAGAATATGATTTGCAAGTATTTTCTGTTGCCTTTTTTTCCTTTCTTGATAATGTGACTTGTACAAAAAGTTTTTAGATTTAAGTCCAAATTATCTATTTTTTCTTTGGTAGTTCATGCTTGTAGTATCAAATATAAGACTTCTTTGCCAAATCCAAGGTAATAAAGATTTACCCCTATGTTTTCTTCTAAGAGTTTTATAGTTTTAGCACTTATATATACGTTTTTAAAATCCATTTTGAGTTCATTTTTGTATATAGAGTTAGGTAGAAGTCCAATTTCATCCTTTTGTATGTGGTTATCCAGTTACACAAGCACCTTTTGTTAAAGATTATTCTTTACCCACTTGGTCTTTACATCCTTTTCAAAAAATCAATTGGCCATAAATGTTTGGGTTTATTCTGGAATCTCTATTCCATTAGTGCACTGTTTTGATTAGTACAACTTTGTAGTAAGTTTTCAGGAAGTATGAGTCACCTAATTTTATCTTTCTTTTTCAATATTGTTTTGACTTTTTGGGCCCTCTTGACAGTCCATATGAATATGAAGATCATCTTTTCTATTTCTGAAAAACAAACAAAAAAGGCCACTGGCATTTTGATATAGATTGTACTGAATCTGTAAATTGCTTTGGAGAGTACTGATATCTTAAAAATTTTGTCTTCCGACCCATGAAAATGGGATATCTTTAGATCTTTTATTTCTTACAGCAATCTTCTATAGTTTGCTATAGTTTAGAAACTATAGTTTTCATAGCACAAGTCTTGCATCTCCTTGGTAAAATTTATGTGCAAGTATTTTGTTCTTTTTCTGCTGAAATTGTTTCCTTAATTTCATTTCTAGATTTTTCATTGTTAGTATATAGAAGCACAACTGATATTTTGTATGTTGTTTTATATCCTGTAACTTTGTTGAATTTGATTATAAACTCAAATAGTTGCTTTTTTTGGTATGGATATTTTGTTATTTTTAATATTTAAGATTATTCCATCTGGGAAGAGAGATCGTTTTATTTCTTCCTTTCCAACTGGATGTTTTTATTTCCCTTTTACCTAAGTGACCTGAACTGCCGGAACAAGGTTGAATAGCAGTGGTAACAGTGGTCATTGCTCTCTTACCCATGAAATTAGGGGGAAGCTTTCAGTCTTTACAACTAAGTATGATGTTTAGGAAGTTTCCTTCTTGTCCTAGTTGAGTGTTTTCATCATGAAAGGTTGTTGAATTTTATTAAATGCTTTTCCTGAATTTGAGATGATCATGTGTTTTTTCCCACATTCTATTAATAATGATGTATTACATTGATTGATTTTCATATGTTGAGCCACCCTTCCTGGGATAAATTCCATTTGGTCATATGTATAGTCCTTTTGACATGGTGTTAGATTCAGTTTGCTATTATTCTGTTGAGGATTTCAGCATCTGTACTTATAAGGGATACTGTAGTTTTCTTTTCTTGTGGTATCTTTGTCTGGCTTTGGTGTCAAGGTAATGCTGGCCTTGGATATATATAATCTTATAACCATAATAGGATATGTTTGTTAGGAAGTGTTCCTTTCTCTTCTGTTTTTTTTTTTTTTTTGAAGAGTGTGAATAGAGGATTGGTGTTAATTCTTTATTTTTTTCATAAAATTCACCAGCTATTTATCCTGGACTTTCCTTTGTTGTGAAGTTTTTCTGATTACTGATTGAATCGCTTTCCTTATTATAGGTCTGTTGACATTTTCTATTTCTTCACGACTCAGTTTTAGTAGTTTATATGTTTCTAGGAATTTGTCCATTTCATCTTTTTTTTTATTATTTTTTTATTAATATATTTTTTTTATTTTTTATTTCATTTTATTTTATTTTACATGGGCAGGCACCGGGAATCGAACCTGGGTCCTCTGGCATGGCAGGCGAGCATTCTTGCCTGCTGAGCCACCGTGGCCCTGTCCATTTCATCTTGATTATCTAATTTGTTGGCATGCAATTGTACAAGCTATTCCTTATAATCATTGAATTTCCATTAGGTAAATAGTATCCCCACTTTTATTTCTGATTTGTATCTTCTTTTTTTCTTAATCAGCCTAGATAAAGGTTTGTCGATTTTGTTTATCTTTCCAAAGAACCAATTTTGGTTTCATTGATTTCTATTCTTATTTGGTCATCTCTGCTTTCATCTTTAGTATGTCCTTCTGCTGGCTTTTGGGTTGTTAACTCTTCTTTTCCTAGTTCCTTAAGTGTAATATTAGGTTATCGTTGTGAGATCTTCTTAAATGCATGCATACAGCTATAAATATCCCTCTGAGCACTGGTTTCACTGTATCTCATAATTTTTGGTATATTTCCATTTTCTTTCATCTTAAAATATTTTCTAATTTTCTTTGACATACTGGTTGGTTATGAGTGTTTTGTTTAATTTTCACATATTTGTGAGTTTCCAGTTTTCCTTCTGTTAGTGATTTCTATTTTTATTCCATTATGGTCAGAAGGAAACCTTGTATGATTTTCATCTTTAACAACGTACTGAGTATTGTTCTATGGCCTATCACATGATTTATTCCAGAGAATGTTCCATGTACACTTGAGAAGTATGTGTATTCTGTTGTTTGTGGGTCAAGTGTTCTGTATGTCTGTTATGTCTGGTTGGTTTATAGTGCAGTTCAAGTCCTCAATTTCCTTATTGACCTTCTGTCTACACATTTTATCCATTCTAAGTTGGTAGGTATTTTTTTCCCAGCACCTTGAAGGTACATTTACATTACCTTCTCATTTTCATCATCATCTCTTGAGAAGTCAGCTATCAAGTCTTATGACTGCTCCTTTTAAGGTAATTTGTCTTTTTATTATTATTATTGACTTAAAATTCTTCTGATTTCTGTTTTACTATGATGTGATTTGATGTGTTCTTCATTTTCTTTTTTCCTTATTTCAGGAGTGGGGTTTCACAAATGTCTAGTTAAATTTTGGTAATATCACTTAAAATATTACTACTGTCCAACTCTCCTTCTGGGATTCCAATACAATGTATGCTATTCCTTAAACCTTTCTGTTGTATTCCTTATATCTTGTATGCTCTTCTCTTTTTCTTCCTTTTTTTTTTTTCTTTCTATGCATCATTTTGGATATTTTCTTCTGATTTATTTTCATATTAGGGGTCAGCGACTTTCTCTGTAAAGGGCCAGATAAATATTTTAGGCTTTCTGGGCCATATAGTCTCTACTGCTGCTGCTTCTTCCTTCACAACCATCTAATAATGAAAAACATTTTTAGCTCAGTGTATCTACAAAACAGGCCATGGACCAGTTTGCTGACCCCTATTCTGGTTCACTAATTCTCTCTTCATCGGTGTCTAATCTGTTTTCAAATAATTAAATTCTTAATTTTGCTTATTTTGTATTTTTCAGTTCTAGAACTTCCATTTGGTTCCTTATAAAAACTACTCAGTTTTTTCAAAATTCTCAATCTTGTTTTTTATTCTTTGGAGATATTGAACTAATTACTTTAAAGTTAATATCTAGTAACATTATTTGGATTGTCTGTGAGCCTATTCCTTTGTGTTTTTGCTTTTTAAAATTATGTTGGCTTATTTTCTTATGCCTGGTTATTACTGCTTTGGTGTTGCAGTATTTCATTAAGTGTCAAACATCGCCATTTGAGTTCTAGGACAGAATTTTCCTTCTAAGGAAGACAGCAAGTAGCACTGACCAAACTGAAGAACCTAAACCTAACTTCTAGAATTGGAATTATTTGAATATGGGCTTCAGTCCCTGGGAAATCCAGTCTATTTTCATTTCACCTTTACTCTTAAGGTGTTGTCCTTTGGATTTCCATTCTGAAATGTAGACATTTACCAGGGAACCTACAGGAATATTTGTCTGAATTACACATCCATCATTCCTGAAATCCCTGCAAATAATGTTTCATTTACATTGTCTCAAAATGCAGTAGCATGAATACTTTGACTGCTTTTAAACCTTCTTAGTGTACTTAAAGTGATGGGCTAAATTAGATCAATTTCACCAATGGATGGAAAGCCTAGCTTCACTTCATCTGAAGATTTTAGAGGAAGTGTAATACACTCACTACAGTGGATCATCCTACTCTATTTTCTTTGGAAATGAATTTAAAACTAAAAGTCCTACCTTGATAAAGTTCAAAATAATTGGTGTAATGATGCTAGGACCTTCACCTCAAACTGGTGGACAAGCAAATAATCTGTACAGATCACTTATCTATACATTGAACACCATAAGTACATGGGATCTTGAATAGGGCATGAGATCTTCTTGGTTTGCCCAGGTTAGTGTGATATCCCAATATATCCCAGAGTAATCTGGTCAGTGAAGATAGTAGTATTTGCAAAGTTCCCTTGGGAGACTGGGGAGAAAGGAGGAAATATTCAACTTCCCCATCTGGAAAATTTCTGATATTCTTGCAAGCAGTGGGGACAACCAAATCAATAGGCCAAGCCCTCTAACTTGGAGTTCACCCCTATGAAATGTATTTCTGCAAAGGATAGGCTCAGCCTACTCAACATTATGCCTAGGAGTCAACCCCAGAGAACCTCTTTTGTTGCTTAGATGTGGCCTCTCTAAGCCAACTTGGCAGGTGAACTCACTACTCTCCCCCACTATGTGGGACTTGACTCCCAGGGGTGTAAATCTCCCTAGCAATATGGGAGATAAGTCCTGGGATGAGCCAGGACCTAGCATCAAGGGATTGAGGAGGCTTTCTTGACCAAAAGGGGTAAGAGAGAAATGAGACAAAATAAAGCTTCAGTGGCTGAGAGGTTTCAAACAGAGTTGAGGTTATCCTGGAGATTATTCTTATGCATTATAGAGATATCCTTTTTTTAATATATGGGGTATTGTTGTGGCTGGAGGAAAGGACCTGAAACTGTTGAGCTGTGTTCCAGTAGCCTTGATTCTTGAAGACAAGTGTATAAAGATATAATTAAAAAAAAAGAAATCCATACAAGTTATTTAGGCAGGATCAATAACCTATACAGACAAGTGCCACAGAAGCTAAAGCAAGAAAAAGATCTCATTTGTAGACCAACAATTTTTAAGATGTCGACCCTGGTTCAGCAGAATGAGCTGCATCTAGGAACACATTAGAAGTACAAATTCTCAGGCTCCACCCCTGATCCAAGAAATGAAGAACTCTGGGGGTAATGCCCAAGAATCTGTGTTTTAAAGTCTTCCAAGTGATTCTAATGCATACTGATGTTTGAGAATCACTGATAGAGATACTGCCTCCACTGATTATTTTCACAAAATGTCAGTATATTATCCAGTCTTTACAAATAGTATACAATGCATGTTAAGGGATCATATTCTCCAGTGTCACTTTCCTGACCAGATATCAACTGGCATTCTTGAGAATAAGTGGTATAGCATACTACTGAAGCACTATTAATTATTCCCCATTACATTCCTCACTATTTACTGGAATAAACAATCAAAGAAATAATGAACGGATTCTGAGGTAACTGTTAAGTGTCCATTTCTCTAACATACACAGGTCTTTCCTTCTCCTCTCCCTATCCATGGGCATCACTTAATCTTGCTGGTCATGCTCAGGCCTAAAGAAGTTTCTAAGCTTTGTTACAACTATATAAACCCCATAAAATACATAAACAATATATAAATAATTCTGTTCTTTATTTATTTTGAATAAAAAAGTGGCCAAGATAACAATACTAGTGGCTCTGCATACAAAACACAGCATATTTGAGATTATTTCACATTTACAAAGCTACTGTTATATACAGCACTACATATTCACAACAACTTTATTAGACTCTAAGTACTAGATTTATATCAGCAAATGAGGGGAATCCAAGGAGGGAAAAAGCAAAAACCAATGGTCTTTCATTAACAGGATACATGGCCAACCAGCTAGTTGGCAAAGAAATAGAAGATGTTATTCTTTTCCCCAGTAATGACTAAAATAAGATTGCCCCACAGGGCGGTATATTGACAAACCAAAGAAACAACCCTCTAACATTTCCATTCATTTTCTCTATAATCTTTCTCACTACAAACTTTCCCCAGAAATCTCTGCCCTTATGTTAGTTAAAAGCCCAGATACTGGTGTGCTATCTTCAGAAAAAGAAGGCAAAATAGTGCTAAGGATGTGGCATGATCTGATTTAGCCAGTTCAAATCCAAGAAATAATTTAGCCCTCCTCCAGTCATTAGTGGTTCTGCAGTATTGAACATACTGGAAAAAGTGAACTATGCTTCATTCCAAAGGTGGCAGGAAGTTACTCACTCATTTAACACATCATAAGCACCTACTTTGTGCAAGGCACTTTATATTAGGTGCTGCAGGAACTACAAAGCTGAAACAAACAAGTCCCTGCCCTTGAGGAGCTTACAATTTAATAATGAACAATATGCACACATATACAATGGACAAAAAACAGCCAATTCTTCAGGATGGAGGATATTTCAAGCAAAATATGTGATTATACTTAAAAGTTTTTTATTTAAACCATAAAAAATCTAAAACACAGCCCTTAATCAGATAGTAAGAATTTAAAAACATCTATTTTCCATAACCTTAAATTTTTGGACACCTGTTCCGTTTCTTTTAAAAAAGTCACATTGAAACATACATATAATTCAAGGCTGAACACAAAGATGAACACAGGCATTGCATAAACATAAAAAATATAATCCTACACACAACAGATTTATTTTTTTATATATAGTCTTATTTCTGTATAAACAAGTTTGATATTCATTTTCCTTTCATACATTAAAGTACAAATGTTGAAGAAGCCCTGAAAAAGATATAATCCTCAGGACATTTTGCATTTAATTTTTATTAGTACCAAAACAAAACACAACTGAGAAAAGTACTCCCTAAATCCTACCAGTTTGTTTGCCAAATATAAAACTGGTAAAGTATGACCTCAAAGCCATCACTAACTCTTACACTGTCCAATATGACCTTTACGAAAATAACCAGATTTGAAGAAGATGGAATAAGCAACTTCTTATTTTAAAAATAAACAAGACTTAGAATTCAGAAATTCAATTCTACTCAACCCATTTACAATGTATCATCTAGATAGCCTAAACCTTTATTATTTCAAAGCAAGAGTATCATCTTTCCTTTTTTCCAATTCCCCTTATGCCTGGGATGAATAAATAAACTCACCATATTTTAAGATATGTTGGTAAACCATATAATGAACTCACTGACTAGGACCTCATATTTTATATTAGGTATCTTCCATAGAATACTTATGACTCAAAGAAAATGCAGAATAAGAAAAGCTGAACTACCTTATCAGATAAAGGGGTAGAGAGAGAAAAATTCAAATACCAAAAGGATTAACCTCTTTGGAGGGTCACCTTTATAAACAGTCATTCCCCTATTAAGTTGCTATTGATTTCTACAGCAAATTTTCAGAGACAGCACTATCTTAAAACAAACTATACATATAGAAGGTGGCATCCTATTTACCAGAGACAGCATAGCTGACAAGTCCTGATACTGATTTATATCTGTACTGAAAGAAGTTCACAATCTTCTGAAAAACTCCACTGCTTCATCAGGGTAGTGGCAGCTTAATTCAATTTAAGGACAGTCAGATCTCACATCTGTATATTTAAGTTAGCCAACATGATGCAGATGTTAACTTCAAAAATCTCTTTGATGATCAGCTCAAAGTTTAAAAACTGAGAGCTTAGAGCCAGTCTAACGACTCTGCTTGAGGCTGTCAGTTGATACTTTCACTAATAGCCAAAATGAAAACAATTCACTTCAGTTAGATCCTTTATAGGCGTTTTCAATCCAACAATTTTGAGAGTAAAGGTTAGATTCTTGAGATACTCTCTACTCTCACTGAACTTTATCTGTACCAACTCACAAAAAGCAAGGTAGGATATATTCATAATGAATCAAGGAAGCCATTCAGAGATTCAAAACAGTACCTAATGGGCTAATTGTAAAGAGATTCATTTATATACCTGGCTAATTGCCGTTTGTGTTGCCCAATCCCTAAAAAGAAAAACAGCAGAACATAATTTTCCCTTAACAATAATTTAGGCCCAATGACTCTGAATGTAACACATTCAGTTTAGTTTAACCCCAATTTTTGCTTGTCAAGAATAATACTGGTTGGAAAACAGGGGTGAATGGTGGAAAGGATCTAAAATCTATCATTCCCCTAGTCTGAAGTCCAACCAACCAGTTATTGAATATTCTGGCAAGGAAATTATAATTAAGGGTTTTGAAGAAAACATGAAACATGTAAGATCCGAACAGATACAAAGAAATGGAAACGAAGAGGGCGTCTCTGGGAAGGAAGGCAAGAGATAGGTCAGGAGCAGAAAGCACAGACAGATCCTGTGGAAATTAATCAGTGGCACTAATTCCTGGTTCCATTCCAGGAATTGCAGCATTTCACCAATGCAGTTAAAACCATTTAACTGCTGCAACATGAGCAGGTACTCCATAAAAACCAGCATTGGATACCTCTTCACAAGCACCAATAAGCATCAATTTTTTTCTTGGTCTTACTTGATGCTATCATCAATACAACAGAATATTAATACTTAATCATTAGCTTTGAAAACATTGTTTTTACCTAACTAACCTGTTAAACTCGCTAATAGGTCCAACCCACATGCTATATATAACATTAACATTCTCAAAAACTTCGTACAGGGAGAAGCAGGAAAATGTCACACTCAACCACAAGCTTTACCAGTGGTTCTAATAACTTTTGACATTGAAAAATAATTGGTAGTTTTGGCAGATATAATATAGGTAGCGACGGCTTGAAGTCAGGGTGGTGGACACATGAAGATTTCAGAATGAATACCGAGCATAACAAGCTATCAATTTCTTATCTAGGATAACAGAGACAAGTTAACCCCAGGCAGAGAATATGTGATACATATGTAGATATCAGACTCCCAAAATGCAACAGTATTGTAGTTTAAAAGGTCTAATTTTATGGAATCTTTGCTTCTGCAATTTAAATGCAGTACAGCAACATCATTTCTACTATTTCTACCATAGCTGAAACGGTTGTAGTTACAGTTGAAATAAACTTGAAATCTACTAAATAAATGTGGCTAATTTTAGAGGGCATGATAGTTTAAACTAGACACACGTGGTCTAAAGAATCCTGGTGTCACTAACACTTTTCTAAGGTTTCAACCTGTCCCTTGTACATCATCTAGTACACTGTGTTTGTGATGCTGCCACTAACTCAAAACTCCCTCTCATTCTCACAGTTCAATGGATTAACCTCCATGGACTGGGAAGGAGAGGAAGGAAGGAAAGTGGGGAAGCCCTCTCAATTGGGTATGTAGAAATCTGGGCAGGCACTGACTGGAATTCAGAGTGTTAATAATACCATGGCCAAACCCCTGTGAAGAAAAACAATATTCTAGTACACCTCTCCTATACAAATTAATAAAATAGTTGCCAGGCTTATTCCTAGAAACAAAATAATTCAGGAGGTGTTTTTCAGTTAACTTCTAATAGTTCAATTTTGCCGCAATTGCACAACAGCTTTAAATAAAAACTTACTATAACTTTTAAATGTCAGCAGCACAAAATTCCCCAATAAGAACAAATCCCCTACTAACTTTAATTAGAAACAAAAAAATAAACTAAGCATGTCATGATTAAAACTACAGTAATCCCTTGACATGATCTCAACTTTTACTTTCACACTTATTGCAAAATGAAACAGCTACAGACACAAACAACTTCTACTAAATAACCTTTTGTTTTATTTATGATTTCAATGTTGCTTGGTTCTCTTGAAAATAAATTTATCACAATGGACCCTATAATCTGCATAAACATTATTCCTCATAATTACCACCAGATTGAGAAGGAGAAAACACAAGAATCCAGAAAATATATAATTAAACACAAGAAAAAAAATGAAAATTTAAATAGAAAACAAAACACATTTCAAAGCAGACTGTTTGGAAGTACCTCTTAAGGTCTCTTATTTGCACCACATATTAATGGAAGTGGGAAGTTTGTGGTGAGATAACAGTGTTATCTAGCTATCAAGGTTTTATTTCTAAAGTAAAGATAAAATATCTTTCACTAAGGACACAAAATAAAAGCAAGAAATTATGTTAAAATAAGGTAAGACAGATGAATAGCATAAAATATGAATTAAGAATTTCACATTTTATCATTCCCATCCAACTTTCCCAGAAACATGATGCATGCATTACAGTGCTGTTGATTAGCACCAATTCCTAGAAGACTTTAAAAAAAATCCAAGAACACTAATCCCAAAAATGGCTATTTTTAGGTTTTAAGAGCATTTAACCTTTGAGCCCACAGAAAAACACCTATATTACCAATATCAAGGACCTCTGCAGAGAGAAGAAATTTCCAGGCTCTGTTCAACTGAGCTGCATAAATCTGTAGCATCAGAGCTTGTGTTCACTTTTCAGCTGCCGAACTCTCTCCAGAAGTCTCTAGATAGGATCTGGGTATACCCCTACAATGAATATTGAGGGAAACATATCTGGAAATATTAAAATAAAAAAAATACTAAGTTTTTAAGCAGAAATATGAGATGAAGAATTGAAATACCTGACCTCCTTATATATATCAATGATCTGGGCCAGAAAATCTGATGGCCATGGGAGATAATTAAATAAGTCACTTAAAATTATTAACTTGTAACAGTCATCTGATCACTTGACACAATAAAACCAATTTTAGTCTTGGCTTCAATTTCTTAAAAACATTGAGATTGAGGAAAATGCTTTCAATATGCATAACAAACAAGACGATAGGAGTAAAGATACTGTAACTTTTTACTGAGAAATATCAGACTCACACATTGTTTTAGACACTTTTAATATGTCTTGGTATACTGACTGTCACATACCAGGCAACTTAAGCTCTCTGGGGCAATACAGCTATTTCATACCACGGCAGGGATTAAAACCTAAACCAGCCCAGCAAGGCCCTTTACCAAATTCTCTAGAAGAGACCATTCTGTTCCTAGAAATGATGGGATTTTCCTTTTGTTCAAACTGCTTCATTCAAGACACTTGAAAAATAAATGTACCTCATTGGGTAATTAGTAGGTGAGCTAATGTCCAACTCAAAATGACTTAAAATCTCTGCATCCAGTCATTTTTAAAGATATCCCTTTAGTCCTTGGAGATAGAGAACACACTTCAGAAACCAGTTCCCAGGGTACTATTTATAATTACGAAGAGTGCGTCACCACTTGTGAAGCCAAGACTTCCTCCAAAGCATCCTATCTCTTCAAACTACAGAATGTTTTTTATAGCAGAGTACATGCTCTTTACATTTTCCCACCACTGACATTTAGAAGACAGGAGAATCACAGAAAGGGCAGGGGCTTTGCAGTAACCTCTTAATCCAGTCAGGATCTGCAAAAGGAAGACAAGTGGTATTAAGTGTTAGCTTCAGAAAAGGCAGTGCAATGAAATGGGATAAGCACTGGACTGCAATGTCAAGAGCCTGGCATTATGGTCCCAGTTCTATGTGTCCCTGTACAAACCACTTAACTCTTTTGGGCTTTATTTCCCATGACTCTAAAAGGGACAGGACTAAATTTGTGGTTCCCAAAGCTAAGTTTGTGAGAAATTTTCTTCCATGCAATATGGATTTTAACATGACACTTTCTAATTATCATAACTAGACTGAGTATTTCTAAAGTTAAATTTATTGATTTTGAAGAAAGGACTGTGTTTTATTCTTAGATTGTCCTTTAGTCACTATTAGTGTTAAAATATTCCCTTTTATAAAATAACAGTAATTGCTTTTTTTAATGCCATCAATTTGGAGATATAAAAAGGTGGCAAAACTAGGTCAAGACCTCCCTATTAAAACTTAACCGGTCTGTAAAATGCTGAAGTCTGAGAACCACCCTGATGCTATTTTCTAGATCCAGCAGATCTTTATTCTTCCCAAAATCTGTATATGACTGAACTCAAAGTCAAGTGGCAGGAATTTTTTGTTTTTTTAACTCAAAGTTAAATTTTCTCCACGTTTTCTGCCTAAATAGTCTCTCAACTCTCAATTATATGAGTGTTAAAAAGTACCCAATAGTTTGCCTCAGAATAACCCAATAGAAAGAGGAAAGTGGATGGGGAAGGACAGATAAAACAAAAATGGCCATGAGTTGATAATTTTTGAAGTTGATTAATAGGGGTATAGTTCATCATACTTTTCTACTTTTGTGTATGACTGCAGTATTCCAAAAGAAAAAATTAAAAAGAACACAAGGTGCTGACACCAACTCCTTAGAATTAGAAAGCTTCAGCCAGCTTAGAGGGGGGAAAAAATCAAGAATAAGGATGTAATATTATGTAGAAGGCTTTCTGTTTTAGCTAATTGAGACCATACATTTCCAAAAAACATGTAGACAATTGTATATGCTTGTGCCTGGTTTGCTTATTTGGTCAGAATATTAAGGTCATAAGTTTGACATTCGTGTGGCTATTTAAATCACTTTATTCCTTGCCCACGTTTATAATCTTATTCTAACTAGTCACCTTGAAAATGTCTTTTGTCACCAGAGCTCTCAGGAAAGAGAATATAGATGAGCCAGGGAAAAATCCATCATGGCTCCTAGAAGAATGTCTCAAGTGCATATCCTATTAGTGGTTCAGCAAGGTTGTTTTTGTATACAATATCATTTGCAGAGTTTTCATTCAAAATATAATCTACATGCCATCTAAAACAAGCCCCAATATTTTTTTTTGAATAATTTGCTTGCAATGACAGAACAGCAACTGCAGACCCACTTAACCCACACACTAAAATGTGATATGGACTTTAACATGACACTTTCCAATTATCATTTTTTAATTAGTTGTGTGGCTTCAAGATTATATTGTAAAGAGCAGAATGAGCCTGCTCACCATCCCTGACTGCCTAACAGTAAGCAATGTAGAGTCAGACCCAAGTCATTATTCTGAGGAGCTTGGCACTCTGCCAGCACGCTCAATCTCATCCTCCTAAGGCTGGGAAATCATTCACCTTCTGGTGCGGGATGTCGGGCAATGCTGTCATGGAGCAAACACCTTCTGTATATCAAACTCTGACAGGACTGGTAGGTTAAAAAGCACCTGAAAGAAGACAGATTGTATCATCAAGGGAGAGAGTTTGCACAGGTTCTACCAATACTAGGAAAGCAGCATGGTGTTGTAGGGTAACTTTACCAGACAATTAATGAGATAAAGCTACACATTAAGGAAAGAAAAGGCAAAACTGCTAAACAAACTCATGGCAACAATGTATCCCTCTGTGCACCACAGCTGGCCATACCTATACTACTCACACTTAGTAAAGTGACTGTGAGGAAGTGTCTGTGTCATAGTACTGGGCAAAGAGATACAAAGCTTCTAATTTAGACAGTCACTGCAGCTTCTTTTTTGTCTGTATTTGCAGCATTGGGAAGAATTTAGTCCATCCACAGCAAACTGTACTTTGAAATCTTGATATGTTAAAAAAGTTTTGATCATGTATTATTGAAAAAGAATGGAAAATTTTTCTTGTTAGTGATTTTTAAGAATAGATATAAACACTGTCTTTAAGAATCTGTCAGTACAGTGGGGAAAACTTGAAGGATATGGAAAATAACAATGATGGAAAAAGGATAGAACATTCACAAATGTTCACAGCTTCTATTCTATCCAATGCCTAGTCACTAAACAGGACAAGGCAAATAAGGGTAGATGGAATATAATGAGATGGCAAAAGGTACATAAGATTTTCCAAAAGATAAAAGTTTTTAAGCTGAGCACTGAGAAGTAGAAAATAAAAGGGAGAAAGGAGGTTGGGGGGAAGGGACTCCAGTTAGGTTTACCTTGAGTAAAGACCTGGATAAATATAAAGAAAGACTGTATCTGGGTGACAGCAAGTACTCATTCTCACACAGAGAAATTATACCTAAGTATTTTGACACTAACTTTAAACACCAAAAATAAAAATAATTTTTATGAAAGAACCTATCTGAGAGGCATTGATGTGTAGTGGTTACAAATGTGAATGCTGGAGTCAGAACACCAGGTTTTTAGCTCCTCCAGGTACTAACATCTTCTGTGACTTTGGGCACGCTATTTAATCCTCCTACACCCTAGTTTACTTATCTGTTAAAAAGGAAATAATCATAAGGGTGCACGGGTGGTTCAGTGGTAGAATGTTTGCCTTTCATGAGGGAGACCTGAGTTTGATTCCCAGACCATGCACCCCCACCCCCACCCACCAAAAAAACAAACAAACAAAAAAGGAAATAATCATAGAGTCCGCCACATATGGTTGCTGCAATGAGGATACAATAACTTGATAGGTGTGCATTGCATAGAATGGTGCCTAGCGTATTGATAGTGTACAACAAATGATGGTACTTGTCATAACAAGGTCAAATTAGAAAATGTATGGGAATGCAATAAAAACAAACAAATATCCATCAACAAGGGAACAAATCATGAAAATCCATACAATGGAAAACTAAATAGTTATTAAGAATGGGATCTGTGTACTGATGTGGAAAAATGTCCATAACATTTTGATAACAGAATTGGCAAACTGTTAAAGATGGTATGCGTAGCACATTCTCATAATGTATTAATGTGTTAATTCTGTTAAACATAAATAAAAATTAAAAAAATCATTTAGTCCTTCAAAAATTATTTTACTGAGTATCCACCACGTACCAGGTAATGTTCTGGAAAGAATTGTGAACAAAACAACAACGTAAAAAATTCCCTATTCTCATGGAGCTTTCTATTTTAGAGGAAGGGGAAAAATAAAATGTAGAAAATATATTGAATGTTGATAACTGCTAAGGAGGAAAGGAAGGGAGAGGGATGAAGAATACTGGGAGGACAGGGAGATGTCAGCAGGGTATTACAACTTTAGGTAGCATGGCAGAGAGGATCTAACTGATAAAGTGACACTTGAGGAAGCCATGTGGGCATCTGCAGGAAGAGCATTCCAGGCAGAGAGACCAGCAAATGCAGATGTTCTGAAGTAGGAGTGGTGTCTCATGTACCTAAGGAAAAATGAGGCCAATTTGCCCCATACTGTGCTGTGAATAAAATGGGCAAGAAGGAGAAATGTAGCAGATGAGGTCAGGGAGGAAGCAAGGGGCCAGGCTATGTAAAGACTTATGGTCACTGAAAGGATTTTATATTTTACTCATCATAAATGGATAGCTACTTGGAAGGCTTTCAGCAGAGGGCAACATGAGCTCACAAAGCTTTAAAAGGATCACAGTCATAGCTATAGTGAGAACTGACTGAACGGGGCAAGAATGGAATCAGGAAAACCAGTTAGAAGATAACTATAATAATCTAGGCAAGAGATAATAGTGTCTTGGTCTAGGGCTATAGAGATGGCAGGAAATGGTTGGATACAAATTTGAGATGCCTACTGAACATCCAAATAGAGATACTGAGTAGGCAGTTATTGAGTAGTTATAAGTCTAGATTTGGGAAGAGAGGTCCAGGCTAAAGCTATATTTCTAAGTCACCAATGTACAGATGATGTGTGACAACCAAGGGAGAGTGGTGACAGAAGGAAAAAAGGTCCAAAGACTGACATCAAGGACATGAGGTAGACCAGCAAAATAGACTAAGAATAAAGAAATGGAGGTAGGAAGAAGAACACCAGGAGAGTATTGCATCTTGGAAACCAGTGTATAAAAATGCTTCAAGGAGGAGGAAATGACAGTGTCAAAAACAGCTCACAGGTCAAGTAAAATGAAGACATTTCAAGGTTAGTTCTTAGAATGAGGCAGAAGAAGGAAAAGGAAGACTTTTGCTTTTTATTTTATGTACTTTCATATTCCATTTACATGTATGTTTTTGTAATAATTTTTAAAAATTTAATCTATTTCAGCAGAAAATAGTAATACCAAAAATAAAGAAAGAAAGAAGGAAACCTCTATATACCAAGCAATAAAATTATCTTAAAAGGGTGTCCTGCTTAGTCGTACCAATGATAAAAGTTCTACCAGTTTAACAATAGCAATTTTTATTTAACATAAAAGCACAAGCAACATCTATTTTGGGCAGATAAATACTTAACAGTGGTTTGTGCTACACAAAACTTAAAAATGAACAAAAGGATCTGGCTTATAATGGCTTACCGGAGCCAAATGTGGCCATTGGAACAGACCGCCTGTTTGCGATCTGTGAATGGCAAGATCTCTTTACACAGACTACAGTGCTCAGGGAAAGTTTGTTTGTTCATCTTCTTTGAGATATGTCCAATCAGCACCTAATAAGACAAAGCAGTCAGTAATGTTTAGTGGTGAGTGCAGGATTTCCTGAAGAAAAAAGCCTCTAACACAAAGGAAAAAAGAAAAGAAAAAAGCAGTATTTTAGAAGAAACAGGAGATTTGCCATTCCACATAGGCTGATCTAAAAGTAAAAGGCTAGACCTCTGACCTGTGACAACCAGCTGAATAAAATAAATTCATTCAAGGACCCAGTGACACTATGAACTATAAACACTAAAGGAAAAACTGTTCTGAAAACCAAAATCTTATTACTTGCCTCATTTTAGTTGCTTCTGAAACAAGGACTTCAGAATTCTGTTAGAAGACAAAGTATGTAGCTATTATTTACGATGATTTGACCATAAGAAGGAAAAACAAAACCTCTAATATTCAAAATTATGAAATACAGCTATCTTTGTAGAATTGTACAAATGTCTAATCTTTAAAGACTTACAAAGGAAGAAGATAATCAGGATTTTAAAAGAAATTTTCACTTCACCCTTTGAGAGCCCAAAATCACATGACTGATCCCTACTGCATAGGTACCTCAGGATCCACCATGGAAGTGGGGAGGTGGTAATACGAAAGAGATAGACAACTAGGGCTTAAGCCCTTGTTCCTACTTCAGTTTTGCTTTTACCTTCTTTGTTATCAGGATTACACTGTTTTGTTTATTTTTTGAAAGTCTGATTTTTTAACAAAGTTCACTGAATATATCATAGGATACATCAAACCTTAATCATCTTCTCTTAATAACACATAATGTCCTTCAAACTTTTGAATCTATTTTCATTTAACCTCTTGTGGAAGAATCTTCTCAATCAGACATTTACTAAAGTTAATTCACTTAAATTTCAAAGCGTATCTTAATATTTCAGAAGTCAATGAACCAGCCTGTATATAATTTACAAATTTAAATCCCATTAACTTTTGACCGTCTCATTTTTTAAGCTTAAGAATTCTAATCTCATTTATGGGTCTCTTACAGCAGGATCACCATTCCCACCTCTCTTTTCTAGACAGGTCATATATCCTTATAGTGATATGGTGACAAAAACTGCCCAGAATTCCTCAAAAATAGATGCATCCATATTTTACATAAGAATTACTTCTATTTGCTCTCCTTATCCTTCTTAATCAAGCAAGTCCATTTTAGTTAGTTTAACTCATGCATTCTCAGTGGGGTGATAATGCCCCCATGAGGGACAAAAACTGGTTCTAGTGGGGTAGAGGGAGGGCAAGAATATATACTTTTTATAGTAAAGAATGCAAATATATATGTTGTATATAAACAGATACACAGTATATCTGTGGTATTAAAATTTCATGGGCTGGAGCACTTAGGAGAAAAATGTCTAATAAAGTTCTTTCAGGGGTCAATAACAGGGCTGAGAAATGCTAATCTAATTACACCAACATACCAAGCTGAGGATCTCAGAAATAATTTATACCTACTTCTAAATCAGCTATTACTAAAGCCTTCATTTGATGTGTATAGTAGGGTTTTTAAAAGCATGAAATGCATTGCCTTCAATCAAAACTCTGTTGCGTTAGATGGCAAAGGTCAAATCTTCCCTTCTTCGAACTGACCCTGTTGGAACCATATAGTTATGTTAAATGTTGCTTCCAAAGTTCACATGACATCCAACAATTATACTAAACCACTACCAACCAACTTCCATCAAATATTTTCCAAAATATTTTTGCTAATATTTCCTTAACTCTTAAGTTACCATGTTAGATCCTATAAAACAGCAGTAACAAGAATATTTTTCCAAACAATTTAGACTCCAATGAAACAATGTTTTAAAATTGACTTTTAAAGAAGAAAAGTCAGTTACATGAATAGTGCATCTTAATTACTCTTAAGATAACTGTGAACAGATCACATGGGCAATAATTTTGTGAGCGCACACATACATTTTCCAACAAGAAAATGCAACAAATGGTGTGAATGGTTTAACATTAGCGATACATATTTAAGTTTATGGTCTTCAATTAATATTTTAAATAAGACTTCTGGCAATGACAACAAGTGTAAGTCTTTGGAGTAAAAAAAGGAATAGGCTTTGTGGTTTCAGTATTTTAGTATATCGTATACTAAATCCATGGAACACAAGTTTTTCAGGATTTTAGCAGCTGTTAGCTGAAGCTATGTTTCATGGTCAATAAGTCTAGATAACACTGATCTACACAAAGTTACTTCTTTTCTGTAGGAATTCTCAGAATTGCAAGAATGATAAGGTACACTGAGAACCCTTGAGTGGAGTATAGAGTATGCAGTACTTCCCTGAACTTGGAATGTTAGTGTAGTTTCATTGGGAACTTGATTATGGGGGACTACATTTTAGATAACTTTATGTGATTGTTCTAACACCAAAATTTAGATTACACCTAGTTTTTGTAAAAACAAGATATGAGTAATAATTTGTTTACTTTACAAGCCCTTCCTGACTAAATCAGATGACATACTTGAGTCCTTTCAAATGGAACACAAAACCCCCCAAAAGAAACTTTTAAGAACAGGAAGGGAAAAAAGAGTACAGACTTCTACTGCTGTGACTGACCCTGCTAAATGCAGCCTATCCACAGCTTGCATATCTGATCTTGCAACACCTTACACAGCAATCAAGGACACAGGGAGAGGAAGAATTGAATTATTTGATATGAATGTGTCCTCTGCATTAATTCATATTTCCTATTTATTCACCTGTACCTCATGCCATCGATTACCTTAAAAATGTCAAAGCAAAAGTTGAGCTTTAAGAACTCAATTTCGGTCATTTCTTTTTCATGAAGAAAGCAGATTTTTCAGTTTCAGTGTTTTTGTTAATAAACACCTACCCGTGCTGTTCTGTCATCATACTCTTCATCAGACATTAAAAAGTTACACAACCCTCTGGTAGGGATGCTAGTGTTTTCTGTGATCCAGGTGTGCAGGTAGACTTCTCCTAAGACTCGCTTCATGTGCTCCCTAGTCAAGTGCATCTCCACAGCCTCAATTTTCCCTTGGATTTCAAGGAGTTTTTCTTCCATTGGCTCATGGCCTCCAACATCTCCAGACTGGGTGAGTAGATCATCAGCTGGCTCCTCTGTGTCACCTTCTCTGCTCCTTTCCTGAAGGCTTTGCTTATTCACCTTTTTGGAAGAGGTGCCTTCTTCTTGCTGTTCATCCTCATCATTACCCATCCCAGGTGAGTCAACTAGTAAGATTTTTGAGTCCTCATGGGTGGGTTTCCATAAGACTTCTGAAGAACTTTTCTGCATCGACTGATATAAAATCCTCAGGAGGAAAAGTTTAAAACGCCAAAAATAGGTGGCCCCGTTGCTTTCAATCTTTTTTTCCAAAGCTTCTTGTAAAAATTGAGGGATATGTTTATCTTTTAAAATTTTCCAGCGTATTAGGTCTATTAAGTCTACCTGCTTAAAGAGATTTTGAACTGAAGATTCCAGGAGTTGAGCAGCTGCCTCTTCAAAGGTTTTTAGAGTAACAAATTGGATCTGGTAGTTTTTGTTAACGGGATGGAGGCCATTGACCATGCCTTCAGTTGTAATGATGGCCAGATATGCACCACAAGGGCTCACCGCTATCCCATGAGTTCTCACTGAGCCAAACACATCTGAGAGTTTAATCAACTGGTGTTCAAACTTTAATGCAACATCTGTGAAAATGGGAATCAACTGCCTCACTTTCCCATCACTGGAACAAGTATATACTGTTCCATTCTGTTTGTCTGCAGTCATGGAGACAATTGGCAGTGAGTGAAGGCCTGTGACGTGGGAATTGTGAACATTCAGACCTGCTTTGGAGATGAGAAGAAGACACCAAAATACATAGGATCCTCTTGCAGCTACCACTAAACTACAACTACACTTCTGGTAAGGATGATAAAGTGGCACACACTTAATGCTATGCACAGGCAACTGGTCCATTTCTTTCCACAAGACAACAGGCTGCCTTAAAGTGAAGTAGCCTTTAACTGCTTTGAGATTGACAGGAAGAATTTTTACAGGTCCAAAAGCACTCCCCACTATAAGGCCACTCATTTTCCGATTATTGTGCTCATATTCCCACCAAAACAAAACACTAGGAGAGTTGATTCCCGATTCAATTGTGTTACATGAAGAGATGGATTCCTTTCCTACAAATGGTAGCTGAAATTGCCATACAGCAATATTACCATTTTCAAAGAGGACTGCCAGGAGCACACTACCAACATCGCGGCATTCGTTGTTATGCTTGACCTGCTGTGTGGTACAGATGCCTGACCACTCCATTCGGACTGGTGTCTGCATGCTGTGTCTCCTTTGAAACTCAGCAAAGTCCCCAAGATTTCCTTCTGGGGCCTCATTTTTAGAGAGTCTGTAACTGGTCTCATAAAGACGTTCTCCATAAATCTCAGTAAGATCAACCAACTGTACCCACTGTAGTCTGTTGAGGTTAGCTTGAATGGTCAATCGATTGTCCATGGTCAATGCTGCCAACAGGCACCTGCCATTAGCATCACAACCCATGGGGGACCAGCTAGTATATTTGAATCCTCTCATTGGTGGCAAAGCCTTTCCTTCAGGATTGAACACCCTATCCAACATGAAAGTTTGACTGACTGTGGGGTCTTTAGAGTTGGCAAATTTCTCCTTACACTCAGCAACTTCTTTTTTTGAGCCAACCTGAAAATAAGAGATATAAAAATTATCAGATAACTATTTCAGTATAAAAGGAATATATTTATATTACTGAGGGCACATTAACCAATTCACACTAATACAGTGATTTTCTCTCAATTAAAAGACAAGGATTTGTCCAAAGACTAAATGAACAACTACTCAAAGAAATCATACTTTTCCCCCAAGGGTCAGAACAAATTTTATCATGGTTCCCATATTCTTAGAATTGATGTAGCAGTAGAGATATACTATTCTTATGAGTCAGCACAGCACTTAGTCAAACCAATTGCAAAACAATAGAGGTGTTAAAAATTCATCAAAGTATGTATCTATATATACATCCTTGATATAATTAGGTATTTGGATTTTTATAAGAGCTTTGCACTACAAATACCAGTTTTAAGCTTCCTATTAAAAATTTCATTCACAAACTAACCATACTGAAAGCCAAAACCAACAGCTTTGTCTACTGTTGCTTTTCATTTGCAAACTATAGAATTATTTCTGTTCCAATAAGACTATCCTATTTGCCATTCCTTGAGCATTTCCACATCTGCTTTCTCTGGTTCTCTTGCCTAGAATGCTCTCTTTCCTCCTATCTAAATCCACTGTGCCAGTCTGAAAATATTATATACACCAGAAGAGCCATGTTCTAATCCTGATTCAATCTTGTGAAGGCAGCCATTTCTTTTCATCCTGATTCAGTACTTGAGCTTGGAAACTTTTGATTAAATTACCTCCACAGAGATGTGAGGTACCTAATTGTGGGTGTGACCTTTTGATTAGATGGAGATGTGACTCCACCCAGTCCAGGTAGGTCTTGATTAGTTTACTGGAATCTTTTAAAAGAGGAAACATTTTGGAGAGAGCTAGAAACGACAGAACCAGCAGAGAGAAAGAGCTGATACAGATGCTTGGAGCCTCGCAGACATCTCCATGAGAAGTTAAGCAAGCCAGAACCTGGAGAGAGTCAAGGGAAGCCAAGAGGTGAAAGCTAGTCCCGGAGAAGCAAAGTGAAGAACCCCAACAGGAACAGAAGCTGAAAGCAATGGAGCCCAGGAGCAGCAGATGCCAACCAGGTGTCTACACAGCTGACAGGTGTTCCTGATTCACGGACCTTCCTAGAATTAAGGTATCTACCCCTGGATGCCTTAGTTTGGACATTTTTACAGGCTTAGAACTGTAAACTTTTAACTTATTAAATTCCCCTTTTAAAAGCTATTCTAGTTCTGATATATCGCTTTCCGGAAGCTTTTGCAAACCAAAACACCATCCTACCAAGTCTATCTCTCTCTCTCTGAGGCCTTCTGAGATCATTCTAGCTTTCATTCATCTCTCCCTTCTGTGAGTTCATAACATGTATCATCTGTGCTGTTTATTTAGTGCCTAATCTTATGAAAGCAAGCTCTTTAAAAGATTTTAGAAGGACCTATAAAGATAGAGGGTGAGATAATTGACCAAAAGAAAGTAGTCCAGAGCCAAATGAAAACAGCCCGGAAGGCTAAAGCCAAAATAGAGCAGAAGTGGGTGGGCCACGGTGGCTCAGCAGGTAAGAGTGCTTGCCTGCCATGCCTGAGGACCCGGGTTCGATTCCCGGTGCCTGCCCATGTTAAAAAAAAAAAAAAAATAGAGCAGAAGTAACCAAAAAAAATGGTTTCTGTTTAAGTCAGAGCAGGAAGAATAAGGAAAGACTTGACCCTTCAGAGAAATGTGTAAGAGGAAAAAAGCAGACTCTTTCAATTCTTTGTTAGTACCAATCTTCTTTTTCATAGAAGCTGAATTTTAAATTAGAAAGGGTAAAGCATGATTAAGAGGAAATTCAAGTTTAAAATATATATGGATATAATAAGAGTCACTTTGAATGAATTTAAGTCCCCAAGCCCAGTAGAATTACCCTATAGGACACAGAAAGGACTTTGAAGATGAACTCTGAACTTTCTACATTCCTTGATAAAGCTTGGACAAGTGAATATGTGTTAAAAAACTAGAATGTAACAAATACTTTTAAAATATGCCAAAGTGGTAAACAGATAATAAAGACTACAGAATAGTAAAAGATTACTCAATGTATTAACAAATTAATGGTTTATGCCGACAGCAGTAATCATTAGAACTGAGTTATAGGATAACTAGAAAAATCTGATCTCTTCTGCTAAAATTGCTAAATGACATAATAAGCACAGAAAAGGAAAGGTAGACTAAAGATGCCTACCAAATGAATTAGATGACTAATTTTCCTAAAGTGTGTTTCACAGAACACTATTCCCCTAAATTGTTCCTTGAAAAAACAGTTCTGTGGTCAAAAAAGTTTTTCTTCAGTTCCCTTGAGGAGTTACAATTCACATTAGCACATAAAATGTCTTGCCCAGGGAGCTACTATAAAGACTTATTTAACCAGAGTTACCCAAACTTTTTTTTTTAAACAAAACCACCTTTTTTGAGATGTCACCGTTTGTCAACCTAAAGAATACTTCGGAAATGGTCTTCTAACAGTATATCTTGATTTTTCAAAGGCATTTAGGGTTGTCTCTTGGATATGCTTATGGATAAGCTGGAGAAACAGCCTGGAAATTTCAAATAGAGGTAGAGCTGCCTAGCCTGGTAATAAAATAATACTAGTCAAAGCCCAGAGCTTTGTACGAGTAGATAAGATTTGAAATATGATATAATGAAGCAAAGCATAATGATTAAAAAAGAAAAAAAAAGGAAAGAAAAGAAACTGTGCTGTGAGGCCAGACTGTCTGGGTTCAAATCCTGGCTCTATTACATACTAACTCTGTGACCATATGCAAATTGTTTAAACCTTCTTATTTTTTTCACTTATAAAGAGAATGATAAAACCTATCTCATAGAGTTAGGAAAATTAAGTTAGTCAAATATATAAAGCACATATTAATAAGCCTCAATAAATATTAGCTATGCTTATTACTATTAATGCTCTCTGAGGATCAAATAAGTATTAATGAGACACAATGAAACTATGTAAAGGGCAGGGTAGATACAAAGTTGTCTACCAAATGAAGGGTAGAGACAAAATTGTTTACCAAATCCTACAACACTGTAAACTAGGTAATAATCTTTAGAATTGGTACATTTATAAAAGCTACAGTAGAAACAAAGGTAACCTGCAGAATCTAACCTAAAGCAACACCACAGGATAAAATAAAGGAAGTTCAAGCAACCCTTGGTCCCGCTCATAGTAAGACTTCTTGATAGGATGGAGGGCAGAATGGACCTTAACCAGTGGGAAAAATTCTTTTCGTTTTGTGTTAGTGACTTCTAATATATTAATTTAAATTAGCCACTATATACCCCACTCCAACTTTCCCTATCACAAAACCACTTTAATTAAAACAGCACTCACATGCTTAAGAAGCATACCACTCAATGCCTAGCTCCCCAAGTCCCCCCCTTAGTCATTTAATTATACACCATTGTATTTCCAGTCAGCTACTAGTACTTTGTAAGCCCCTGACAAATAAGAACTCATTTGAAGCTATTAGAGTGTAAATTTCTTGAGGGCAGTGAAAATGATCCCAAAGTTAGGCAATATTTATTAACTTAATGTAGTTAAGACTTTTTAATGACTAATTTGTTTTCATTAACAATTTGATACATGATAAAATAAAATTTATTAGCATATATATTTATTAGAATGTGGAACTGTATACAACTAGATGATTCTCTAAATCAGATGCTCAATGGGAAGAAAAACTGAGACTTTTTAAAATTTTTATTATTTTTATTTTTTGACACTTATTTTTAAATCACAATTTTAATGCTTTTCAGATTTACATCATTCACCTTTATATTATATAACCTCAGTGCCCAGGACCGTAACTTGCACATAATTCATAACTGATGTTTGAACTGTTATATAAATGCAGGTTTTTGTAAAAGAAAAAAAAAAGTCACAATCTAAATAAAAGAATGACAGAGGAAAAGGTTCAAAAGATTTAGCGTTTAGCCTTCTAATAGTGCTGCACACTAAAATTGTGATCCAGGTTGTAGATTGTCCTATTCTTGACAAGCTGGACAGTCCTCAACAGATTTAAATCCCCAGAGGTGGTCATGGATAGAGACATCAAAGTACTGATACAGAGTATTCTACATGCCTACCATTACTCCAGTTTTATCCCACAGAGACCTCTTTCAGAATTGCAGGGACAACTTAGCATTCATACACTAAGCAGTTCTAGTCTAGTAAGACTGCCACATGATTAGTGGTTTGTGTGATGTGCACACCAAAAAACAGTATAGCAAGGAAGATGCTATTAAACTCATGTAAGCTATTTATCAATTAACAGAGAGATGTATAAGGATTTCCGTTTACTAGTTAGATGGTTTCAGAACCAATGACAGTCAAATTTTCATCAGGACATTATGGATATCTTCATATCCACCACCACAACATTTATCCAGACTCTGATTTCATCATACCTGTAAGGACTGCATTATCTTTTTTCCCTTGAACATTTATAGTGTACCAGGAACTTTGCTAAGTGATTACATACATATTTAACCTTCCATAAAGCCCAAATGAGGTAGTAAATTATCTCCCTTTTATAGATAGATCTATCTTGCTATTTTGTGCCAAAATCTGATCTCTTAATCCCTATTTTATACTGACCCCAATAATCATCTTCTTGCCTCTAGTCCCACCAGAGTCATACTCCTGAACCATACCAGGTCACTTCAAGTTCATGAAACTAACGGCACCTTGATTTAAGCCAAATTATTCAGACTGACCTTACCTTTAAAGTTCCCAAATTGAATTCAACTTACTTTCTCTGACTCTCTAGAAGAATTTCCTAAGCTCACCTGTTGATTCATTATTACTTACACAATCACCAGTAAATTATGTTCATGACTTAAATATTTATGTCCATGAGATGGATACCTCATTCCTGCCACCTGGATTGCCCTTTTCTCCCTTCCTCTCACAAACCAAAGTACAGTTTCTTAGGGACTGCTGCAGTCACCACCAGAAAATTGCATCTGTTAAAAGTCAGTCTGCTCTTCCCACCCCCATTCCTTTCTTTAAATATTCCCTGCTTAAGTATTAACTCTTCCATACTGACACACACAAAGAACTTAAAGACATATCTCTGATGTGCATATGAACATCCCTAAAAACAGTAAGTTCTTTTCAGCAGATTTACACCTTTAAAAACCCCTTTTTTCTGCCTCCCTCTTTAAGCGTCCCAAAATTTCATAGCATAACCAGCTTCTGTCCACCTGAACCATTTATACTTAAACTAATTTGCTCCTATCTTCTCCAGGAAGATCTCAGAGGGATTATACAAATTTACCAACGATCTAATTCAACATCAAACTTTTCCATTTGAAATTTGAATTAGGTATGCCAAAGTGGTGTGGGTCCCCTGCACTCTATTGGAAAGTAATGACTCATACCTGTTTTTATGACTTGCCAAAAAAACATAAGCTCCATGAGGGTAAGGACTTCGTTTTGCACACTGCTTTATTTCCAGAACCAGATGAGCACCTGGTACACAGTGGTATTTAAACATCTATTGTATGAATTAATATATACTTTGTCAGATCATATAAAGGCATTCAAATCTATATAAGATATTGGGAAAGTTTTTATATTTCTAAACCACTAAAATGGCTATAGTGGCTTACCACTCAAAAAGAATTTGAAAATGGTGATAGTAAAACTTTAGTAACCCTAATGTTCTAAAGGCAAACTTAAATTATATGAAGCGCAAACAATAAATCTGCACAGAGACTTTGGACCTGAAATTTAAGGATTGCATTTGTTTCCATGGGCTTTATTTTTTCATTCTACATCCCAAACACTTGTAGCTATCAAAGAAAAACTAGAATATAAACCCCTAGAACCAGTATTTTATCCATCTGCCCAGTGTGAGAAGCAAGGACCATTTATAATAAAGTAGCTGAAATGGTTAAGACAATGTAAAGAACCAGTTTTCTTCTGCAAAGCAGAAGAGAAACAAGAACAGGGCACTCTAAAGAAAACAAAGCCAGCCAAAGACCTCGGGGAGTCGGCCCCAGACAATAGGAGCAACGGTAGAAGCAGGTCTGGGGTTGGGTCAACAGGGGGTGGAGTCTCAGAAATCAACACAGTGAGTAATCCGCGCCAGCAACGATCCTGATGCAAAGAATGAAAAAAGGGTTGGCGGAGCCCGGATTCAGGGGGTCCCCAGGATGTGTGTGTGTGTGTATGTAGGGGGTGACCCTGGAAATTAGGGGCAAGCAGCTGCAAGGCTGGTTTTTTGTTTGTTTGTTTTGAGGCTGAGGTAACCCTGGTCGCTTAACCAGCCCGAAGCGCTGGGTGCAAGAGAGGGAATCCCCCCGCGAGGCGCGGGCCGGGATTCCCCGGGGACCGATGACGCGGTCGCGGGCAGGAGGAGGCTCCACAGCTGGGAACTGAGTATGACTTACTTTGAGGAGGCAGCTGTTGAGAGGGGCGGGCACCGATGTGCGATGGATGACCAGGTCCTGGCCCGGGTTGTGCACATCGCAGATGAGCTCCAACACAGCGATGCTGCGGGCCGTGGACACCGACACGCGGTGATCTTCCGACCAGGCCAACGGCTCCAGGCCGCTCACCGAGTACTGCAGTTTCACGGCCGGCTCCCGCCGAGTAACCATGAGGCGGAACGCGGCGCTGGGCCCGGGGACCGCGTCCAATCCCGGCTCCTTCCCGCCTGCCTCGCCGCCCCCCTCGCTCTCCTCCTCTCCCGGCGGCGCAGGCCCGTCGGCGGCAGGCCCTACCCGGGCCTTGTCGGCCGTGGACATCTTCCCTGGGATCCAGAGGCCAGATCCAGGGGCGCGCCAAACACGCGTCGCGATCCCGTTACCGCCCCCTACACAGCTGCCTCCAGCCCCCAGCGCCCTTCGCGGCGATTTATTCCCCTCAGGCCCCGAGCGCCACCGAGCCAGGAAGGACCCCACCGTTGCCAGGCGACCCAGCTCTACCAGGTGGCCAAAGAGCTGCCTGTCTAGAAGACGCACCTCGTCTTCCAGCCGACTCAAAGGCACCCGGGCCTGATTGCACCTCGGCTGCGAGCGGGTGATGAAAAGGAACCTTGAGAAGGAGACTTGGCCCTGAGTTCGCCTCCTGTGTGTCAGGCAAAGGGCCCTCTCTCTTAGTGACTGAGGCCCCCTTAGAGGCCTCTTCAGGCAATGAGCTATGCAATAGTTACTTTAAGTGTAGGGTGTCAAGTAGCCCCCCGACAAACGAAGAAGATGTCGATTTGATGGTGCACGGCCTCTTGTCTTTCAAAGGAATGCAAATAACTTCGTAATCATTAACTCTTTGATTGAATGTTATTTTACACCCTTGCAATAAGTTAAACCATGCAGCACTCAAAGCGGAGTCTGAGCCCTCAGAGTGCGCACTGTCATCCTACGTAGGCCAGTGACCCTTCACCTCAGGGAGCTCGAGGCTTGACCCCACCGCTTTCGGTTCCGCCCCTCCCTGTTTATGCACCACACCGAGCGCACTCCTCGCTGCTTCAGTCACTTATTGGTGTGTGCTTGTATGTTTTTGAGCCTTTCAGGGTCCCGGAAGGGCGGTGGCAGTGGCAGGACTCGGCGGGACAACTACGCGGGGTCCTCGCACGCGACCCACGTGGGCGGGAGTAGGAACCAGAGCCGAGATCCCGGGACTTGAGCTGTCGGGACACCCCAGGGATTCGTCGGGGTCTTCTTATCGTCACCGTGTTGTCTCCTGCGTCCGACCAGCATGGCAGCCGCCGACAGTTTGTTAGTAAACGTTTCGGAGTCCCGGGTCGCCGCCTCTAGGACGTTCTGCAGACTTTTCCGATCCCAGGCGAGGCGGGTGAGTTCTGACCTAGCTTTAGTTCGGTCCCGGCCGGAGGCTGTACTCACAGTGCACACCGCGGACTGCCGCCGTGCCTTTGGGTCCTGACTCGAATTGTTTACAGAATGGAGAAGGAACAATCAGTTAAAAGGCAGCTTTTGGAGGAGCTGTTCAGAAACACGTGTATAAAACCGAAACACCACCCTGCGGTGATGTTCTTGGAGTGGAGAGAGTGAAAAGGGGCGGGGAGTAGCTCGTGCTAACTAGTTTTGAGGACTGAAAGGTAAAATAAGAAATTGGAGGTTGTTTACCATCGAAGTTAGGAGCTGACTCTCAGCCTTGGGTCGCAGCCCTGTCATTTAAATCAGTCAAGACTCTTCTAAAAGCCAGTTTTCTGGACTATAAAAGGTAGCTTGTTTCAGAAATGAGAACTAGAGACGAGAAATTTCTTTGAAGAGTTTTCAAAAATAGTATAAATTTTCAACTACGTGGAATGGAGGGAGATAAAGAAAATGCAGTTAATCAGTATCAGTCCCTCACTAGGAAGGGCAGTAATGCCTTCAAATTAATTCAAGGAAGAGCTGAAAAGCGGTTTTTAGAACGGCTAACTTATCTCCTCTCAGATTGAAAGAAGAGAGCTGTTGGACAAAGAATCTGGTTTAAAATAAGTTATCAGGAAGGATACAATCTAGTGCTAAGACACACTCCCCACCCCCACCCCCAAGCAACACATAATCCATTGAAAATCTATTGTTAAAGTTAGTTCAAGTCAACCAGTGTGTTGAACTGAAATTCTTTAGTTCATATAATATCAACGTAGTTAATACAGGCTATGAGGATTCTCTTTGGTAGCTTTTAGTGATAATCAAGCTTTGGAATTTAGAAGCTGGCCAGTGGCATAGCCACATCTAAATGGGTTTAGGAGAATTAGGGGGAGGTTTTGGGGGTGTTGGATTTGTAGTAGGATAGACCTGAAATTAGATGCCAGCCTTGCAACTCACTAGCTCTGTGACATTGGGGAAGTTTCTCAGCTGTCTGATACTCACTTTCCCTATCCATAAAATGGGAAAAATAATTTCTACTTCATATAAGACTGTTATAAGAATTAATGGTATATAATTAATGTAATGTATATAAAGACCCTAAACGTTGTGTAGTCCATAGAGGTACGTAATAAATGCCAACAGTAAAACATAAATAAAAGTAGTATTGCCTCCATTTTTGGGAATAGAATTACCACATTAGTAGATCAGTGGGGTGTTTGTACCATGTACAGAGCTGAGTAACCTATACATAGGAAGCACTTACTAAACCTTTGTTAACGGAGTTGAATAAACAACCATAGGGTATCTGGTTTTATGACTGATTGAACCACTGTGTCAAAAGGAATCATTAATGAGTGATGTCACATGTCTACAGTGGCCTTCCTTACATCTACATTTTTTTTAATGTATTGAATGAGGATTAAGGGTATGCTGATGGAATTTACCAGGATCCTGGACTTGAAATGGGTAGCTGGATTTATTTTATGCTGTATCTGACACTATGCAGAATTTTCTTTCCTAAAAATGTTTTCTGATTGCTAAATTAATACAAGTTTATTTCAGAAAATTTGGAAAGAAATAAAAGGAAAAATCCCCACCATACTTAGAGATAACTCTTGTTAACATTTTGGTGTATATCCTTCTAGAAAATGGCTCAAAACAAAATATCAATCTACACATATTTTCTAACCAAACAGGATATAATTAATAAATTATATTATAGCATTGTCATCAGAGACCTGGGCTATAAAATCATAAAACCTGGGCAAAGCCTGATCCCCCAGTGATCCTTGGACATGTTACCTCACATCTTTGCCTCAGTGTTCTCATCTTAAAATGGGATAATACCTGAACCTGTATTGATTAAATGTAATAATTCATATAAGTGCCTAACATACTTCCTGGTCTATAGTAAGTGGTTAATAAGTTTATTATTATCAAATACCAGGCATCTTAGATTCTTAGGGCTGGGATGGCTCTCGATCTTATCTGCTATAATTCCCTTCATTTTGTAGGTCAGGGTAGAGACACAGAAAAGTGACTTGATGTTGCACAGCTAATTTTTAAAAGATCCAGATAAGTCCCTACTGTAAACCATGTTAGTCTTTCTTTTTAAGTGTTCCATAATCCTTAATCCTGTACAAAGATCTTCTATAGAACAAATATAGGTTTGGATTTATGTTTTTACCCATTTTTCTCTTCCATTAGACTGTGAATTCTGCAAGGGCTTTAATAAACTTTAAGCTTTGTATCTTCAGAAACAAACTACTTGACAACTGCTAAGTGGTCAGGTTTTTAAATGAATGTGTTACAGATACTGGGGATGAAAAATTAACAAGTAGTAAAATAGTTTCCACATCGTGGAAAGGGAAAATTCCATTGTATGTCATTCATTCATCTTAGAAGTATTTATCGAACATTGATTTGTGCCACCCATCTGGCCAATGTATGAGATTCAGCGGTGTGCAGAATAGACTCATCCATTTCTTTGGAGAGCTTACAATATAATGGAGAAGATGGACACCAAACAGTAAATTACATGCTATGCTTATTACTGTACTGAGTGTTACAAAGGAGAATCAAGGGTGCCAGGAGAGTCAAAACTGGGAAACTTGGCTTAACTGAGTGGAGAAAGGTCAGGAAAGGCTCTTTCAAGGGTGTGGTGGATGAGTCTGAGGTGAGAATGAGTAAACTGGACAGAGGGAGGGTTGGGGATATGGGTGGGGAAGTAGCATGTACAAAGGCCCTGTTGCATTCTAGGAATTTAAGGAAGACCAGAGTGACAGATGAAAAGGCTGAGACTGATGAAATGAGCAGAGGCCAGATTCTGCAGGGTTTTGTAGATCATATTAAAGATTTTGAATTTTAGCCTAAGAGCAGTAGAAAGCCTCTCTAATACTGTGTTTAACTCTGAGTACTTGCTTTTGGAAAGACATTGACATTAACACAAAGAGTAACCTGGATAATAAGAGATCTAAAGTATGTGTCATATTTGGAATATTTAGTCCAAAGAGGAAAAAAGAAAGGAGTTATATGAAGGAATGCTATGTTCAAGAGGGAGTGAATTTCTTTTGTGTTGCTAATGAACACAAATCTAAGACTAGTAGTAGATACCCAAAAGGGCAGAATTTTAGAAACAGCTTTTTAGCCCCTAGAATTGATCTGGAACAAAGTGGGCTGCGGCATGGGATGGTGAACAGGAGGAGCTATGAAGGCAGAGACTGCAAGCACAGGTGTGTCAGGGAATCTGTAACAGGAAATCCTGAACATGACAGAAGTGGCCTTATAGGCATTTTTGTGCTCCAAGATTCTTTGATTCTGTGAATCGGGTGAAATATGCATATTCTGTATCATCTTTCAAATTATTCAACAGACATAAAACTTGACTTTATCTCTTTCTTTAATCTGACAATTCCATAAACTTGAGACTTTGTAAAAATAAACTTCTATACTTACATTTATTCTTTTTTTTTTTTTTTTTTTTTTATACATGGGCATGCACCGGGAATCGAACCTGGGTCCTCTAGCATGGCAGGAAAGTGTTCTTGCCTGCTGAGCCACCGTGGCCCGCCCAACATTTATTTAAGTATTTATTTAGATGAAGGAATGTTTGTGGTTGACAGGAACAAAGAACTCTTGTAGGTTAGTCTGAAACTGAGAGCCATGGCTAAAGCAAGCCAATGTACAAAGGAAGTCATCATTTCAAGCAAAGAGAAAAGTAATATTTGATAAGAAAACAAAATTCCAGAATAGCAAGCACCAGTTGCTCTAGGGATGTTTTTATATTTATGTGTAAATTGAAAGATAGGCCAGGAAAATAGAAGAATTGGATGTTTCTTCTCCTACCAGGAGTTTGGGCATCATGCATTTAACCACATTTGTGTTATGGAAATAAGAAGCAACAGGCAAAAAAGTCTATATATATCTAGTGTTGTTGTTGTAGCCTTGTAGTCAGCAATCAGGAGGGGAATCGAAAGGCAAGGAGAGTTGGAAATAATTGTGATAGAAGTGATGGATGGAGCAAAATTCTCATTTGGTATTGGAACCGCAAGTAGGAATTGTCTCCAAACCATCTGAATCTAGAGGAGCAGCTTGAAGATAGAGGATGACAGAGATCCAAGCCCTCTAGGAAAGAGCAATAATGAAGGTTTTCTGCTTCCTACATATAAGCTAGGACATGCTGTCCCAATTCTTTCTCCCATGTGTAGTCAACCGACTTGCTTTGTTGGTAGAGAGAAAAGATTCCTTCTTCCCCCTGCCCTATTCTTCTCATATAAATGGATTCCTAGGGATTTTAATTGACTTAGCTTGTACACTTCAGAAGGTAGGTTCTCTCTTCCCCTTAAAACTGACTCCATTTGTTAGTATTCAGCCCAAAGTATGTTTTTCACTTCTTAGTCCTCACCCTGTTCTTATTTACTTTGACAGTTAAGATGGATGAAGAAGTCTAGTAAGATGAATGAGCTGAGATTTATGTCTTTTTTTTTCCTTCCTTTTTTGGGGGGGAGGGGGTGTAGGAGGGGGTGATGTGTGTGTGTTTGTGTGTGTGTGTGATTGATACTGAGTCAAAAAATCTTATTGCAAACCCTAAACTGTTGCTTGACATATGGGGCATAATGATCTCTGCAGGAAGAGATGCAATTCTGTGGGCAGTCAGGCTTCACTCTAAGGTCTGTCTTCATGGACTAATGCATCTCTTGTTGATCTTTCCTTTTGGGAACAACAAAGCAAGCAAAGGCTACCAAAAGAAAATACCAAGCATCCAGTGAGGCTCCCCCAGTGAAACGGAGGAATGAAACATTCTTTCTCCTGGCCAAGAAAACTAGTATTGAAGAAACTCAGAGGACTTTTAAGGGGAAGGCACAGAAAACGTTTTCTCCAAAGAAGTTCTTGGCTAGCACAAGTAATATAAACCGAGAGGAGAAACCATGCATTAAGACTTCATCTTTGTTTAAAAACAATCCTGAAATTCCAGAACTCCACAGGTATGTCCATGTGTAGATTCACTTCAGGATTAAAAGGCATTGTGTGTATTCTGCTTTTTCTTTGTTTATTGGAACTGATGTCTGGGTTTTTGTTCATTATTTGCAGACCTGTGGTAAGGCAGGTACAAGAAAAAGTGTTTACTTCAGGTGCTTTTTGTGAACTGGACCTCCATCCACATTTAGTAAGTATCTCTGTGTTTTATGTACCTTTTTTCTTTTTCTGTCTTTTTTATTTATTTGTGTATTTTGGTGTGTTTATTCATTCAGAACATCTGTAAAACAATAATTTTAGGAAAAGAAGAATGGAAAATGGTTATCTCCAAGTCACCTGAATGACCTCACATTGATATATTACTCTTTTAGGATGATTTGAGTGTGTTTAGATTATTGTTCACTGTGTCTTGGCAATTTTTTTGGAAAAAAAACTAAAAACTAAAGACTTTTGTCATCTAATGCATTTTAGGGCTGAAACTTCAATTATTCGACTTAAAATAGCTTCCTAATTACTGTATAGATATAGCATCAAGGCCACTAAGGGTGGTATATTTCACAGTAACCAGAGGAGAGCAAACTGAACTGGCATCTTGCTGCTAAGGAAAGTCTGTAGTTGTGGAGAATTGAAGGAAAAAGAGGCTATTTTTACATGTGTTTTCTATAAACAAATGGATATTTGTTTTTTACTATGAATGAGTTTTCCTGACTTATTGAGTCAGGAGAGAAAAATACATTCACTTTTAGGCAATCTTGATTTATTTTGTTGTTGTTGTGTATGTGGTCACAGCTTACTTAAGCCTTCTTCAGGATAGGTTTCCAAAGCTTTTTTTCTCACCTACAGGTGAGAGCATGGTTTCTCAACCTTGGCACCATTAGCATTTTTGTGTGGATAGCTCTTTGTTGTCAGGTACTGTCCTGGGCACTGTAGGATGTTTAACAGAGTCCCTGGCCTCTACCCAGATACTACTGTCATGACAGTAGTATCTTCTCCCACCTCTCCCCAGTTCTGACAACCAAAAGGTCTCCAGATATTGCTATATGTCCCCTGGATTGAGGGCAGAATCACCTACAGGTGAGAACCAGTGGATTAAAGGAACTTAATTTTAGCATGGTAACCAATTTTATCCTGGTGTTTTCTCCTTTTTCATGTGTCTTTATTTCCATTAAATATATTTTTACCAAAAAATTTTTGACAAAATATTTATTTTTCATCTTCTCTTTTAGATTTCCACAATAAACACAGTCTTAAAAATGTCTAGTATGACCAGGTAAGGTTTCCAGGCCAATTTTGATTTTTAGGGCATTAGTGGGTATAACCAAATGAAATTTGAATCGTCTGTGGAGGACAGAGCAAATTTGTGCCTTGGCATTAGAAAAGAATGCCAGATTATTGACCAGAAGGGGCTGGACATATCACTTAGCTGCTCAGTTTCTCTGTCTGCTGAATGGAGAGCCTGGGTTTCCACACAGTTCTGCTCTTGTCTTTAAACTGTAAGAGATCTGTAGTCTAGAAGATGGTCTGCATAGCATACTGCTGTGGTCTGTGCTTCCTTGAAAATAATTTGACCAAAATATAGAATTTAATCATGTATTAGCCAAAAAGATGAGAGTAAATATTTGGTTAAAAATAGTGGAATACTGAAAAAATGTTTGTTAACAGTGATGACTCCTAGAAAATAGTATTAGAGTAGTAAAAGGTGTGAGAGAAAGGTGAATTTCCCCTTTTTCACTATGTATGCTCTGGTACATTTTAGTAATGGCCACTTCTTACTTTTATATGTAAAAATTAATAAGAATATTGAAGAACAAAATAAGGACATTCCCCAACACACACACATAAATTCTTTTTTAATTAGTTTAGTCGAATAGCCAATTTCTTGAAGTTCCAGGAATTTAACTGACATTTATACTTCTAATCATCAAAAGTTTCTCAGCACCTTCACTTGAATACTGAGGTTACTTCAAAGGTGGCTGCTGATAGACAATGTTATGGGACAATTGCATTTTGTCTATCCTATGTCTTCATATATAAACATAATGGGGTAACCTATTATAGATAAATATGTATTATTATTTTAATTTTTTTTCTTTTATGTATTCTTTCTATTGTGTGGCCCAAGTGTTCAGAAGCGAAGTATTCCTGCATTGCTAGAAGGCAGAGATGCTCTTGTGAGATCCCAGACTGGGTCAGGTCAGTCATCATTTAATGTTCTGCCTTTCTTCTCTTGGTGTCCAGGCCCACCATTATGCAAAAAGGGTCTGTTTTTGTTGTAGTGATTGCTTCGTTTTGTTTAGGAGAAGGGAAGCTATGTTTTCCTTTGATTAGAGCATTGAATGTGTTCGCATAATGAAAGGAAGGAAACAATTTGGTGGTGCCATGATCAGGATTAGAAAGTAGTCAGGTTCTGCTGTCATTCCTAGGAACATATTTTAAGGCTCTGGCCAAAGCTGCCCATCCTCACTCTAGTGGAAGGATGAATGTTTACTTTTAGTATTAAACTATAGAGTTCTGGCATGCACCCCAACTGATTGGATGCCCGTCATTTTGCTTGAACACAGAAAACTGTTTTTGCTTAGTTCCAGACTAGTCTGCGTTTGCCCTTCTGACCCTCTTGTGTTTTCAGTGGCAGATCAGCTATTCTTCACTCCCACTGTTTTGGCTCCCATTCAGGTTGGTTTCGGCTTGGTGTTTAGAGACTAGCTCTAAGGTTCAGACTGACTCCTTGTCACAGCAGCACCTGCATAGGATATTTAATTGACCACTAAAGCTCCTCTGAGAGGTTAAGGAGGGTTTCAGAGAAGGAGTTCCTAGCTTCTAGAGACAGCCGTCAAGGTGAGCTTTTGTGTAATTAGGGAAATGTATTGTTGTCTCCCTTGTTAGATGATTAAAGTTATTGAAGCTTTAAGGCTTTTAGAAGAACTGAATTTACAGGACAAAATTAAGAATTATGGAAGACAGATGAATTCTCTTTGTACCTCTCTTGGATGTGTAATGTGGGCTTCTTTCCCCAGAATATGATACTTCCAAAAGATAGCAGAGCCATCACCATTTTGGCCTTTGCTTTTCTTACATTGCAGAATTTGTGATTTTAATTACTTTTACACTTTTTTAAAGGTAAAACGCTTGCCTATTGCATCCCTATGGTCCAGTCACTTCAAGCAATGAAATCAAAAATACAGGTGAGTATAGTGTGTTTTTCTGTTCTTGTTCATGGTAATAAACCAAACCATAAAACTGAAGTGTAGCAGTAATATTGGGACTGAAAGAATATGTTTTCAGTTAGCATTGTGTTCTTACCTCCTTTTAGTTCATTTATTGCATAAACATGTTTCCTCTAAAGACCGGGCCCATAGTAGAATAGAGTTAATTATATTTCACAGTCATCATAGTAGGTATAGTAGGAACATTCGAAAATGGTCCCCATGTGTCAAACACTGTACTGAATATTTTGCATGTGTTGTCTTGAATCAATAACTCCTCCTCCCTTCCCCCCAAGATGTAGTGTAACTATTATCCCAATTTTACAAAGAGAAATTGAGGCTTAGGAAAGTTGAACAATTTGTTAAGGTCATGTAATGAGTACTAGTGGAATTGGATTTCCATCTCATTTCTGTTCAGCTCCGAAGACCAAACTCATTTTGTGATTTTATGGTGAAGGTGGTCATTGGCACCTGTGTTATATAAAGACCAACTCTCTTTCTTTGTTTTTTCTAGTTCCCAGCATGGAATTATTATTGTTCAGTAAATATCTCTAGATGGTTGCATTTACAGCAGACTATTTATGCTTTGATCTTGGGTCTGTGTTGTGCAAGTTCTAACATGTGGTATACTTCTGACTTGGAAGTCTAACATTGTACTGAAAGCAGTTTATCTTGATAGTAGATGTGAAAATAAGTACCTATTAGTGTCTTTGACTTTTATTTAACATTATGTAGAATTTTTCTTTAGTTTTGAAAATATTTAGTTAGTACTTGGGTTGAATTGGTTCTTTGGGTCCTTTAGGAAGCTAGTTTTGCCATATTCCCTCGGCATAGCCTTCATCGCAAATCCCAGCCCACAATCCCACAAATACAGCTCCAGTTGTTCTCAGTTGAGGAGAAATGTTGAGACTGCAAATAGGAAGTGGGTGCAAAAAAGAGATGAGAAGAGCTAATAGATTCCAGTTTTGACATACAAAGTTAGAGCTGTATCAAGCCTACCAAATATTTGAGTGACAAAATAAACAATGATGGTGTTGGATTATAATTTACAGAGTAAAACAATTACCCACGAGTTCAAATTGGTATAAATAATTGAGTGAATAAATAAATAGGTAAGAAGGGAAAACCTTTCCTTATAGTAGAATTCCAATGAACAAATATAGAAGGAATGATGGAAATAGAAAATCACCATTCAGCAAATGTAGCAGTAATACTGTTTCAGTCAGTAATCATCATGGATGCTAAAATTAGTAGATGAAAATAGAATAAAAAGCTATTACTTAGTCTCAAAGTGTCTCCCTGCAAGGTACTTCTTACTTAAAAAGGGGAAAAGACTGAACTTGACAGTAGGACTCCTGGCTATCCCCATCTTCACTAAGTGACCTGAGTTGGCATCATGTGCCTCCTGAAAGGATGTTGAGAAGAGCATAGCATCAGTTTGTGGCTTTCTTGCCAAAAGGGTGTAACTTGAGTTTAATCATGAGTGACTGTCAGACAAACCCAAACTGAGGGACATTCCACAAAATAACTGGCCAGTGTGCTTAAAAAGTGTTAAGGTCATAAAATTGAAAACAGATTGAGGGACTATCCCAGATTAAAAGAAACATGATAGCTAAATGCAGTGTGTTGTCCTGGATTAGATCCTAGTCCAGAAAAAGGTTGTCAATAGCTCAATCAATAAAATTTGAGTAAGGTCTATTGATTAATTAATAGTGTTAAATCAATGTGTTAATTTCTTGTTTTTGATCATTGTATTGTGGTTATAAAAATTGTTAACATATGGGGAAGCTAGAGGAATATATGGAAATTCTTTGTACTATTTTGCAATTTTTTTAAGGTCTGAAATTATTTCACAATGAATAGGTTTAAAATTTTTTAAAATTCATTAAAAAAGAAACCCTATGCAATAGCCAAATGATGTAACTTTATATAGCCATTAAAAGCTGGTATTTTTCTGTTACTGTTTGTGAACTTGAGCAAGTATTCTTGCTATATTAAGTGAAAAAAGATTACAAAATGTTATGTGTAGTTATGACCTCATAAATAATAATCTATGTGTATATATGCATTAAAAGACTAGAAAGATACTTACCAAACTATTACTACTCTTCTCTGAGGTAGGTGAGTGGAAATTTTTTGTTTGTTTCCTAAAGGTGACTGCTTTTATTTTCATTCAGCTCTTTACAAAAGTGAGAAAATTTAGTTACGTGCTTTGCGTTGTACTTGATACATAGTATGAGATGAGCAAATGTAAATTACTATGATACTGTCTCATCTATTTACTCCAAAAGAACCTCTTGCTAGTAGAGATTTTTTTTTTAAACAAGGTTAGAGAGTTCAGAATTTTCCAGCTGGAATGAGTCCTAGAGTGCTAATCCAACTCTCATTTCATAGTTCTGTCAATTGAGGCCAAAAGAGAGATTAGATGATATACCTAAGGTAGACAGCGTGGGCAGTGCTACTCAAGTACTGGGTCTGGGTTGACTTTAGGCAAATTATTTCATCTTCTGGACCTTAGTGCCCTCGTCTCTGGCGTGGGGATGATAGCAGTACTTTTCTCCTGCGGTTACGATAAGGGTTAGGTGAGTTAATGCATGTGAAGTGTTTAGAACTGGTGCCTAGCCCCTGGTAATAGTACAGCTCATTAAGTGTTAGCTGTCATCATCAACAAGGTCATATGACTAGTTTAAAGGGCACTGATTTGATTTGTTTATATTCAAAACCGTTAACAAGCCATGTATTTACTTTTGTTTGCTCGGGTTGTTTGTTTGTTTTTTGTATTGGTGACAGCTTATTCTATTAAAGCCGTTTTTCAACCCCCAATTTAATCCACTTAATTCAAGTAATAGTTACTGTAAGATGGAGTCCATTGTAAAATGTTTTGACATAAGAAACATCTGGGGGGAACAGCAAATTTAATATACCCTACAGATTTTTAAATTACTTTGGTGATGAAATAAGAATGGACTACTTTTCTGTTTTCACTCTTTCCATTTTTGTTTATTTATGTATTTATGAAACATAACCACATACAAATACAAACATTCTTACCATATGATCATTCCATTCTTGTTATATAATCAATAACTCACAATATCATCACATAGTTGTATATTCATCATCATGATAATTTCTTAGAACATTTGCAACAATTCAGAAAAAGAAATAAAAAGAAAACAGAAAAAAATTCCAACATATCATTCTTTCCGTTATTTTGACTCTGTTTTTTTAAACATCATATCCATCCCTCTTCACTCACTTCTGCCCTGTGAGTAATTGATTTTTTTCTTCTTCTCTGGGTAGTAACACCTTTTGAAATGTCAGAATCTCCTAACGTCACACAGTGGCACATTGATACTGTTGTACTAACATGTTTACTGTTCCTAGCCTCAGCTTCAGTGTCGTCTCACAAAGTTGATGTTGAGTACAGAGAACTCTAGTTTGAATTCCAAATCCTTTTCTCCTTGTGTGCAAATGTTTCCTATGCAAAACATGAAAACTATACTTGTAATTGTATTTGCTGTTAAATCTGAGCTGAGCTTCTGCAGTAACATTGTTTGATTCATTCAGTAAGTGTCTGTAAGCTCTTTCGATGTGCAGAGTACCATTGGCTTAAGGGCGTTTATCAGAATGCCTTGTTTTACTTTTGTTTTTTATTAAATATGATGTACCCGTTAAATGATTTAAAGAGCGCCAACAATACATAGTGAAAAGTAAATCTGTCTGCCTCTTTACTCCTAGTCTCACAGTTTTTCTCCTAAGATGCTGTAGTCATGATTACCAGTCTCTTATAGATCCTACTGGAGATATTCTTTGCATATCAAGTTTTTCTTCCCACTTTTATTTGGAGGGATTTTGTTTTGTTTTGTTTTGTTTTGTTTTGCTTGATACACAGATTTTTTACTGGTTATGCATGCTGTGCGGCACTTTGCTTTGGTTTAGTTAATATGTTTTGGGGATATGTGTGGTGCTGCTTTATTCTTTTTGAAGGCTGCCTAGTGTTCCATGGTGTGTACCATCAATTATTGAATCCCCTTATTGGTGGAATTTACATTATGACCAATATTTTGCTCCAAACAAGGTTGTTATAAATACTCTACAGTCTATAAAATATTCTACAGCTTACTTTATGCATGTGTATGACTGTATCTGGGAGAAATTTCAGTAAATAGAATTTGCATTATTTTAGTACATAATTCCAAATTGTCCTCTGAATGGGGTTATACCAATTTCCATTCCCCCCAGCAATGTACAAGGATTCCTTTTTTGCCCTCATCAACACTATCAACTGTTTTATTTTAGCTAATTTGACAAAAAATACTATATGGTAGTTTTAATTTGAATTTGTCTTATGTGTGAAGTTGGACACCTTTTCATATATGTAAAAGCCATATTTTGAATTCTGATTTCCATGAGTTAGCTGTCTATGTCCATTTTTCTGTTTGAGAATTTAGTATTGTTTTTCAAATTGATTTATTGGACTTTTTTATAAGTTAAAGAAATTAACCCTTTCTCTTATGCATGGCGTATTTTTCCCCAGATTGTCATTTGACTTGAGTTTGTTTAGGTATTTTTTCCATTCTGAAATTTAAAATTTTTCTATATTAAAATATATCAGCATTTTCTTCTATTTCTTAGTTTTGAGTCATCTGTTAAAGGCCAACTTAATTTCATCTATATTTTTCTAACTTTATTTTTTTCTCAAAGGAATTTTGAATAATCCATTTTTTCCTACTGATATTAAAAAACTCTTTTATTATTTCCTAAATTTCTGGATGTATTTGGGTCTGTTCTAGATTCTACCTTTTATTGTTCTATTTTATGTGCTATTATAATTTTTTTGAATTGGTGTAGCTTTAAATTTTTGTAACTTCTGAAAGGGATAATATTTCTGCATTAATTCTGATTTCTTCAGAAATGTCTAGGTTATTCTTACATATTTATTTTCCCATATGAACTTTGAAGTCATCTTATATATGTAATTTCATATATGTGTATGTATGTATATATATGTATATGCATAAATATACTTGTGGTATTTTTATTAGAATTGCATTAAATTTATGGATTGATTTAGGGGAAATTGGCTTACTTATAATATTGAGTCTTATCCAAGGATAGGGTACATTTTTCCATTTATTCAAATTTTATGTCCCTCAGAGGTGTCTTACATGTTTCTTCATATAGACTTTGTACATTTTTTGTCATGCTTATTGTTTTTGTCTTTTTTATTGCTATCATAAGTGTGATTTTTTTCCCCTCCACTGTATTTTCTAGCAATGTTGGAAAGTATTGATTTTTGTATATTGATTTTGCATTCAGCTACCTGACTGGATTTTCTTGGTTTTAGTGGATTTTCAGTTGATTCTCTTAAGGGTGTTGTTGTTGTTGTTGTTTTAGTACAAACAGCATCATCTGCTAATAATGATATTTTTATTTTCTGTCCAGTTTTATATGTCAGATTTTTTTCTCCTATCTGATTGCATGGGCCAGAACCTCTAGAACAATGCCACATAATAATGCAAATGGTGGACATTCTTGCCTTCTCTCTTTCTTAATGAAAATGCTTCTAATGCTTTACAACTGGCCACTTTTATGCTCTGTCTACCAGGAGTCCCAAGATGTTTATTCATCCTGCTAATGGCATTTCTTTCCTTCTCTATCAACAGCGCAGTGATGGTCCCTATGCTTTGGTACTAGTGCCTACAAGGGAGGTAAGCAGTCTTACTGTTGGGGTGAGTTGAAGCAAGTACTTTCACTAATATCCTGTTGGATTTTAAAGTGGCTTCACAATTTTTCTCCCTGCTTGCAAACCACTTCATACTCCTTTCTTTTGCCTGGGAACCAGCCTTTTGGTCCCTATCAAAGAGAAAAGTTCAGACACTTTTTGAAAATCATAAAGTTAAGTATGGAAAAGCATTACCCTGTTGTCTAAAAACTAATGACAGTATGTATTTCTGTCCCTTTAAAAGTAATTAGCTGCTTAATTAAAAAATAAAAGCAAGTGACTCTGAAAATGAGTATTTCTTTAAGAAGCTAATGCTATCAGAAATTATACTTGTTCCTGAAAGTTAAGCTTCTTAATATTTTTTTCTTGATGGAAATCTCTTCTATCTGATCTATTTTATTTGCTTACAGAGGCAATTCCAGATTAGGATGTCTGCTTCCTATATCAAATCCTAGGCATTTCTTTGCAGAGATTGATCATACAGATGGAGGTTTCATTTCAGCCTTTTGTACAGCCTGCAGTGCCCTATCTTAGCTCATTTCACTGAAGGAGCGGGCATGGAAGCTATTTAAATTTTTACAGCAGCAAACTTGCTACTTCCCTAGGATGCTTCATGAATACTAAACATGCAGAAATTGTACATATTCTTGGATAAAGGGATTCTGAAAAGTCTATATCAATTTTTACTTTGAGGTTTCCTTTGGGCTTATTGGTTTCAGATTTTGTTTTTTATAAATTTGGGGGAATGACCATCTCTCAGTTTTCAAGTACTGCTCTACCCTGGCATATTTTTAGGATCCAATTAAATTGGCTTTGAAGCAGCATTCCCAAAGGCTAACCTGTTGCATCACTATTCTAGTTTACCTCTTCATACCTATCTATATTCTTTCCCATTCTAAAGAGAACCAAATTCAGGTTGACTTTGTTTTATTTTCTTCCATCTCCGTGCACCATAGACTTGTACTTTTCTGTGTGGTACTCGGGGAGTTTGAACCAGCAGAGGGAGCACAAAACACTATTTTTGTTGTTTCCAAGAAAAAGATGTGGTATCTTTACCCTCGTTTCCCCAAACTGACTGGTTTTGGAACCATTCTAAGAACAGGTTTTTCTTAAATTGTAAGTTGAGATCTAAGTTAGAAGTCTAATCACTTTGCATTGTCTTAACAAAAAAAAGAAAAGAAAGAAAGGACCCTGTTCATCCTTTATCTTTTTAATGTTTACAGCTGGCTCTACAAAGCTTTGACACTGTCCAGAAACTGCTTAAGGTAAGGCAAGTCATGAGTTCAGTTACATTTTTTAAATCTGATTTTTTGAGAAAAGAGAAATGTACCATAATTTTTTATTTTCAGAGAGCTAGGGATTACCCATTTCCTTCCATTCCAAGGATGTCTCTTCTCTGTTTAGGTATAATTGGTAGGTTTTTACTAATCTAAACCTTATTGGGAATCGATTTCTAGCCTAGCTAGATTGCTAGTGTTTCCTGATGCTTATAGTCCTATAATCTGCTCATTACAGCCACTAACAAGCCATATACAGAGACTTACAGAAACAACCATAACATGATCCAGAGGAAAGCAACTTAAAAAGCTGCAAATTGAATTTGTTTAAGAAAGAAGAGAATGTTTCAAAGTCAAAGCCTCCCCATTCACCAAATTAAATCAAGAATTGATCTATACTTTCTTTTATCGGAGGTGGGAGATAGGGAAGATTTGTGCTTGAGTTTTATATAAACAACAACAGCAACAAAGTAGAAGACCTACATTGTAAAACAATGTGAAAACACATTGAAATGTGTTTTCAATGTAGACTATATGAGGAAAGGCAGAGAAGTTACCTGAATCAGTAAAAAAACTCACCTTTTTCTCTTAGAGTGTTGGAAACTAGTTACATAGCTATAATTCAAGTTAATGCTGATAGTAACCATGGGTGTGGCAATGCCTAGAAATCAGTTCTCCGCATGATCCCACCTCATACAGTAAGAAGTTCAAATCCTTTTCATTTGTTTCAGGAAAAAGAATTTAGAATTAGTCTCTGTTTTCAGTAAAGGAGAGTTTTCTTTGATCTTGATTTGTTTTTCTGTAGCCATTTACCTGGATTGTGCCTGGAGTATTAATGGGAGGAGAGAAGAAAAAATCAGAAAAGGCCAGGTAGGAGGAGGTTTGTTTCTTTGTTTGTTTTACATGGGCAGGCATCAGGAGTCGAACCTGTGTCTCTGGCATGGCAGGCAAAAACTCTGCCTGCTGAACCACCGTGGCCCGCCCTGTTTGTTTTTAATTTATTTTTTCGTCTGTCTATCCTGCCGTCCTATTAAATAACACATGATTCTTTTTACTTGGAGTGAGCTTTGTTTCAGGTGGTGCTGCCCAGACCTGGTGCATAGGGACATAGTAAATCAGTAAGGAGTGATCACTTTTAGACAGTGCTATTTTTTTTTAAATATTGATGAATCTACAATCGAGTTTCCTTCTGATAAGGTTAATAGCAATGCTCATTACCTTCTTAACTCCCATCTACCTAGTACCCTGCAGTACTCCCTGTTTAGTATATGGCATATCAATGGGAATTTGAGGTTTTACAAAAATAGGATCATAAAGTATATATAATGTTTGTGGCTTTTTTATATATATATATATAACATGGGCAGGCACCGGGAATCAAACCCGGGTCCTCTGGCATGGCAGGCAAGCATTCTTGCCTGCTGAGCCACCATGGCCTGCCCTAGTATATATAATGTTTTACAACATTCTTTTTACACCCAAATACATCGATTCTTTTTTCTTTTAATTTTTTTATTAATTTTAAAATTTTTTTTAAAAAATGACAACAAAGAAATACAAACATTCTTAACATATGATCATTCCATTCTACATATATAATCAGTAATTCACAATATCACATATTTGCATATCCATCATCATGATCATTTCTTAGAACATTTGCATCAATTCAGAAAAAGAAATAAAAAGACAATAGAAAAAAATTCATACATACCACACCCCTTAACCCCTTTCTTTTTTTTAAATTTGTTTATTGTTTATTTATGACGCATAACCACATACAAACATATTCTTATCATATGATCATTCTGTTCTTGCTATATAATCAATAACTCACACTATCGTCACATAGTATATCATCATCATGATCATTTCTTAGAACATCTGCATCAATTCAGAAAAAGCAATAAAAAGAAGACAGAAAAAATTCATACATACCATATCCCTTACCCCTCCCCTTCACCGATCACCAGCATTTCAATCTACTAAATTTATTTTAACATTTTTCCCCCATTATTTATTTTTAATCCATACAAATACATTGATTCTTAATTCTGTATTAGAACTCATAACAAATGTCAGAAAATTGTTGTAACAAGTAAATCCCAAATTGTCTGCTTTCTTTTTTTTAATTTTAAACATTTATTGTTGTGAAATATATATACAAAAAAGGAATAATTCTTAAAGTACATTTTAACAAGTGGTTACAGAACAGATTTCAAAGTCTGCATTCTTTTAAAAATGCTTTTATTGTATTATAACTTAATGATTAGTATTAGCATTTAACTATACATCTAGTTTGTAACTCAGAAGTAAATATTAAAAGTTGAAACCTAAAAGTATTGGTTAGGATTAGATCTGGCTGTAAATAACAACTACAAAAATAGCAATGGCATAAGCAATATAGGAGTTTTCTTCTTTCATGTTTGAGAAGTCTGATGATAGCTGGTCCAGGGCTGGCATGGTATTCCACTCTTTCTTTTTGTGCCACCATGTGAAGCTTCCAATTTCTAGGATGCCTCATAGTCTTAGTTGCTAGAGCTTTAGCCATTTCATCTGTTTTCTTCTCAGTACTGACAAAGATGGTCATGCCTTCTCCCTCTAAAGGTACTTTCTAGGAGTTTCCTATTCCCTTTATCCTTGTATCCCAAGAACATAGGCACAAGACCATACTTAACTGCAAGGAAAGCTGGAAAATAAACCCAGCTAACATTTGGGAGGTTTAATAACTATGAAATAATGGGATAAAGGATGTATGAGGAGAAAGTAGATAGATTTATTTTGTATAATCTAAGAGCTAAGGTAGGCCCATTTTATTGGACATTACAAAAAGTGTTCAGTTTAAGAAAATACTTCTGAAGCAATTAGAGCATATTGGCATGGGATAACTCATTCAGGTAAAAGGTTACCTGGTACAGAAGCTTTCAAGAACTAGGCTACATGACTGTCTATCTGGAATGTTCTAGAAAGGATTTACTGATCAGATAAAAACATTGGATTAGATCATTAAGATTCCTTTTTTGGGGGGAGGGGGCGTGCATGGTTTGGGAATAGAACCAGGGTCTCCTGCGTGGAAGATGAGCATTCTGCCACTGAACCACCCGTATACCCTATAATTGAGATTCCTTTTGAAGTTAAGATTTTACAGTTTTATTTTTTTTTTATTTTTTTTTTTATTAATTAAAAAAAGAATTAACAAAACAATTAGAAATCATTCCAATCTACATGTACAATCAGTAATTCTTAATAACATCACATAGTTGCATATTCATCATTTCTTAGTACATTTGCATCGATTTAGAAAAAGAAATAAAAAGACAACAGAATAAGAATTAAAACAATAATAGAAAGAAAAAAAAACAAAAAAAACAAAAACAAAAAACCTATACCTCACATGTAGCTTCATTCAGTGTTTTAACATAATTGCATTACAATTGGGTAGTATTGTGCTGTCCATTTCTGAGTTTTTATATCCAGTCCCGTTGTACAGTCTGTATCCCTTCATCTCCAATTATCCCTTCTCTTTTTTTTTTAAGATTTTACAGTTTTAACATAATTTCAGATCTTAACAATTAAATTCATAGCAGAGGAAGAATTTAAAGCTCAAACATATCTTTCCATCCATATGACCATATGTTTGTCATGATTTCAAGTTGTCACACATTTGTGCTGTAATGAATCTGTCTCCTTTGCTTTTTTCTTGTATCTTCTAGTAATAAAGCCCTATTTGATTTAGTTTCTTTTATGATATATTATCTATAACAGACTCCGAAAAGGAATAAATATACTTATCTCAACTCCTGGACGTCTGGTGGATCATATAAAATCCACAAAGAACATTCATTTTAGTCGGATACGTTGGCTGATTTTGGATGAAGCAGACAGGTGAGAATTGTCCAAGAAGTTTGGATTGTTAAAGAAAAAGTCTGTTTCTACTACCTTCATTTCTACCTCTGTAGTTTCTTGGTATCACATTTATTCTTCACATACATTAAAATTTCTCTCTTCAACCACAGGATCTTGGATTTGGGTTTTGAAAAGGACATCACAATGATACTCAATGCTGTAAATACAGAATGCCAGAAACGACAGAACATCTTGCTATCAGCAACACTTACAGAAGGTGAGTTGAAAAGAAGTCATGGGAACTTCTTTGTTTTTAATGAAGAAGAAAGACCTAGGTGTAATCTGCATTGTTTGTCAGCAGTGATTCTCAGTCTGGGGAGTGGGAGTTGAAGAGGAAAGATGTCCCTAGAGGACTGCCTTTTTAAACATCCTGTACTCCCTGTCATCCAGTCTTCCAATCATCTAAGAGTGATACATTCCCCAGGGCTTGGAGGGAAAAGACAGGGCACAGATCCAGAATCATCTCAGGTGAGGTGATTACTACTGGTGCTGTAGTTTGGAGTGTAGAGAAAGTAAAATCCCTGAGCACCATTGACATATTGACTTCATGAGCTTTTGTTGTGACATTGGCCCACGGAGAGCAGGGCCCTTGCTCTGAAAACGACGACCTCTAATCCAAGTGCATGTTTAGTGTAATCATCCTGCCTTTCTTCTAAAGAGATATTTAGTCTTAAAAATAGTCTTTAAGATTATTTCTGTCTTCCATCTTCATAAGATGGAAGTTCTTAGTTCTCTTTTATAGCTGGCACCATTAAGACATGGAAAAATTGTGTCACTGATTTACCAGAATCACTCCACCCGATGAGATATTGTCCGACCAACCATACAGAGTTCCTGTTCTTGTGTTCAGTTTATTTAATTTATCAGACTTGATATTTTATGCAATTTCTACACGCCATTCATTACCCATTAAGAGTTCTCAAGGTGTGTTACACTTAAATAAAATAAATAAATAAATAAATAAAATTCTGAGAGGTAATCTGTGAAAAAGGGATTCTTTTGTCAAAAATGTTTGGCATATACCACTTCCCCTCTTGGAGATTCACCATGTACAGTAACACAATAAAGGTTCTGAGGAGGCCTATAATAAAGAAGCCCATACAACATTTTTAATCCAAGATTTACTAGATCAGAGAACCCTGTTTTGAGGGGGGTAAGTGGTCTATAGACATACATTAATATCTTTTTGAATTGGTCTTCCACAGATCAAGTTTAGAAAATATTGGTGGGGATGGATTAATTATAGGCAGTGGAAAGAAATTGGTGGATCTGGCCCATGAGAATGGCAGTAGGGCTGGAACTTGGACAATACCAATAGGGAGTTTCTTAATAAGACTGGATGTGTGGTATGTATGAGCATGCGTTTGTGACCAGTTTCATGGGGTATGCTTGTCATCTGTTTTGCTTTTTTCACTTTCTGTCAAAGGTGTAACACGACTAGCTGATATCAGTTTGCACAATCCAGTCAGTATTTCTGTACTGGACGAAAGCCATGACCAGTCTAAACCAAAGGGCAAAGCCATCCATGAAGTCTCTCATCCCCAAACTAGCATCAAGCTGAACAGCTTCGCAATCCCAGAGGGTCTTGATCAGTATGTGACACTGGTTCCCAGCAAACTGAGGCTTGTCTCCCTAGCAGCCTTCATCCTTCAGAAATGCAAGGTAGGAATGTGGACTAGACCTGACATGAACCAAAGAAGAAAGATCTATTTTGTTTAATTCAGGCATCAGGCTTTGGTAGTAGTTAGTTCAGACATCAAAAAAAAAAGGTTTCCAACTTAATTCTGAATTTTGTGGATGCAGACCTTAATAGGTATCTTCTGGAGGCCAAGGATAGCCATTATGTTCAACTTAAAATCTGTCTTATATGTATCTTCCCTGGGCTTGATATTGGGTGGCAAGAAACGTACTGAATGTCATGTAAATATAGAGACTTGTGTGCTTGTTTTTTAAATGAATCATTGCAATTGTATATGTATTTACAAGGTTAATGTGTTAATTTTCCCTGGTATATGGAAAATAGTAGGTGGAAGGGTGAGTGGGGTACCAGTGTTGTTTTATTTTTTTATGCACCAAAATTCAAAGCTGTTCGTCACCTATGTTTCTAAATCAGGGGCAGTATAACTATGTATTTTAGAGAAATATTCATTTTAGTGTCACCTAATCTTAAAAACATACAGTTGAGCCTGCCCATGCCAAAAGCAAACAAAAAAAAGTATGGTTGGTTTTTGTTGTTGTTGGTGGTGTTTCCTTTTGTATTGATGTAGCTTGAAAAAGACCAGAAGATGATCATCTTTTTCTCAAGTTGTGAGCTGGTGGAGTTCCATTACAACCTCTTCGTCCAGACCCTGCTGAGCAGCTCTGGGGCCCCGGCATCAGGGCAGTTACCATCTGCCTCCCCACGATTAAAATTCCTCCGACTGCATGGCAACATGGAACAGGAGGTGAGCACTACTGCCTTTCCCTGTGCAGCGACATAGCCTTCAGAGTGGAAACGGGAATGAAAGCTAGTCCTGTTGAACTCATTCTCTAGGGTCAGCTGTGGGTTTGTCCCTCTCATACTCCACTCAGCTAGGGAAGAATTCATCTAAAATGAGTGACTCACTGGAACTAAAAGTGGATCACACTGCTTTGTTAATACAGGCAAGGGAAGTCTATTGTTCCCTGTTTGCTTTTGCTTTGGGATCTGGGCCTTGTTATCCCTGCTCACTGGCTGCTTCCACGTGAAAAAACTCACGGGCCGCAGCTTGGCCTGAATCTACCTCAACCAGCTGTTAAGGCAACAGAGTACCACTAAGTAGCTGGCACCAGGGAAGGGTTTTGCCTTTTTAGTACCCAGTGTGTAATTAGGGCTTGATGTCTTCAAATTAAGAGCATTAATGGAGCTAAATTGTGGATCCCATATGGTACTGCTGAGCACGACTGCTGTCATTGTCAACAAGATACAGCGCTTTCACTCTTAAGGTTTTTGGTTGGAAGAGGATACTGTGTAATGTACTAAAGAGGCTTTGGGTTCTCGTTTTTTTTCTCACCACAGAGTAAGATTTTTGTTCAGAGTATAATATTTTCCTTATTTTAGACTCTCATTCCACTTCTCTTAACTACGCCATCCATTTAGGAAGCCAGGGTGGAGCATGGGTGCTAGATGTACTCACTGGAATTATGACAGAAGGGATGAACAGAGTTTGGCTATGGGAGCTTTCTTGTCCTAGAGAGGCAACCACACAGCTTAGAAAATTAATATGAGTGAAAGAAAACCAGAAATCAGTATAAGGACGCTGTGCCATATACTTTGATTAGAACCAGCTTTAACAGCGTATATTTTTTAGAGCTAAGAGAGACATTAAGGGTCATAAAGTCCACCCTCTCTTTTTGTTTTGTGGTTTTTTTAAATACTTAAGAACATGGAGGCTCAGAAAAGTGAACTTGCTTAAGGTCACTCAAGGACACACCTTCTTATTTACAAAATTATACAAAACTTCCTGATTCCACTCCTGTCTTTGCAAAATTGATAAATCCTTGGTTTTTACCTTCAGGATCCTTGATTTAATCGAGTTTGTTGATTTCATTCTTGAACACCATTTATGGATTTTGTTCATTTGTTTTTACTTAGTTTACTAGTCCTCTGGGTCTTTGATCAGAGACGTTCTATTCTGCAGAATAGGTCTGAGGATAATGAGGGAGCTGGATATGGACTTAGAAGGATCTAGAAATTTGAATATAGTGGTATTCTGTAGTTAAAATATTTCTGCTCTCCCTTTAGAAATGACTTTATCTCACAGGATAACAAGGCAATAGTCTTGCAGGGTGTTTATTGCCATGCATTCTGGGAGCAGACTGCTTGTGTTCTAGACCTAGCTCTGTCATTTACCTACTGGCTGTGTGACCTTGAGTAGGTATTTAACCTCTGTGCCTTAGCTTCCATATCTGTGAATGGGAATAGTAATAGTACTTCAGAGGGGTGTTGTGAAGATTAGTTAATTCAGGCAAAGCACTTTAGCACATAGTAAGCATAGGTAACAGTTAGGTGCCATTATTATTGTTGTCCTCATCGTTGTTATCTTTGTTTTTGGAGTAATTTGTTCATGGTTTTATAATTGTTATATTTTATTTTTGTTGTTTTGTAATAATACTAACTATTTAGCCTTCATGGCCTCCACCTGATATAGATAGAAGGTGGAAGGTAGTAGTATCCTTGTAGGTTATTTTGTGACAAGGTTAAGTATTTTATTCCAGATTAAGCCAAAGCAGTCTAAATGATATCTTCCAGGCTTGTTACCCTGGCCGCTGCTTAACATGACCTTAGTGTAGTATCCCTAAATGATTAACACGATCAAAGCAAGCTTATAAGCCTTAGAGAGAGAAGTTACTGTTTGAAGAACATTCTGCATGATAGTTGTGATGAATGTCCAAGAATTTGGTAGTTTTTTTCCCTTATCCTATGTCTGAAACTTTATATCCAGTCTTTAAAATGTTTCATAGGCTTGCATGAGCTCTTCTCATAGTTCACATTTTGATACAATATATCCATTAAAAATTATCTTTGAAAAAAATTATCTTTATAAAGACCGTGTAGCAAGCTACCTAATACTAGCTATCCTTTTGAAGGTATGAGCACTGATTCTGGAATACAATTCCTGGGTTCAAATATTAGTTCAACTTCCGGGTCAAGATGGCGGCTTAACAACATGCGCATTTTAGTTCGTCCTCCAGAACAACTACTAAATAACCAGAAACAGTACAGAACGGCCCCTGGGGCCATGTCAGTGACCAGACATACAGCGTACCCCAGTCTGGACCAGCTGGACCGGCTGCGAGCACCCCCCTGAACCGTGAGTTCCCAAAGCTGTGGTGGCCAGCACCCCTCCCCCACAGGCTGCTTCCCAGAGGGGAAAGGGAAGGACTTTACCAGCAGCAGAGACTGGACACAATCAAACGCCAATTGTGGAACTAATTAACAAATTCTGAATACTAAAAATAGGCCCCCAGCTTAGGTGAACCTGATCAAAGCAGAGGTTGCTCATTTTTGCCCCGGCGCCAAGGGGGCAGGACTGACAGAAAAAGGGGGAAAAAAAAGAAGGAAACAGAGGTTTTTGTGGCTGTGTATCTACAAAGGCTTGACTGCCTCTGGATACAGCGGCAGGACTTTTCAGGCTGCAGCTGCCCCAGGCATAGGCAGAAGTGAGCTCTTTTGGGGGCTTGTCTGGAGCCTGTGCCTTCCCCAGGGGAGGGTGAAGCCCAACTCAGGTGGAATCCCTCCATCAAGGAATTCAGACACCAGGGCTTGGTAATTTGAAGCCATTAAAATCAGCCTACAACCTCTCCTCTGTCTCCACCACGCCCCCAGCAGGGAGAGTCTGCCAAAGTTAAAGGTACCACATCATCTTATGCTGATGGGACCTGCAGGCAGACAAGCGCCTCACACAGGGCAGGATAAGAAAAACAGAGTCCAGAGACTTCACAGGAAAGTCTTTCAACCTGCTGGGTCTCACCCTCAGGGAAAACCGACGCAGGTGACTCTTTCCTCCTGATAGGAGGCCAGTTTGGTCTGGGAAAATCTGGCTGGGGTATATAATATCTAAGTAGACCCTCCTAAGTGTGTGTGTGGGAGAAGGCACCACACAAGCAGGGCAAGAAACCAGAAAACAAGAACTGAAAAATTCTCCTCTGTTAAACAAAACTTAAGCTAAAGGCTCAGATAAAGCTGAACGGAATGTCAAGGAACAGACAGACAACAAATTCATCCAGCAAGAAAACACTAGATAAAAGAAGTGAAAGCAATCTCCAGAATAAACTAATTAAGGCAATTAAATGCCTAGATACCAGCAAAAAATAACAAATCACACTAGGAAAATTGAAGATATGGCCCAGTCAAAGGAACAAACCAACAATTCAAATGACATATGGGAGCTGAAACAATTAATTCAGAATGTACGAACAGACATGGAAAACCTCATCAAAAACCAAATCAATGAATTGAGGGAGGATATAAAGAAGGCAAGGAAAGAACAAAAAGAAGAAACTGAAAGTCTGAAAAAACAAATCACAGAACTTACGGGAATGAAAAACACAGTAGAAGAGATGAAAAAAACAATGGAAACCTACAATGGTAGATTTTGAGAGACAGAACATAGGATTTCAAAACTGGAAGACGGAACATCTGAAATCCGACAAGAAACAGAAACTATAAGGAAAAAAAGTGGAAAAATATGAGCAGGGACTCAGGGAATTGAAAGACAACATGAAGCACATGAATATATGTGTTGTGGGTGTCCCAGAAGAAGAAAAGGGAAAAGGAGGAGAAAAACTAATGGAGGAAATTATCACTGAAAATTTCCCAACTCTTATGAAAGACTTAAAATTACAGATCCAAGCAGTGCAGCATACCCCAAAGAGAATAGATCCAAACAGACATACTCCAAGACATTTAATAATCAGAATGTCAGAGGTCAAAGAGAAAGAGAGGATCTTGAAAGCAGCAAGAGAAAATCAATCCATCACATACAAGGGAAGCCCAATAAGACTATGCACAGATCTCTCAGCAGAAACCATGGCGGCGAGAAGACAGTGGGATAATATATTTAAATTATTAAAAGAGAAAAACTGCCAACCAAGAATTCTATACCCAGCAAAATTGTCCTTCAAAAATGAGGGAGAAATTAAAACATTTTCAGACAAAAAATCACTGAGAGAATTTGTGACCAAGAGACCAGCTCTGCAAGAAATACTAAAGGGAACACTAGAGACAGATACAAAGACAGAAGAGAGAGATGTGGAGAAGAGTGTAGAAAGGAAGACTATGAGTAAAGGAAAATTAGATATGACATATAAAATCTCTGAGGCAAAATAGTAGAAGAAAGTACTACCCATGCAGTAATAACACTGAATGTTAATGGATTAAACTCTCCAATCAAAAGACCTAGTCTGGCAGAATGGATTAAAAAACAGGACCCATCTATATGCTGTCTCTACTCAAAGGACACGAGGCCAAGGACACAAATGGACATTTACACACCAATGTTTATAGCAGCATTATTAACAATTACCAAGAGATGGAAACAGCCAAAATGTCCATCAACAGACAGTTGGCTAAACAAACTGTGACATTTACATAAGATGGAATATTATGCAACTATAAGACAGAATAAAGTTATGAAGTATGTAACAACTTGAATGGACCTTAAGGACATTATGCTGAGTGTGATTAGCCAGAAACAAAAGGACAAATACTGTATGGTCTCACTGATATGAACTGACATTAGTGAATAAACTTGGAGTATTTCCTTGGTAACAGAGACCATCAGGAGATAGAAATAGGGTGAGATATTGGGTAATTGGAGCTGAAGGGATACAGATTGTGCAACAGGACTGAATATAAAAACTCAGAAATGGACAGCACAATACTACCTAACTGTAATACAATTATGTTAAAACACTGAATGAAGCTGCATGTGAGAATGATAGAGGGAGAAGTGCTGGGGACATAAATGAAATCAGAAAGAAAGATAGATGGTAAAGATCGAGATGGTATAATCTAGGAATGCCTAGAGTGTATAATAATAGTGAAATGTACAATGTACAAATTTTAAAAATCTTTTTGCATGAGGAAGAACAAAGGAATGTCATTATTGCAGGGTGCAGAAAATAGATGATAATTAATACTTTAAAATGTCACCTTGTGTGTGAGACTAAAGCAAAAAATATTTGGTACAAAATTTATATTTTGACTAGAACATTTCCTAATATAACTCATGTAGATAGTTTGATTGAATGTCATAAGTACTTGGAATCTCAGGTAGGACGTGAGATTTTTTTGGTTTGTCCAGAGTGATCCCCTGATGAATCCCAGAGTAATTTGATCAGTGACCGGAAAAGTATGTGCAAGCCCCCTTCGGGGAAAGGTGAGAGTGGGGAGAAATTCAACTTCCCCAGGTTGAATTCTTGATATTCTCACAAGCAGTGTGGACAACCAAAGCTATAGGCTGAGCCCCCAGTCTTGGGGTTTGTTCATATGAAACTTAACCCCACAAAGGATAGGTCAAGTCTACTTAAAATTTAGGCCTAAGAGTCACCCCCAAGAGAGCCTCTTTTGTTGCTCAGATGGGGACTCTCTCTCCAGCCAACATGACAAGCGCTCTCACCACCCTCCCCCTCTCTGCGTGGGACATGACTCCCAGGGGTGTGGGCCTTCCTGACAACGTGGGACAGAGATCCTGGAATGAACTGAGACTCAGCACCAAGGGACTGAGAAAAACCCTAGATTGAGCTGAGAATTAACATCAAGGGATTGAGAGAACCTTCTCGACCAAAGGGGGAAGAGTGAAATGAGACTTAAGTGTCAATGGCTGAGAGATTCCAAACAGAGTTGAGAGGTTATCCTGGAGGTTATTCTTACGCATTAAGTAGATATCACCTTGTTCAAAATGTAGCAGAGAGGCTGGAGGGAACTGCCTGAAAATGTAGAGCTGTGTTCCAGTAGCCATGTTTCTTGATGATTGAACAATGATATAGCTTTCACAATGAGATTCTGTGAATGTGAAAACCTTGTGTCTGATGCTCCTTTTAGCTACTATATCAACAGAAGAGTAGAACATATGGAATAAAAATAAATAATAGGGGGAACAATGTTAAAATAAATTTGGTTTGAAATGCTAGTGGTAAATGAAAGCGAGGGGTAAGGGGTATGGTATGTATAATCTTTTTTTTTCTCTGTTATCGTTTTATTTCTTTTTCTGTTGTCTTTATTACTTTTTCTAAATTGATGCAAATGTTCTAAGAAATGATGAATATGCAACTATGTGATGATATTAAGAATTACTGATTGTATATATAGAATGGAATGATATCTTAATGTTTTGTTTGTTAATTTTTTTAATTAATAAAAAAAGTTAAAAATATATATATTAGTTCAGCCCTGAACTTTACTGTAAGTCCCTTGAGCAAGTTACTTAACCTCTCTGTGCCTCAGATTCTTCATTTGAAAAATGGGGATGTAGTACCTACTCATAGGGTTGTTAGTAGGATTAGATAAGTTTAGGTATGTAAAGTCCTTAAAAAGTATGCTTAGATGTGCTTGAAGTATGGTATATGGTAAGTGCTCACTGAATGTTGGCTATTATTATTATGTTATCATCCAGTGTTTAAATGAGGTGTACCTTGAGATTCCAGTTATATTACACATATGCATGTGAAAAACTGGAAGGGGTACACCAAAATGGCTTAGCACCTATACCAGAGTAGAGGGAGTGATTTCACTTTTTCCTTTTTTCAAGTTTTTAGTAATTTTGTTTTATTTCTTATTTGTTTTTGGCAAATGGATGTGACCAAGCCTCAACTGCTTTAAGTGCTCTGACTTAAACATGATCAGAATTTAACCATTACAAGCTCTTGTCCAAAAGTCTTATAAATAAATTTTACATACCCTTTGATCCAGCAATTGTGCTTTTAGGAATTTAACCCAAGGGAATAATTAAAAATGTACCTAATGATTTGTCTTTAAGATATAGTTTTTTAATAATATAGTTTATAACAGTTAAAAACTGGAGTTAACCTCCTTTGCCAGTAATAGGATATCGATGACCTGCATGTAGGTACATCCATTCAGCTGAATACCATTTAACCACTAGAGGCCATGTAGTTGTTGGTTATTGGCATGAAGGGACATTCATGTTTTAATGATACATGATAAGAGCGTGTTAGTTGTACAGATAGTATGATGCTGTGTTCTAAAAGCATATATAAACATACAGCTGTATATTTGATTATGTTATAAATAGAAAGGGGACTTGAAAGAAACACCAAGATGTTACTAGTGGTGATAGAATTATTTTAATATTTTCTTACTTGAACTTAAATATAGTTTTTCTGCAGTTAAAGCATAGGGTTTTTATAGTTTAAAAAAATTTTTCTAATCAATTCTTTAAAAATTGCGCTGTAGAAAAGAAAGTAGGAATCAAAGTTGATGGTTCAGCCTTCCTTTAGATCACTTCTAGGAAAACATGTTTAAAATAAATTCTGAGTTTGTAACCCATGTGGCAACTTTGGCCTTGACCTTCCCTCCTCTTGATACTGGCCATTTCTGAAGGGTGTGTCCACCCTGGCATCATCTTATTGAAATGTGCTATCCCAGAAGCTACACTACTTTTCCATAGTCTGAGAATCCAACCCTGCAAGTAAGATGTCTTAATAGAAGATGTAAAGAATTCACTTCTTCCTCTTTCCTGGCAGAGCCTCTCTGTACCAAAAAACAGTTATATCAATGGGAAATTGGGACAGTTATGGAAATCTAAGCATATGTTGCCTGAATTTATCTGCAAATTTCTTGATCAAGTATGTTATTTAGACTCATCTTATTTTTTTAATACCTTATTTTTCTTTGTTTTTGTAGGAAAGAACAGAGGTCTTTCAGGAATTCTCACATTCCAAAACAGGTGTCCTTCTTTGCACGGTATGTAACATTCTATACTCCAAGAGAAGGGGAGGAGTCAGACTGAAATACTTCTGTAATGGTGTTATCATTTTTGATCTCTTGACAGTGTACCCTCTGGTCAGCCCACAAGGGGCCAGAATACCAGGGGCCTCTTGTGTGGCTTGTCTCTTTGCACTTCTGGTTTGTCACCTGACTGGGCTACAGATAGCTGGCTGCCACCATGCAGAAGACTTCGCAATTTGCTCACTAATAGTGGCAGCTGTTGGTCTGAAAACGTGTGAATCTTAGCGATTTCTGCCCACCAAAAACTTGTAAATTACAGCTATCGGGAGTAATTAGAGCTGAGAAACTCTTTCCGCAGAAAAAATGACTCTTCTTACCTCTGCTCTTTTTTTTCTTAAAGGAAAATAGATACACTTAGCAGATTTTATTTGCTATTGTCTAAAACTGTCATTTGCCCTACAATTTTCAGGGCCAGTTCATTCAGCCTCAATCTTTGCAATCTTGGATCACTGCCTTCTCCAGCACAGTACTGACCTTTTTAATGCACATCTCTTCTGCTCTTTTGAGATTGAAAACTCACACCTTCTATGTTCTCTCCTCTCTGGGGATTCACTTTACCATAGCTGTTGTGCTCCCCTAAGATTAAAATACCTTCTCTGAGCCATCTTGGATGATGTCATTTAATCCCCAACCATTAATTGAGAGTCTCTGTATACCCAGTAATGAAATTGCACTATAAATTTAGTAAATCCAGTTGAGCAGGTGCTAGGTAGAAACAAAGACATTTATCTATTTGAATATCTGTCTAGGCTTCATTTAATATATTTGCTTTTTAAGGAAATTCTACTCTGTTCTCAATTTTAAAAGTAATCGTGACTAAATCATCTTTTTTTTTTTAATTTTTATTGATACAACCAAGCAACATACAAACACAAACTTTCTTAACATATGAACGTTCTATACTTGGTTTGCAAGTATATCATCACATAGTTGTGTATTCATCACCATGAATTTTTAAATGATCTTTTTTAAAGTTTATTGGTGAGTACTGCTTTGTTTCTGGGTATATATATGTACGTTCATTTACAAGAAGGCCTGCCTAGTAACCTGCGTATCATAACAGCAATTCTCACATGTGCAAGGCAAGCAGTGGCTCTGCTGACTCTCTAAGAAACTGCATTTCAGATCTGAGAACAATTACTCCTGAAATACTTGCCTTCTAAGGAGATTTGTATCTGACCAATTAACCTTCTTTTTATGAAGCCCTTTCACAAGTCAAATGCTCGTATATTTCCTAAACCATTTTTAAATGCCTTGTCTAAAGTGAAGATGAGTCTAAATAACATACTTAATCAAGAAATTTGTCAAACCTTCCTGGCAATGTGGGACAGAAATCCTAGAATGAGCTGAGACTCAGCATCAAGGGATTAAGAAAACCTTCTCGACCAAAAGGGGGAAGGGTGAAATGAGACAAAATAAAGTGTCAATGGCTGAGAGATTCCAAACAGAGTCGAGAGATTATCCTGGAGGTTATTCTTACGCATTAAATAAATATCACCTTGTTAGTCAAGAAGTAGTGGAGAGGCTGGAGGGAACTGCCTGAAAATGTAGAGCTGTGTTCCAGTAACCATGTTTCTTGAAGATGATTGTATAATAATATAGCTTTCATAGTGTGTGTGATTGTGAAAACCTTGTGTCTGATGCTCCTTTTATCTACCTTGTCAAGAGATGAGTAAAACATATGAAATAAAAATAAATAATAGGGGGAACAAATGTTAAAATAAATTTAGATTGAAATGCTAGTGATCAATGAAAGGGAGGGGTAAGAGGTATAGTATGTATGAATTTTTTTCTTTTTATTTCTTTTTCTGAATAGATGCAAATGTTCTAAGAAATGATCATGATGATGAATAGGCAACTATGTGGTGATATTGTGAATTACTGATTATGTATGTAGAACGGAATGATCAAAAGTTAAGAATGTCTGCGTTTGCTGCTATATTTTTTGAAAAAATAAAAAATAATAATATATATAAAAAAAGAAATTCGTCAAAAATCCTTATCACGTCCAATGATATTTTCTGGAATCTGACCTATTCATGACTCCTCTCACCCTAGTTACCCCCTTGCTTCCTACCCACAGCCAAACAGGTCCCTTTTTCAGTTTCTTGAATATGTCGTCATTGTTTTTTTTTTATGTTAGGGCCTGGGTACTTGTGGTTCCTTCTGCCTGGAAAACCCCACCCTGATTTTAACTAATCCATACTTAGGTCTCAGTTTAAATTGCACTTCTTCAGGAAAATGAACCCTGGAACCCCAGTGTGAAGAATTTAGTTCTTCCCTGTTAGGCACTCCCGCTGTACCCTGCATTTCTTCTTTGTAACACCTGTCTTCCCACCAGATCACAAATTCCATGAGGACAGGGACTATGTTTTGCTCACAGTTTCATCCTGGTATCTAGTATAGAGTAGGTGCGGAATACATACTTAGTATTTGTGGATTGAATGGGTGGATAAACAGAGCCCGAGAATGTCAATGTTGAGAACCATCGACGTATGCCTTTTTCTAAAGACTGAGCAGGACAGTGGCTGAGATTAATATGTTTGCTGTTTGGGAATCATTTCACTTTTTCATATGTACTGGGGTGTTATCTGAGAAGTGAAAGTTATAGATTTCTGTATTGAAACAGAAAGCACTAGGAACCTTTATTATTGAGTTTGGGTTAGGTTTGGAATAAAATGTTTTACCTTTAACTCTTTAGAGACTGGATTTATATCTGGGAAATTGCCTAGTCTCCTATTATGCAAATGCTGTTGTGCTTACAGACATGGATGAGGTAACCATAAGTCTCAAAGAAAATTCCAGGTCTGAAGTTCAGATTTTTTTTTTTTTAAGCAGCTCTACAAAAAAGAAAAAGATCAGTCTTGCTGCAGCATAATCCTCTGGGGGATCAAAAACATGTGATCCTTTTTCCTTGTACTGGCTGACTGGTACCTGCTTGCACTTGATAGCATCTAGAAGAAGAATGCCATTAACTTGACAAAGCACAGCACCTTCCACCCTTCTGCCCCCTGGATCTCTTGCTCACAATCTGGTTTCTCTAAAATCTCTTGGTCCATGTTCATTTGCTTCTCTAGATCATTTCCAGTATGCTAATCCGCTGCCACATTCTCATCTTTTCTTTATCCTGCAGTGAAGATTACTGGAGAAGAGCTGGGTGGGGGCTCATCTCTCACCATTCCTAAGCCAAGATATGAGCACAGGTTCCCTAGTGACGAGAAGTTATTCATTCACTCCCTCAGGGTTCCTGTTACTTCTTCCATATTTGTTTGCTTTAGCCTGACGCTCTGGCGTTTGAGAGCTACAGGGCACATCAGACACTTTGTAATAGATCATGCCTGGGTTAGGGGGAGATATTGTCACTCTGCTTCCTTTTAAGCAGCCTGTTGCTTGCCAGGCTATCTGAATGCTCTCCAGGAGCCTCCTTAGTGTTAATGAGGAACAAGGGCCACGTCAGGACAAGGCAGATGGAGATCTGGCTTCTTTAGATAAAGAGGAATTATGTTGTTAATTGTTATATGGGGTTTTTTTCCCCTTTATACTGTACCTTTTGTATTTGTCACCCAAGATCTTTTAACAAGGCCAGAAGACTGAATGTCTGTATGAAAATTTGGAAATTGTGGTATAACCACACAAAAGCCTATAATTACAAAAGTGTTTACTATTAAAATTGTTTCCCTCCTCTGCTCCATTTTCTTCCCACTATCTTTTCTATTATTAATGGCAGTTAAGAATTTGTGTGTGTGTTTGTGTGTGTTTTCTTTCATCTTAAATTACAAACATCTTAAAAGCAAGGACCTTTATAGTTTCATGCAGCTTTCAAAATTTGATATATGGCTTTGTATACTGTGGATGCTCAATGGTGAGATGAAGTCTAGGTGGACGTAAAGCAGTGGTTGGGACAGGAGGTATTGGTTTGTGAATAAAATTATTTGTACATTTGAAATGTAATTTTGTGTCCTCTGGAAAAACTCGATATAGGAAAAAAAAGTTAAGTGGGAAGGAAGGATTAACAGGAAGGAATCTAAGCCAAAGCCCATTTTCCCAAATGGAATTAAGGAATCAAAGGAATAACATAAAACATTGAATTATCTACAAAATAGTAATTCCTCCTGTTTATGGTGAGGAACTCATCCTAAGCCAAAGGAAGAAACATGGTTTTCAATATCATTTTTATATGTATGAATTGATAAAGAGAACCCCACTGAGTGACTGGAAAATGGTATTCCCAAGCCATCTCTGGTTTTAAGGTTGACAGTAGGTTTTCTGTTGGTATGTGTAGCTCTCTCCACTTGACCCTGTATAAATAAAGTAAAATAACCTTTTCCCCCAGAAAGCAGAGACATTTCTAGTTCTATATAGATCTTGTTGATTGATTATCCATTAGAATATATCTTCCTGGTTGTCCAGCACGTAGTTTTCTTTTGCAAAAGAAACCTAAATCACCTGTGCTGCTTTCCTCCATCTTGTCAATTTTTTGTTTTGTCTTGTTTCATGTTTTGTTTGAAGCATACTGTTATGTCTGTGCCATTCTTAATTTCCTCTCCTCCTGGGGAATTTCCACCATGCCAGGAGGCTAGAAGACAAAGGAAATAAGGCCGTAAGAGTCTGAAGAATGTTATTTTACCACCCAAAATAAATTCAGACTTCCTTGCATTTGACTGGGATATGCTTTTTTAGGTAAAGTTTATCCCTTCCATTTTATTTCATTTGTGTTAATGGAAAGATCATTTGGAGATTGTTTGCTGTTTACTCAGTTACGCTAACTCATGTTGCCAGTTTTTTGGCGGCTCCAGCCAAGATCTCTCGCCTCTGACAGCTTCTGCACTCTCTCCTTCCTCCTCTGATTACGCAGCCCAATCTGTCACCCGGACAACGGGGGCCTGTACCCTGCTGATGGCTTTCCACACACGGCAATAATGACTTTTGGCAGGCCAGGAAGGCGTCAGAGGCGAGTTTGCTGCGTTCCTTGCTCAGAGAACCGGCAGGCCCCCTCTCCCTGTTAGTAAAAGCACTTTGTGAGGTTCTTGGGTAAATAAATGAGTCATTTTAATCCAACTGACAGGCTGGCACCTGAGCAAGCTGCCTTCCATCTGTACTCTTAGGTCTCATGGAGGCAGCCAATTGTCAAGCCTAGGGCCTTCAAGGCCTCACTGTTGAGTGTCTTTCAGAACTGACTTTAGCAATTCTTTTGCCCTAATTAGGTTGAAGGAATAAAATTGGCTGTGTTTAAGTTCTAAGAGTGGGCAGAAAGCTGAAGCCTTTGCTGAGTCTTCAGGCAGGTCACAATTTCATGTCAATCTGGTGCAGCTGGCTGACAGCATTCCAGGAAGACAGAGTGATCTACCTCTCTGTGGTACTCTGCCCAGGAGCAAGTGGATGTGGTGTAATGGCGGGAAGGGACTTAAGAGGCATTTAAATCACCACCTAATTGCCACCATACCAATTTTTATTTCATGATGAAATGTAATATTGAGATTTATAGTTCTCAAAGCATTTTTCACATCCACCGTCTCATTTGATCTTCACAATAGTTCCTTGAGTTAAGTAGGCTGGTTTTTAAAGCCATATAGTAGATGAATAAATGGAGGCTCAGGGAGCTGAGTTGACTCGCCCAGATTGTATGGCTATTAAGTGATACTAAGGTGAGTAGCCCAGTTCTCTTTATTCCTAGACTAGTAATATTATTCCTTTTCCCCATTCTCTGTGATAACTTGGGCTGATAATAGAAATATTTGAAGAAGTAGCTGGGCTAAATCTAGACAGAAGAGTAGGCAGGGGTTGGCTGTCAGTGAGATTGCCCCCACCAACCCAAAAAGTAGTGGGAGCAGGTGAGGAGATTGTGTGTCATCCAATTGTCCTGAGCTAGTTCACCCAAGTGAGAAATGGAACTTCACACAATTACAGTGGGAGGTTGCTGGCATTCTTTATAATAACTCGTTCTTTCAGCATGTTTGTACTTAGAGTGAGTTTCATGAATGTCATATGCTATTTTAGTCTTATCTGTTTCTTGGTTTAATTTACTAAACTGATAAGCATTAAATTTTTTACAAACGCTGTAAAACTCAGGCAACCCACTGTATACATCATCTTATACTACTGAGAAGTTAAGCCATTTCTTAACTAGACCTTAGCAGATTTAGGAACCTGTCAGTT